>NC_044035.1:164831078-165492989 GCF_901765095.1 Microcaecilia unicolor | reverse complement strand
AATGGATGTCCATTTTACAAACTGAGACTTCCAGATTATGAATGGGGCAAAACAAGGGACAGGGATGCCATTGTGGCAGCATATGAACATCCACATTATAAATTGGCCACACAGACTGCCATGCAGAGCACTGAACTGAAAACCAGGGGACCCTGCTTCAATTCTCATTTCAGCAGCTTGTGATTTTTGTTTTAAATTGTGATCTTTCCAGGGATGAAAAAAATACCTACTATACCTATAGTAAATGTACCCCACCAATAGTCTTCAGACTTGCAGGTTTCTTATACACCATCTACAACCCTGAAGGCTATAGAAGCAGTGGACATTCAAGTACAGTAGGTATTTTTCTGTCCCTAAAGGGCTCAGAAAAATAATCACAAAGAACTTAAGAGAGATTTGAACCAGGGTCCCCTGGCTCTAAGGCCCCTGCACTAACTATTAGACTACTCCTCAACTCTGTAAGGAGATATATAAAGAAGTTAAATTTGAAAAAGATCTTAGTACCATGAACGTCCATAGTTCCTGAGGCTGTCATAGAACCTGATATCCCTTGCTAGATTCACATTCAGGGGAGGTAGGAGGTCAGCAATCATTGGGGTTTTAAGGAGGTGTCCTGGGAAGCTGTCAGAGCACCATTCTGTAACCTGGACGTGCTGAGTACCAGGTCTAAATACCAATCAATGGAAACAAAGGAGAAAAGCAAAACAAACACAGGGTGGAAGAAGACCAAGTCCAAGTGACCAGCCCAAAACAGAAGTTTATTGGGACCCTACATGGTCTGTGTTTCGGCAGCAAGCTTTCTTCAGGGTCTAAAAACATAAAGTTTAAAATCAATATACAGAAATAAAAATGAAATAAAAATAAGTATACAGCAATAAAAGTTACAGAAATTAAAAATTAATAAAATACACAAGTAAAACACACACAATCAGAATAAAAAAGCCATATATAAAATGAAAATATAAATATAATATTGTGTAAAATATGATAGTAATATTGATGACACACATAGTTTAATTTTAAAAATGTATGCCTGATAAGTGTCTCAATATAAGTCTCATCTCAATACATAGTGCATACATATGGGCATAATAGAACAAAATAGTATCATGATAGTTTTGTCAAATCGAGTTAGTTATTAAGGAAAGAAGGTTATCCCATATTTGCATAGTGGGTTGACAACATTTTGATGTATCATGGCATAAATACCACATCCATCTTCTTGGATATAGGCGTCCTTTCCTTTTCTCTAATTGGAGTTGAACCTCCATATTTTGGACTCTCCCTAGATCTGCCCAAAACACTCCCTCACAACACCCCTTGCCATAAGGATGCACTGCAGTTTTAGACATCCATATCCCGGCTTTTTTAAAATCAGGATTTGGATGGCCATGAAATATAGATGTGTAAATGCCAGTTTCTAAAGTAAGGAACCAAAACACAAAGCTGCCAGACTGATAGTGTCATATCAAGTTGCTATCTTATGACCATGCCGATCTAGCAACATTGTGTTTCGATTTACTTGCAATATTCTTACCATTGAACTGTACAGGGATCATCTTGTGTATGAGAACTACCATATAACCCCTGATGCAGGCTCTTTGCCTAAACATGGGCCGCATCAGGTCTCCAAAAAAAAAAAAATGCTACCTCTACTCTAAGCCTCTGGTCTTTGTGACTATCCAGATAGTGCCAGGGAGGTCTGTAATAATTTTCAGTGGTACTATCGAAAACGTGCTGCTGAAAATTCACAGAGAGGGTGATTAGTAGCATAGGGGCATTTTGACTAAAATGTGTTAGGCACTTAGGACTAAAGTCTGTATATAATGCCTAAAAAATCAGTGCCGAAACGAAATACACCTAGGCATATTCTATAAAGTACACCTAAATTTAGACTTACTTTATAGAAGCCTAAATTTCTGCAGGGTTTATAGAATACGCCGAGCACCTGTCCGCATGACTAAATTTAGTTCCAGGCAGTTATGATTTGATTTAAATTCTGACGCCTAAATTATTCGCAGACTGGGTATAACCACGTGAATAGGTTTTAGAAATGCCCATGACCACACCCCTTTTCAACTATGCAACTTAGAATTTACACGCCTCACATTATAGAATATACTTAGACAGTTATGCGCGTAAATTCTAATTTATTTATTTATTTATTTATTTATTGCATTTGTACCCCACATTTTCCCACCTATTTGCAGGCTCAATGTGGCTTACAAGCAGTGGCGTACCAAGGGGGGGGCGGTGGGGGCGGTCTGTCCCGGGAGCACGCTGCTGGGGGGGTGCCGCGGCGCACGCCTGTCAGCTGAGTTCGCTAACTTCGCTGCAGCTCCCTCTGCCCCGGAACAGGTTACTTCCTGTTCCGGCCGGGGCAGAGGGAGCTGCAGCGAAGTTAGCGAACTCAGCTGACAGGCACGCGCCGCGGCACCCCCCCCCCCCCGCGGCGTGCACCCGGGGGGGGGTCATTTCACCGGGGGGGGGGGCCGCGCTGCACCCGGGTGTCATGCCGGTTAGGATCACCACTGCTTACAAGCACCTGTTATGGCATCGCCATTCCAGGAGATAGATAAAATTGGTGTTACAGAAAGATTCTGGATGAAGATAAAAGGCCTAAGCAAAGTTACAGAAAGATAAATATCGGAATAGGGTGAAGTGGTGAAGTGTTATAATTAGCTATGGATTCTCATTGTAGGCCTTATTGAAGAAATAGGTTTTCAAAGATTTACGAAAGTTAGTTATGTCGTTGATCGTTTTCAAGTCAGTTGGTAGTGCATTCCATAGCTGCGTACTCATGTAGGAGAAGCTGGTCGGCGGTGTGATAGCTTGTATTTTAGTCTTTTGCAGTTGGGGAAGTGCAGATTAAGGAATTTTCGCTGATCTTTTAGCATTTCTGGGAGGCAGGTCCACGAGGTCTAGCATGTAGCTCGGGGCGTCGCCATGGATGAATTTATGAACAATCGTGCAGATCTTGAATGTGATACGCTCTTTGAGTGGGAGCCAGTGGAGATTTTCTCGTAGAGGTTTCACACTTTCATATTTTGTTTTGCCGAATATGAGTCTGGCTGCGGTATTCTGGGCTGTTTAATGCCAATTGGTGTCAATAATTGCTTGTTAAGTGGCAATTACCAGTGCTGAAAGGCTTGTTAACTAATCAAGTTGTATGTGCAAATCCAGAATACAACTGAATTTTGCGCATGCAACTTAGTTGCGTTATATAGAATCCCAGGGTTGGCGCATGTTAGACTGCTACTACACTGTTTTCACTATTTTTACAATTAGCATATACCGTTTTGTTTTAGGGAGCGTAATTAGGTGGGGTAGGTGTGGAGAATGGGTGTGAAGACTATACGCAAAAAACAGTGGAGGCGACAAAGGAAATCTGGTGCACCTTTGTTTTCACATATTGTAGTGGCTCCCAAACCCAGAGGCACCCCAGCCAGTCATGCTTTTAGATGTCCACAATGAATATTTGCGAGAGATTTGCATGCAGTGGAGGCAGTGCATGCAAATCCCTCTCATGCATATTCATTGTGGATATCCTGAAACCATGACTGGCTGGGGTGCCTCCAGGACTAGGTCTGGGAACCACAGACATATTATTATATATTTCATTTTAATTATATATATATTTGTTCCATTTTTATTTTTTTGTGTTATGTATATATGAGTCGTATTTATTTCTGTTTATAATTTTTTTTGTATATACCCCTGAGGCAGGCTTTTCAGCTGAAACACAGCCCATGTCAAGTTGCATTATTTTGAAGAAATTTAATAAAGGACATTAGTGCACCAGATTTTTCTTTGTTGCCGCCACTGTTTCTTGCATTGTGTTGCGTTTTTTTCTTCTGTTGTTTTGGTGTGAAGAGTATCAGTTAATGGGTGGCAACTACCATGTACTAATTGAGAATAGGAGGTGCTAAGTGCATCTGTACTAATTGCAACTGGGGTGTTGAATGTGACCTAATAGGTGTTGCATTAAATTTGCACATTAAGACATGGTAACTGTAAAATTGAACATACTTTAGTAAAAGGACCCCGTGGAGGGGAATAATCGAACGGGGATGGCCATCTCTAAGAGCGCCCATCTGTAAAGACGGTGCTGCAAAGGGTCGGGGAAATCCGTATTATGGAAACAAGATGGGCGTCCATCTTTCGTTTCGATAATATGGTCGGGGACGCCCAAATCTCAACATTTAGGCCGACTTTAGAGATGGTCAACCTAAATGTCGAGATGGGCAAACTTAGAGATGGTCTTCCCCGGTTTTCACCCATAATGGAAACCGAGGACGCCCATCTCAAAAACGACCAAATCCAATCCATTTGGTCGTGGGAGGAGCCAGCATTCGTAGTGCACTGGTCCCCCTCACATACCAGGACACCAACTGGCACCCTAGGGAGCACTGCAGTGGACTTCACAAATTGCTCCCAAGTGCATAGCTCCCTTACCTTCGGTGCTGAGCCCCCCACCCCCCCCCCCCAAAACCCACTCCCCACAACTGTACACTACCATAGCCTAAGGGGTGAAGGGGGGCACCTACATGTGGATACAGTGGGTTTCGGGTGGGTTTTGAAGGGCTCACATTTATCAGCACATGTGTAACAGGTAGGGGGGGTATGGGCCTGGGTCTGCCTGCCTGAAATGCACTGCACCCACTAAAACTGCTCCAGGGACCTGTATACTGCTATCACGGAGCTGGGTGTGACATTTGAGGCTGGCATAGAGGCTGGCAAAAAAAAAGAAAAAAAAAATATATATATATATATATATATTTTTTTTTTTTTAGGGTGGGAGGGGGTTGGTGACCACTGGGGAAGTAAGGGGAGGTCATCCCTGATTCCCTCTGGTGGTCATCTGGTCAGTTTGGACACCTTTTTGAGGCTTGGTCGTGAAAATACGGACCAAGTAAAGTCTACCAAATGCTCGTCAGGGACGCCCTTCTTTTTTCCATTATCGGCTGAGGACGCCCATCTCTTAAGCACGCCCCAGTCCTACCTTCGCTACGCCTCCGACATGCCCCCGTGAACTTTGGTCGTCCCCGCGATGGACTGCAGTTGAGGGTGCCCAAAATTAGCTTTCGATTATGCCAATTTGGGCGACCCTGAGAAAAGGACGCCTATCTCCCGATTTGTGTCGAAAGATGGGTGGCCTTCTCTTTCGATTATGTCCTGTTCTCCTAAAAAAAAAAAATTAAAAATTAACGCGTGGTCAGCATACACTCATGTAGGAGTCACTGCAGGATGCTTGAGCACATCCTACGGTACTCCATTTTTAGCTGTCTTAGGGGCCTTTTTACAAAGGCACTCCAAAAACTTGCCTGCGGCAGTGTGAGCGCATGTTTTTGGTGCATTCTGGACCTTTATTGCGCCATGTCTGGAAGAAAGAGATTTTATTTTAATAGGCTGGAAAATGGGTGTGCGGCCTGAGACCTTACCGCCACCCATTGACTTAGTGGTAAAATCTCACGCGCCACCCAGGTGGTAAGCATGCAGCATGTGCCAACTGCCTTTTACTGCTGGGAGGTGCCCCATGGTAGAAAATAGAAAATATGTCTTGGTTAGAGAGTGGGTGTTACTACTACTACTTATTATTATTTCTATAGTGCTACTAGACGTACACAGCACTGTACACTAATCAGCTAAGAGACAATTCCTGCTCAATAGAACTTACAATCTAATCAGGACAGACAAACAGTTCAAATAAGGGATAAAGGAATTACTTATGGTAGGAATGATAAAACAGACATGAGTACTAAGCAAGTGAATAGGAGTTAGGAGTTAAAAACAGCCTCAAAAAGGTGGGCTTTTAGCCTAGATTTGAAGATGACCAGAGCTGGAGCTTGACATACTGACTCAGGAAGTCTATTCCAGGGATACAATGCAGCAAAATAAAAGGAACAGAGTCTAGAGCTGGCAGTGGAGGAGAAGGGCACAAATAAGAGAGATTTACCCGATGAACGGAGTTCCCAGGGAGGAGTGTAGGGAAAGATAAGAGTGGAGAGGTACTGAGGAGCTGCAGCATGAATGCGCTTGTAAGTCAGTAAGAGGAGTTTGAATTGTATGTGGAAACAGGTAGCCAATGAAGTGACTTGAGAAGAGGGCTAATGTAAGCATTGTGACACTGGTAGAATATAAGTCATGCAGCAGAATTTTGAATGGATTGAAGGAGAGAGAAGTGACTTAGTGGGAGACCTGTGAGAAACAAGTTGCAGTAGTATAAGCGTGATGTGATAAGAGTGTGGATAAGGGTTTTAGTAGTGTGCTCAGAAAGGAAGGGACAAATGTTGGTGAAACTGAGAAAGAAACAACAGGTTTTAGCAGTTTGTTGGACATGTGCAGAGAAAAAGAGAGAGGAGTCAAAGATTACCCCAAGGTTACTAGCTGTTGAGACAGGGACAATAAGAGTATTATCTACAGAGATAGAAAATGGAGGAGAAGTAGAGGTGGGTTTAGGTGAAAAGGTAAGGAGTTCAGTCTTGGCCATGTTTAGTTTGAGATGGTGGTGAGACATCTAGGCAGCAATGTCAGACAGGTAGGCTGAGACTTGGGCCTGGATTCCTGATGAAAGTTTTGGTGTGGAGAGGTAGATCTGGGAGTCATCAGCATAATGGTGATACTGAAAACCATGGGATGAGATCAGAGCACCAAGGGAAGAAGTATACATGGAGAAAAGAAGAGGTCCCAAGAAAGAGCCCTGAGGTACACCAACTGATAGTGGGAGGATCTACCAGAGTATACACTAAAAGTGCAATGGGAGAGATAAGAACAGAGCCCCAAAATCCAAGTGAAGACAGGGTATCAAGGTGTAGGTGGTGATCAACAATGCCAAAAGCAGCAGATAGATCAAGAAGGATGAGGATAAAATAGAGACCTTTAGATCTGGCCAGGATCTAGTTAGCACACAGATCCCACAGGAGCCCTTACCACCTACTAAATGAGCAGTGCTAAGTGCTCACTCGATAAAATTTTTAAGTGGCCATGTGCTAATGGCAACATGTCCATTAATACAAAAAATAGAAAACAGACAATTTTACGACTACGGTAAAAATCGCCTTAGCGCATTGGAAAGACCTATATAAAGGTGCGCTACAGCCACTTTTTGAAACTGCCTAGTAAAAGGGCCCCAAGGAAACAGCAAATGGCAGCAGATAAAGACCAGCCTGGCTCATCTACTCTACCCAGAAAGACAATCAGGGTTGTACCTGCGACTCCATGCAAGTTACCCATCCCTTTTGTCTTTAGGGTTAGAAATAGAAATAAATCAAATCATATAAAAGAAAATAAGATGAAACCTTTTTTATTGGACTAACTTAATACATCTTTTGATTAGCTTTCAAAGGTAAACCTTCTTCTTAGGGGTGTAACTGATACCTAGTGGCCCTTTTACTAAGCCGCATAGGCGCTTATGCATGCCCAACAGGCGTCAAATTGGAGTTACCACTCGGTTACTATGTGGCACTTGCGGTAATTTCAATTTTGGCGCGCATCTGCTTCGCACGTCTGAAAATATTTTTTATTTTCTGACGCGCAGCAGCTACATGCATCAAGTGGAATTTGATGCGCCTAGACCATTACCGCCAGTTACCGCGTGAGACCTTACCGCTAGGTCAATGGCTTGCGGTAAGGTCTCAAACCCAAAATGGACGTGCATCAATTTTCATTTTGCCACACGCCCATTTTCAGCAAAAAAAGGTATTTTTTTGTAGGTGTGCTAAAAAAATAATTCTGCGTGCACCCAAAACACGCGTTTACACTACCACAGGCAATTTTTCAACACACCTTAGTAAAAGGACCTCCTATTGCAGTCTAGTGATCTTGGGCAACTCACTTAACCCTCCATTGCCTTGAGCTACTACTGAAAAAGGTGTGAGCAAATCTAAATAAATAAATAGTAGCTATATGCCTCTTTTTTTTCCCTTTAAAGTATGAAAGTTATTTTAAGTTTTATTGTCAGTGGAAATTCTCCATACTTTATTCCCCTATATCAGGAACCTCTATGTTTATTCCACACCTTTTTTGGGGGGGGGCCCTTTTACAAAAGTGCGGGAGAGCCTATGTACGTACAGCACATGCCAAATTGACAGTACCACCCAGCTAACTCGTGATCCAGGTGGTATTTCCGAATTCGGTGCTCATTGAATCATGCAGTAGAAAATAATGTTCTATTTTCTGCCGCGGGCCGCTTACCCAGCGGTAAACAACAGTTGACGCATGCTGCATGCTTACCACACAGGTAGCTTGTGAGAACTTACCGCTAGGTCAATGGGTGGCGGTAAGGTCTTAGGCCGGAAATGGACACGCGCTGGCTTCAGTTTTAGTGTATGTTCATTTTCCAGCCCCTTAAGAAAAGGCCCTTTTTCCTAGATGTGGTAAAAAAATAGCCCAGCGCATTCCCAAAAGACGAGCTCGCACTACCGCAGACCACTTTTTACCATGACTTAATAAAAGGGCCCCTGGACAAAGGGAAGATATTTAATATAAAATATTGATTAAGGTGTGCATCTCTTATGAATACTGACCCTTAAACACTGGAAACATATGGACAAGGGAACACAGTCTGTTCTTGTTGAGGATTTGCATTTAAATAGTAAGTTAAGCAATCTCATCAGAACTTGAATAACATTTAAAGGAGATCCAATGAGGTTTGACATCATTACGTATAAACAGTTAAGTAGCTGTAATAATATGGTTTTCAATATCTGATTAGTGAAAGAAACATTTTCTTTCCATGCACACTGATTTTTCTCTATTTAAATGGCAATACACAGGCACTGCAGACTTACTGCAGCACCACACAGTGCATGGGTTGCAGCTTGTGCAAAACACTGCCGCCCGGCTCCTGAAAAGAGAAAAGACACATAATTGCATTTCCCCCATTCTGAAACATCTGTACTGGTTGCCTGTTGAAAGCCCAATTAAGTTAAAGTTCTGATTTGGTGTCCAGAGCTGTTCTTTTTTTCTTCTTTTGTTTGTTTGTTAAATTTCTTTATTCAAGAACGTTTGGCATAATCACAGACAATAATTAATGCTTTAAGAATTGTTTTGAAATTGTTGTTATAACATATCAAAAATGTAGTCATTTTATAGACTTCACACTTCACAGCTGTGCTACTCATCTTTTTTTTTTTTTTTACTCCATTTCACCATCCATAGCCTGTTCCAAGCTGTTCATTATAACAAGGAAACAAACAAACAAAAATCCCCCAAATATTTATCAGAAATACCTGGTCCCTTACATTCCTCTGAGGTCATTAAGTTCTTCTCAATTTTCTCTCTTGTTTTTTCTTCCTTTGGCAGATTTCCAGTGCATTCAGAAGAAGGCATCAGGCCGTACTGATCTATAGCTGCACGCTATGCAAATTGCCCAATGGCAGCCCCCAGCCATTGCCAATGGGGTTCTTTCAGGGGCCCTTTAACTAAGCCGTGTAGGTGCTTACGTGCGCCCAATGCGAACCAATTCATAACTACCGACCGGCTACCACAGTACCTCCTATCCCATCACTCTCCAATTTCCTCTGGAGTCTTTCATAAGGTACTTTGTCAAATGCCTTTTGAAAATCCAGATTCACAATATCAACTGACTCACCTTTAGCCACATGTTTTTTCACCCCTTCAAAGAAATGTAGTAGATTGGTGAGGCAAGATTTCTCTTCACTAAATTCATATTGGCTTTGTCTCATTAATCCATGCTTATGAATATGCTCCGTAATTTTGTTCTCTATAATAGTCTCTACCATTTTGCATGTCACCAACATCAGGCTCACCAGCCTATACTTTGCAGGTTCACCTCTGGAACCTTTTAAGAAAATCAGCGTCATATTGGACACCCGCCAATCTTCAGGTACCATGCTTGATTTTAAAGATACATCACTTATTATTAACAATAGTTCTGCAAGTTCATTTTTCAATTCTATCAGTACTCTGGGATGAATACCATCCGGTCCAGGCGATTTGCTATTCTTCAATTTGTCAAATTGCCCGTTACATTTTCCAGGTTTACAGAGATTTGATTGTTTTTCTAACTCATCATCTTTGAATATCATTTCTGGCACTGGTATCTCTCCTAAATCTTTCTCAGTGAAGACCGAAGCAAAGAATTCATGAGCAAACCCTCATGATCAAAAGCAAACGCCGGCGCTAGAGGCTGTTAATGCCATACTAGCGCCGGCGTTTGCTGCTGCCCCATGAACAGAGCCCTTGAGCGCGTGAAACAATGCACTCAAGGGCTCTTAGCGCAAGTTGCATGCTAATACATAGTAACATAGTAACATAGTAGATGACGGCAGAAAAAGACCTGCATGGTCCATCCAGTCTGCCCAACAAGATAAACTCATATGTGCTGCTTTTTGTGTATACCCTACTTTGATTTGTACCTGTCCTCTTCAGGGCACAGACCGTATAAATCTGCCCAGCACTATCCCCGCCTCCCAACCACCAGCTCCGCCTCCCACCACCGGCTCTGGCACAGACCGTATGTCTGCCCAGCACTGTCCCCGCCTCCCAATCACCAGTCCCGCCTCCCACCACCGGCTCTGGCACAGACCGTATAAGTCTGCTCAGCACTATCCCCACCTCCCCGAATGCACGCTAATCAGCGCTTAATGCATTCATCCCCAATGATCAGCGACCAGCGCGCCAAATATTGGGTCGCTGGCCACAGCAAACCCTACGCCAGCTCTAAGAAACTCCCTTATATGGTGTGTAGCCACACACGGCGCATCCCAGGATGCACTGGGCAGGGCTAGGCGTCGCCATTTTGCGGCGTCGAAGGAAGAGGAGGGAGGCAGGCTGCGTCCCTCCTCTAACCAAGGTAGGGGGGTGGGCAGAGAGGGAGGGTGGGCGTCGGATTGGATGGCGGAGCAGACCCTTGCCAATGCTGGGGGTTGGGTTGGGGGGTGGCAGTCCAGCGGACCGCTAGACCCCTGTCATTGGGGGGGCGGCGGCGGCCACTGGACCACTGGACCACCAGGCAGGGACCATTTCAGGGGGTTTGGGGGGGTGGAGACCCACTGGATCTCCAGCCCTCCCTGAACCTGGGGGGGGTGGGATCATCGGGGGGACCCGAGGTCCGCCGGACCTCCAGCCCCCGTTTTGCCTTGCTCGGGGCAGGGGTAGTCAGGGCCTGGTGGTCCCATGGACCTCCAGCCCCTGTGTTTGACAGGTTTGGGATTTTGACAGCCCAAACCTGTCAAACAAGTGCGGGAGGATTGTGCTGAGCGCATGCTCGGCACAATTCGCCCGCACTTCTACCCCATGATCAGAGATAATTGCGCTGCTTAAATTTGCATGCATTATCTCTGATCATCGGTGTAGTAAAGCCCCGCGCTGTTCCAGTGCTATTTTTAGAGCGCTGTTTGGAACAGCGCAGGGCTTTTGATTGTCTGTCCATGAATCTCTCCACTATGGCTTTGTCTTCCCTGAGTACCCTTTTTACCCCTCGGTCATCTAGTGGCCCAACTGATTCTTTTGCTGGCTTCTTGTTTCTAATATACTATCAGGCTCATTTTCAAAAGAGAAAAACGTCCAAAAAGTGACATAAGTCTGCATTGGACATTTTTCTCACAAAAACGTCCAAATCAGTATTTTCAAAACCTCTTTTTAGACTTTCTCTCTGAAGTTTATCAGAAGTGTGTCTAAATCTCAAGGGGGTGTGCCATGGGTTTTCTCAAGGTGGGACTTAGGTGTTCCTAAGACTTAGACGCTTTTCAGCCATAATGGAACAAAACAAAAATGTCCAGGACTAAAAGTTAGACATTTTGAGCTAGACCTGTTTTTATAACAAACAGCTGCAGTGGGAATTGAACCCATTGCCCCAGGATCAAGGTCCACTGCACTAATTACTAGCCTACTCCTCCACACAAAAAAAGGGTGCCCCAAATGACCAGATGACCACTGGAGGGAATCAGGGATCACCTGTGGTCACTATCTCCCTCCCACCCCAAAAAAATGTGATTAAAAATATTACTTGCCAGCCTTTATACCAGCCTCAGATATTATACTCAGGTCCGTTAGAATAGCATGCAGGTCCCTGGAGTAGTATAGTGTTTGGTGCAGTACACTGCAGATAGGTGGACCCAGCCTTCTACCTCCCCCTACTTGTTATACTTGTGGAGGAAACTGTGAGCTCTCCAAAACCCACCAGAAACCCATTGTACCCACATATTGGTTCTCCCTGTAAGGGCTATGGTAGTGGTGTAGTTGGGGGTAGTGGGTTTTGGGAGGCTCAGCAGACAAGGTAATGGAGCAATGGTGATATGTGTACCTGGGAGCATTTTATAAAATCCACTGCAGTGCCCCCCAAGGATGCCCTATTGCTTTCCTGGGATGTCACTTTTCCACTATTCTACCTGATGCCAAGCTTTCTATTTTTTTTTAACATCTGAGCCTTGTGTTTATTGGGCTTTGAATTCAGATCTATGGATAAAAAGGAGGTCTCATTACATATATCTAAATACCAGAGTGCTATTTTTCCATACTGCATAGCAAGTGTGTTCATTCCCTAGTAATCTGTCCCAATACAACTGAAACTTTTACCTCCTCAGTGCATGTAAATGTTTTAATCCCTGTGTGGATTCTTTGATGCCGTCTGAGGCTTTCTTTCCAACCTTTATCACACTCAGAACATGTAGATGGTTTCACTCCAGAGTGTATTCTCTGGTGCATTGTGAGGTTTACCTTCTGACCAAAGCTTTTACCACACTGTATACATGCAAATGGTTTCTCTTCTGTGTGGACTCTTTGATGCACTTTGAGATTTACATTACAACCAAAGCTTTTACCACACTTAGAACATGTGAATGGTTTCACTCTGTTGTGGATTTTCTTGTGTAGTTTGTACATTTTGCATTTGGACGTTTTTTGTTTGACAATGGACCAAAAAATAAAACGTCCAAATCACAAAACGTTTTTCCAAACAGTATTTTCAAAAGGGAAAGATAGACGTTTTTGTTTGATGAAAATGACCTGCTTTCCTTTGTGAAATTGGAAGTTTTTTGTGAAACATCCAAAATTCAGACTTAGACTCATATCAAGAATGCCCCTTCATATGTTTTTGCCTACAATGCAATCTTTTTTTTTTAAGTCTCTCTTTGCCTTCCTTATCAGCGCTTTGGATTTGACTTGACATTCCTTATGCTGTTTCTTATTATTTTCAGTCGGATCCTTCTTCCATTTTCTGAAGGATTTTTTCTTAGCTCTAATAGCTTCCTTCATCTCACTTTTTAACCATTCCGGCTGTCATTTGACCTTCCTTCTTCCTTTTTAAATACATGGAATATAACTGGCTTGGGCTTCCAGGAAGGTATTTTTGAACAGTATCCACACCTGATGTAAATTTTTGACCTTCACAGTTGCTCCTCTAAGTATTTTTTTCACCATTCTTCTCATTTCATCATAGTCACGTTTTTGAAAGTTAAATGCTAACATATTGGATTTCCTGTGTGTACTTACTCCAGAGCTGATATCAAATCTGACCATATTATGATCACTGTTACCAAGCAGCCCCAACACCATTACCTCCTGCACCACATCATGTGCTTCACTAAGGACTAGGTCTAGAATTTTTTCTCCTCTTGTTGGTTCCTGTACCAGCTGCTCTATAAAGCAGTCCTTGATTTCATCAAGGAATTTTACCTCCCTAGCATGCCCTGATGTTACATTTACTCAGTCAATATCAGTGTAATTGAAATCATCCATTATTATTGGGTTCCCCAGTTTGTTAGCCTCCCTAATCAGCCTGTTCATCTTGGCCAGGTGGGCAGTACTACACTCCTATCACTATCCTTCCCAAATGTATCACAGGCTTCACAGGTCCAACACACCACCTTTTCAAACAGCTTCTGCAGAAGTTCTCTTCACACCAGCTGCTTGGGTAGAGGCGTTTAATGCTCCACTTATCCCCCCACCCCCTCATCCCTGCCACTGCTCAAACACCTCTTGCTATGGTAGGGGCATTTGCATCCTCCCTTCTAGCCCCAGAATTCTTTGCCACTAGGTATTCGCTAAGAGTCTGATGATCTCATTTAAAAAAATAGTTAAGGCTTGATTTTTTTTAGTAGAATGTTTATTGTTTCCTTTCTAGTTGGAGGATGTTTTCTGACTAGAGGAGGGTGGATTACATATGGTTTTATTTTTGCTATGTTTTATTTGTAAGGGATGTAATTGCATTTTATTTTAGTCTGGGAGAGGTTAATAAGTTGATTTTCCCTGAGTGTTTTGAGGGAGGAGGCAAAATTCTTGGAGATTATTTTGGGGTTGTAGCCTTTCTGTTCGAAGGATGCAGTCAGGATTTCAAGGTGTCTGTCTCTGTCCCCTGGGCCAGAGCAGATACGGTGGTATCTTGTGGCTTGGCTGTAAATAATGGATCTTTTTGTATGTGAAGGGTGGAAGCTGGAGTTGTGGAGGTAGCTGCATCTGTCTGTGGGTTTCTTGTATATAGATGTTTGTATATAGCCATCGCTGATTGAGACTGTGGTGTCCAAAAAAATGACTTTTTCTGGGGAGTAGTCAATTTTGAATAAGTATTTTAAGACTCATTGTAGTTTCCCCATCTTAAGACAAGGGATAAATGAAAGGCACTGTAGATACCATATGGCCCAGCATTTCCAAGTAGATTCTGACTGTGACTGAAGTGGAGCTTTGAACATCTGAACAGTCTAGGCAAGATGTTAAATTAAATATGGAGAAAAGCAATTAACTGTTTCCAGAAGTGTTCCAATGAAGGGAAGTTTCTGTATTGGAAGCATGGTGGACTTGTCAAAATTTATGAGGATTTTTAAGGACTGAAGTAGGGTCAAGGCCTTCTTTCACAACAAGATTAAAATATCTGGGGATGGAGCTGCTGGAAGCAGATTTTCAAGGTATGGAAAATTAGTACATCTTATTTGTGTGAGTGAACTGCTACCACCACAAGATGCTTGACGATCACTGGGGGGGGGGGGGGGGGGGGGGGGGGACTAAAAGAAAGAGGTTTGTGCTAGCAATGGATAACCTGGAAGGTGAAGCAAAGATATTATCTGTGACTGGAATGGATAGGAATATGTATGTAAGCATCTTTGCAACAAGTGCAGTCATTCTCCATTAGCTATGGGGGAAGAATGAAGGGTACAACTTTTTTTTCGGCTTCAGAGTGTTCCCATCTGAACACTCTGAAGCCATAAAGTAAAAAGGTTCGGCAACTGACAACAAGCTGCAAAGTTCCCGAGGGAGCAGGTTGTGAAACAGAATCACTCTTTTGAGATGACAGCAAATGAAAGTTAAGTTGCCATTTTTCCAGTATCTGAGTTTGGTATTCTCATTTAAAGATAGTATCCAAAAATAACAATTGATAAAATTTGGAAAATATAAAATATTTTTAAAAAGTACTTTCACAAACAAGGAGGTTTTTCTGACTAATGACAAGGCGGCTTAGACTTTGACTGAAGTTTTATGTGCATATAAAGCCGATAAGCAATTAAAACTTCTGAAGTCTTTTCCTCCTATGTCTTGGTGAATTAGAGAATTGAAACAGTGCTGTAATCTATATTCTTATCACAGTAAAGACTGTTAATGCCATTCAAAGCTAAGAATAAAGCCATTAGATTTTGAGGTATCCTGTTTTAAAATTGCCCTCCAAATGGAGTAAATCATTTTAACTTGTTCTTTGTAAGAACTAACAAAAAATGGAAAAATAAAAGATGAAAAAATTATGAAAACCATGCCAGTAGAACAAGAAAAGTGAATCTTCAAACAGTTTTCAGGGAGAGCTTTGTTTTCGCATCTTTTTGGAAGACCAGAAGTGAGGGGTAGATATTCAAAGCGATTTAAATGAGCAGAAATGGCTTCTGGCTGTTTAAATAGCTTCATAGGGGTTAAGCAGGCATATTAAGTGGCATTTAACTGGACAGTACCGCTGAAAATGCTCAGTTAGAGCCTAAACTGAAACTGGCTATTTTGCGTGCGCTCCCTGGTTGGAGTCAGCTCTTAAGTTACTAGAATAACCACAAAGATAGAACTTTATTTTATGTGGCCCTATTTGTCTGGTTAACTTATAAGTGCTGAGTTTTGCCACTTAACTACATAAAGACCGACTCTGCTCCCAAACTGTCCACAGAATCACCGGCTACGAGTTTGGCAATTACCCCTGGATTCTATATAGTGTGCCTAGAGATCCCCACTGAAATCAGTGTGGATTCTATAAAAATGCACTCAATTTAACAAGCTAATGAGTGTTGATAGCACTTGACAAGCAATAATGATCACTAATTGGCACTGATTAGAATTTAGGCACACAACATGCTAAGTGAATTCTGTAAAGATGTGCACTGAACTTCTAATGCACGCAGGCAAAAAGGGGCATGGTTATGTGTGGGAAAATGGACATTCCATGGGCGTTCTTAAATAGGATCACTTAAAAAAACAGTCTTATTTTTATGTGGTTCACCATAGCCGCTGAAGTCCTGAATATCCAGGGCTTTTTTTTGAGGGGGTACTTGGGGGTACTGAGTACCAGCACCTTTTCTATTATCTGGTAATTTTTACCCATGGTCCTCAAGTTTTAATGAAAGAGCTCAGACTCTACACACTAATTCTGCCTTGTTATAGATTCTGTGACTGGTTGCAGGGGGCCTGGCTATTGTGCGATGGGTCCCTCAGTGATCACCCCACCCCTGAAGGGTGGCCTGGCATTTGAGTACTGGCACCTTTTTTGCTAGAAAAAACACACTGTGAATATCACATTTAACCAGCTATGTTTTCACTGCCTGCATATACTCGGAAATTCAAAACTGGAGCCTGGACATGACCCAGCATTGAATTTCCAAGGATAACACTGGCAGTGATCAACAAAACGCTGAGCACTGCTCTATACCTGGAGAGAGTGAGGGGATTGCTATGTGGGAGACGGGTCACACATGCTCAGAATTGATTCTAAGCTGAAGAAGAGCTGTGCTGTCCTGTGTTGTTGGATGATGTCATTCACTTCTGTGCTTGTTGACTGCGAAAATTGGTAATAAGCAGTGTTGAAACAGAACAATGAACTGGAATTAGCTGCAGTCGGCAGGTTTGGAACTGGGGATATACAAGTTTAGAATAGAGTTCCAGGAGGAGAAGGAGAAAGCAAGAGAATTAGAAACTTCCAGGTGATCACACATGCCTGGATAGTCAATGCTGGAGCCTGGACATTGCCCATCATTGAATATGGCGGTCAGTGGCTTAAAAACTGCTGATCACCGCAGGTTGAATATTAGCCCCACAGTCATTAGGAATGTCCCAAATTTTTAAGACAATAATAGTAGGCTGCCATACTCAGAACAGATTCCAGGCTATATATCAGCGAATCTGGGTCTTCTCCATTGGATTGCAAACCCAGTTCAATATAAGCATTTGAACATTCAGACTTTGTTCAAAGGTCATAGAAGAAACAGGTTTAGCAAAAACCAGAGGAAGTACTAACGACCTCCAGTTGCCTTTATTAATGATATATTTCTCTAATTTGGTGCTTCAATATAGGCCCACAACAGAGCATGCTTAGCTCCAATTCTATATCATAAAGCATAAAGCTGTTTTGGTGTGCCAAAATTTAGGTGCATCCACATGTGCCAGGTCAATGGCTGGTGTAAGTTGGCACACCTAAATTCTCCATGCAACATGTGTAACTGATAGAATTCTACAAGTTGTGTGCATTGCTTGGTGACATGTCCATGGCTTGCCCATGCCACACCCACATACTTCCCCCCCTGCAGTTATTGGCTATAGCACTCAGGCTCATCCTTAAAGAACAGTGCTCAGTGCTCATATGTGTGTAAGTGCAAATTATTGGCGTCTCTGATGCCAATAGGTCTGAAGTGAAGGTCTATAGAATTACCCTGCATGCCCTTAGAAGATGAACTAGAGGCCTAGTGCACCTTCTAAGTGGTGACGAGCAAAATGGGTACAAGCTTCTGTTGTATTTGCCCTATTTAGGGCACTTTACTGGATTTCACCTAAAGCGTATCAGTAAGGCTGACCCCTGATGCAGGGATTACGCTGAAACACAGCCTGTGGCAGGTCCTTCAATACAGATTTGGAGCTTGTCTGTTCTTGGAGACCCATGATGCTTTTTTTTCTAGTTTGTTGGTTCTTCCGTGCTGTGAACTCCTTCTTCATTTTTGTTGCTTTGTTGTGTTTAACAGGTTTAACATCCAGGTAGAGGTTCACAGGGTACGGAGGTCTGGGATTCTAGGTTGAGATCATAATCACTACAGGTTCTATCATCAGGTCAAGTTGCACTCAGCTTACTCTCATTTTACCAACCAAAATGAGGTGTTCCCATAGATCTCTTTTACCTGATCTCAAATCAATCCTCATATTTTGGGGGTGAGGTTGCCCTAGAAACAGTGCCCCCACTCTAAGGGTAGGGCAGTCAGGACAAAACAAGATGCTTGTATTCTACAAACAGGAAGCATAGCACACTCAATTGAAGATACTTAGTAAGAAGAAGCTCATTCTTAGTGTATCTGTCAGTGGTTCAGGGAGCAAAGCATCAGTCCGTCACCAGCAACAGCTGATTCTGTCATTCTTAGATTCCAACTCATAAGCCCTATCCTTTCTTAAAGTGATCTTTCTCAGTTGCTCTGTCTCGTTTCCTTCCCTACCAATGTTTCTGGTGCATCATGTTTGGCTGTTAATATCTGAGGCATTCCTTTTGTGCACCAATCTCTTTTATACTCAGTATAGATTTCATGGTACTCAACAGCTCTGTAGCACTTTATTCCTCTATTAGAATATGAACACACAACCTTGTTTATTCCTCTATTATAATATGATTGCTATATCTGAAGACATAACCTTAGAGTTTTTCCCTCTGGTATAATATGATCTGTTTGAACACATAACCCTGAGCTTGATCCTTCACCTTAATTTATCCTTGATTCCCTTTGATGATGTCATTAGGTTTGCAATGAGGATCAGAGTGGGCATATAAACTCTTTAGCCAATCAGATAAATGGATGTATCGGTATCCCTTGTAACCCTGTATTAACAGAGTATCCAGTAGCTATATTGCTTAGTTAAGAATTGTCCCTTCTAAGCCTTCACCCTACAGGAGGTGAAAAAAAAGGGCTTGGTAATTGAAGGGCTTGGTGCTCCTGAACTCATGGACAGTGCTTAATGGGAGAGGCTGGATTGATGATAGGTCCTTGTTAATATATTAGTGTAAGTCTGACTCAAGCAGTATGGGATAACTAACCCCAGTGTCGTGCTTTCCCTCCTTATTAGCACACCCTTAGATCCTAGGAGACAAAAAAAAATATCAGTCCCCAAGTCAGGGCTGCAGGAATCCTGCACAAAGGGGCTTGAGCTAATAAACGAGGAATGAGAGATACTTGTGGAATGAAGAAAGGAAGGTTTCACAAAGAGGAGAAATGTAAAGACGAATCTGGGGGGGGGGGGGGCTAGAGGTAAGTAAGAAAAGGAGCAAGAAAGAGGGAGATTAATGAAAAGTGGAGGAGAAGAGAAAAAGAGGAGAGAGAAATTGTAGAATGATAGTGATAGACAGGAAGGATCATGAGAGTCACTGCCAGGTGACAAAGACTCTACAAATACTGCAACTCTCCCATGACCACAAATAAGCCTACTTTTATAAATTACAACAATGGAAAGTTGCTTTCCTGTATATGTTGCTCAGCTTTAAAAAGATTATAGAACTCTCAATATATGTTACACAGAATGTACATCTATCTATCTATCTATCTATAATTTCTTTATGGCCCGCACGTTAAATTGAACTTAAATGACTCTTTAGAAATAAAATAAATCAGATAGGATAATAGTACCATCTTTTTATCTCATTTGTTCCCATACAATTAGGAGTTTTACTGCCGTGTTGTGACAGGTGACTGTGTTTGACCTTTGACGCTTGGTTGGCTGGCTGGTGCTCAGACTAATGAAGACCCTTAATGGATTGGCTTTTCTGAGGCTCCGAGCAGTGGGGTTAAAGAGAGAATGGAGCTGCAGACAGAGTCCAGAGAAGATCCTTCAATTAAACCTGAAGTCTATTAGCCAAGAAATATTGAGTAGGTTGAGAGTTAGAAATGATTTAACCATAAAGTCTTCCATGTGATCTGTTAGAATTAAAATCTTCCTGTTATTTATTGGGCTGTGCCGAGGTGCAGAATATTTCCAAGTCCTGTGAGGGGAGGGAGAAAACCACTAGGCCCCAAGAGGCAAAGAGGAGGGGGCTCTCTGTTCAATACCTATGCTCCTAGTATTGTCATTCACCCCCATCCCTCCTTCCTTCGTCTTTTCCTCCTACCCCTACAGGTGTCCTACAGCCAGTTTGTGGCCTCAGGATGAATTAGATGATAACAAGTATAAATTGAAAATTATACTGTAAAACATAAAAACATATATAGTAACTGATATTTATCTATTGCTTAGAATTGTAATTGACTTTCATAATCACTAACCACACCCTCTCCAAAAAACATTACATGATGTGATACCCACAAGCGAGCCTTCTCCAGAGTAGCCCCCACACTCTGGAATGCACTGCCTGAAAGGCTCCACTTAACACAAGACTATCTACTTCAGGAAGCAGGTGAAAGCTTGGCTCTGCAACCAGGCCTTTAATGGAAGAAGTAACTGACTTGTTAGTCTCACTCACACACACAAGAAGTGACACGGGCTGCACATATTGCAGCAGGACATGTTTATTCACTCCTACCCTAGTTGGGATAATATTTAACCATCTCTCTGACCTTATGTGCAGTGTTCTTTAAATTAGTCACCTTATTTTCTAACTCCTCGTACTCTCTTAACTATCTATATGTTCCATCTTTGCTTATACTCTACACTGTTAATTAAAATGTTCTATTACGTATTGTGTTGACATTGTAAGTAGTATACTCACGCCATATTTTGAATTGTTATTTGAATAGTTTTACTGATGTAACTGTCTATTGCTCATGTTTGATTTATTCTTACTGTACACCGCCGAGTGAATTCCTTCAAAATGGTTGTAAATAAATCCGAATAAATAAATAAATAAATAAATAAATAAGTGAATATATTAGTCCTAAATAGGGGGTGGGGGGAAGTATGGAAACATGACAGGTCTGTAGCGAAGATTATTATATAAAGTCTAGAAAGTGTCAAATAAACTGATTCAAGTGACAGACAGTCGTTTCTGTAGCAAGATTCTGATCTAACATGGTGGTGGAAATGGAGAAATGAGTGCATTATTTTGGGACAGAATGGAATCTGACTCAACAGTACAGCACAGGCAGAATATGCCTGTCAGAGACAGAAGTTAGCCTGAACCCACAATAAACAGAGTTGCTACGTTACCGAGTTCCAACAGGGAGATTTTTAGACCAGTCCTGGCCTTCTGATAAGCTTATCATGATGCATTATGGGACCTGCAGCATGGATTTCAATGGGTAGAATCAGGAACTAATAATCTCACATTGCTTTGGGGTGCTAGTTCAAAACCAGAATTGGTAAGGGACCAGCTGAGTCATTTCAATAAGAGAAAGACTGCATGGGATAAATGGACTCATGTATCTGCAGTAAAGGGCAGGATGGCAGGCTGGGGGTCAGTCAGGTATGTGGGACAGTATATAACTGCAGTAAAGGGCAGGGGAAGGGTACCAGTAAGAGTAGACCTGTATAGTATATAAAGGAACAGGCGTCAGCAGTAAGGGACAAGTGGAAGGTGTCAGTAAGACAGGGATAGTGAAGCAGGTACCTGTAAAAGGATCTAGTCACTGAGATTAGTTTTAATGAGCATTAAGCCTTGAAGGGTATGCTCCTATGTCTTGTTCAAGAGGAGACACTTAACCCATCAAGCTCAGTGCATGAAGCTGTCTCATAAAGTTAAATCCACAGAATCGGATGGCCCTTCTAGGTTGTCCACACTTTCTTCATTACTCTCTTACCTGCTCCAGCATGCCTCCCATTTAATCTCTTCATCACTAATGGAGTTTCTTGCTCTTGTCTTTGTAATTGAGTTATTTTTTTTTCCTCTCTCCACACTGACTGGCTCCATGTGATCTGGACAGGCTGTATCAGTCCTGACTTTGCCCTGTTGCCACTTTTTTTTCCTGGTTTCAGTTAATCAAGGAAAGTAGGACTACAGGTCCCTAGATGCAGTTGGATGAAGTCAGGAGTGATGCCAGTTGGTAAGTCCTACCAGTTTTCTTTGTTTTATTCTTTTCCTCCTCTTTATTCCCTTTTCTCTTCCTCTCTCTCTCCCCTTTCTCCTTTCCACTTTTTTTTTTTGGGGGGGGGGGGGGGGGGGGGGAGGGGAGTATTAATGTGTACAGTTGCAAAACTAACCTTGCCATAGTAGCTCAGCGTTTGCTTTTTAAAATTCTGCTTCCCTGTTTTATGACTCGGGCCTCTAAGAGTTCTCTGGCAGCTCTGCCTCTGGCAGTTGTGCAGGAGAATAAATAGAAGCTGATGCTGTAGTTTACTTAAATCTTCTCCACACTTTTGCAGCGCTTTCCTCCAGAGGATACCCCCGAAACAACAATTATTTTAAATGTCACGCATTCCTGCCCCTGGGCTACAGACAAATGAACATTAAATCTATTAACAAAAAAAAATTAAGTGTTTACTTTTCAAGGAAGGTGAGAAGTGTGTGTGTGTGTGTGTGTGTGTGTGTGAGAGAGAGAGAGAGAGAGATGAAGCACTGCCATCAATAAATTTTTGTTCCATAATAAAGAGGTACCATGTAGTTAATGTCCCTTCTAAACACAGCCAGCTTCAGGCCCCACAGGGATGCTTGTGCTGAGCTGTGTGCTATTTTCTGCCTGTTATTATTTATTTCTGGTAAATAAGCCTGCATCCTGTACAACATCACCGCTGCTTTAGGTTCTGCCGCCTTCCCATTCTGACATTTCATTCTTCCCCCTCCCCCTTTTGCAAGTATTTTGGAGAACGAACCCCACTGGGGTCACCATCTGGCTCCATGTCATCAGAAACATGCTAATCCAGGCCTGGCTTTACCTTACAATATACATGGATTTGTAGTTCTGATTTTATCTGGGGAGATCAGAGGGAAAATCAGAAGTAGAAACCCATGCCATGCAGTAAAGCCAGGATTGGATTAGCCCATTCCTTATGACACGGAGTCAGGTGGCAAATCTAGGCCCAGTCACTGAGGACAGGCTGATCCAGTCCTGGGTTTTTGAACTTTGCTATTCTCTTGTTTATGTTTACATTTATAAAAACTTGATATACCTCCTTTCAAAATAAAATCAAAGTGGTTTACAATATTTAAAAAAAAATAAGAGGAAAAAGAAAAGAACTACAATTGTGATAGGAAGTTGATAGGAAGTAGTTCCAGGTTGCCACGTGGCAACCCTTTAATAAAAAGACCCCTAAACAATGAATAGCCTGTGCTGGTGAAGACGCATGTATTGGACGCTTGCAGGTCCATTTTTCAGTGCACCTGCAAAAAAAGGTCTTTTTTTTTTGGCCGAAAATGGACATGCAGCCAAATGAAAATTGGTGTATGTCCATTTTGGGTCTGAGACCTTACTGCCACCCATTGACTTAACAGTAAGGTCTCACGCGTTATCCAAGCGGTAATTGTCAGCGCACATAGAATGCCAATTATCGCCCGGTTAGCGTCACATGCCGGAAAATAAAAAATATTTTCCAGCACATGTAGAGGACTTGCGTCAAAAATGCAATTACTGCCCGGGCCATGCGGTAGCCGGGCAGTAGCTCAAAATTGGCACACGTAGGACACGCATAGGCGCCTACACGGTTTAGTAAAAGGGCCCCTTAATCAGCTATCCATGAATATTCAGCGAGAGATAGCCAGTAATCTCTCACTGAATAATTGTGGTCAGCGCTTAGCAGACAACCGGCTATATCACGTGATATAACCATCTATCCTCTAATATTCAGCGCATCACCGGCTAAGATTGGTGGCCAAACTGGGTTGCTGAAATAGCAGGCCTATCTTTGGCCGGTTTCAACTTAACCAGCCAGTTGAATATTGACTGGCCGGTTAAGTCGAAACCAGCCAAAAATAAACTGGATGTTCAATACCGGTCACTGGAAATGGGCCGGCATTTGAATATCAGAGCTCAGCGCCGACCACAGAAGTTAGCCCGGCTAGTCTCGCAGTCTGAGTATCGGCCCCGTAGGATTTCACCAGGACTCCGAGTTTACTGTAGGATTGTTTCGCTGGATTGCTTTTTCAAGGAAGTCCCCCGCAAATGACAAGATGGTTTTGGATAGGCTGGAATGAGATTTGACAGCAACTCCACTAGTTGGAACATAAGGGCAGAGCTGGGCAGACTTCTATGGTCTATATCCCAGAAACACCAAAGAAAGACCATGATTAAGTATATAATATCATGTTCATTGTTGATTTAATCTTAGATTGATAATGAATGTGACTGTTGGGCAGACTGGATGGACTGTTCAGGTCTTTATTGCCGTCACTTACTACGTTACTATAATATTAGCTACCACTCATCCTGCTGACATTTGCCAAACGTGGTCAGTATGTTAGATACCGTGTATCATCAGTGGATATAAGCACAGCAAGTTACTACTGAGGTTCATTGACCAACACATTTACTTCTGCTATTCAGTTGGATCATAGGACCAATGTCATCATTCATGTGCACTCTTTCAAAAGAGTGTGCAATATTCGCAAAAGTGCACACTTTTACAGAAGTGTGCTCTATGTCACGTTTTCAAAATAGGAACTAGGTTTGTGAGCCCTTGGGCCACTGCCGAGGAGCGGCAGTGGCAGGCAAAACCACCCCACACCGGAGACTAGGCAGAACAGGACTGGAACCCTGGACTGGAGTTGCAGCAGAGGCAAACAAGCAGGAATAAGCAGAGCAGGCACACTTAAACTTCATCTGCACTTGGCTGCCTTTCACCAGGAGTTGAGCCCCTGGCTGCAGGTGGCCGGCAGGACTTACTGGGCAAGGCAGGACTGGATACCCACTAGGCTGAACCAGGACTGAGGGTCAGAGGGGAAAGGACCATACAGGGGCAGCAAGGCAAGGAAGGGAAAGCTAAAGGGCAGGACTGAAAGCTGCAAGCAGCCACTAAAACGGAACAAAACACTGAATAACAAGACACAGAACTGAAAGCTGCAGAGCTGCCACAAAGACACAAACAGACAAGGACTAGACACAAAACTACAACTCAGAGACAAGACTAGAGAACAAGCAACAACCTAATCTAAACTACACACAGACTAACTAGAACAGACAAGAATCTCAGGCAAGAATCAAAACACTAAAACCAGACTAGGCAGACGTGCACACAGCACACCGACAAACCTCAGGGCCTTAGGCAATGCAAAGGCAAAGCAGAAAGATTTCAGAATGGCTAATAAGCCCAGCAGCAGCTGAGGATCACTGCAGCAATCATCAGGCAACTACAGGAGCTGTGCAGGTTCAAACAAAATGATCAAGGCTGGCAGTCTGGAAGATCTGGACCGGACTGGGCAGAAATCTGGAACGGGTGACAGTAACCAGACAGTCCATAGCAGCCACCAGGTCTGGCTACCAGGTGGTGAGAGGAAAGAGAGCACGAATCATGGGCACAACCGTGACACTCTACTTCATAAAGAACACACACTCTTCGCAAACAGTGTGTACTCTTGTAAGAGTATGTATTCTTGGAGGTTTTCTATACTATTATTTTTATATTAATCTCCTACCAGAGGAGTTCTGGCCTTAGCTGTGTGAGTGGGGGGAGGTTTCGGGAAGATTGGGGATCTGGGGGGGGGGGGGGGGGGGGGGTTCAGCAGGATCGGCTGGGATTCTTTTCTTTATATGTATACTGATGTGCTTGTTTCACTATGTTATATGACATTTTATATTATTTTTATTTTTTTATAAATAAAGTTATAAAAAAATAAAAATAAAACAGTGCGCACTAGTGATGCCAAACAAGAAACCACGAATGCACATCCCTATTCTCCTGTATTACAAGATTTGTAGTTGTGATCACCTAATAGAAAGTAAAACTACAAGTCCTCATGTAACATTAGAATCACAGGAGCTGCTTCAATAACATTCATGGCCAAAAGCATTAAGGGCTATTTCAGTGGTTCCTCAAACCTCAAATGAATAGGAGGAAATACTTTTTCACTCAACGAATAGTTAAGCTCTGGAACTCGTTACCAGAGGATGTGGTAACAGTGGTTAGTATATCTGTGTTTAAAAAAGGTTTGGGCAAGCACCTGGCGGAAAAGTCCATAGTCTGCTATTGAGATAGAAATGGGGGAAGCCACTGCTGTCCCTTGGATCGGTAACATGGAATCTTGCTTCTCTTTGGTATTCCAGAATCTTGCTACTCTTTGGGATTCCAGAATCGTGCAACCCTTTTGGATTCTGCCAGGTATTTCTGACATGCCACTGCTGGAAGCAGGATACTGGGCTAGATAGACCATCAGTCTGATCCAGTATGGCTATTCTTATGTCATACCCTTATGTTAACTTGCCTTGAAGGACCTTTAACAAGTCAGGTTTTCAGGATATCCACAATGAATATACATGAGAGAAATCTGCTTGCAATGTAGGCAGTAAATGCCAATCTATCTCAAGAATACTCATCAACTGATGAACTGTTATGTGACTTTCAACTTGTGTGCAATGAAGGGAATGGTGCTATAGCGTGTTTTTCACTTTAATGCACATTTATCTGAGCACACATCACTTTAATGTACAAAAACCATATGTTAAGCATTGGTGTATGTTTGTAGGTGGATTAGGAATATATTGAGACCCAGGTTTTTTGGATTATATGAGATATCTATTGTACTGCTTGGATTTAGAGAAATGTAAAACTGCTTAGAGAATATCTCCCATTTTGAATTTCTGAATTTAAAGACTGCTCATTGGAGATATCCTGAAATCCTGATTGGTTTGGTGTCTCTCCTCCACCCCCTTGTAGTTGCTGGATTTTCTAAAATGTGTATGTTATTAGTAGGTACTCTAAGTCCCAATGCATAAAATAGGACCTGTGGTAAATAATACACATTAATGTGTGTTAGCATGCAGTAGCACCTTTTAGTAGATCTTAGGGATGTGCATTTCTTTGAAATAATTCCTAATAATCTTAGTCATTTCATATTGTTTCTAGTTCATAACCCCAAACAACAAAATATATCCCAAAATGACATGTTTCTTTCCATGCCTTATCATCATCATGTTACCAAAGACCCTGTTGTTGTTACTAAATGCATATTTTCTCATGTATTTCCACTATTCATGATGTATCGTAAGCCACATTGAGCCTGCAAAGAGGTGGGAAAATGTGGGATACAAATGCAACAAATAAAAATATTTGAACATTTTCCCCACTGTTAATAGATATCAAGTACCAGCTGGCTTTGAATCTGTGACCTTCAGGTTAGAAAACAGCTGCATTCCAGGAAGAGATATTCAGCCCACACCTGGCTGTGTCTTGTATTCTGGTAATCGTAGTCTCTGCTTCCTGATTGGTTCTTTGCTTTCTGTAGTCTTTTTGTGTCCTTTTTTGCTGGATGCACTTCTTGGAAGTGCAGTGAAATTAAGACTTATCTTGAGCAATCCTACTTCCTATCTTGTTGTAGTCTAGTATTCATGTCTCAGGAGTTTCTGCTAGGGAATCTGTAGCAGAATGAACCAGCCAAAGTAAAAATAAAAAGCTGATAGAATAACTCAGCTAAACTTCAGTCTAAGCAGAAAGGATAGGAACAAAAAAAAACAAATTCAGGTTTCTTTCTATTGTCCAGTGCTAATGGCTATCAGTTACAAGCCAGTCTTGAACCTGAGACCATTGAGCTAGTAAACAGCCACCTTCCATGAAGTGCCACTCTGCCTCTTAACAGTCTGCTGCAGGCAGCTCAGTCCTACCTAAGGGTTGCCGTGTGGCAGCAGGCTTGCTGCGCAGCAACCCGGAACTACCGCTGGCCCAACACAGCCACTGGCGCCATTTCCGGTGCTATAGAAAATAATTCTGTAATTTCTAGTGCAGCACTAATTGGGCAGTGCTACGGGCTACCCGGTTGCCACTAGGTTACAACAGGAGCCCTTACTGCCACGTCAATGAGTGGTGAAAAGTGCCCCCCTCCCCTCGCATGGCCATGCGGTGAGAACAATCTTACTACATGGGCATGTCTTTTTTTAGGAGCCTTTTACCCGCTGTGATAAAAAGGGCTCTGGTGCATGGCAAAAAAGACCCCCACCGCTACCGCAGGGCCCTTTTTACTGCAGCTTGGTATTTCTGTGACAGAATGAACCAGCCAAAGGTACTGAAAAATTGACTCAGTCACCTAAATGAAAAAGCTGAGATCAGAACTTGGCTAAATTTCAGTCTAACCCAATAGGCAAGAAAAGAAAAACAAAAACAAATGACAGACTTCTTTCCAGTGTCCTTAAATTCCAGCATTCTTTCTCCCAATGTTAATTACTAATATTTGTTTTCTGATTGCCACAGCACACTGAGCTGAGGAATTCAAAATACTGCCCACAATCACTCCAAGTTCTTTTTCCTGAATTGCGACTCCTAATGTGGAACCTATAAATATAGTTATAATTGTTTTTTCCTGTGTCCATCACTGTGCACATGTACACATTAAATTTCATCCGCCATTTTTACACTCACTTCTCCCTCATTTCCACTAGGTTTCAGCAGGCGTAAGTCTGGAGCCCAAATTTAGGCATGGGAATTGGCAATAAACGCGGTTTTATAAAGGGCATGCACCCTTATTGAATCTAGCTTACCACCAATTTTTTTCCAGCACTGAATTATGAGTGCCATGTATATAATTCTCCCAATATGCATTCCCATAGGTGAAGGTTGGCTAGAGCTAGGACAGTTGTGAAATATGCATATATATTTTATAATATTCCCATTTCCATGCAAATATTTTCATTTCATTTCATTTATTTCACTTTCTGTACCACTCTTACTAACTGGCAGATCAGGGCAGTGTACAGTCTAAAACAAATTACAAATATTTAGTAGGAAAGGAACTACAATTTTGGATAGGAAAGAAAACTCATACACTCAGACAAAGTAAAGTTAGAAGGAGAATTAGAAGGGAGGTAGATAAGTGGGTCATCATGGACAAAGAGGGGGAAGAAAAGGAGGGGAACGAGGGGAAAAAGAGTAAACCCTGACAGATTGATGACACCCCTTTATGCAGAGCCAAAAGCAAGGTTAAAAACCAGGTTTTCAAAACAATCTTAAATTGATTCAGGGATGATTCTGTACATATAGCTAGGTGCATTGTATTCCAGAAAAATAGTGAAGTGAAGTGAAAAAGAAAGCTCTGTGCCTGGTGTATTCAAGAATAGCCTGTTTTGGGTCTGGGAGAACCAGGCAATGATCATTTAGGGATCGAAGAACATGAGACGGAGAATAGGGGATTGTTAAAGAAGGTAAGTATTCAAGTAAACCTACCTGAAATACCTTAAACTTGAAGAGTAATATTTTATAAATGGTGCATTGTTCCACTGGAAGCCAGTGGAGACCTTGAAGAAGAGGAGAAACGTTATCAGAGTGGTGGGCATGACATAAGAGTCTCCTAGCAGTGTCTTGGAGGGTTTGCAAATTCTTTATACGAAAATGGGGACAACCAAGATACACAATATCACAATAATCTAACCTGGGAATAAGCACAGAAAGAATAAGAGAGTGGAAGGTGTCTTGGTCAAAGTAGCAGCTAACTGAGCGTAATTGCCTGAGAATGTGGAAAACGGATTGGTAAACTGTAGAGATCTGTGGCGTGAAACTACGTTTGGAATCCAAAGTAACGCTCAAATAGTGAAAATAATCAACAGGTCGAATAAGCTGAGAGTAAGGTTGGGCTCTGGGAGACCCCCAAGTGAACTAGCAAGTGACCATTTTTTGTGTGTTCAGAACCAAGTAAGTGGGCCATTTGTGGCCAACTCAGAGCAGGTGCAAATGCTTTGAACCTACTCTCTGGTGGGGTAATTTAATAATAGCACATAGGCACATATATTACCTTTATTTTTAAAGATTCCACATTACATCTATGTGTCTTCACAGCCTTCTCTGTGTATTCCACTGTTAAGGCTGCAATGATTATTTACAGCTGTAGCAGAAAATTGCAGAACTTTTGTAGCTGTTTATCTTTAAAGAAGAAATCTAAATTGCAGAAATATATGTTCAGAAGAGACCAAAGTGGTATCACTGTAGAGACCACTGTGTTCTTCCTACTCTGAGTTATACTCGGGAGAACTGCTTGTTTTTGCAGTAAAAATACTTTCACTCTTTTCACTAATGACCCAAAGAATTTGCTTATGGCAAATAATTAAAGTGCAGCTGGGACCTCAGAACAACAATTAATTGACTTTTTCATGGCTGGTGTACTTGATTCCGCCACTAAAAAGTGTTCTTCTCTGAGCTTGCTTTTGCCATACCCTGGATAACTGCACTTCAGCACATAGGTAACTTGAGATGCCTTAGTAGTCGAGTTATGGCAGGGAAGGCTTCAATGTGCCCGACCCGTCATTTGTCCTTTTACAGTGTGAAACGCTCACTCATTGTTTGTTTATTGGTATTTGCTTTCTCACCTTTCAAGTCCCACCAATCAAAGCGGTTTACATAAAATCTAGAGTTAGAGAGGAACACCAGTCATATAACAGGAAAGAAGCAGTGAGTGCAAAAAACAGTATTCATAGGACCAGTAGAAAGAGGAATAACCTCTATAGGAGTAGAAAGGAAAGGGATACTGCTCTATCAACTTTTCATTCCCCAAAATGGCACCAAAAGCTAATGTAAAAAGAAGTGTTTTCCAATGCACTCGAAAACTTCAATTAGGAAGGCTCAATACAAAGAATGGGAGGCAATGAATTACAGAGGGACGGTGCTGTAAAAAAAAGAAAATAACACACAATCCTACTCCTCGGTCCTTTTCTATGCACTGCATCAGTATCTCCTCCTCCATGCAGGACACCCAAGAAGAGGCCTGCTCTATACATTTGAAATTTCTACATTGCTAGGTAGTGAACTGTTAGATTGGTTGATGGAGATAGAGCAGAAAAAGGATGGACCTTTATTGTACCCAGCCAATGATTGCCTAAAATCCTGTTTCTTAAATTAGTGTTTAGGATGTGAATGCACTTGCACACCTACAAAAATTTACAGGTCAGTATCTAAGCACTGCAGTTGGCATTATTTTTAAATGCTGGCTGCAGTGTTTAAAGATAATCTGGATATTTAGTGTCGTTATCTGGATTGTGAGCAGCACTGAATATCTGGACAGAGCAATGTCCGTCACCACTATTCAGATGTTGGCAATATGGAGACTGCTATCCATTTAAGAATCTGGATAAATTTAGAACAGCCTTTTCACGGCCCTAAATTTATCCAGATAGCAGATTGAATATCATCATTGCCTGTGTTCTGTATATATAGTACTGAGGTGGTCTGGAAGGATTTTCATATACATATCAAATTATGCATTATTCACTCTATTAAACCTATTTTTTTTTTTTAATTTGTTTATTTATTGTTTTAGTGATAATACAAAGAATACATCTTTGAAAAGATACACCAGATATAAACACAAATACACTAAAGAATATAATATATATAGAAAACATCTCTACAATCTGGTTACAACAGTCCACCATAAAGAGAAGGAGTGGGATTCAAGATTGATTAAACCAAAGGAAGTTTGGTGCTATTAACTTAAAGTTTAAGGAAAAACAAGCAGTGGTACTCCTTAATTTACAGAACCATAAACCAGAGATGGAATTAGCATTGGTTTTTCTTCATATCAAGGAATGACCTTAATTGTTCAGGTTCAAAGAATATATATTTTTTATCCTTGAATATCAAAATACACTTGCAAGGAAATCGTAATTGGAAAACTGCTCCAACATTTAAAGACTCTTGCCTCATATCTAGGAACTTTTTCCGCCTTTGCTGAGTCCAACGAGCAATGTCTGGGAACACAGAGACTTTGCTTCCTTTATACTCAGGATAAATTTTTTTAAAATAAAGTCTCAATAAAGATTCTTTATCTTGTAAGAAGACAAAAGATACAATCAATGTCGCTCTGGTTTCTGTATTATCCACCGACTGCTCCAAAAAGTTTGTCAAATCCAGCGTTTCAGGAGGAATGTCCTGTTTAGAAGTAACTTGAGGTAAAGGAGGTTTCTTTTCCAAATAGTAAATCTTTTGAAGAGGAGGGAGTGTTTGATCTGAATAATTGTATATTTCTTTAAGAAACTTAGCAAACATATCCTTCGGGGCCACAAATTGAGATTTTGGAAAGTTTAAGAATCGTAGGTTTAGATTTCTTGATAAATTTTCCATATTCTCTATTTTTCTTTGTATAGAGGCACAATCTCCTACAATATGAACTTGTTGTTGAGATATTTTCCCAATTTGCGTCTCTAGGTCAGTTTGCTTTATTATTACTCCCTCCATTTGTCTTTTAAGAGATTTTATCTGAGAAGAATTGTTCAAGGATAACGTTATGAAAGAGGTACAGACCTTGTGAAGCGATTCCAATGCTGTCCAAATCGATTCCAGCGACACCTCTTGGGGCTTGACTAAGGGTTGTATCGCCAATACGCAAGCAGAAACTTCTTCTGGCGTAGTTGTTTCAGGCAATACCCCAATAGCCTCCCCTGTTGGCATTTCTGGCGTTCGCTGGACTCCCTCAGCTAGCCACAAGATCTCTCTGGCCTCCGCTATCGCTTCTGGGGAAGGCCACTCCTTCGAAGCCCCACTAGTCTCGGGATTCGGTACAGTTCCTCCAGGTGCGTGCGAAAGCGTCGGGGTCACAGGTCCTAACGGACTAAGCGAAAATTCGCTCTCCTGAGCGGAGCTCTTCCCTGCTCCGCTAGCGGATACGTCCGAGGTCGGAGTCGATACCAGAAATGTAGTCAATGACTGCTGCCCAGGCAAGGTAGGGATTTGCTTCGGGAGGGGTGGTCCCCTTAGCTTCCCTTTCCTTTTTGGCATGTTTAACTAGGAAAATCGTCGAAGAAAAATTTTCTTTTTGGGAGCGTCTTTGCTACACGTCCTGCTTGGGCGCCATCTTGAATCCTTCCTATTAAACCTATTTTACAACTTCCAGCTATTAATATTCTTGTTCATTCATTGGTAATTAGTCAACTTGATTATTGTAGCTCTCTAAGGGGGTCTTTTACTAAGCCACGGTAGCGTTTTTAGCTCGTGATAGAAATCAACTGGCAGTAAACACCGAGACACCCATTATATTCTTATGGGCTTCCTGGAGTTTACCTTTAGCTGATTTTTTACCATGAACTAAAAACACTACTGTGGCTTAGTAAAAGACCCCCTATATACAGGACTTCGAGTTAGGGATCTTCACCGTTTACAACTAGTGCAAAACACAGCTATTAAAGTTACTACTGGACATAGAAAATTCGACCATGTCACTCCACTTTTAAAAACAACACACTGGCTTCCACTGACCCATTGCGTAACTAATAAACTGTTGCTCCTTGTCTATAAGACTCTCTGTTCAGGTGAACCAGCTTATTTGTCTTGTTTCCTTACTCCCTATTGTCCATCTCGTGCTCTTCGATCAGCCCAACGAAACCAACTCATAGACCCATCCTTTCAAGAAATCCGTTCCATCTTTTCAGTTCAAGGCCCTGAACTTTGGAATAAATTACGGGTTCACCAGCGTCTTTCATCTTCCTTATCTAAATTCAAAACTGATTTTAAAACTTTTTTATTCCACGATGCATATGACTAGAAGAGACTAGACCCTCTTTCTGCACTGCAGACTGGCTGTGAACTGGAAACCACCAATTCCCCTCCCCTTCCTATTTTCCCTTCCCAGCTTTTCTTTCAATATTGTATTTCCTCCCCCTGTCCTCTCGGTTTTGTTGTCAGTTACACTCCCTTCCTTTTCTACTATTTCATTGTAAGCCATTCAGATATTATTTGATGGATGGGGTATAAACCCCTAATAAACTTGAAACTTCTGGTGTTTCCCCACCCACCCCATTGTTAACAGCTGTATACCTTAGGATGTGACCTGACTCTGGAAGGCTCCTCTCTTTAGTTTTCTACTATCTTGTTCCTCTCCATTCTACCTTTCCTCACAGGACTGGGTTAACACTTTATTGTGCCTTTTCTTCGGTGGCATTCTTACCATGGAGCCCCATTTCTTCCTTCCTCACCTACCTCTTCATAACCGAGTCACATTCTCTTTCCCCTCCATCCCCCCTACTCCAATCTTCTTTCATGGCCTTCCTCACACATTTCACCTCTTCAGAAGTAGCAGGGAAAAATTCATCACCCAGCTGTGGATGTGGCAACAGTAATGGGGACTAGAAAAACACATGCTTCAAATAGTGTGGCTCTCTGCTGCACACGGGGAGACCATGAACAAGTGACCCTGCCTCTCACCAGGGCTGCTAAGAGACAGAGCTGAGCCCGGGGCAGGGCCGCTGCCGCCCCTCCCCCCCCCCCCACTTAGGATGCAGCCACCGCTCCCCACCCAGGACGCAGCTGCAGCCGCAGCCCCTCACTCACTCAGGCCAACATCGCCACCGCCCCCTACCTTCCTGCATCAGTGTGTCTGCATCTTTCTGATCTGCAAGAGAGGACCGGCACTGGGGTTTGTCTCTCTTCTGCTCCTGTGTGCCAGGATCGGGTTATCACATTAACATAATCACCCGGGTCCCGACAGTAGCAGGAGAGAGACAGACCCCTGTGACGGGCTCCCCCTAGAGGCTGGGCCCAGGGAACTTTGCCCTACTTCTTGGTGACCCTGCCTCTCAGAGGCCCAATTCTGACTCCCTTTGAGTTCTGCCTGGTAATAAAGGCTTTCACCCCCCCCCCCCCCCACACACACACACTTGAGCCCCAACAACAACAACAAAACACTGCAATCAACACTGATTGTGTCTGCTTTCTCCTGAGCCCAGGCTCAACTTCCCCACTTTCAGCTGACCTTCCAGCTCTTTCAGAACCTCTGGGACCCAAATAAATTATCTTACTATCTAATGTGCTATCATACTACCAAACACCTGCTAAGACAAACCACAGCAAAACACAAAATAGGTAAACTGCTCCAACTTCCCCTTATTAGCAATAAATCCATTCAATTGAAAAGGTTCAAAGAAAACAAAACAATTCCCAGAATAAGAAATCAAACATTTGCAAGATTTCAGAGCTAAAAATGCCCCATGTCTTACCAGAGTTGAATGGACACAATCTGGGAAAAGCTGAATTGTTTGACCATAAAAAGAAACATCTTTACACTGAAAATAAGTTTTCCTACTCTTATCTAACTCAGGCACAAGTGAATCCAGCAAGGTGTTTCTATTAGAAAAAGGATCTGACAAAGCCTCTAAAAGGTCAAAAGATCAAAACTCTCTCAACCTTTTCAATAATATCCAAGCTGCCCTCTGCTTCACCTGTGGTTACAATATAATGAGTGAAAGATAATACAATTTTGAGGTATCAATCTCTGATGAACTAAAGAGCGTTAGTACCTTGGAAAACAGATAATAAAATTTTGAGATATCAATCTCCCATGAACAGGAGCATTAGTACCTTGGAAAAATATTGTCTAAGCAAAATATCTGGAGACAGGAGACAAGTAACAGGGAAGTTTAGGGATCTCAGATTTCTAGATGGAGATACATTTTCCAAAAATTCCAATTTTCTGTGAAGCAGGAGGCTTCTTTAATTATAGATACCACAGTCATATTCAAAGTTTTAATCTGGGATTTCACAGTTGAATATGGTTTTTTTTTTTCAACCTTTAAAATCCTCATATTCAGTTCTTCTAATTTGTCCATCATTGCTTTGGAAAAGGAGCACAACTGAGACACTGTCCCTTTCAAAAGGTCTTCTATAGGTGAAATTACAGTTTGTATGTCCATTAAGGATATATTCAAGTTAGACCTTTCTACTGGTTATGCTTCCATAATATTATCAGGAAAAGGCACCAGAATTGGCAAAGGAATATGAACAGAAGCCAAGGATGAGGGACTTTGTTCATGGTCCCTCCACCAGAGAAGACCATTAACAGGCCCGGGCTTGGAAACCACAAGATGGAGTGGAGGAACATTGCCTCCTGGACTTAAGGAGGGCCCTGGTTCTATGGAGGAGGTGCGTGAGATATCTAACCTGCCAAGCATAATTGTCACATGTCTATCCATAAGCCCCACAGTTTTAGGGGAGGAAGTCTGAAGATTAGAAAATGTTGTCTTTCATTTCCCCATAGTAAAAATAAATAGGAGGCATAGACTTACTACTGTAATCCAAGATCTTCTCAATCCAAACACCACTAGATCTCAAATTTATACTCCATTCCAAATTTCTGCAATTCCCTGTGGCTCCAAGGGACTTTGAAGGGGGTGTGCCTTTTAGGTCAAGCCCCTTCTGGCATGCCAGTGGCCACGTGTCATAAACAGCATTTGTTTTGACCCACTTGATATCATAGCTCTTCTGGTGCTCTGGCAGGGGAAGCACCTGTTCTGGTGATGTGAACAGTCTCATCCAGACATAAAACATCCAACAGTTTCTCATCCCAAGCACCTCAGTGGCTTTCTCCAAAGCCTCAAGAGGAACCCTGCACCCCCCCCCCCATACCTCAGCATTTATGTTTATTAGACAACTTGATAAACCACATTTTCTAAGCATAGGCCAAAGCCATTTACAGGGTAGTAAAATAAAACTAATACAATTAGAAGGAAAGGAACGCCATTTGAGATACAAAAGAAATCATGCGGCCAAGAACAACAATCATATATAAAAACTATCTGAACCTGCCAGAAACACAGCACTGATCGCCTGCTAAAACTCCTAAGAAGAGCTGCCAAAAGCAAGGCCAACGAGTTGGGTTTTGAGAAGGGCTTTAAAACAGGGAACGAGAGTTCTGATCTCAAAGAAGGGGGGAAAGTCATTTTATTTATTTATTTGTTGCATTTGTATCCCACATTTTCCCACCTATTTGCGGGCTCAGTGTGGCTTACAATAAGACTTGAATAATAGAAATACATTTGTTACAACTAAGTTATGGATTACATTGAACAGAGTTGTGTGAGGCATTCGAATATCGTTGGTAGTATAACAATGGGACAAAACACAGAGACATTAGAAAGAGACAATGGGAAAAAAGGGCATTATTAGGCGCCTAGACATATAGTGTACATAGTTCCGTGGACGAATGTATGGTTGACTGGATAAAGGGATGATGGATCAGATGTGGATGTGTATTGCATTGTGGACAGTGAGTGGTCTCTATGTGTATTGGCTCTTTCCATAAGTTTGTTCGAACAGGTGTGTCTTCAGTAGTTTACGGAAGGAGGCTTGTTCGTTGATCATTCTTAGGTTGCGTGGTAATGTATTCCAAGACTTCGTGCTCTTGTAGGAAAAGGTTGACGCGTGTATCGTCTTGTACTTCAAGCCCCTGCAGGTTGGGTAATGAAGGTTGAGGTGAGTTCGGGATGATCTTTTGGCGTTTCTAGGTGGTAGGTTTATTAAATCAGACATGTACGCTGGGGCTTCACCGTAAATGATCTTATGGACTAGTGTGCAAGTTTTAAAAGTAACGCGGTCCTTGAGTGGAAGCCAATGTAGTTTCTCTCGTAGTGGTTTTGCCCTTTCATATTTAGGTTTTCCGAAGATGAGCCTGGCTGCTGTGTTCTGGGCTGTTTGAAGTTTCCTTAGTATTTGCTCTTTGCAGCCAGCGTATAATGAGTTGCAGTAATCCAAGTGGCTAAGGACGAGGGATTGCACTAGGCTGCGGAAGACGAATCTTGGGAAGAATGGTCTAATTCTTTTCAATTTCCACATGCTGAAGAACATCTTCTTGGTTATGTTGTTTGCGTGAGTTTCGAGTGTTAGGTGGCGGTCGATAGTCACTCCAAGGATTTTTAGTGTTTCTGAGATTGGAAGTTTTAGGTTTGGTGTGTTTATCACGTTGAATTCTGTTGTGTTGTATTGGGAGGTGAGTATCAGGCATTGGGTTTTTTCTGCGTTCAGTTTCAGGCGGAATGTATCTGCCCATGTGTTCATGATGTGTAGACTTTTATTGATTTCGCTGGAGATTTCTTTGATGTCTTGTTTGAATGGGATGTATATTGTCACATCATCGGCGTATATGTACGGGTTGAGGTTATGGTTTGATAGGAGTTTTGCTAAAGGGATCATCATTAGGTTGAATATAGTTGGAGAGAGAGGTGATCCCTGTGGGACTCCACATTCAGGTATCCATGCCTTGGACGTGGTTGAATTTGATGTGACTTGATACGAGCGCAGGGTTAGGAACCCCTTGAACCAATTCAAGACATTTCCTCCGATGCCAAAGTATTCAAGTATGTGTATTAGGATTTCATGATCAACCATGTCGAAGGCGCTGGACATGTCGAATTGTAAGAGGAGTATATTGTTGCCGGTTGCAATTCTTTGTTTGAATCTGGTCATTAGGGTGACTAATACTGTTTCTGTGCTGTGATTCGAACGGAATCCTGATTGGGCATCATGCAGTATTGAATGTTTGTCTAGATAGTTTGTGAGCTGTTTGGTTACCATACCTTCGGTTAGCTTGGTTATTAGTGGTATGGATGCAATTGGCCTGTAGTTGGTTATTTCGCTCGTGTTTTTCTTTGTGTCTTTAGGAATTGGTGTGAGTAGGATTTTTCCTTTTTCTTTTGGGAAGAGTCCATTTTGTAGCATGTAGTTTATGTGATTTGTTAGGTTTGTTATGAATTGTTGAGGAGCAGTTTGCATGAGGCTATTTGGACATATGTCTAGTTTGCAGTTGGATTTGGCATATTTTTTGAGAGTTTTAGAGATGAGTTCTTCTGGTAATAGTTCAAATTCGGTCCAGGTTCTGTCTGCTGGGTGTGTTCCTTCTTCTGGATCTAGACAGTCTAGGAGAGTGGTGTATTCTATAGTGCTGGCGGGTATTTTTTGTCGTAATTGTACAATCTTCTCCTTGAAGTATTTTGCAAGGTTGTCAACACTTGGTGTATCTTTGCCATTGGTTGTAACAGGTGTGGTGTCTAACAGTTTGTTCACGAGGTTGAAGAGTTTATGTGTGTCTTTGTAGTTTGGTCCTATTAATGTTTTATAGTGTAGTCTTTTTGTCTGTTTGGGGGAAGGAAGAAAAAAGCTGCCTGTCTTGTAGATTCATAGTGGGCTGATTTTGGGGAGGGAAGGTCAAGCTGGTGGAAATCAAGAGAATGAAGGGAGCGGGAGGAGATATAAAGGATAACTACAGAGGCGAGATAAGATGGAGCACCTGAGTGAAGGGTTTTGTGTGTAATACAGAGAATCTTAAACCAAGTCAGAAACTTTACTGGAAGCCAATGTAATCTTGCCAGTAGGGGAGTTACCGAATCAGATTTGTGGACTTTATATAGAGGAGTGTGGTAGCCGTGTTAGTCCACTCTTAAGGTTATCAATAGAAATCAAACAAAATAAAACATGGAAAAGAAAATAAGATGATACCTTTTTTATTGGACATAACTTAATACATTTCTTGATTAGCTTTCGAAGGTTGCCCTTCTTCATCAGATCGGAAATAAGCAAATGTGCTAGCTGACAGTGTACTGTATATAAGTGAAAACATTCAAGCATTACTATGACAGTCTGACAGGGTGGGAGGATGGGGGTGGGTAGGAGGTATGCATGGGGACATCAAAGCATATCATTGATATTCTAACAGGATGTGTGTGGATAGGTGAGGGGTGAGATATCGCACATTCCAGTCACCCAGCTTTGGACTATTTCTACCTGTTCAACTACCTTCCCCTCCCCCTGCAATACAACTACCTCTCTTCAGATCTCCATCTCCCACAGCCTCCAGATTAAGAAGTCTCTGTATCCTGAACATCTATCTGTGAGTAAATTATCTGTGATTTATTCAATAAAAGAGACTTCATAAAATAATAGAGACTTCAGGTGATTGCTGTGCCAGGGTTATACTCCATGATATTGGGGCTTCTAATTACCAAGCTACATAAAAAGCAAGCTGTAGCATTCTGAAGGGTTTGTAAGCAATGAGACTGGTAAACCATGATAAATGACATTACAATAGTCTAGAAGGGAAATAAATGCATGAATCTGTGTGTGAAGCAGCGAGAAACTCAAGCAGGCAGAGATCGCACAAAGGTGGCAAAGATAAAAAAAAGCCATGTTGAATAACTTGTGAAACTTGCTCATGGAATGAAACAGTAGAATCTAAGATTACAACAAGATAACAAAATGAATCTACCGTAGGGATATGGGTTTTAAAGAGGAAAGGAACCAGTGATGGTTTAGAAAAGGTGCCAGTAACCCAGCAGGTGACTGTTTGAGGTACTGAGCTTAGTCCTTCTTTCGTATGACTAGAAAAGCTTTCCCATTGGCTGGATCCTTCCACGGTTTCAGCACTGGAAGGGGCAATTTTGATCTTGCCACACATCCATTTTCGGCAAAAAAACAAAAAGAGGCCTTTTTTACAGGCACACTAAAAAATGGATTGGTGCATTCCCAAAACTTGCGCCTACACTACTGCAAGCCATCTTTCAGTGTGCCTTTGTAAAAGGATTCCTTATTTATTTACAGTAGCAGCAATTGACATAGAGTAAACAGAAATAAAGACAAAGACAATCCTATTGCAGAGATAACTTTTAGTAAAGGTATTTAAATCCCTAGCTAGACTCTAACCCCAGGAGCACTATGCAAGGATGCTTGGCACAGATACAACCTGATGTAGTCCCTCAGATGTCTACTACTGATCAGCTGGCAAGCGTTTTAATATAGATCTTCAAACAACCAGATTTTTACCAGCAGCTCCAAATACTATAATTATCTGGTTTAACCTTCCTTATATCTTCTTCAATTTATATATACTAAATCATTCAACAATATCTCATGCTAAACAAGATATCTAAACACAGTTTGAATATTTATTTTTGAACCTCAGTAATCTAGATCGTCCATCCAGGGGGCGGGGCTTATAACTTACGGAACGAGTGAAACGTCATTACGTAATGCTTACTTAAGGAAATAAAAAAAAAGTGGGCGCCATCTTAGCTAATAACTTTTGCCTAGCTGACGCTGAATTAAATACGGGGGGAATGTCCTTGAGACAGCCCGATATGGGCGAAACGTACGTCGGACGCCTGACCCCCTGAGTCCGACAAAATTATAAGATAAGTGTGGATCTAAACTAAAACAAATCTATTTGATTAAAATAGCGATTTGAAAAATTAAGAACCAATGAGGAACTGGATACTCCTCTAAATCGCCTTCTATATATTTTTTAGATGGACGATCTAGATTACTGAGGTTCAAAAATAAATATTCAAACTGTGTTTAGATATCTTGTTTAGCATGAGATATTGTTGAATGATTTAGTATATATAAATTGAAGAAGATATAAGGAAGGTTAAACCAGATAATTATAGTATTTGGTCCCTCAGATGTCAACATATTCCTCAGATGTCAATCTGGTCCAAGACAGATCGTACCCCTCAGATGTGATGTTGGCACAAGGCAGCTAAACTTATCGGGAACCTTATCTATCTGACTGACATATTTATTTAGTTAGTTATTTATTAGGAATTGTTACCGCCTTTTTGAAGGAATTCACTCAAGGCGGTGTACAATAAGAATAGATCAAACATGAGCAATAGGCAATTAAGCAGTAAAAATATTCAAATAATACAAAGTATGACAGAGAGGGGCATAATCCAATGGGAATGACCATCTCTAAGAGTGCCCATCTCTAAGAATGTCCTGGCAAAGGGGCGGGGAAACCCATATTATCGAAACAAGATGGACGCCCATCTTTTGTTTTGATAATATGGTCAGGGATGTCCAAATCCCAACATTTAGGTCGACCATAGAGATGGTCGACCTTAGAGATGGGCGTCCCCAGTTTTCGGCTATAATGGAAATCAAGGACGCCCATCTCAAAAATGACCAAATCCAATCCATTTGGTAGTGGGAGGAGCCAGCATTCGTAGTGCACTGGTCCCCCTCACATGTCAGGACACCAACTGGGCACCCTAGGGGGCACTGCAGTGGACTTCACAAATTGCTCCCAGCTGCATAGCTCCCTTATCTTCAGGCACCTACATATGGGTACAATGGGTTTCAGGTAGGTTTTGAAGGGCTCACATTTACCAACACAAGTGTAACAGGTAGGGGGGGATGGGCCTGGGTCCACCTGCCTGAAGTGCACTGCACCCACTAAAACTGCTCCAGGGACCTGTATACTGCTGTCATGAAGCTGGGTATGACATTTGAGGCTGGCATAGAGGCTGGCAAAAAGTTTTTTACATTTTTTTTAGGGTGGGAGGGGGTTGGTGGCCACTGGGAGAGTAAGGGGAGGTCATCCCCGATTCTCTCCGGTGGTCATTTGGTCAGTTTGGGCACCTTTTTGAGGCTTGGTCGTGAAAAAAATGGACCAAGTAAAGTCGACCAAGTGCTCATCAGGGACGCCCTTCTTTTTTTGCATTATCGGCCAAGGAAGCCCATCTCTTAAGCACGCCCCAGTCCTGCCTTCGCTATGCCTCCGACATGCCCCCCGTGAACTTTGGTCATCCCTGCAACAGACTGCAGTTGAGGGCGCCCAAAATAGGCTTTTGATTATGCCCTGAGAGAAGGACGCCCATCTCCCGATTTGTGTCGGAAGATGGGCGCCCTTCTCTTTCGAAAATGCCCCTGACAGTATACTAATAATGTCAACACAATACATAATAGAATATTTTAATTGACAGTGTAGGGTATAAGCAAAGATGAAACATATAGACAGGTAAGAGAGTAAGAAGAGTTAGAAAGTAAGGTGATTAAAAAAAAGTTGCACATGAGGTCAGAGAGATGGTTAAATATTATCTCAGCTAGGGTAGGCGTGAACAAACATGTATATTCTCCTTGAAGAACATAAACAAGTAACTCCAAGTATCCTGCATTGACGTCCATTTCTGATAACAACTTGCATCTGTCACGTTTTCAAAACAGGAACTAGGTTTATGAGCCCTTGGGCCACTGCCGAGGAGCGGCAGTGGCAGGCACAACCACCTCACACCGGAGACTAGGCAAACAGGACTGGAACCCCGGACTGGAGTTGCAGCAGAGGCAAACAAGCAGGAATAAGCAGAGCAGGCACACTTAAACTTCACCTGCGCATGGCCGCTTTTCACCAGGAGTTGAGCCCCTGGCTGCAGGTGGCCGGCAGGACTTACTGAGCAAGGCAGGACTGGATACCCACTAGGCTGAACCAGGACTGAGGGTCAGAGGGGAAAGGAACAGCAGGACAAGGAAGGGATAAGCTAAAGGACAGGACTGAAAGCTGCAAGCAGCCACTAAAACAGGGAACAAATACTGACAGAGAGGAGACAGGACTGGAAGCTGCAGAACAGCCACTAAAAACACAAACAGACAAGGACTAGACACAAAACTACAAGCCAGAGACAAGACTAGAGAACAAGCAACAACCTAATGTAAACTACACACAGACTAACTAGAACATACAAGAATCTCAAACAAGAACCCAAACTAAGCAAAAGTGCAACAAGCAGCAACGCACCAGGGCATAAGGCGATGCAAAGGCAAAGCAGAAAGATTTCATAATGGCTAATAAGCCCAGCAGCAGCTAAGGTTTAGCTGCAGCAATCACCAGGCAACTATGGGAGCTGTGCAGGTTCAAACAAAAAGAGCAAGTCTGGCAGTATGGAAGATCCGGACCGGACTGGGCTAAAATCTGGAACGGGAAACAGCACACAGACAATCCAATGCAGCCACCAGGCCTGGCCACCAGGGGTGAGATGACTGAGAGCCTGAAACCAGGGCACGACCGTCACAGCATCAATGCTGATACAATGTCCTGTATGAGCAGTGTCTGTCCAGTAAACAAGAATTGTTATTCTTCTGTGAGACTGGATGTCTCCACAATGTCTTAGAGTCTTTAGAGAGAAAATGTCTGAATTTGCACATCATAATCAAGTTCTTAATGTTGGATAGTGCCATGTATGTAGGACCATGTATGTCATGAATGTCCGTATAGTCTGATGGATGACTAGGCACAGTGCTACAGTAGTGCTTCAGTAGCTTTGCTCCTACACCAGCACCTAACTTTGGGCGTCAGTTAATGAATCCAGCCCATTACACATGATTCCAACGTTCCAAATTTATTGCTAGTCTTCTTTTTAATACTTGAATTGTACAAAAAGATCGTCATTCTGGAGCTGATAGGCCAAGTGTCCTTAACCTTTTTGGTTCTTGCACAACTGCATTAACTACTAGGCTGGCCCTCTGCTCTGCAGGGACATTATTTGTGCCATTTCTGATGCAACTTCCTGTTTTGTGAAGGGTAGGACAGTTTACAGAGGAAGTCCCAGTGCAGGCTACAGGCAGCCTATGAGTGCCATTGCCACTGCCGTTGCCTGGGCACAGACTGCAGCGGAGAGGATTTTAAGGTACGGGGCGATATAGGAGATTGGGGGAGGCATGGAGGTTGGAGGAGATGCACCCCCTGTAAAAATATCCTGGCTATGCCACTGTGTACATATTTAAATAAATTTGTGCATGAGAATTTTTGCATTATTAGGGATAATTCTGAAAGCCTATTTTATAAAGGCACATAGATGGCTATTTTGCCTTTATTAATTACACTTAAAACCTTTTGTTTTACTTTTATTATGAAATTAGCCCCATGTGTGCATGTGAGATAATGAAAGATAGAGACAGTAATTTTATAGCTGAGTGAATGCAAGCGTAGTATTCATATACTTTTCACTGTAGGTGTTTATAGCAAATTTCAAATTGAAATCATGCACTTACCCCCTTATTTTACACCAGGTCGCTTAAGTTAGGCTCCAGTTGTACACATGAGTTAGAGAATACTAACACTTCTGCAAGTGACTGTTAACAGATGTGTGTGTAAGTGCCAGCTGCACACTCAGTGCTATACTATAACTTGCGTGCACAACTGACTTAAGGCTCCTTTTACAAAGCTGTGCTAAAAAGTGGCTATAGCACAATCTTACCCAGGTCTTTCCCATGCACTAAGGGGCCATTTTTAGTGCAGCCAGAAAATGGCCAATTTTCCATTTTCCCTATTAATGGCCATCCTCTAATGTTACCATTAGCGCGCGGCCATTAACAAAAATTAGAGTGTGAGCAATTACCAACTTCTATTTTGTAGGCAGTAAGAGCTCACATGATAATCCTGTACTAATTAGTTAGCACACAATAATGCCAACACGCTGATTAGCACAGAAACTCCCACTCTCCACCCCTAGACATGCCCCCTCTGTGGAAAAACTGTAAAAAATGTATCATGTGGTTTGCAGATGCGCATTGCAAAATTACTGTGGAATGCAGCAACGTATTCAGGAATTTTTCACAGCCGGTGTGCCCTCCCGCCTGTACTTTCAAATCACCTCCACTCCAGTCTTGCCCAGGCAGCAGCAGTGGCACTCATAGGCTGTCTGGGTCTGCACCGGGACTTTCACTCTGAACTGTCCCGCCCCTTCTAACATAATTTCCTGTTTTGTGAAGAGCGGGATGGTTCAGAGTGAGAGAAAGTCCCAAATTTGGGCAAAGGACTGTTCAAGGGGGGGGGGGGGGATGTGAGGGCATGAACTTGTCCAACATATACATTCATAATCTGTAGAATAATGGAAGTTACGTGCTAAAGTGTCTCATTTATTCCTGCTTTTGACATGGTGTAAGCGGGCGCATCTAAATGCCTCACCTCTTCTCCAACAGCTTCATTGGTTACCCATTGATTTCAGGGTTAAATTTGTAATTCTAACTTTAATCCATAAGGCTTTTCACAATGGATCCCCTACTTATCTTGCTTCTCTGGTGATTCCTTATACTCCCTCTCGTACCTTAAGTTTACCTTTTACTTTTACCTTCTATTTTCCCTTTCCCTTTTTTCCCTCCCCTCCCCTCTTCCTGGTTATGTCCTTCCCGCTCCTGCTCTCCATAGTTTGTATGTTTGATCCTTGTTTGTATGGTATGAATGAGATACTTCTTTCCTGTTTAATTAATGAAGTTTCTTTCATACTTTTATTTTGTTTCGCTTTGTTTTATTGTACACCGCTCAGGTCTGCCAGTTAGTTTGAGTGGTTTATTAAATTCTAATAATAATAAAAAATAGGTTAGTTCTTTCCCCCCCCCCCCCCACCACTAAAGCTAGATAGGAATCCACTAGGTCTAATGCATTTTATTTTACCTCACCAGCATTATGGAATCCATTACCGCAGTACCTTCAGCTTGAAACTTCTTATGCGTACTTTCGTGCTTTATTAAAAGCTCACCTTTTTCAGCAGGCTTTTCTGGTGTAGGCTTGGGTCGGTTCTGCAGTGGAAGACCAGGGATTGTAGATGGTAGTTGTGTGAATTATTGATTTTAGTTGGATTTTGTTATGCGTTCTTTTGTTTTAGTATGTATTTATTTCACTATCATTCTTGTGTGATTGATTTAGGGGTCCTTTTACTAAGATATGTAGGCGCATACCCGTGTTTAACGCGCACCAAATTGGAACTACTGCCCAGCTACGGCATGCCCCAGATGGTAATTCCATTTTTGACGCACATCCAAAACATGTGGTAGAAATTTTCTACCACATTGTGCATACCCAGTGGTAATCGGCATTGTACGCGTGCTGACGATTACCGTCTGGTTAACATGCGAGACCTTACCGCTAAATCAATGGGTGGCAGTATGCTCTCATGCCGAAAATGGACGTGCGCTGGTTTTAATTTTGCTGCACGTCCATTTTTGGCCACAAAAATAGCCTTTTTTGCAAGTGTGCTGAAAAATGGACCTGTGCAATCCAAAACACGCACCTACACCAACGTAGGCCATTTTTCAGTGCGCCTTAGTAAAAGGGCCCCTTAGAGTTTGAATGGTTAAGGTAGTTAGTTCTTTCCTATCTACAATTGGCATTCTTTTCTGTTTCTCTGTTTTTATTGTAAGCTGCTATAATTTGCTTGCAACGGAAGCGATATAGCAAATTTAGAGCTCTGTTTACAAGTGCGTGATAACACTAGATTCATCCATAAGAATATATGGATGTCTCTAGCATTAGTGTGGGCTAAAAATTAGCATGTGCTAAAAACACTAATGTGTCTTAATATATAGGGTCCTTAATAAACAATAATAAATGATAGTATTCTATAAGGACACTTAAACATACATAAATGTTCTTATAGAATTTGCTTACAGTGCGCAAAATTTGAGCATCTAGCTTTAATGCCCAGTTATAGAATTGTCCCAGTAATTTCCTTTTGAAAATTAACTCCGAGAATGTGTGCATTCACATTTGGGTTAGTTTGCATACCTAGATGCTTACTTTCAAAAGGGCAACAAAACAGGGTGTCTAATGTTCTTCATAGACTTTCAAAAAACCAGAGAATCAACAACAATGGAGGGTTGGCCAATGAACCTCAGTCGTGATGCAATGTGTAAGCTGTCATTACACACAGAGACTTATATACTTAAATCCTCACTGGCTCTTTGACCGCCTCCTTCCTGTGATGTTTGCTATTTTCAGAATCTTATTATGTATAAAGATCTTATTAAATTATTCCTTCAAAGTTGCATAAGTGTTGCCATACTGGGACAAACCAAAGGTCCATCAAGCCCAGCATCCTGTTTCCAACAGTGGCCAATCCAGGTCACAAATACCTGGCAAGATTCCCAAAAAAGTACAAAACATTTTATGCTACTTATTCCAGAAATAGTGGATTTTCCCCAAGTCCAATTTAATAATGGTCTATGGACTTTTCCTTTAGGAAGCCATCCAAACCTTTTTAAAACTCTGCTAAGCTAACCGCCTTTACCACATTTTCTGGCAACGAATTCCAGAGTTGAATTACACTTTGAGTGAAGAAAATTTTTTTCTTAGATTCATTTTAAATTTACTACTTTGTAGCTTCATCGCATGCCCCCTAGTATTTTTGGAAAACGTAAACAGACGCTTCATGTCTACCCATTCCACTCCACTCATTATTTTATAGACCTCTATCATATCTCCCAGCTGTCTTTTCTCCAAGCTGAAGAACCCCAGCTGCTTTAGACTTTCCTCATAGGGAAGTCGTCCCATCCCCTTTATCATTTTCGTCGCCCTTCTCTGCACCTTTTCTAATTCCATTATATCTTTTTTGAGATGCGGCAACCAGAATTGAACACAATATTCAAGGTGCGGTCGCACCATGGTGCACTACAAAGGCATTATAACATCCTCATTTTTGTTTTCCATTCCTTTCTTAATAATACCTAACATTCTATTTGCTTTCTTAGCTGCCGCAGCACACGTATCATCGACGACGACACCTAGATCCCCTTCTTGGTTGGTGACTCCTAATGTGGAACTTTGCATGACATAGCTATAATTCGGGTTCCTCTTTCCCACATGCATCACTTTGCACTTGCTCACATTAAACGTCACCTGCCATTTAGATGCCCAGTCTCCCAGTCTTGTAAGGTCCACTTGTAATTTTTCACAATCCTCCTGCGATTTAACTACTTTGATTACCTTTTGTCATCAGCAAAATTACTCCCATCTCTAGGTCATTTATAAATATGTTAAAAAGCAGCGGTCCTAGCACAGCCCCCTGCGGAACCCCACTAACTACCCTTCTCCATTGAGAATACTGACCATTTAACCCTACTCTCTGTTTTCCATCTTTTAACCACTTTTTATTTCACAATAGGACACTACCTCCTATCCCATGACTCTCCAATTTCTTCTGGAGTCTTTCATGAGGTACTTTGTCAAACGCCTTCTGAAAATCCAGCTACACAATATCAACCGGCTCACCTTTATCCACATGTTTGTTCACCCCTTCAAAGAAATGTAATAGATTGGTGAGGCAAGATTTCCCTTCACTAAATCCATGTTGGATTTGTCTCATTAATCCATGCTTTTGAATATGCTCTGTAATTTTGTTCTTAATAATAGTCTCTACCATTTTGCCTGGCACCGACGTAAGACTCACCGGTCTATAACTTCCTGGATCTCCCTGGGAACCTTTCTTAAAATCGGCGTTACATTGGCCACCCTCCAATCTTCCGGTACCACGCTCGATTTTAAGGATAAATTACATATTACTAACAATAGTTTTGCAAGTTCATTTTTCAGTTCTATCAGTACCCTGCGATGAATACCATCCGGTCCAGGAGATTTGCTACCCTTCAATTTGTCAAATTGCCTCATTACATCCTCTAGGTCTATAGAGATTTTATTCAGTTTCTCCGACTTGTCAGCTTTGAATACCATTTCTGGCACCGGTATCTCTTCAAACTCTTCCTCGGTGAAGACTGAAGCAAAGAATTAATTTAATCTCCCTGCTACGGCTTTGTCTTCCCTGATCGTCCCTTTTACCCCTCGGTCATCTAGCGGTCCAACCGATTCTTTTGCTGGCTTCCTTCTTTTAATATACCTAAAAAAAAATTTACTATATGTTTTTGCCTCTAACACAATCTTTTTTTCAAAGTCCCTCTTTGCCTTCCTTACCAGCGCTTTGCATGCATTCCTTATCAGCGCTTTGCATTTGACTTGACATTCCTTATGCTGTTTCTTATTATTTTCAGTTGTTTCCTTCTTCCATTTTCTGAAGGATTTTCTTTTAGCTCTAATAGCTTCTTTCACCTCACTTTTTAACCATGTCGGCTGTTGTTTGGTCTTCCGTCCTCCTTTTTTAATACGCGGAATATATTTGGCCTAGGCTTCCAGGATGGTGTTTTTGAACAGCATCCACGCCTGATTTAAATTTTTGACTCTCGAAGCCGCTCCTTTAAGGTTTTTTGTCACCATTCTTCTCATTTTATTATAGTCTCCTTTTTTAAAGTTTACTCATCTTTAGAATAAGATTTTGAAAATAACAAACCACACAGGAAGGAGGCGGTAAAAAGAGACAGTGAGGATTTAAGTGTATAAGTCTCTGTGTGTAAGGACAGCATATACAGTGCATCACGACTGAGGTTCATTGGTTAACCCTCCATTGTTGATTATCTGTTTTTTTGGACGTCTATGAAGTATATTAGACATCCTGTTTTTGGCATTAATATCAATCCAGCGTTCAAAGTAAATCTGCCTAATTGTTTTGGTATTTTCAAAAGTGTGCATGTAAATGCCTTGCCCACCTGTGCCCCCACTCATTTCTATGTTTCCAGGCTGTACACACAGAACATTGCGTGCGTATTGTACATGCAGTATTAAAAGTCCCTATTTGCATGCTTCCAGCATTGCTTTGCACGCTGACCTGCCTTTTAAAATGATCTTCCCTATAATTTGCCCAAGGTTACGCAGAGAGTCACTGGGGGAAAGGAGATTTGAATCATGGCCTATCCTAGTACTCAGCCCAGTGCTGTAACCACTAGACCACTCCTGTTAGCTTTGAAATCTAACTGTAGTGTTATAGCTGGTTCAAGGCATGGTGCGTCCCCTTTTCAGGCTCTGTAGAGCGCTGCTGAAGTTGTAAACATCAGACTCTAAGGAGCCTGCATCAGACCAGTACGATACTGTAAATGTCTGGGAGTACTTTTCTTGGCTGGTGTATTGCACCTTGAGTACGGAGTGGAAGAGTGGCCTAGTGGTTAGAGCACCAGTCTCGCCAGTTCAAATCTCGCTCCTGCTCCTTGTGATCTTGGGCAAGTCACTTAACCCTCCATTGCCTCAGGTATAAACTTAAATTGTGAGCCCTCCTGGGACAGAGAAATATCCAGTGTACCTGAATGTAACTCACCTTGGGCTACTACTGAAAAAGGTGTGAGCAAACTCTAAATAAATAAATTATGAATGATGTGATTAACAGCCAAAGGACTCAAACAACTGAAAAGTTCTCTGGTGCCCTGATGAAACACAGCTTAGAATACTTTTATGCCAATCTATGAATCTATTATTAAGCATTTATTCTTGCTTTTCTGTTATTGTAAAGGTTTCTTTTCTTTCCCTAAAGCTTTTGACTGGCTGTTCCAACACAGGTGCACCATTGGAAAATAACCTTGTAAGCTCCCATATACATCAAAGGTCATATTATGCCTATGTAGAAAGAGAGGTCTGAGCTTTGTAACACTCTTCCCACCAAGCTATACGGCTGTTCCAGTTTTTGCCTCCATGCCAGGTATTGGTGGTGCCTCTGCTCTGGCCCTGAGCTCTTATGTTCCCTTGGCTGCACATCATGGCTGCGCACTGGCATGCAGCACTGGCTGAGGAAGTGTGCAAGGTGCATGCGAACACTATTTAAATATATAAAAGGAAAAAAAAAGAGAGAGAGAGAGAAAGGAAGTGAATCAGGGTCGTTTCCATTTTAATTGTAAAACAGATAAGCACTAAACACTTTGAAAAAGTAAATGACTTGAGAATAATTACTATCTATTACTCTGCATCCCAGGGGTGCAGTTTGAGGAACCCAGATGGCTACAAAAATGGGATTTAGCAGAAAATTGAAGACATTATTCACCGTAACACATTATCAATTACCTTCATATCAATTACAATAACCTTACATTAAAAGAGGGTCCAAGAGACTCTCTCCAGCCCCTTAGTCTTAATGGTAATTGCACTCTCCATGAGAGGTTATGAGGGGAGGGGGTGGAGAGGGAATGGGAGGGGGTGGCAGGGAGTGAGTAGACACTGAAGTCCTCCTTTCCCCTATGCCCCCCCCCCTACTACACCTCAAGGGCTGATGGGAGCTGCAGTGCTCACAATAACAAGGATGTCCTTTTTTCACAGATTCCTCCATCAAGGTTCCCTTTCTACCCTGTTTTTTTTTGTTGTTGTAATGATTCAAGGGCGTCTGATGCAGCAGCTTTGTGCTGCTTTTCCAAGATGTATTGTACTTGGCTAAGCTGTTTTCCGGACCATGTTCAGGGATGAAGATAGGAAGATTTGGTTGGTGATGTGCTGACTAGGGCTACAGGCTGTACATCTCATCTCTGCTTCTTTCAATGAGCTGTTCTTGTTCTCTCTTGCAGCAGAAGCAGATCGTTTAATCTGTTGTCACAATCCTTAACTGAATCACATTTTGGCGGTGATAGTCTCTTCGGTCTGTCCTTTAATCTTATAGACAGTAATTTTATGAACATTTTATCCATGAGTAAAACTTGTCTTACCTGCACAATCGGGCTTTTGTAAAATTCCCCTACTTATACACAATCCCAAGGTAGAAGTGCTTAGGGGAGGAGTTTGGGTGGAACATGGGTGGAGCCAGGAAGTACCTACATATACTTACACCAACTATTGAGCGGAAATTTATCCAGATTTAGCCGGTTATGTTCAAACCGGCCAAAGATATTCCATGTATTCAAGTGGCCAAATATAGCCGTTAAAGTGAGGCTGAAAATCAGCAGATAGCCTGTTATATTGACCAATATACCCAGCTAGCCACTAGTCACTAACCAGCAATATTTAATGGGAGATAGCTGGTTATCCCCCACCGATTATCGCCAGATAGCCAGTTATGCATAACCCTAGTAGCGCTTTAGAAATGTTAAATAGTAGTAGTAGTAGTAGTTATGAGGCATTTAACCGGCCAGGTGCCGATCCTGGCTGCTTAAATGCTTTTAAATATCTGGGAATATCTTTAGCTGGGTTTAAGTTAACCGACTATCTTTGAATATCAACTTAACCAGTTAACTTTAATCGGGCTAAAAATAAACCGGATAGTCAACGCCGATCATCAGAAAGGCCTGGCATTGAATATTCGGGCTGACTGCCAACTGTGGGAGTTAGAATGACTCCCTCCTGCAGTCTGAATATCGACCCCTAGGTATTTTTTCTGTTCCTGGAGGAACCACAATTACAAAATAAAAGAGTTAAAGTGGGATTTGAACCTGAGTCTCTTGGTTTATAGTTCACTGCATTAACCATTAGGCTGCCCCTCTGCTCTGTGTGGACGTCTGAGTGGCCATTTTCTAAGAATGCTGCCAGACCATGTCCATGTCCATGTCCCTTGTTGTAAAATGGCTGTTTATGCTGGACATCTACAGTCCATGGATGTCCATCTCACATATTTTTGAACAGGAAATTTAGGTATCACCACTTATGCCCACACTATGGCAGGTGTAAATGAATGCCCCTAAATGTAGCAATTAGGCACCTAACTGACGGTATTCAATAAAGTGTTCACTGAAATAGTTGGAATGTCCATGCCCCTCCCATGTTGACACCCCTTTTGCAGTTACATGCTAAGACATTTACAGGCTCATTTTCGAAAGAGAAGGGCATCCAAAAAGCGACACAAAAGGCACATGGGCGTCCCCATGAAAGAACGTCACCCAAATCCAATAATCAAAACAGGGCCATAAGGACGTCCTCAGCGTGAGGATGCCCATCTATGGTCATCCCCACAGGGGGCGTCAGGGGCGTGTTATGGGCAGTGTTATGAGATGGGCGCCCCCAGCGTATAACGGCTAGCGAAATGGTTTTGCAAGGGTGGGAACATGGGCGTCCTTAGTTAGACCTGAAATAAAAGCAACCAGGGTAAGGGGAAGTCGTCTTTAGACCCATTAGCGATTTTGTGCAGTTGGAGAGTGGCGAGAGCGTTGTTGGGAGAGAAAGCTGAATTGTTATTTGGCGAGAAAGCTGAGAGTTTGTTCAGTATCTGCTACCTTTGTCTGGGTGCCATAGTCGGAACGTTTTCACCCCCACCTGCCTCATTTGTGTTTTACCTTTTCAGCTTTCCCTACCCCTTCTAGCCCCCAAACCCAGACACCACTACTCCTTCCTCTATCTCCCCCATTCCCTCTCCCTATTCTTCTCTTCACTGTCCCCAAGTTCATATTTCATTCCCAAACCTGTTTGTAGTCTCTGTTTGTCTCTTTGTCCTGTGTACTGCTGCAGCGTGTTTGTGAAGACTGTCGTTTGCTGCTTGGAGAGTGAGTGGCTAGAGGGTGTGGCAGGAGAGTTTGTAGTGGGTCAGAGAGTGCTTGCAGTGTGGCTCTGCTGTGTGTGACCGCATTGTTTGTCGGTGGTGGGAGAGTGAGTGTCAGCTTCTGTTTGTTGCTGCTGTGTTTCACCAAGTTGGTAGGGAGAGGTGAGTACTGGTGTCACTGCATTGCACCTGTAGTGTGGGGAAATGGAGGCACTAAATGCATAGGTGGCTTACATGTTGGAAGAAGAGGGGAGGTACTCACGCCCCAGAGATTTCAGGCCCCGTAGCAGTTTCCTAGACCTCACTGACCTGCAATGTCTCACTAGGTACCGCTTTGATAGGGCTGCCATTCAGTACCTTTGTGACCAGCTCCAACCCCTCCTGCAGTCCAGGACCCGTAGGAACAACCCCATCCCTGTGCACCTAAAGATCACTGCTTCTCTATCTTTTCTGGCCACTGAGAGTTTCCAGTTTGTCCTATCTGTGAACACGGGTCTCACCCAGGCTTCCATTTCTAACTGCCTCACCCAGTTCCTTGATGCCTTACTTACCCACACCTTTGAGTACATCACCTTCCCCACCACCCCCCAGGCCCTGCAGAACAACATGGCTGACTTCTACGCCGTAGCTCACTTCCCCTCGGTCATAGGCGTCATTGACTGCACACATGTCGCACTCAGACCTCCCCGGGCACGTGAGGCCACTTATAGAAACAGGAAAGCATTCCACTCACTCAATATGCAAGTTGTGTGTGACGCCTAGGGGGAGATTCTAGACGTGTGTGCCCGATACCCAGGTTCCACCCATGACGCCTATATATTGCAGCACTCAGGAATCTTCCACAGGTTTGAGCGAGGGGAGATCACCAGCAGATGGTGCCTAGGTAAGTGCAGCATGGATCTGCCCAAAATATACCTCCTCCACCAGGTAACCCTCAGCACTGTCTCCCTCCAGCTCACTCCACAGCCCACTATTTCTCCCCCCCCCACCTCCACAAGGTACCCGCTCCAAACAATACACACTCATCTTTCTCATCCTGCTTCTCTCCAAAGGTGACAGGCTACCCACAGCAGAGTTGGCTCATGACCCCCATAGTGCACCCACAAACAGGGTGGGAGGAGAACTACAACAGTAGACATCGGACCACCCGTGGCATCATCGAGTGCACCTTCGGACAACTTGAGCAGGTTCCGATGTCTAGACCGTTCTGAAGGGGAGCTCCTGTACAGCCCCCAAAAGGTGGCAAAGATATTCCTGGCCTGCTGCATGCTACATAATTTGGCAATACGCAGAGGACAGGCCCTCCCAGAAGAGCCACAGCCACCACAGCAGCAGGCCCCAGAGGAACAGGATGAGGAGCCCCCTCCACCTCCCGCCCACAGAGCAGAGCAGAGTGCACACCAGCTGGGGGTCAGAGCCAGGCAAAGACTGATTGAGACAAGTTTTGTGTGAGAGTAAGTTGACATTTATTTCTATGATATAGTATTTACACACCACCACTCCTCCCACCACCATCACCCGCTCTGGGCATATTCCCCTCCGTCCAACCCTCACCCCCCCCCCCCCCACCCCCCCAGCATGTCCCATCACTTTCCCCGCCCCCTCCCCTGGCCCCGTCCCCATCCCCTCTTACTCCTCCCACCATGTTCCTTTGCAGCTGGTGCTACAGGGGAACTCTGTTGAGAGTCCTCTGATGAGCCTCCACTCTGTGTCCACAAGGCAGCCTGCTGCCTCGGCTGCTCTGTGGAAGTCCAGCCACCTTGCTGTCTGTGTCTTGCCCAGCAACCTGGGCACAGGACCCAGAAGGGGAGCTGGTGTGGTGGCTGGGGAGGCTGAGGATCTCAAGCTCCTCTTCTTAGTGTGTGGTTGCTGTGCAGTGGTAGAAGTAGACGCCACTTGTTGCTGCATCAGGGCTGTACTAGGTGCTTTCAGGTCACGGTGTAGGCCCTCGATGCTTTGCTCCAGCCGTTGGAGCTGCTGTACCACTTCATGTTGGGCCTGTACCGCTTCCCGTTGCACCTGGAGTGCATCCAGTTGCAGCTCTAATTTCTGGCACTGGTAGTCTTCCATGTGCACATTCTGGCCCAGCAATTGAGTGGCGAGACGCAGTAGCTGCCTCCTCTGGCTGGATGGCCTCTGCTGAGGAGGTGCCCCCCCTTCTGCATCTAACCGTTGGAAAGTGTGCATCGCCTTGTATGTACACCCATGCATGATGGACATAACACCACCATCCCATCCCATCCCATATATGGACGAGTCAGCACATGGACATTCTGCCCCATATATGATGGGTCGGCATGTGGATGACCATGACACATGGACGACCATGACGCATGGACGTCTATGATGTGCATGGACCATTGTCATGCGTGCGGGGCCTTATTTGGATGAGTACGTGTTCATACATGCAGATCCTTCCTTATATAGATCATTATCAAGTGTGCGAACCTCTTCATATATACACAATAAAATATGCATGTTCCTTATATTTCCATAGCTGCATGTTCCACAAGTACAGTACAGGTAGTTGCGGACATCCAGGTATGGGAAATAGAAGGAACATTCATAAGTGTAAAGTACAGTAAGGACATGTTTCTCACAGAACTGCCGAAGGACGTCCCTCTTACAGGCCCGCCGTCCTTCGGTGGGCCTAGTAAGATGGACGCCCTTCAGCAGTTCTGTGAGAAACACGTCCATGTTACACTTATGAATGTTGCTTATATTTCCCGTACCTGGATGTCCGCAACTACTTGCACTGTACTTGCGGAACAACCAAGTACATCAAAGAAGTCCAAAGTATAGTAAAAATGTCTTTCTTGTAGAACCGGCGAAGGATGTTGATGACAAATTGGCAAGTAACATAGTAACATAGTAGATGACGGCAGAAAAAGACCTGCATGGTCCATCTAGTCTGCCCAAGACAAACTCATGTGTGAATACCTTACCTTGAATTTGTACCTGTCCTTTTCAGGGCACAGACCATATAAGTCTGCCCAGCAGTATTTCCCGCCTCCCAACCACCAGTCCCGCCTCCCATCAGCAGCTCTGGTACAGACCGTATAAGTCTGCCCTCCCCTATCCTCGCCTCCCAACCACCACCCCCTCTTCCCCCCAACTGCTCCGCCACCCAATTTCAGCTAAGCTTCTGAGGATCCATTCCTTCTGCACAGGATTCCTCTATGCATATCCCATGCATGTTTGAACTCTGTTACCGTTTTCATCTCCACCACCTCCCGCGGGAGGGCATTCCAAGCGTCCACCACCCTCTCCGTGAAAAAATACTTCCTGACATCTTTCCTGAGTCTGCCCCCCTTCAATCTCATTTCATGTCCTCTCGTTCTACCGCCTTCCCATCTCCGGAAAAGATTCGTTTGCGGATTAATACCTTTCAAATATTTGAACGTCTGTATCATATCACCCCTGTTCCTCCTTTCCTCCAGGGTGTACATGTTCAGGTCAGCAAGCCTCTCTTCATACGTCTTGGAACGTAAATCCCATACCATCCTCGTAGCTTTTCTTTGCACCGCTTCCATTTTTTTAACATCCTTCGCAAGATACGGCCTCCAAAACTGAACACAATACTCCAGGTGGGGCCTCACCAACGTCTTATACAGGGGCATTAAAACCTCCTTTCTTCTGCTGGTCACTCCTCTCTCTATACAGCCTAGCAATCTTCTAGCGACTGCTACCGCCTTGTCGCACTGTTTCGTCGCCTTCAGGTCCTCAGATACTATCACCCCAAGATCCCTCTCCCCTTCCGTGCCTATCAGACTCTCCCCGCCTAACACATACGTCTCCCTTGGATTTCTACTCCCTAAGTGCATCACTTTGCATTTCTTCGCATTGAATTTTAATTGCCAAACGTTAGACCATTCTTCTAGCTTCTTCAGATCTTTTTTCATGTTTTCCACACCCTCCGGGGTGTCCACTCTGTTGGAAATCTTGGTGTCATCCGCAAAAAGGCAAACTTTACCTTGTAACCCTTCGGCAATGTCACTCACAAATATATTGAACAGAATGGGCCCCAGCACCGATCCCTGAGGCACTCCACTACTCACCTTTCCCTCCTCTGAGCGAACTCCATTCACCACCACCCTCTGGCATCTGTCTGTCAACCAGTTCCTAATCCAGTTCACCACTTCGGGTCCTATCTTCAGGCCATCTAGTTTATTTAAGAGAGTACAGTGAATGTTTTAGGGACGTCCTTTCACGGTTCTGGAAGATGGGCGTCCTTTTTACTATACTTTGGGCGTCCCTGATTTGGGCATTTTGCACTGCGATAATGGAATGTCTAAGGACGTCCATACTATTTTTCGATTATACCTACCTGATTTTGGCCAACTTCATGAGGGCGTCCTAATTCATACTTGGACAACCTTTCGAAAATGCCCCTCCATGGCACCTAACTGCCATTTTCCCCCTGTTTTGGCGCACTATTACCCCAATAGTGTTGTGGTGCAGTAGCATATCAAGTGTGGGGTGGTGGGTGCAGTCTGCCCTGGGTGCAGGTAATAAAAGAGTGCATGGAGCACTCGCATGGCTGTCAGCTCCTTCAGCCCCCTGTCCCCTCTACTTCCTGTTCCGGAGCAGGGGACCGGCAGATCCGACAGCCGCATGACTGCTCCATTCACCCACATGCTAGGAGGAAGAGTGGTGGGGGTTATGTGTTTCAGGGGTGGAGGGGTGGAGGTAGAAATGCTAAGTAGTAGTAGTAGTAGTAGAGGTGTGATCCGCCTCAGGGGGGAGGGGCACAGTGGCGACCCGGGTGGCAAGCAAGCTAGGTTATACCACTATAAATCCCTCCACATGCTAACAAAATCCATGCATGCATCCTGGATTCCCTTTAACCCGAAGCAGCTCTTCACACCCTCATCACCCTATCCCAGATATTGTTAGAGCTTGTACAGCACTCTTAGCATCAGTCATGCAAAGGGCCATTAGCTGGGAATTTGAGCAAGGTCTTTTACTTGCCAAAAGAACAAAGTGCTAATCGCCAGGTGCCCTCTCTCATCTTTTGTCTTCGATTTGCAATCAAGTGCATTTTAGCTCTTTGCTTTCTCTTTTCTGCTTCTGATTTTAATTTGCCGAAATGATGGAGTTTCCTTCGCTAGTAGGTGCTGGGTCTTTTTCTATGCTTCTGTAAAATATTTCCATTGAATAAGGCCCGACGAGTTCTGAAAAGCACTAACTTCTTTCTGCAGCTGAAATTGCATTGTTTGCTAGTAATAAAAGGAGCTCATTTCTTGCACAAGCATAGCAGAGGATCAAAATTGATAGTTACCAATGTACAAGCCCATCCCTTTACTCCCAATACCCCCTTGACAGTCCAAGACCATCCTCCCATCCCCCTCCTTGAACATTCTTATAGTCTAAGCTCATCTTCTGAAATCTCCTAACACCATCCCTGCAGTAAATTACCCTGTTCTTAATACCCCTGGCATAGGAGTCAACTTTTCAAAATTATTGGGGGTGCTAAGCCCAGTGGAAATAACCCCTCCCTGGACATTTACAAGGAATTTTCTCAATATTGGGGGTGCTGAAGCACCCACAGAGTCGGCTCCTATGACCCCTGGCACCTACAGGGAGATTCCTGGGTGGCTAGCCAAGGGGAGATGGGTAGAAATGATCCCTGCCACTCCTGCCCCATTGTTTGGCAGTTTTAAAATGGCATCTAGCCACCAGGGAACCTCTCCAGTGGGTGCTAAGGGGTGTCAGGGGTGTGTTGAGGGTCTGTCAGGAAGTGGGGGTTGGACCGTTGAGGAGGATGTTGAGGATGGGTGGATGGGCCTGGACAATGGGGCATGTCATAGGAGTGGGCATATGGGCTTGACAGTCTGTTGGGTGGTGATTGGAGAGATGGATTTCAAGTGCTGCCATCTGCCTCTTTAAGATACTCCTTGGGCGCATCAGGCTCTGTATTAGAAGCAATACATGCAGCTCATATCTAGCATTATCTTTCCACAAATATCACAGCTTGAGAGGTTAAATACAAACTGCATTATTCAATTTGAATAGTAATGAAGCACTTTCCATGAATTTATATACTTTGCATCTTCATTTTGTTTATCTCCCATTGATCTGCCAAAGTATGCATTAAGGGCAAATAAAATAATGCCTGATTTTACCACGCAATACATATTAAATGGCAAATATCCTGTGTTATTCCTCAACATAGTAACTGCCCCCTTAGTATTTCTAATCTAGCACCTTCTGGAGGCAGGGGGACATCACATACTGCTCCCAATATTTTTCTTGCTTTCTCCCACATCCCTCTTATATACAAGCCTAGCAATACAATGCAGGATGCACCTCTCTCTAGCTCCTTTCAATGCTTTGTTTTCATTGACCACTAGGTGTCACTGTGAGATCAGTATGTTTCCCAGCCCTCCTCCATCAGAGTTAGTATTACCCCCAAAACTTGCCCATCTCCAATCAGCCTATGGAGAGATTTTCTTGCACTGCCCACGAGGCTTTTAGTCTTGCATTTCTTAGGAAAACAGAAATACAAATCCAAAGATAAAATAGGGTAACAGCAGGACTAGACAGTTCTGTTCCCAAAAAAATAGAATCAAATAAAATAAAAAATTAAACTCCTGGGTAACCCTAACTCTGCAGCTAAGAGGCTCAGCTGGAACCGATCTTAAGCCTTTCCAATGGTCTAACTAGTGGCCTAAAGTACTCAATAAACTACAGTACTTATTAAATTCTTATTCACTCCCGGTTCTCGAGGGCCACCAGCAGGACAAGTTTTCAGGATTCCCCTAATAAATATGCATGAGAAAGATTTGCATACAGTAGAGGTGGTACGCATTTAAATCTCTCTCATGCATATTCATTAGGAATATTCTGAATACCTGACCCATTGGAGGTCCTCAGAAAGTAGGAGTGAAATCCACTGCTCTAACCACTAAATTGTGAATATTCCCTCTCTCACTTCTTCCCCCTTCACTCTCTTCTCTCCTGTATATATTTTATTTTTCATAACATTTCTTTATTACTTTTCTTCTCTGCATTCGTATATAAACATAATGCCATATATCACACACAATATATACATATGAGGTCTCATCTACTTCTTCCCACTTAACAAGCTAAGGGGGTAGCAGAAGTAAAATGGATCCTGTGGCTGAAAACATGAGCTACTCTTTAGAAAGACACCCCCCTAAAGAATACAGTTAAACAACATGACGAGTTATAGTTGCTCTATAAATCGTAGAGGTCTGCGCGGCCAGAAGAAGTTTGGTTTCTGCTCACTTAAAACAAATTTCTCCCAGTTTTCAGGCATTTTTTCATGTTAATTGGCTAACAAATAGAGCAGTGGGCTGAGAACCAGGGAAGCCCAGTTTAAATCCTACTGTGGCTGCTTTTTCATCTTGGGCAAGTCACTTATGACCACATTCTATATAAGGTTCCTCAAAAAGTTATGCGGTAAACATTTCCACTTAAGCGTATTCTATAAGGAGCGCCTAGATTTAGGTGCGATATATAGAATATGTTTAATTGATATTCCAGTCCCTAAAACTACATGCCTCCCCATATACACCAATAAAAACATGGCGTAAATCCCTGCATGAAGATTTACACGCACTGGGCAATATTCTATAACTACACATGTACATTTTGGAACATCCACAAAATGCCAATTTCCCTACCCTAACCATGCTGCTTTTGAAATGTGCATATTAGAATTTAGGCGCAGTTCATTACAGGATATGCTTAGTGAACTGTGCACATAAATTCATTATTGCTTGTTAAGTGCTGTTATCAATGCTGATGATTTATTTATTTATTTATTGCATTTGTATCCCACATTTTCCCACTTATTTGCAGGCTCAATGTGGCTTACATAGTACCGTGGTGGCGATCGCCAATTCCGATATGACAGATACAGAGTGATATTGTAGTAAGGTTCGTGTATGACAGACATCTTAGGGAATAAGGAGGAAGGGTTAAGTTATGTCCAGTTTGAGTATTAGTTTCGTTGTGTTGCAGGGTTGAGGCATTTAAGTTGGGTCATTAGGGTATGCCTTTTTGAACAAGTTAGTTTTTAGCGATTTCCGGAAGTTTGATAGATCATGCGTTGCTTTCAAGGTGTTTGGTAGTGCGTTCCATAGTTGCGTGCTTATAAAGGAGAAGCTGGATGCATAGGTTGATTTATATTTAAGGCCTTTGCAGCTTGGGTGGTGGAGGTATTAATATGTGCGTGTTGATCTTGTAGTGTTTCTGGTTGGTAGGTCAATGAGGTCCGTCATGTATCCCAGGGTCTCGCCGTAGATGATTTTATGAACTAGGGTGCATATTTTAAAGGCAATACATTCTTTGATCGGGAGCCAGTATAGTTTTTCACGTAGGGGTTTGGCGCTTTCAAATCTCGTTTTTCCAAACATAAGTCTTGCTGCGGTGTTTTGAGCAGTTTGGAGTTTCTTTATGATTTGTTCTTTGCATCCCGCATAGATTCCATTTCAATAGTCTAGGTGGCTTAGTACCATTGATTGTACCAAGTTGCGGAATATTGCCCTCGGGAAGAAAGGTTTTATTCGTTTGAGTTTCCACATTGATTGGAACATTTTCCTTCTTGTAGTTTTCGCTTGGGTTTCAAGTGTGAGGTTTCAGTCGATAGTAACTCCAAGAATTTTTAGGCCGTCAGAAACAGGGAGGGTGTAATCTGGGGTGTTTATTTTGTTGGGTTCGTTCGTGTTGTATTGGGATGTGCGGATGAGACAGAGTGTTTTTTTTTGTGTTTAGTTTTAGTTGAAATGCATCTGCCCATGAGTTCATGATTTGCAGGCTGAGTTTGGTTTCATTGGTGATTTCTGTTGGGTCGTGTTTGAAGGGGATATAAATCATGATATCATCTGCATATATGTAGGGGTTAAGGCCTTGGTTGGATAAGGATGTGGCTAGTGGGGTCTTCATTAGGTTGAAGAGGATCGGTGATAGTGGTGATCCTTGGAGTACGCCGCAGTCTGTATTCCATGTTGATGATATGTTTGAATTTGATTTAACTTGAAATGTTCTAGTGGTTAGGAAGCCCTTGATCCAACTAAGTACACTTCCTCCAATACCGAAGTATTCTAAGATGTTTAGTAGTATTTTATGGTTAACCATGTCGAACACACTGGACATGTTGAATTGTAGGAGAAGTATGCTTTTTCCTGCTGCAATTTCTTGTTAATTTGGTTAGGAGGGTGGTTAGTACTGTTCAAGTGCTGTGGTTGGAGCAAAATCCAGATTGTGATTCGTGTAGTATTGAGAATTTGTTTATGTAGTCAGTAAGTTGTTTGGTAACCATGCTTTCCATCAGTTTGACTACCAGTGGGATATATGCTACCCTCCGGTAGTTAGTGATTTTGTTTGTTTTTTTTCTTTATATCTTTAGGTATTGGGGTAAGTAGGATATTGCCGTTTTCCTTGGGGAAGAGTCTATGTTGAAACAAGTAGTTTAGGTGGGGTGTGAGATCTGATATGAAGCGTTGAGGAGCGGATTTTATTAGGTAGCTGGGGCGAATCTTGGCGAATCTGTTAATCGCCTGCATGACTGTTTTGGGGGTGAGGAGAGCGAAGTTTATCCAGGTTCGGTCCGCTGGGTATTTATCGAGGATTGGGTCCAAGCATTCAATGAATTTCTCGATGTTGGTGGTGTTCTGTGGTAGCGTGTTGCGTAGGTTTATAACTTTCTCCTTGAAGTATTTAGCAAGGTCGTCTACAGATGTGATGTCTGTATTGGTTGTGGTGACCGATGTGGTGTCTAGTAGTTTGTTCATGAGTTGATATAGTTAATATAGTTGATATATATGTTCAAGAGTTGATATAGTAAATATAGTTGATATAGATTAGCTAGTTAAGCCAATTAAGTTACGCTCGTTGTTATGGCATATGCTTAGATTTTGGTGTGGAACCCTACGCGTGCAATATAGATTCCGCCAATTAGGGGAGAATTGAATAAATGGTACTCAAAAGGTAGGTGCCGGGATGATCCACACTAAGTTCGTATTCTGCAAAGGGTGTCTTCATTGAACGATTTTTACAGAACACTAGTTTAGCGCCTATCTCATGCCTAACTTTGGGCGCAAGCATCTATGCCTGTCAAAAGCTGATGTAAATGCTGGCACACAACTAATGGCAGGTAGGTTTAGGTTTATTGACATTTGATAAGATCACCTTTAGTCACAAAGCAAATCAAGGCGATTCACAATAAAAATTAAAACAGACAGAAAAGAACTCCAGTGAAGTATAGGACAGACATCATTCAACCAGAGAAACGTGATAAGTACATAAGTATCACCATACTGGGACAGACCGAAGGTCCATCAAGCCCAGCATTCAGTTTCCAACAGTGGCCAATTCAGGTTACAAGTACCTGGCAAGATCCCAAAACAGTATAATACATTTTATGTTGCTTATTCTAGAAATAAGCAGTGGATTTTCCCCAAGTCCATTTTAATAATGGGATCTTGCCAGGTATTTGTGACCTGGATTGGCCACTGTTGGAAACAGGCTCGATGGACTTTTGGTCTGTCCCGGCATGGAAATACTTATGTACTTTTCTTTTAGGAAGCTATCCAAACCTTTTTTAAAACCCACCAAACTAACTGCTTTTACCACATTCTCCAGAAACGAATTCCAGAGTTTAGTTGCACATTGAGTGAAGAAATATTTTCTCTGATTCATTTTAAATTTACTACTATGTAGCTTCGTTTCGTGCCCCCTAGTCCTAGTATTTTTGGAAAGAGTAAACAACAGATTCACGTCTACCCATTCCACTACACTCATTATTTTATAGACCTCTATCATATGAGCCCTAGCCGTTTAGCCTTTCCTCATAGGAAAGTCGTCCCATCCCCTTTAGCATTTTTGTCGCCTTGTCTGTACCTTTTCTAATTCCACGATATCTTTTTTGAGAAGCGATGACCAGAATTGCACACAATATTTGAGGTGTGATCGCACCACGAAGCAAAATATGAAGGTATTATAACGTCCTCATTTTTGTTTTCCATTCCTTTCCTAATAATACCTAACATTCTATTTGTGGAGTGGAGGAGTGGCCTAATGGTTAGTGCAGTAGACCTTGATCCTGATGACCTGGATTCAATTCCCACTGCAGCTCCTCGTGACATTGGACAAGTCACTTAACCCTCCATTACCTCAGGTGCAAAAACTTAGATTGTAAGCCCTCGAGGGACTGAGAAAGTACCTGCATATAATGTGTGCAGCACTGCATACATCTAGTAGCACTATAGAAATGATTAATAGTAGTATCTTTCTTAGGCACTGCTGCACACACAAAAAAAAAATGGCTACAATATTATCCAAGGGAGGCAGAACCCCCCCCCCCCCCCCGTCATCATGACCCCTGAAGTGCTCAAAGGCAAGAGTTTAAAAATATTTATTTATGGCTTAATATACTACTTTAACTGACAGATAGATCAAAACAGTTTACAAATAGAATCAATAAACAGAAAAGAACTACAACAATCAGACAGGTAAGTAAAACATACATACAAAAGAACTACAGTACTAACAAATAGTGACCAATAAAAACTGGTAGTCATGCACATTCCTTTCCAGATATGGGCACCCAAGAGAGGTGCCTCACTCACTGGAATATGCCTGCTGGAACAACCATGCCTTCAAAAGTACCTTAAATTTCTTGAGATTGGCTTCACTGAATATAAGTAAGGTTCACAGATATGGGGCTACAAAGAAAAAAGCACTATGGCATATACTTTCTATTTGTGCTAAACGGGGTCCTAGTAAAACCATGCAATGGTCATTAATGGAATGCAATACACGTAACGAGGAGTATGGAATGGTCAACAATTAGAGGTATAAAAGTATGCCCTGGTGGAAATGTTTGAAGGCCAAAAGCAAGATTTTGAAATGAATCCAATACAAGACTGGTAGCCAATGATGATCTTTCAAAGCAGGAGTAACACAATCATATTTCCGAAAATGACAGAGTGAACAGATGGCTGTATTATGTACTATCTGTAATCTTTTCAGTAGTGAGAAATACCTAAGTAAATAATATTGCAATAGTCCAAGCATATCATGAAAACCAAAAGAAGTAGAGAATGGAAAATATCATGATCAAAGAAAGGCCGCACTGATCTTAACTGACATAGAAGAAAAAATGGAGATTTACAGAAGGGAAACTTGAGGCTCAAAGGAAAGAGCAGAATCGAGTTGTATCCCTAAATAGTGAAAGCCTTTAGTTCAGCTTTAAATTTACTACGGGACTGCTCAGACCGAAGAACCAAAAGGAGGGTATTCCAAAGGGAAAGTGCCAAAAAATAAAAGGCACTCTTTCTAGTCAATTCAAAATGAGCCCTTGATTACAAACACTGCAGCCCATATTATTTGTCGAGCCTCTAGATATGAAAGGGCTACTTCCCTCCTTCAATGCCTTCATTGGATTCCTCATAGAATACAGAATTAAATTCAAGATTTTAACCTTTCACAATGCAACTCCATCCTATCTTGCTGTCCTAACTATTCCTTACACACCAGTCCATACTCTCCATTCACTTACCAATAACAGACTGAGCAAGATGGGAATCCATGCACACTTCAGCCTTTTCTTTTCTTGCACCAGAGCTATGGAATTCACTGCCTAAACCGATTAGGCTAGAAAGATCATATCCTCATTACTGTGCTGCTTTAAAGACACATTATTTTCAGGTAGCATTTGGCCCCCACTGAAGACTACATTTTAAATGTCTCTGCACAGGAACACTGTAACTAGAATGAAATAACTACTATATATTTGGTTGGTATGCGATTGGTAAATAAGCATGTGGGATGATTTTTCAGTGTCTCTCTAGTATGAATGGTATGTCTGTCTCCTTTCCTGTTTTAAATGGAGTTCTTTTAATTAATAATTGTTTTGTTGTATATTACTTTGTGAACTGTTCTGATATGCTTTGCAATAAGTGACAGTGGAGTAAATTAATAAACGATATTAGGAAATTGGAAGACTGGGCATCCAAATGACAATGAAATTTAATGTGGACAAATGCAAGGTGATGCACATTGGAAAGAATAATCTGAATCATTGTTACCTGATGCTAGGATCCACCTTGGGGGTCAGCACTCAAGAAAAAGATCTGGGTGTCGTTGTAGATAATATGCTGAAATCTTCTGTTCAGTGTGCGGTGGCGGCCAAAAAAGCAAACAGGATGCTAGAAATTATTAGGAAAGGGATGATGAGTAAGACCAAAAATACTATAATGCCTCTTTATCGCTCCATGGTGTGACCACACCTTGAGTATTGCGTTCAGTTCTGGTTGCTGTATCTCAAAAAAGATATAGCGGAATTAGAAAAGGTTCAAAGAAGAGCGACCAAAATGATAAAGGGGATGGAACTCCTCTCATATGAGGAAAGGCTAAAGAGATTAGGGCTCTTCAGCTTGGAAAAGAGACAGATGAGGGGAGATATGATTGAGGTTTACAAAATCCTTAGTGTTGTAGAACGAGTAGAAATAAATCAATTTTTTACTCTTTCCAAAAATACAAAGACTAGGGGACACTCAAGGAAGTTACATGGAAATACTTTTAAAACAAATAGGAGGAAATATTTTTTCACTCAACAAATGGTTAAGCTCTGGAACTCTTTGCCGGAGAATGTGGTAACGGTGGTTTGCTTCTCTAGGTTTAAAATAAGGTTTGAACAAGTTCCTGGAGGAAAAGTCCATAGTCTGCTATTGAGACAGACACAGGGAAACAATTGCTTGCCCTGGGATTTTAGCATGGAATGTTGCCACAATTTGGGGTTCTGCTACGTATTTGTGACCTGGCATGTCCACTGTTGGAAATAGGATACTGAATTACACGGACCATTGGTCTGACCCAGTATAGCTATTCTTATATTCTTATGTTATGTCAGTAACTCGTGCTCTTTGCATATTTAGGTGCTTGCAATTACACCAAGAAAGGGATGATAAATAAGATCAAGAATATTATAATGCTTCTGTATCGCTCCATGGTACGACCTCATCTTGAGTATTGCGTTCAGTTCTGGTCACCATATCTCAAAAAAGATATAGTGGAATTAAAAAATGTTCAAAGAGCGGATAAAAGGGATGGAACTCCTCTAATATGAGGAAAGGCTAAAGAGGATAGGGCTCTTCAGCTTTGAAAAAAGATGGCTGAGGGGGGATATGAGGTCTACAAAATCCTGAGTGGTGTAGAATGGGTAAAAGTGAATAAATTTTTCACTCTTTCAAAAAGTACAAAGACTAGGGGACACTCAATGAAATTACATGGAAATACTTTTAAAACAAACAGGTGGATATATTTTTTCACTCAACTGCCAGAGGATGTGTTATCAGCGGTTAGCATATCTGGTTTAAAAAAGGTTTGGACAAGTTCCTGAAGGACAAGTCCATAGTCTGTTATTGAGATAGACATGGGGGAAGCCACTGCTTGCCCTGGGATTGGTAGCATGTAATGGTGCTACTATTTGGGACTCTGCCAGGTGCTTGTGGCCTGGATTGGCCACTGTTGGAAGCAGGATATAGAGCTAGATGGACCATTGGTCTGACCCAGTATGGCTATTCTTATATTCTTATGTCTATGGTGCCATAAATATCAGGCGTGCCAATTCTGGGTTATGCTAGTATTCTATCATGGAATCCGAGCAGCTGCCATTATAGAATAGGTGCTCCCTATGTGGCATCTGAGCACCTAAAAGGAAGCACCCACTTCTTAACCCTCCACTGCTTCAACTGCAAACTTATGACTCCTTAGCGGTGCGCTGAATGTGAAGAAGCACATTCAATTCCCACGGGCTTGTTCGCGTTCAGCGCACACTAATCATTAGTGTCGCTTTGTACAAAGAGCCCCTAGAATGTAAGACCTCTAGGGATGGGAAAATGCTTACTGTATGTGAATTTAAATTTTCTTGAGCTAAAACTGAAAAAGCTGTGAGCAAAATCCAAAATGCCTTCTCTATTTATTTTTTTAGACACGCACCCCTAATAAATTGATGCCATCCAGTGGATCAGAACATTAATTGCCCAAGGCTTTATGGGTGGAGTTGATAAACCTTGAAGCATAGGTTGAACCCATTCACTACCAGTTGCTCAATCTGTGCCCTTGATCAATTTAATTATCTCCCTCTGATTTATCTTTCTCTCTTTCATATCCTTAGTTTTGTGTGTGGGAGGCAGGAAGTAGGGCTGGAGGAAAAGGTAGGAGTAATATCTTTCACTGTGGGACAGTAGACCAATGCACGAAGTACAACCTCAGTTCTGCTCCAAAGGTGGCTGCATGCCTGTCTTTTTCTGATGCAGTCAACAAACTTTTCTCTATTTAGCCCTTCCTTAGGGATCTTGCCAGTGATTCGTCATTCTCCCTCTCTCTCTCTCTCTCTGCTTTGTTTCCCATATACTACTCAGGTACTGAAGCAAACACAGGGAGAGCAGGAACGAACTTACATCTGAGAAAGTTCTTTGGTCATGCACTTATGGGTAAGATATGATGAACATTCAACCATAAGTCCATGCATGCAACGTGCTGTGTGACATACATCCTGGATTTCCACTTAACTTGATGCAGCTCTCTACACCCTCATCACCCCACTCCAAATAACATTAGAGCTTGTACAGCACTCTTAGCATCAGTCATACAAAGGGCCATTAGCTGGGAATTTGAACAAGGTCTTTTACTTGGCAGAAGAACAAAGTGCTAATTACTGCCCTTTCCCATCTTTTGTCTTAGATCTGCAAGCAAGCGTATTTTAGCTCTGGAAAACACTCCTTGCTGTTCTCTTGCCTGTGAAATTACTGAGTTTCCTTTACTAGCAGGCTCTGGGTCTTTTTATATGTCTATGCACAATATCCCCATTGAATAAGGCCCGACTAATTCTGATAAGCATTAACTTCTGTCCGTAACTGAAACGCTTTGCCGGTAATAAAAGGAGCTCATTTCTTGCAGAATCAGAACAGAGGGGGTGAGAAGATTTATGGTCAGGCCCGTGTTCCGGATGGCTGCAGATCAGGCATAACAGCTGGGGTCTTCCAATGGAGATGTTCTATGGAAGGTGAGCCAGGACTGGGGGAAGGGGTGTTGCCTGCATCTGATCTGCTCTGCTGTTGCCAGCAGGTGTCACTATAAAAGAGCCAGGTGTGGGTAAGCCAGGTCACATGACTAGAGCAGCTCATCACATATGAAATCTACAGTGATAAATCATGTTGGCTTTAAGAAAATAATGCAATTGAGGATAGTTGGTTGATTACTATAATTTATTGTATATTGAAATGCCCAATAGTGTAGTAAGCAGTATTGACTACAGATAGCGTCAAATGCCACAATGAGGCTGATCTCTGGTGCACATTTATATGAACATAAAACTCTGTTGCAAATCCAGCTACTCCAGTTGCCAATGAAATTTCGTTCCCTGTTCAAAATGTCACTAATTGTGAGTTTTTTTGCTTCTGGGATTTTTTTCTCTTTGTCCTTCTCAAGAAACCAGTGATATTAATTTACTCCTGATATAACAAGGATAGTATAAATACTTTTGTATTTTTTCTTGTTTGGAGATTTGAGGTTTCAAATTGTTTGTAATACAATATAAGTGGGGTTTTTCCACAATTAAAGGGACACTCACAAACTAATTATATGTATCAAACTCCTTTTAGAGAGCTAGAGTATTTCAATAGAGTTTGTTTTTCTCCTATTTAGTATTAGAGTATATATTGTTTTTAGTCATTAGGTTAAACAAACTGTTGTGATTGTCCTCACTGTTGCAGAAACAGTTCTTAGTGTAGAATATGCCCTGTTTGCCAGCAATATTTATTATTGCCATTCATGCATACAGCCAGGAGAGCCATAGCACAATCTTGGATTTTCACTGTGAGACTACCGCTAAATCTCACGGCAGCCATTTTATAGATGGCGCCACCAAGGGCAGGAGTGAGTGAGGTTCACTCTTGCCTGGCCTACTTCACTGGACCACCAGAGAGTGCAAGGCCCTCTAAGGTCCTCTCAAGGATCATCACTATCTGTACCCTCATCAAAAGAAATTGCACGATGTGATACCCGCCAATGAGCCTTCTCAGGCGTAGTCTCTACATTCTGGAATTTACTCCCAGAGGGGCTACGTATAACTCAAGACTACCTCTACTTTAGGAAGCAGGTGAAAGCCTGGTTCTTCTCCCAAGCCTTTAATACATAGGGTGACTGACTATACACCCATTCTGCACCTGGACTAGCTTGCTACACACACTGTAACTTAGATCAGTTCCTTATCTCTTGCTTAACTATACAAAGCTTTTAGCTAACCATCAAAGTATCCCAACTGACTGCATCACTCATCTTCTTCCCATCATATATCTGCTCTTGGTCCCTCAGCTATACGGTAAGCTGTATTGTCAAACATCTTCAGCATCACATCTATATTAGTTGAGTGTTCGTATTAAGTGTATCATTAGTATTATGCTAACATTGTATTATATCTCTGGCATTTGAATTCCACTGCTGTTAAATGTGTATATTTTTGATATTGTTTCATGGTAGTTTTTTTATTAGGTTTCAGTTTATAGTTTTCAAGTTTACCTCATTTATTGTATTTATGTTTATTCTTGGTTATTTTACTATTGTTATGCTGTTAACAAAATTGTAAGCTGTATGTTAAACTGTACCAATTGTACACCGTCTTCGGTGAATTTTTTCATAAAGGCTGTTAATAAATCCCAATAAATAAATAAATAAGGTAGGTCCTGGTGGGGGGGGGGGAGAGCTACAGGTGGATGAGAAAGGGGGGTTTCTATTGGGGGGGGTCTGCTAAGGTGGGCCAGGAGAGGGAGTGCTGCAAAGGAAACCCACTTGCAATTGAAGGCTGTCAGGAAGGGAGTCAGACCTTTTTTTGGTGGGGTGGGGGGCAGAAGAGCGGGGACATCAGTGACATGTTCAGCTGCTCCCTGGGCTATATAGGTGGCAGCTGTTATTCAATGCTGACACCCACATAGCTAACCATGGCAAGTTAGGATTGCTATTTATGAGGTCCTACATGCCTGATTAGCTATACAAGCACTGACACTGAATACTGTTGGTACCACATAACTCCTGGATCCTCCCTGACTCCACCTCTAGAATGCCCTTCTACCCATTTTAAAAATGGTTGGTTAGAGCCTATATTCAGCGTCACTGCCCGATTAAATGCCACTAAGTATCAGCGACTGGGCCGCTGAACGTGATTTAAGTGGGCAGAAGAGTGGAGGAGTAGCCTAATAGTTGGTGCAGTGGCCTGAGAACCTGGGTTTTATTCCTATGACGTTGGCCCTTTGTAGTCTGTGAGAAAATGTATATTCCAAGTTGGGTTCTGAGGCTTTTCCTTCCACAAGTCAAATTAGTTATTCATGATATTAAAGCACTAGTGTATGCTTGTATGGTTCATTTATAGTGGGGTATTTTTGTTTTTGTAGTTTTTGTGTTTGATAGAGTATCCACTGTTTCTTGTTATTTTTGAAGAACTGGGTTTGATTCCCACTGCAGCTCTTTGTGACTCTGGGCAAGTCACTTAACCCTCCATGCCTCAGCTTCAAAATCAGTACCTGTATATAATATTTAAACCGCTTTGATTGTAACCACAGGAAGGGAATATATCAAATCCTATCCCCTTGCCTTAAATCACTTTGAATATCTGGCCTTAGTTATTGGGTATAATATTGTCTGTGGCAGTCAGTATTTTATTAAATGCCAGCCACTACGGGTAAAGAAAAAAAATGGATATTCATAACTGGTATTGGGATACCGACCAGAACTATCCGGAATCAGCAGTGTCCAGTAGTGCTATCCGGTAAGCAGCGATATTCAGTGCGCTAACTTGATATTTAATTGGATGAAGTTATGATAGCCTTTTTTCAAGATATCGTTGCTAACAGATAACCTCTGGCTCCGCCCAGTCTCTGCCCATAGACCACCCCAGCACTCTCTGGATAGTGGTACTATCCAGTTAGTGCCAATAAATATGTCTTTCACTGGCACTTATCTATTTATCTACCCAGGGCCGCCGAGAGACAAAGCTGGGCCTGAGGCAAACAATCTTCAGGGCCCCGTGCTTCCCCCCACCACCACCACTGCCTCCCCTTGCCACTACCGCTGCCACTGCTCCCCACTGATTCCACTGCCGCCACTGTTCCCCCTGCCACCCCCCCGCCCCCCTCCCGCAGCAGCGAATGAGAGAGAGTGCTCTGCCAGCTAGAGGTCCTTCTTCCTGCTACGTCCTGCCTCCTCTGAAGTAACTTCCTGTTTCAAATCCAAGAAGACAGGAGGTGTTTGCTGATCGGTTGGCTGTTCTTTTGTTCTTTCTGTGGATTAACTTGCATACATAAAGGAATTATTCAAGCCTATCAGCTTCTTCTCAGAGAAAGTTGATTGTGACCCCTGAGGCAGGCGCTTTGGCGCCGAAACACGGACCGTGTCGGGTCCTTGATATGAATATTCTGAATAAACTGGTTTTTTATATTATCTCCCTATTGGTTTGCGCATTTGTCAGCCTCTACTTTTGCTGTTTTGCTGTAACTTCCTGTTTCCACATAGACAGGATTTGGCAGGAAGAAGGACCTGTGGCCAGCACAGCAGTCTCTTTTGATTTCTGACACGAAGCCATCCTTGGAGGCCAGGCCTGGGGAATCTTGCCACCCCCCCCCCCCCCCCCCTGCAGCCTTGTATCTACCTGCAAACCAGAGAAGTGTCTTTGAATATTGGCCTCACTGAGCCTAAAGTTGAGTGTTTCTTAATTCATTTTAACAGTATTCTTCTACTTGGTTTCTGTTTATTGTTTTTGATTTGTGGTATTTTATTATCTGTTTTGAGCATAAACTGCAGTGAGCAGGCTGGCTGACATCCACGGCGGATCGCCGATGCGCCCCCCCCCCCAGGTGCAGCGCCCCCCCCGGTGAAATTACACCCCCCCCCCCCCCCCGGGTGCAGCGCGCCATTTTTACCTGCTGGGGGGGTGCCGCACGCCTGTCGGATCTGAGTCCACTCGTTCCCTGCTGGAAGTAACAGGAAGTAACCTGTTCCGCGCAGAGGGAGCAGCAGGGAGGGAACAAGCGGATTCGGCCAACAGGCAAGGGGCACCCCCCCAGCGGTGTGCACCCGGGGCGGACCGCCCCACCTTGGTACGCCACTGGCAGTGAGATAGGTGGGGATATAAATAAATAAAGTGCATTTATTGTGCAGCTCCTCAGTATCTCTCCTTTCTCCCTACACTTCTCCCCAGGAACTCTCTGTACCCTTCTTCACTGCCAATTCCACACTCCTTTCCTTCCATCTTGCTGCACCATAGGCCTGAAATAGACTTTCTGTGTTGGTAGGTCATGCTCCATCTCTGGCCGTTTTCAGATTCAGGCTAAAAGCCCTCCCTTTTGTTCCTGCTTTTAATTAACTCCTTATTCACCTGTTCGATACCCATTTTGTTTTAATGATTCCCTGTTTGTCTGTCTTGGATAGATAGTAAACTCTGTTGAACAGGGACTGTCTTTTACCTTGTGTTTGTGTACAACACTGGGTATGTCTAATAGCATTATAGAAATGATAAGTAGTAGGAGTAATTGAAGTGGGGGTAATAGTAAACAAACAATTTTCCTTTCAAAAATGTGCTCCAGATTTTATTAGATAAAGGGACAAGTTTCCTGATGCTTTTACAACTGATGCAAAATTTGCATCAGGACATTTTGAGAGGGGAGGGGGGTGGCGGATGAGGAAGAGAAGGAATGGACTGAGGATAATCTGAATGCTACTACTACTACTACTATTTAGCATTTCTATAGCGCTACAAGGCATACGCAGCGCTGCACAAACATAGAAGAAAGACAGTCCCTGCTCAAAGAGCTTACAATCTAATAGACAGGGAAGGCTAGTTCAGCAGTTTCCTGGTTCCTGCCACCACTGACGTTCTCATATATTCTTAATTCAACATCACCTTACTTGCTGGATTCTAAAATCTCTGTTTGGAATGTCCTGTTTTTGCATACCTCACGTCTACGGTGCTGTTTTCAGGCGTTCACAGTTTTGTTTGCTTGTTGTTTCAAGGATCACAGGTTTATAGTCTATGCAAGTAGTTTTCTGCTGCAGTGAGTATGAAATTCTTTCTGTTGCCAACATTTTAAAATTCTGTAGTAGTTCTGCATATGGCGACAGATTTCTTGTTATGAGGGAAAACTGTTGCTTCTTAAAACTAGACTAAAAACTAGAATAATAGAGAAACAGCATTATTTTTCAGGTAGAGAAATCCAGTTTCATTGGCGTTCTGCAAATCCTGTCCTAACTGTGATAGGATGGTTCAGGATGTGAAGTTTGCTTAATACACTACTTAAAAACATGAGGCTCTTGTAACGGAGAAAGGTCAGCTCAGCACGCTAGGGATAATGCAGCAGGCATCTTGCTCCCACTGGTGGCAACTTCTAAACAGAGAACAAGAGAAGAATGTTAGCATTTTTATAAGTAAATACTCAAAAGACCATCCACATTATTATTGTGAGCTATCACTCACTGAAAATTCAACAAAACATATTTGCTTCCTCTCCTCCCTGACCCCCCCCCCCCCCCCCCCCACCCTGTATGGACCAGCTGCAGAATTCCCTTATTCCAAATCAGGTTAACTCCTACCACATGTCCACTCCCCCTCCCCCTCCCCCACATCCACATTCCAACCCCCAATGCTTGTACCCTACCTTCTCAGCCCCATCACAGGGTCCCATCCCATACATGTGGTTACTGGAGTTCCCTGCTGTCTTGGACTGAGTCCAGTTGCCTAGTTACAAGCTGACAGCAAAATTGTCCTCCATTTCATCTTTGAGAGTTTTGTTCCATCCCGCTGCCTCCGTTCAGGTTGGCAGCCATATTTTCTTTCTTGTGCAGCTGTGGGTGTCTCCTTCCATTCAAGCTGCCAGTCCTACTACCTCACAGAGACTGTGGTTTCCAATGCCAGGCAGGTTTGCAAACATTGGGGACCTTTTACAGAGCAACGGTAAGCCCAACACGGGCTTACCGCTCGCTCTTACGGGACTACTGCCAGTCCAACGTGGCTGCCGGCGGTAGTCCCACCCCGAGTGCGTGCCATTTCCAGGGGAAAAGAAAAACCCCAGAAATGGCTTGTGCTGTGATAACCCGGCAGTAATTGGACATCACCACACGCTGCCTGTTACCACTAGATTAGCGCAGGTGCCCTTATCGCCACTTCAATGTGTGGCGGCAAAGGCTCTCTGCCGCCTGGCCATGCGGTAGGAGTTATCTCACCACGTGGCCATTTTTTTGCAGCTTTTACCGGCTGCAGGAAAAATGGCCCCCACCACTAGTAAATGGTCCATATTCCTGCAGCTTCGTAAAAAAGGACCCCCACTGTGTGCAAAGGACAGCTCACAGTGCCCCTTGTGTCCATGTATGCCACAGCATTTCCAACTGCAGTTTCCAGTAGACAGACTTTGGAACCGATATTCAGACTGTGTGAGGCAGCCCGGCTAACTCCTGCAGTTGGTGGTGAGACCAGATATTTAACACCAAACTGTTTCCAGTGACAAGCATTGAATATCCAGTTTATTTTTGGCCAGTTTAAACTTAACCAGCCAAGTCAATATTCAGTGCTGGTCGTTTAAATTTATAGCGGCCATAGATAGGCCTGCTATTTTTGCAGTCTGATTTAGCCATCAAACTTAGCCAGCGATGCACTGAATATTCACGGATAGCTGGCTATATTGCGTGATATAACCAGTTAGTCACTAAGGACTAGATTCTATATAAGGCACCTAAAAAATCTGCGTGGTAATTATTCCGGCTAAGCGCATTCTATAAGTGGCACCTAGATTAAGGCACAGTATATACAATACGCTTAGTTGATATCCCAGTGCCTAAAAACTACGCACCCCCATTTATACCAATGAAAACATTGCGTAAATCCCTCTGCATTGAATTACACACACTCAGGGCCGCTGAGAGACTGGGCCAGGCACGGGGCAGGGCCGTTCCCGGGGCCCCGCCTCTGCCGCCCCACCCCCCAAGGTCACCACCACTACTCCAACCCCCAAGGTTGCTGCGCGATGTAGCCGGTTAGTGGCTAGCTGCTAACGGGATGTTCAGCGGGAGATAACCAGTTATCTCCCGATGAATATCCATTTAGATCCTTAAACACTATTTAATCATCCAGGAGCCATTCCTGGCCAGCTAGTTTTGAATAATGGGGCGGGGGGGGGGGGGGGGGGGGGACAGTACTCTCCAGATTCCATAAAGGTCACCCAAAGTTGAGTACCCATTTTAGGTAACAGATCCCAGATGTGCTTGCAAACTAATTAGTCAATTAGACGCTATCAATAAATTATTGGGGTTTCCTGGAGTTAATTGGCATTTGGCACCAATTTGAATGTGGGCATATTTCTTCCTTAGGTGCTGTTCTACTTCTACAACATCTGTACCTAAATGTCATAACATGTAACTCAAAAGGGGGTGTGGCCATGGGAAAGGCATGGGTGGGTCAGGAGTGCTCCCAGAAATTATATGCAATGTTACAGAATACTTGGATTTGCACACACTCAACTGCCATCAGTTAGTCATGAGCCTTTACACCAGGTTTCAGCAAGCGAAAGTCCTCACGCCCAAAGTTGGGTACAGGAATCTGCTCTAAGCACTATTCTATAAAGGTCACAGCACTAAGACACTTTTATAGTACTGATGCTTAGTGCGGATCTTAATGATACCCAACTTTGGGCGCCATTTACTGAATCTGGCCCTATATGCCGGTAATCTGGTTATTTGTGTAGTTCTTGGTGCCAATAAATAGATTTGTAACACAGTGGACACCCGGGATGGAGTGGAAAACATGAAAAAGGATCTGCAGCAGCTAGAAGAATGGTCTAAGGTTTGGCAATTAAAATTCAATGCAAAGAAATGCAAAGTGATGCACTTAGGGTGTAGAAATCCACGGGAGATGTATGTGTTAGGCGGTGAGAGTCTGATATGTACAGACGGGGAGAGGGATCTTGGGGTGATAGTATCTGAGGATCTGAAGGCGATTAAACAGTGTGACAAGGCGGTGGCCGTAGCTAGAAGGTTACTAGGCTGTACAGAGAGAGGTGTGACCAGCAGAAGAAAAGAGGTTTTAATGCCCCTGTATAAGTCATTGGTGAGGCCACACCTGGAGTATTGTGTTCAGTTTTGGAGGCCATATCTTGCTAAAGATGTAAAAAGAATTGAAGCAGTGCAAAGAAAAGCTACGAGAATGGTATGGGATTTACGTTACAAGACATATGAGGAGAGACTTGCTGACCTGAACATGTACACCCTGGAGGAAAGGAGAAACAGGGGTGATATGATACAGACGTTCAAATATTTGAAAGGTATTAATCCGCAAATGAACCTTTTCTGTAGATGGGAAGGTGGTAAAACTAGAGGACATGAAATGAGATTGAAGGGGGGGCAGACTCAAGAAAAATGTCAGGAAGTATTTTTTCATGGAGAGAGTGCTGGATACTTGAAATGCCCTCCCGTGGGAGGTGGTGGAGATGAAAACGGTAACGGAATTCAAAAATGCATGGGATAAACATAAATGAATCCTGTTCAGAAGGGAGGAATCCTCAGAAGCTTAGCCAAGATTGGGTGGCAGAGCCAGTGGGGGGAGGCAGGGCTGGTGGTTGGAAGGCGGGGCTAGTGCTGGGCAGACTTCTACAGTCTGTGCCCTGAAAATGGCAGAAACAAATCAAGGTCAGGTATACACAAAAAGTAGCACATATGAGTTTATCTTGTTGGACAGACTGGATGGACAGTGCAGGCCTTTTTCTGCCATCATCTACTATGTTACTATATTACTATGTTACTGTGGGACTGACTACTGCAGATTAATGAATCCCTCAGTAATTGTCCTTGTGTTGCTGCAGTTTAGAACATTTTATATTCTAAACCACAGAAAAGTGTCATAGTGGGCCTAGCTCGGGCCTGCTCTTTAAAAATGCATCTTCCATCTGCCCAAAATCAATGGTGGGGTGGTAGTGAGAGTTGCGTTCCTTCTTCCCACATCTTTATCCACAATATCAATGTATAAAATCAAATCACTCCTGCCCCCACTAGGACCCAGGTTATTTGGTAGGCACTGGGGGGTTTGTGTTGAGGTGGGCTGATGTATTTTTATAAAGGACGTGGGGCTTGGGGGCCATATATTGCATTATATATTGAACTACTGGATGGAATGTGTTATGGTGAGTTCTGCCCATCATTATTAGTAGGGATGGGCAGCCAGAAAGTTTTCATGTTGTTTCCTATGTCATTTCTGGAAATGTCTGCTTCGATCATTTTCGTTTGGCTATTTTTCGTTACAGAACCAAATTCATATAGAGGCAAATTCTATAAATAGGACACCTAAAAAATTGGCTCCAGAAAATAATGCTTAAGCAGTTTTCCAGAAGCCTTGCCTAAAGTTCAGCGCTGTTTATAGAATACATGCTTAAGTGGAGAGTCACACATGAATTTAGGTGCGGCCATTTGCACCAACGAAAATGTGGTACAAATGCCCTGCCTAAATTTATATGCAGAGCACCATTATTCTGTAATTACATGTGTAACTCAAAACCATGTCCCCATTCTACCCCAAAACTCCCATGATCCTCCTGTTTCTGCACCCCCTTTTTTGGAATGTATGTAAATTTTAGACATAAATCCTGTGCTTAACTTTACATGAGTTGATCTCAATTACAGCTAAATAGTGCCAATTGTTAAAATCCAGTTATTGGCAATAATTGGCATGTTATTCAATTAAATTGCCTGCACAAATCAGGAATGCGCCTAAATTTGCACACATCATTTTTGGCGCTCTTTACAGAATCAAGGTTGTTAATATGCAATCTTTCTAACAAGTGCTCCCTATTTGGAAAAAGGGCACACTTTTTCTGAAAGAGTGAGCACTCTTGTACCCATTGCATGCACACGTGTGTACTATTCGAGCATATACAGTGGTTCATACATATGAGATGGTTCATGCATGCGCAATGGCACGCTATCAGGAAAAGAGTGTGCAATCCTTTTGAAAGAGTCTACCCTTTTTCCAAATGAAGAGCACTTTTTCGAAAGACTGTGTATTATCGGCAAAAACAAAACATGAATTTTCATGTTTCTGCTGCTCATTTTCTGATTTTAATGACATGCAAAAACATGAGATATGTTGTTGACATTTCACATATTGTTGCAAATGAAAGCCAATGTGGATACAGAAGAACAGAAACTCTCACAGTCACAAAGACACACTAAAAACAGAGAAAATGACTCAATGAATGATCAGACAATGTTCACAATGACTAAAAATGTATTATTCAATCACCCAAGACTCAACACTGGCCATGTTTCGGCCTATCTGACCTGCCTCAGGAGTCTTCTAAATGATTTGCAGTCTTTAGAACAAAGTTGAGGTCCCTATTGAATGGGAAATAAGTACAGAAGTACTAATCACTTGACGAAAGCAGTTTCTCACAGAAGAACTAGTTGTAACTTGAAACTTAACCAAACAAGCTCCTCAGAGCCCTTCAAGCACTTCTCACAAATGAAAGCCCATCCCTAATCACTAGCCGGTCACTGATTTTGGCTAGGGAGAGGGGGAATTTTGATATAAACAGGACAGTCCTTGTAAGTTTCTTCCCTGGAGCATTGCGTTGCATGTCAGTAGCTTGAGCTCTGTGGAGAAAGTGGTGCTCTTACCTTTCCATGACTAACACAGCTTGTGAAGGTTAATGCATTTTGCATTAAAAAAAAAGAGCTGCTTTGCATGTGGATCATATTATTGGTGCAGGAATGTCAAACATTATGGTGAAATAATATGCAACTAACTTGTGCTATAGTGTTTTAACATGCATTAATTGCCCTATGACACACATTAATGCCTTAACATGATTTAGTAAATAGACTCATAAAATATCCTGAATCAGTGGATTTTGTGCCACTGGTTTTGTGCAAAGACATCTTCTATTGTTCTATTATTGCCTAATACTCACAGACTGAAGAGACTGTTTGAATGGTGAAGAATAATTACTCTTCTTCACTAGCAAACTTTGAATTCTGTGCTTCCAATAACAAATTCCCAGCCACAGAGTATGATCTAAATGGGGTGGGGGTGGGTGGGAGGGGGACACCTCAGAACCTCACCTTCACCCTCTATTTCTGTGATCCTGGGTGACAGCAGAAACATGAAAATGTTACATCAAGGGGCACCTGGGAGCTAAAATTCCTAGATGTAAAAAATGACTGCCACTTGGAGCAACTGGTCCAGGAACCGACAAGAGGGGGAGCCATTTTAGAACTAGTCCTTAGTGGAATTCAGGGCATAGTAACAGAGGTAACGGTGTTGGGTATGCTGGTAAACAGTGATCGTAACATGATCAAATTTGAGCTACTATCTGGAATGAAGCCACAAAGGAAATCTACTGTAGCAGCATTTAATTTTCGAAAGGGCGTCTATGATAAAATGAGGAAAATGGTTAAAAGGAAGCTAAAAGGATCAGCTGCAAAGGTTAGCACATTAAATCAGGCTTGGAAGCCCAGACCAGATGCAGTCTACATATTTACAAATGTGGAAAGAAGAGAAAATGACAGCCAGCATGGTTAAAAGATGAAGTGAAGAGGCTATTACAGCCAAAAGAACATCCTTCAAAGAATGGAAAAAGGACCCAAAAGAAGAAAATAAGAAGCAACATAAGCACTGGCAAGTTAGATGCAAAGCATTGATAAAGAAGGTTAAAAAAGAATATGAAGAGAAACTTGCCGCAGAGGCAAAAACTCACAGTAACAACTTTTTCAGGTACATCAGAAGCTCAAAGTCTGCGAGGGAATCTATAGGACTGTAAGATTATGAAGGAGCAAAAAGGGCACTCAGAGAGGACAAGGCCATAATGGAGAGACTGAATGAATTCTTTGCTTTGATCTTTATGGAAGAAGATGTAAGAGATCTACCTATTCAAGGGAGAAGATGCAGAGGAACTGAAATACATCTCCGTGAGCCTAGAAGATGTACTGAGCCAAATCAACAAGTTAAAAAGTGATAAATCACCTGGACAGAATGGTTTACACCCCAGGGTACTGAAAGAACTCAAACATGAAATTGCTGATCTGCTGTTAGTAATCTGTAACCTGTTGTTAAAATCGTCTATAGTAGCTGAAGATTGGAGGGTGGCCAATGTAATGCCAATTTTTAAAAAAGGGTTCCGGGGTGATCCAGGAAATTACAGACTGGTAAGACTAACGTCAGTGCCAGGTAAAATGGTGGAAACTATTTTAAAGAATAAAAGTACGGAACACATAAATAAACATGGTTTAGTGGGACAGAGTCAGCATGGGTTCAGCCAAGGGAAGTCTTGCCTCACCAATTTGCTTCATTTCTTGGAAGGCATGAATAAATATGTCGATAAAGGCAAGCCAGTTGATTTTAGTGTAGCTAGATACTTCTGAGAAACTTAAAGAGTCATGGGATAGGAGACATGGAGGGGCATAATCAAACATGGACACTCATCTCTAAGGGGGCCCATCTGTAAGGACGACCCAGCGAAGGGGTGGGGAAACCCGTATTATCAAAACAAGATGGGCGGCCATCTTTCGTTTCGATAATATGGTCGGGGACAGCCAAATCTCAACATTTAGGTCAACCTTAGAGATGGTCGACCTAAATGTTGAGATTGCTGGACTTAGAGATGGGCGACCTTGGTTTTCGCCAATAATGGAAACCGAGGCCAGCTATCTAAAAAACGACCAAATCCAAGTCATTTGGTCGTTTGGGGGGAGCCAGCATTCGTAGTGCACTGATCCCTCCTCACATGCCAGGACACCAACCGGGCACCTTTGGGGGCACTGCAGTGGACTTGAGAAAATGCTCCCAGGTGCATAGCTCCCTTATCTTGGGTGCTGAGCCCCCACAAACCCCACTACCCACAACTGTACAACAGTACCATAGCCCTTAAAAGGTAAAGGGGGCACCTACATGTGGGTACAGTGGGTTTCGGGTGAGTTTTGGAGGGCTCCCATATACCACCACAAGTGTAACAGGTGGGGGGATGGGCCTGGGTCCACCTGCTTGAAGTGCACTGCAGTACCCACTAAAAACTGCTCCAGGGACCTGCATACTGCTGGCATGGAACTGGGTATGACATTTGAGGATGGCATAAAGGCTGGAAAAAATGTTTTTTAATTTGTTTTTTTTTGGGTGGGAGGGGGTTGGTGACCACTGGGGGAGTAAGGGGAGGTCATCCCCGATTCCCTCCGGTGGTCATCTGATCAGTTTGGGCACCTTTTCGAGGCTGGGACGTGAAAAAATTGGACCAAGTAAAGTCGGCCAAATGCTCATCAGGGATGTCCTTCTTTTTTCCATTATCGGCTGAGGATGCCCATCTGTTAACCATGCTCCCGTCCTGCCTTCGGTACACTGCCGACACACCCCCGTGATCTTTGACTGTCCCCGCGATGGATAGCAGTTGAGGAATGGCCAACACCCGAACTCTCATCCACTCTCTCGTTACCTCTCGCCTTGACTACTGCAACCTACTCCTCACTGGTCTCCCACTTAACCACCTATCCCCCCTTCAGTCCGTTCAGAACTCTGCTGCACGTCTTATCTTCCGCCTGAACCGATCCACTCATATCACCCCTCTCCTCAAGTCACTTCATTGGCTTCCGATCAGGTACCGCATTCAATTCAAGCTTCTGCTACTAACCTACAAATGTACTCGATCTGCAGCCCCTCCCTACCTCTCAACCCTCATCTCCCCTTACGTTCCTACCCGTAACCTCCGCTCTCAAGAAAAATCCCTCCTCTCAGTACCCTTCTCCACCACCGCCAACTCCAGGCTCCGCTCTTTCTGCCTCACCTCACCCCACACGTGGAACAAACTCCCCGAGCCCATACGCCAGGCCCCCTCCCTGCCAATCTTCAAATCTCTGCTCAAAGCCCACCTCTTCAATGTCGCCTTCGGCACCTAACCTCTACACCTCTACCCAGGAAATCTACACTGCCCCAACTTGACATTTCGTTCTTTAGATTGTAAGCTCCTTTGAGCAGGGACAGTCCTTCTTGTTTATTTTGTACAGCGCTGCGTAACCCTAGTAGCGCTCTAGAAATGTTAAGTAGTAGTAGTGGTAAGTCGGCTTTCAATTATGCCGATTTGGCCGACCTTGAGAGAAGGACGCCCATCTCCCAATTTGTGTTGAAAAATGGGCGCCCCTCTCTTTCGAAAATGAGCTGGAAAGTCATGTTGTGCATTAGAAATTAGTTATTGGCCAGAAACCAGAGGTTAGGGTTAAATGACCATTTCTCTCAATGGAGGAGCGTGAATAGTGGAGTGCCGCAGGGATCTGTACTGGAACCAGTGCTATGTAACATATTTATAAATTATCTGGAAATCGGAACGACAAATGAGGTGATTAAATTTGCAGATGATATAAAAGTACTCAAAGTTGTTAAAATACATGTGGACTGTGAAAAATTGAGGGAAGACCTTTGGAAATTGGGAGACTGGGCATCCAAATGGCAGGTGATGCATGTTGTAAAGGTGTAAAGTGATGCATGTTGGGAAGAACAATCCGAATCATAGTTACCTGATGCTAGGGTCCACCTTGGGGGTCAACACCCAAGAAAAGATCTAGATGTTGTTGCAGACAATACGCAGAAATCTTCTACCCAGTGTGCAGTGGGAGTCAAAAAAGCAAACAGGTTGCTAGGAATTATTAGGAGCGGGTTGGCAAATAAGACCCAAGACTATTATAATGCTTTTATATTACTTCATGTTGCAACCTTACCTTGAGTATAGTGGAATTAGAAAAAGGTCAAAGAAGAGCGACCAAATGATAAAGGGAATGGAACTTCTCTCATATGAGGAAAGGCTAAAGAGGTGGGGCTTTTCAGCTTGGACAAAAGATGGTTGAGGGGAGATTGAGGTCTACAAAATTCTGAGTGGTGTAGAATGAGTAGAAGTGAGTCAATTTTTTACTCTTTCAAAAAGTGCAAAGACTTGGGGACACTCAATGAAGTTACATGGAAATACTTTTAAAACAAATAGGAGGAAATGTTTTTCACTCATTGAATAGTTAAGCTCTGGAACTCTTTGCCAGAGGATGTGGTAACAGCTGTTAGCATATTTGAGTTTAAAACTGGTTTGGACAAGTTCCTGGAGGAAAAGTCCATAGTCTGCTATTGAGACAGACATGGGGAAGCCACTGCTTGCCCTGGAGTTGGTAGCTTAGAATGTTGCTAATAATTGGATTTCTACCAGGTATTTGTGGCCTGGCTTGGCCACTGTTTGGAAACGGGATACTGGGTTAAATGGACCATTGGTATGACCCAGTATGGATACTCTTATGTTCTTATGAACTTGTCCAAACCTTTTTTAACCCAGATGTGCTAACTGCTGTTACCAAATCATCCGGCAATGAGTTCCAGAACAACTAATCTTTGAGTGAAAAAATATTTCCTCCTATTTCTTTTCAAAAGTATTTCTGTGTAATTTCATTCAGTGTCCCCTAGTCTTTGTACGTTTGAAAGTGTAAAAAATCAATTCACTTTTACCCACTCAGGATTTTATAAGCCACAACCATATTCCCCTTCAGCTGTCTCTTTTCCAAGCTGTAGAATTCTAACCTTTTTAGCCTTTTGTCATTTTGGTGTCTCTTCTTTTTTTTGTTACATTTGTACCCTGCACTTTCCCACTCATGGCAGGCTCAATGCAGCTTACATGGGGCAATGGAGGGCTAAGTGACTTGCCCAAGTCACAAGGAGCTGCCTGTGCCTGAAGTGGGAATTGAACTCAGTTCCTCAGGACCAAAGTCCACCACCCTAACCACTAGGCCACTCCTTTGAATCTTTTCTAATTCTGCTATATCTTTTTTTGAGATATGGCAACCAGAATGTAATACTCAAGGTGAGGTCACACCAGGGAGTGATACAGAAGCATTATAATATTCTTTATTCTTATTTTGCATTTCTTTCCTAATAATTGCTACATCCTGTTTTTTTGGTAGCTGCCACACACTAGGTAGATGATTTCAATGTATTGTCTACAATGACACCTAGATATTTTTCTTCAGTGCTGACTCTCAAGATGGACCCTAGCATCAGATTATTCTTCCTAATATGCATCATTTTACATTTGTCCACATTAAATTTCATCTGCCAGTTGGATGCCCCATCTTCCAATTTTCTAAGGTCTTCCTGCAATTTTTCACAGTTTGCATGTATTTTAACAACTTTGAATAGTTTTGTGTCATCTGCAAATTTAATCACAGGTCATAGTTGGGGCTCCCACTTATGCACATAATTTACAGAATACTGTAAGTAAAGAACTAATGTGCCAGATTTATTCATGTGCATTTACACCTGCTATTGGCATGGCATGGGTGGGCATTCCTAATTATAGGCAAGTTAATTTCATTTACACTAGCATTCTACAATGGAATCCTGGTGCCCCAGTTTCCATTATAGAATTTGCTCTCAGTTATACACTCTGGAGGGCATTCTATAAATAGCACTAAGATTTTGGCACCGGAAAAAATCGGCATGGTGTACTATGCTATAAACGGTGCTCATTTCTATGCCACAAGTTGGGCACCAGAATTCATACCAGTTGAAACCTGATCTAAAAGCCAGCACCCAACTCCAGGCATCTTGGTGCAGAAATGGGGCTATTCTGTAACCCCCTCTGCAACTTTTAGGAATGCCTCTGCCACTCCACTGGCCACACCCCCTTTTCAGTTGCACACCAGGGCAGTGGTTCCCAAACCTGGTCCTGGAAGCACCCCAGCCAGTCAGGTTTTCAGGATATTCACAATAAATATTCATTAGAGAGATTTGCATGCACTGCCTCCACTGCATGCAAATCTCTCTCATGAGTATTCATTGTGAATATCCTGAAAACCTGACTAGCTGAGGTGCCTCCAGGACTAGGTTTGGGAACCACTACAGTAAGGTGTTTAGGTGTGTGAGGTTATAGACTAGGATGTGGGGAGATGCGTGTGCAAATGATTGTTAACATCAATTAATTGCAGTTAATTGGTTCATAAACTAATTAATTTGCATGTGGATTGACGATTCACATACAAATTATGGCACCGAAATCTCGGCACCCTATTTGGAATCCAGGGGGATGTTAAAAAAAAAATCTACAAAGCTTGTTGTCTGCATAACTCTGTCAACACTTGATCAATTTCAATAACATTTGGGATATATCATCCTGAATAAATTTGCAATAAGACTACACTCATGCTGGCCACCTCACTTAAACAATGTCGCTACCATGTCATGATACGTACAGATGCCATTTTGCATTAAACATAAGCAGTTAGCATGGCTTTCAGTCAGGAGGATCTGATCCTTATTAAAAATCTGTATCTGGAGAAAGGTTATGGTTTTCATAGACTGGTGCGTTTCCAGAAAAGGTGGAAGAGGGTAAGTGTAGAATATGTTTTGAAGAAATTGTGAGAAATTAGCTTAACTGATCTTTAGTCAGGAAGCGGCAGAACCCGGCTAGTTCGCACTGAAGAAAACATTGTAAGAGTTGAAGAACCAGATAGTGAAGTGATGTCATTTAGGAGAAGTGGCTGGCACGAATGTACGGTTATAGCAAATTTATTCAGGATGATATATCCCAAATCTTATTGAAACTGGTCAAGTTTTGACAGAGTTATGCAAAAAACAAGCTTTATAGAGTTGTTGTTGTTTTTTTTTTTAACACAGGGTAGAATTGCACCCTTATCCCGGGATCCTGTATATTGCACCTTAATATCTGCATGGAAATTGAAGCGTGTCCTATAACAGCATATGTAGCTTAATTGGTTAGGGGCTCTTTTACTAAGGTGCGCCAAAAAATGGACTGCACTAGTGTAGGTGCGTATTTTGGTGTACGCAGATCCATTATTCAGCGCACCTGTAAAAAAGACCTTTTTTAATTTTTGCTGAAAATGGGTGTGCAGCAAGATAAAAATCGGCACATGTTCATTTTGGTTCTGAGACTTTACCAGCAGCCATTGACTTTGCGGTAAGGTCTCACATGGTAAACATGTGGTAATCGTTTATGAAAGCATAATGACAGTTATCGCCTGGTTTCTGCTGCGTGCCAGAAAATAAAAATGAAATTATCACAAGGACCACGTGGTAGCCGGGCGGTAACTCAAAATTGACGCATGTTGGGCACGCGTGGCACCTACATGGCTTAGTAAAAGGGCCCCTTAACTAGCTAATCAACGCTGTGAATTGGATGTTAACAAGCAATTATCTGCACTAATTGGTATTAAGATTTACATGCACAACTCGCTAAGTGTATTCTGTAATGTGGTGCACTTAAATACTAAGTCGCATAGATGAAAAGGGGGCGTGGCCATGGGTGGGGGATGGGCATTTCTAAAATCTATGCGTGTTGATATAGAATGCACCCACTCTGCGCCTAATATAGGATTTATGCTACGTAAAACATGACCTAAATGGCCGTTACTAAATTTGATCACATGGAGAGGCACTTGGTGTATTCTAATGCCACACAGAAATTTAAGCCTATTCTATAAAATATAGAGAATATGCCTAGGTGTATTTGTTTTCCACATGGAATTTTTAGGCGCCATATACAGAATCTATCTCTTAATATGCTATTTTATCACAGGTTAGTGAATAAGCCTTCTGTGTTGTTCTGAAGACCCTCAATGGTCGATGTGGTACCTCAGCTCACAGGCTGGAACAACAACAAGGATATGAAACCACAATTCCACGAGAGTCACTACTCCTAAACCAAAACAGGTACAATGTGCTGACCTCATTAATACATTATTACCCAAACTGAAACGGACTTAAGTACAAATCCACGTATGCTTCATCCTTCTCTTTCATCAGCTCACAACTATAGAATTCTTTACCAGACTACTACTACTACTACTTATCATTTCTATAGCGCTACTAGACGTATGCAGCGCTGTACACTTGAACATGAAGAGACAGTCCCTGCTCGACAGAGCTTACAATCTAATTAGGACAGACAAACAGGACAAACAAGAGATAAGGGAATATTAAAGTGAGGATGATAAAATAAGGGTTCTGAATAAGTGAACAAGGGTTAGGAGTTAAAAGCAGCATCGAAAAGGTGGGCTTTTAGCTTAGATTTGAAGACGGTCAGAGATGGAGCTTGACGTATCGGCTCAGGAAGTCTATTCCAGGCATATGGTGCTATGAAAACCATCCACAACCATCTAAATTTCAGGAAATCACTTAAGACCATGCTGTTTGAAAAAGCATATCCCAAGAACTCAGCATGTGTCTCCTCTGCTTGATATACATCAATCTAGTGATAATTTTGGACACATCCACCCTTCCCCCCTCTCTCCTGGTTTCCCTTTTCATTCCTTCCCCATCCTCCCCATTATTACTTATGTAGGTTTTTTGTTGTATTAGCTTAATATTACTGCATTGGCGTCTGCCTCTGCGGTGCACTGTAAGCCACATTGAGCCTGACACTGTTGGGAAAATGTGAGGTACAAATGAGATAATAAATAAATTAATTATTGATAAAGGAAACTGACAAATAGTTTCATGATGTGAAAGAAGGGCAAGTAATTTGAGATCCAAGATGGCCGCGGTATGATCGGCGTCAGCGGACGCGTTGCAATCCGGCTCTAGTAAACACTGGAAAGAGAGCCTTACCTGCCGTTTGCGATGGGTAAGAGACGGGGGAAGGTCAGGGAGATTCCCTCTCTCCCTGGAAGTAGACCCCCGCTCCAACAGTCGACGCTCGAGCGGTTTGGAATCGCCTCCGGTTCAGAAGTGACATCTACCCCTGCTGCTGGAGCCAGCGTATCAGAGCTGGCCGACAGTGTCAACGGGGCTTCCTTGAGCCCTGTTTTGCGTGCAGCGCCCCCTCAACCAGGAAGTGAGCGCTTCGTGATGAGTCCTGCTGCTCAAACCCCGACGGGAGAAGAGAGCATTCAGGGAGGGAACCTACACGAAGCCGGAACAAATGCTGCCAGCTTGAATATACCAGAGGGTAGTTCTGCTCCTGTAGTTTCTACTACAATTGTGAGTATCCTGGAACAAACTGCTAGAGCACCTCAACTGGTTTTCGAGGGAAAAGAAAAACCTGCTGTAGTGACGCTAGAGTCACTTTGGGAACTGAATTCTTCCACTCTCTCTGCCTTACAGACTTTGATAGCAAAGAATACTGAAAGTATCAAGGCCATAGCCGAAACTGCATTAAAACAATTGCAAATTAATGATTACCAAGCCATGGAGGTTAAAACTCTATCTGAAAAATTTGCAAAAATGGAACTTGTGGAACAATCTTTGATTAAGGACAGGTGTTTTGCCTCTAAGCGCTTGGAGTATTTGGAGAACCAATCAAAGAGACTTAACCTGCGTATTATAAACTTTCCAAAATCGCCACTTATTACTTCAGTACAAATGGTTAAGAAATATTTAGTGGAGGTTCTGGGAATGACTGATAGTTCATTACCACCTATTACAAGAGCATATTATTTACAGAGTACTGGTAAAGTACTAGATAATTTAAATCCTTCAGGTGGAATGAATCTAACTGAGTTCCTAGAATCCTCTCTGGAGGTGGTCACGCAAAGGTTAACTTTGTTGGTGACATTTGCCCTTGAGATAGATAGAGATGCAGTGCTCAGGCTGTCCTTGAGACATCTAAATTCTTTATTTTTGGGCTCAAAAGTAAGGGTTTTCCCGGACCTCTCCAGGGAAACCCAGAAGAGACGAAAGTTATTTTTATTACTGCGTTCAAGGGTAGTAGCACTTGGTGCAAATTTTCAATTAAAGTTTCCTTGTGTTTGCAGGATTCTATACCAAACAAAGCAATTTCAGTTTTTTGAACCCAGTCAATTGGAGGATTTTTTGAAAAGCAAAGAGGGTGTGATTGTGAGAATTTAGAACCAAATGTAACACTGTATAGCAGCCTGGAATAGGTCATTCTGAATATGACGCAATCTGTTGATAATTATAATTGATTGAGCTTTGTTATATTAGCTCATAAATATATATATTTTCCATTTTGGGTCAATTACATTTATTTGTGGACGATAGTCATTATTTGTTTTTTAGAATTATGATTTTGTAATTAAAGATGGTATTATTGCATGTATCGTGTAATATTCAAGATTGATTGAATATTGTATAATGAAAAAATTTGAAAAATAAAATAATAAAAATAAAAAAAATAGTTTCATGATGTTCTCATTATCTCAAAACAGATTTATGAGTGGAATGGAAGTGGAATGGAAGAAGTTTCTTCATGCTTGACAGTGCATTTTTCTTCAGTCCAGGTATCTTCAACCCCATCCAAATATATTCTAGGCTCTGCATTCAAAACAGTGCAAGGTGATACACCATGTAGAATCAGGACCTACAAAGCAGCAGATCCCACGTGAAGACTAACCACCCGATATTCAGCACTATTTAACTGGTCAGGAATGGCCGTTGACTGTTAAATAGCATATCGGTTATTTCCCACTAAATATCATCGGTTAGCGCTTAATGTAAAACCGGATATATCACACAAGGGGCCCTTTTACAAAGGTGTCCAGCGTGCGCCGAATCAGCATTACCGCCCAGCTACCACGTGCCCCAGGCAGTAGTTCAGAATTTGGTGTGCATTGAAAACACGAGGTAGAAAATATTTTCTATTTTCTACTGCATGGTGCTTACCCAATGGTAAACAGCATGCGCTGCATGGCTACCGCTCGAGTAGCGTGTGAGACCTTACCGCTAAGTCAATTGGTGGCGGAAAGGTCTCAGGCCAAAAATGGACATGCGCTGGTTTTTATTTTGCCGCATGTCCATTTTCTGGCCTCTTTAAAAAGGTCCTTTTTCCAGGATGTGGCAAAAACTGGCCTGATGCACGTCCAAAAGACATGGTTGCACTGCCGCAGGCCACTTTTTTCCACAGCTTAGTAAAAGGGCCCCACAATTTATCCAGTTAGGCACTGATATTCAGCACCTAACCAGATAAGTTTAGTGGTCAAATAAGTCCGCATAAATAGCTGTCCTATCTTTGACCGCTAAAGAGTTAACTGGTTAGCACTGATTATTGGCATAACCAGATAACATTTAATGGTTAAAATGAAAACCACAGATATTCAATGGTGGTCGCCGGAAACAGCCCAGCATTGACTATCCAGGTTTAAAAGCGCTGCCGGCTGAATATCAGGCCCTGAATCGATCTGCAGACCTTTTATTGAAAGGGAACAGTTTTAAGATCTGACACATATATATAGCCCAATGTGGCCACGTTTCACCCACTACCCATATATGTTTCAGACATGAACTATTTTTTATGTGTTTGCTCTGTATTATTTATTTATTGTGATATCAGTGTCCCTGACGCAGCCCTGGCGAAACATGGTCACATCAGGCAATACATATGTGTGCTTCCTTGAATAATTGATCTTATCTTCACGTGATCTGTTGCTGTTTCCAGTTTCTGCTCTTCTGCAGATCCTCATGGGGGAGGGGGGGATGAAAAGAGGGCACCTACCCTGAGCTCCCATGCTAGAAGGGGCCCCGAGCCTGCCCAGAACTGAAGGGAGCACAGCCTGCTGGCAGACTTTGGGTCCCTCTTGCAAAATGTTACCCTGGACCCCAGCATGCCTAACGTGGGCTCTGTGTAAAATTGCCAAGGCAATAGGCACTAATATAAATACACAGGATGCTGACAGAATGGATCACGAGTATCAGCAATGCAAAAAATATGAAAAAAGCAAAATATATATTACATGAGCAGAGAAAACTATGTTGGTGCTGTTGAAATCATCTGCTATTCAGTTTTATGAAGAGATGCAGCCAGGACCTTGTAACTTGGTGTGCACCTTTAAAATTAAAAAAATATTATGGAGTAGTAGAACATACATTTTCCTTCTCCTGGCCTGCAGAAGGAAACAGAGTAAGGCGAAATATTGCTTCTGAATCATTCACTCCTCTGAATTAACTTCAGAAATGTGCCACTTCCATTTTACTGCATTTTTAATTCAGAGAAGCCTAAAATGCCTGGGCGGGAGGAAGGCAGATGGGCACTTGAGTGGGCAGAGGGGCAATGAGAGGGTTAAACTGCTAACAGTCCTCCTCTAGTCCCCTGTAGCAGTGTGTCCACTGGGTGAATGGAATGGACTAATTGCGATTAAAAGGCTTTAATCTGCAAGATTAGTGCTGGCTCCAGGCGCTGTTTCTACAGGATGGAGATGCTTACGATGAGATGAACCAGAATCTCTCCCTGCTGTTTTGTTGATAGAAAATCATCTACCCCTTGGTTTTTCCTCTTGTCTCTGTCTCTTACCCTCTCCTTCTCTGTCTTTCGTGCTTTTATGTTTTTTCTTTCTCTCTCTGACTCTAATTTTCTCCCTGCCTGTCCGTTTCTTATGTGCAGTTAAGAAACCCTAGGTTATTATTTACGGAAGCCCTCCCCGATGTAATGTCAGGCCGTTCTTTCATAAACCAGCCTGCACTACTACAAAAAGATTCCCGAGGAAGCGATGACACTGAAAACCTCCTCTTTATTGGGTTCTAATGATGTTTGTATTTTGACTTGAATTATGATTCCTCTGCGTTCAGCCCTTGTGAAAAACAGATTAATTTGCATTTGTGATATTGTGCCAGCAAAATGACAAGCCCTAGATGCTGCTTAAGTTTACAGAACTGAGGATTTACTGTAGAGCACAGGGGTTCTCAACCCAGTCCTGGGGACTCACCTAGCCAATCAGGTTTTCAGGATGACCACAATGAATATGCATAAGATAGATGTGTGGATATTCTGAGAAATTGGTTGAGTGTGTGCCAATCTGGGTCGAAAACCTCTGCTACAAAGTAATGCATAAAACATTTTAAATGTGTCAAAGTGGGTATGCTGAGCAATGCAGGGCAGTACCAGCTCTTATTTTTATTTAATTTGGATTTTGCTCACACCTTTTTCAGAAGTAGCTCAAGGTGAGTTACATTCAGGTACACTGGATATTTCTCTGTCCCAGGAGGGCTCACAATCTAAGTTTGTACCTGAGGCAATGGAGGGTTAAGTGACTTGCCCAAGATTACAAGGATTTAAGTGGGATTTAAACCGGCCACCTCTTGATTTTGAGATTGGTACTCTAACCACTAGGCCACTCCTCCACTTATTGTTTTTAATATCATCATTTATTTGTGTGGATTTAGCTTATCCCTTTTCAATAGTAGCTTAAGGCTAGTTACATTCTGGAACAGTAGGCAGTTTCCTGTCTCCTGGGGCTTGCAATCTAAGGGGCCAATGCAGCAAGTGTGCAGCAGACCTGTGCACTGATGAGATAACCAGGGCCGCTGAGAGACTGGGCCAAGCCCGGGACAAGGCCGCCCCCGGGGCTCCCCCACCCGAGGTCGCCGGGCCCCCTCCACCCGCCACTGGGCCCTCTCTCCAGCCCCGGGCCCTATGCACTCACCTTAAGCGCCTCACCTTCGAAAGCGCAGCAACAAGCAGCGGCAGACCACTCCTTCCTTCCGTGTCCCGCCCTCGCAGAAGTTACATCAGGCGAGGGCGGGACACGGAAGGAAGGAGTGGTCTGCTGATGCTTGCTGCACTTTCGAAGGTGAGGCGCTTAAGTTCAATGCCAGGGAGCGACAGAGGGCGGGCGGGCTGGACTGCGGCGCCGGGCCCCCCCCCTGGAGGCCCGGTCCCGGGGAATTTTGTCCCCCCTGCCCCCACCCCCCTCTCGGCGGCCCTGGAGTTAATGCATGGGCTATCTAACACAAGCCTAATGCCAAATTTCTGTACACTGGTGCAGTCAATAAATTATATATAGATAGGATCTGTGCAAAACTCATTTAGGAGCACACTGAACATATGCGCACATAGGTTCTGCATTAAGGGCAGCTAGTGCTGTGCGCATGTCTCAGCAGAACATCATATCGATACATATTTGGCAGCTCAGATTTAATGCTAAAAAGATGCAGAGTCAGGCATTTGGGCTGCAAAAACTGGAAGGAATGGTACAGTTTAGGGAGTGGAGAACTTTTGTGCATGAAAGGGGAGCAGGACTTGGGTGTGATTGTAATGTGATGACCTTAAGATGGCTAAACAGGTAGAAAAGTCGATTACAAAAGATACGAGGATGCTTGGGTATATAGCGAGAGGAATGGCCAGTAGGAAAAAGGAGGTGGTGATGCCCTGTACGAGACTCTGGTGAGATCTCATGTAGAATATTGTACAATTCTGGAGACCCCATCTTCAAGCAGATGTATTATCAGGATGGAGTTGATCCAGAGGGCAGCTACAAAAATGGGTCAGTGGTCTTTGTCATTAAGTGTATGGGGACAGACTTAAAGATCTCAATACGTAGCCTTTGGAGATATGATAGAGATATTTAAATACCTATGTGGCATAAATGCATAGGAGGCGAGACTCTTTCAGTTGAAAGGAAGCTGTGGAACGAGGAGGCATAGGATGAAGGTGAAAGCAGTGGCGATCCTAGGTCGGCTGCCACCCAGGGCGAATTGCTGCTGCACCCCCCCCCCCCCCCCCGGTGCAGCGGCGTCCGTCCCCCCAGGGTGCAGCATGACCCCCCCCCCCCCCGGCGAATCAAGTCCCCTCCCCGGGTGCATTCTTGGCTGCTGGAGGGTGCAGAGAGCGGTCGCGCGCCTGTCGGCTCCACTGGCTCCCAGCTCCCTCTGCCCCGGAACATGAAGTAACCTGTTCTGGGGCAGATGGAGCAGGGAACCAGCGGAGCCGACAGGCATGCAGCTGCTCTCTGCACCCTCCAGCAGCGTGCACCCAGGGCGGACCGCCCCGCCCTTGGTACGCCACTGGGTGAAAGGTGAAAGACTTAGAAGTAACCTGAGGAAATACTTCTTCATAGAAAGGGTGGTGAATTCATGGAATAGTCTCCTGGTGGAAATGGTGGAGATGAAAACAGTATCTGAATTCAAGAGAGCTTGGGACCAGTACATAGGATCTCTAAGGGCGTGATGGGGTTAATAGATGGCATGGATGGGCAGACTGGATAGGCCACATGGTCTTTCTCTGCCTTTATTTTTCTATGTTCCTATGTGCTGGAATGGAATTCTGTGCATAAAAAGTTTGCAATACCGATATTTACTTATGTGCAAGATAGATTTCCAGCACATGCACAGATGTGTGGCAATACATTTCTTTTGCTCAGGCCTGTGTGCTTGCAACAGTCCCATGCACTGTCTTTTTTTACACTCATGCTCGTCATGGTGGTTACAAAAAATGTTGCGGGTCTTGTATACACCTCCTCAGACTTAGTGTTAAAGGCCCAGAATTGTACTCAAGTCTCCTATACAGTTCTTTCATCCGTGCAGAATAGCTAATAGCCTCATTACAATTGTATGGTGTGCACAGGTGTTCAACACAAGGCTGTTGGCTTGTGCACAAGACCCCTTTCTGTGTCGTGCATCCCAGTGGTTTTAATCCTGAGCACACTTTATGCAGGGGTCCTCAAATCCAGTCTTCGAGGTCCACAACCCAGCCTGGTTTTCAGGATTTCCACAATGAATATGTATGAGATCTATTTGCATTCAATGCTTCCATTGCATGCAAATAGATCTCATAAATATTCATTGCAGACTATCAGCCTCTGAGTTTGTACCTGAAGTAATGGAGCGTTAAATGACTTACCCAGTCATAAGCCGGCCGATATTCAGCGCTATTTAACCGCTGAATATTAGTGGTTAGCACATACCCTCGGATTCTATTCCATAACATTATCCTATAAAGTATGCCTAAATTAAGGCATACTTTATAGAATATGCTTAGGTGAATCTCATTTTGGCGCCAAATTTTTAGACATGATATATAGAATCTAGTCCATAGTGGCTAACTGACTGTACCACGCAATATAACCAACTAGCCTCAAAATATTTAGCGCTAAGTTTAGTGGCCAAAGCAAGACCCCTATAGCAGTCCTATCTTTGGCCCCTGTAAACCTAACTGGCCAGCGCTGAATATTAACTTGGTCGGTTAAGTTTAAGTCTGCCAAAAAATACAGATATTCATTGCCGGTCACCAGAAACGGCCCAGCATTCAATATCCAGGCTCAGCATCAATCATGGAATTTAGCTGGCCTGCCTCCCGTGCACTGATTATCAGCGAGAAGGAGCTCAGTGAGATTTGAACCCTGGTTTCCCGGATTTCTGCCCACTGCACTAACCACAAGGCTACTCCTCACGATGTGTACAATGCATATCAAATTTGTGCAGTGCTGTACAGAGATACCCAAGGGGTAATTCAATAACAGATTTTTGGCACGTAAACCCTGTTTTTCACATGTAAAAGGAACCCTATAAAATTACCCGCAGGTTACACGCATAAAAGTACATTGAGTGACAAGAAGGCATGTACTTTTCCATGATTTGCATGTAGGTATGTTCAGGGCAGAGTGTGGATGGCGTGTTGAAGTAAGCATGTAAAGGTCGATATTTAAAGTAATTTAACTGGCCAGAAATGTTTCCTGGCCAGTTAAATCACTTGTGTGGTGGGGCTAGCCACTGATATCCAGCGACAGCCGAACATCACCACAGACTTCTAAACTCAAAGCTGGCCCGGAGAAGGAGTCAGCACATATGCGGCTGCGCTGCCATTCAGCGGCCATGTTGGACAACATAAAACATTGTCTTATCTTTATGTGGTGTCACTTAGGGGCCCTTTTACAAAGTGGCGGTAAGGCTACTGTGTATATAGTGCATGCCAAGTCAACGCTACTGCCCAGTTAGCGCACCCATTCGGCAGTAATTTTGAAGTTGGCATGCTATTTTCTACTGTGGAGGGTGTTCCTGGCGGTAATCGGCACCATGGCCACATTGGTGCACGCTGCATGAGCACTGCGCATATAGCGCATGAGCCTTTACTTCTGGGTTAATGGGTGGTGGTAATATACCTGCTTATTTTCGAAGGAGAAGGGCGCCCATCTTCCAACACAAATCTGTATTATATCAAATATTTGGAAGGTATTAGTCTACAAACAAACCTTTTCCGTAGATGGTAAGGGCTCAGGCAGTAAATAGCAACACGCTACCTTTAATTCTTGTGCATGACCGTCTACTTCTCCCATTTAAAAAAGCCTTTTTTCCCAGCCACAGTAAAAAATGGCCAGCACGTACCCACACTACCATAGGCCACATTTTACCATGGCTTAGTAAAAGGACCCCTTAGGTTGTTAAGTGCTGAATATGCATGTGGATCTCTCTCATGAATTTTCATCATGGTTATCCTGAAAACCTGACTGGCTGGGGTGCCTCCATGACCAGGTTTGGGAACCACTGGGCTAAGGCCATAGCAAAGTATAGAGGAGATTTTGAGGGCTATTCTAGCCCTGAAGAAAATACAGGAGTGGAGGCACAGAAGTCAGTAGCCTGATAGAAAGATGTTACTCCTAGCAAGTTGAGTTTGTTAAACAGATCCAAAAGGCCTGTGAGAGTATACAGGAGAGAAGAAGGACGATCTTTACTAGGAGAAAACATGGGATACCACACACTATTTGTCTGATGAGCCACCCAGAAAGGACCATGGCACCAAAGTTATGAGTGTGGGTAGCATACGAGCTGTGAGTGAGAAGTGGAATGCTACATAAGATCAAGAGGTGCAGGGAAAGAGTGCTATGAGAGGACAGGAGCTGTGCCGCTGGAAAGGCATTTGAGAAAAATCAGCACCTCATTTTAGGTGCCACAAAGGGCACTTAGCATGTCAAAGCTGTTATAGGATACTAGCACAAAACTTAGGCCCCAAAAATTATGACTTCCATTGACTTGGCATAACTGTTGTGCCCAGTGGCGTAGCCAGAAGTCAATTTTTGGGTGGGCCAACAGGTTGGATGGGTGGGCACTAGACAGTGGTGTGCTGGTAAATGTTTAACAACAGGCTCTCTCCCCGGTCCACCTCTGCACCTCCCCCCCCCCCGTCCCCCCCCCCCCCCCCCCCCCCCGTCCACCTCCCTTCAAAATTGCAGAGCTGGCTATAGCCGGGGAGAGAGCCTGGGGGAGGGGAGGCAATGCATTACTCTCTCCAGGGAAAAAAAAAACATTAAATGATCCCAGGTTCCAATCTAATTCATGTTTAATGTGGGATAAAATGCCATAAATAAGTAAATAAATATAAACTTTTAATGTTGAGCACCTGATTCTCAAAGTGGACATATTCCAAACACTATAATGAAAATAAAATGATTTTTTTCTACCTTTGTTGTCTGGTGACTTTGTTTTTCTGATCATGCTGGCCCAGTATCCGATTCTGCTGCTATCTGTCCTCTTAACTCCGTTTCCAGGGCTTCCTTTCCATTTATTTCTTTACTTTCCACCTTTCTTCTTCATTTCTTGCTCTATATCCGTAAGTAAAAGCTGTCTCCTCTGCAGACTTGACTGTCCAGTGGATCCAGCTTCTGCCTATTTTCTTCATCCATGTGCAGTTTTTCTCCTCTCTTCCTTTTCCCTCATCTCATCTCCTTCCTCACTCTTCCATCCCCTCCATCCATGTCCAGCATTTCTTCTCTCTCCCGTCCCTCTCCTCCATCCATGTCCAGCAACCCTCCTCTCTCCCGCCCTTCCCTCCATTCATGTCCAGCAACCCTCCTCTCCCCTGCCCTCCCCTGCCCTCCCCTCCATCCACCCATGTCCAGCAACCTTCCTCTCTCCTCTTCCCTCCGCTCAATCCACCCATGTCCAGCAACTCTCCTCTCCCCTCCATCCATACCCAGCAATTCTCTTCTCTCCCGTCCCCTCCATCCATCAATTCTCTTCTCTCCCCCGCCCCCCTCCATCCATCCATACCCAGCAATTCTCCTCTCTCCCCTGCCCTTCCCTCCATTCATCCATACCCAGCAATTCTCTCTCCCCTACCCTTCCCTCCATGTCCAGCAATTTCTCCTCTCTCCCTGGGCCCTGCCCTCCCATCCATCTCCTGCTCCTTCCCTCTGCTGTGCCCCATTTCTCCCAGTCCTATCCACCCTCCCAGTCCCATCCTTCCCTCTGCTCACCACCCCTCCCAGTCCCATCCATCTCCTGCTCCTTCCCTCACTCTGCTCACCACCCCTCCCTCTGCTGTACCCCACTTCTCCCAGATTAAGTTATGCCCCGCCTGCCCGCAAGGTCCAGGATCGCTGATTCCGTGAAAGTCTACCCCTCTCTTCCTCCCTCCGGCGCTTCTACCTGGGATCCCGGGCCGGCAGCATTAGCTATGTATCCACGCTGCCTTCGCACTGCCCCGGAAGCCCTCTGTTTAAGAGAAGGCTTCCGGGGCAGTGTGAAGGTGCCCGCCTGCGAGGTCCAGAATCGCGCGATTCTGACTCTACCCCTCTCTTCCTCCCTCCCTTGGCGCTGCACTAATGTACCTGGGATCCCAGCAGCACTAGCGATGTATCCACGCTGCCTTCGCACTACTTTAAGGCTTCCGGGGCAGAGCGAAGGCAGCGTGGATACAACGCTAATGCTGCCGGGATCCCAGGTACATTACTGCAGCGCCGAGGGAGGGAGGAAGAGAGGGGTGGAGTCCGAATCGCGATCGGCGGTGGCAAACTGTTTGGGGTCCGGGAGCTGACGGACTCTGCTTCTGGGTGGGGCGGGCCTGAGGCAAAACTGGGTGGGCCTGGGCCCACCCATGCCCACCCGTAGCTACGCCCCTGGTTGTGCCTAACTTTAGGCACAACAATGCTGATTTATGTTCATAATCTATAATGGAATCTTGGCACCCAAATGCCATTATAGAAAAGTTGCTAAGTGCATGACATTGGGGCTCCTAAATATTGACTGCAAATGCTTACATATAAAGATGGTAACTAGTATAAGAACATAAGAATAGCCATACTGGGTCAGACCAATGGTCCATCTAGCCCAGTATCCTGCTTCTTCAAACAGTAGCCAATCCAGGTCACAAGTACCTGACAGAAACCCAAAAAGTAGCAACAATCTATGCTACCAATCCCAGGGCATGCAGTGGTTTTCCCATTTATCTCAAAAGCAGACTATGAACTTTTCCTCCAGGAACTTGTCCCCAAACATTTTTTTAAATTTAGAGAAAAGCTACATTGGCCTGCCACTTAAGGAACGTATCACGTTCAAGATCTGCACATTAGTTCATAAAATCATTCACGGAGATGTGCCAGCCTACATGCTAGACCTTGTTGACTTACCACCCAGGAATGCTAAATAGCCCGCACATTCCTTAACCTACACTTCCCAAGCTGTAAAAAACTGTAATACAGACTAACACATGCGTCCAGCTTTTCATACACGGGCACACAGATGTGGAATGCACTACCACGTAATTTAAAAACAGTCTATGAACTAACTAACTTTTGTAAATCTCTGAAGACATATCTCTTCAACAAGGCATACCACAACGTTCAATAACTTTAACTACAACACATTATTACAACCTCTATTTTGATTGATTTCTTTCTATGTCTGTATACTTAATTTTATCATGTCAACCTATTCTCTATGTAACACCAATTGTAACTTCTACTCTGGAATGGCGAATGCCATAACAGAACATTGTAAGCCACATTGAGCCTGCAAATAGGTGGGAAATTATGGGATACAAATCCAACAAATAAATAAATAAATCTGATGTTATCACATAACTCCGGCAATGGGTTCCAGAGTTTAACTATTACATAAAGGAATCCTGTGCAGAAGGAATAGATCCTCAGAAGCTTAGCCGAGATTGGGAGGCGGGGCTGGTGTTTGGGTGGTGGGGCTAGTTCTGGGCAAGACTTCTACGGTCTGTGTCCTGAAAATGGCAGATACAAATCAAGATAAGGTATACACAAGAAGTAGCACATATGAGTTTATCTTGTTGGGCAGACTAGATGGACCGTGCAGGTCTTTTTCTGCCGTCATCTACTATGTTACTATGGTATTAGTTGAGTGAAAAAATATTTTCCTCCTACTTGTTTTAAAAGTATTTCCATGTAACTTCATTGAGTGTCCCCTGGTCTTTGTACTTTTTGAAAGAGTTAAAAATCAATTCACTTGTACTCGTTCTACACCACTCAGGATTTTGTAGACCTCAATCATATCTCCCCCCCCCCACCCCAGCTGTTTCTTTTCCAAGCTGAAGAGCCCTAACCTCTTTAGCCTTTCCTGTAGACTGATATTTTGAGTATTGTGCATAATAGACAGTTTTGATAAAAATGGAGGGGGGTGGGGGGTTGACAAATGATTAAGATGTTAGTTGAATAACTGGGAAGGTTTATTTATTTATTTATTTATTTGTTGCATTTGTATCCAGTGGTTATTGCCAATTTTGTATTGAGGCCTTTTTTTCTCCATTATTTTTATATTAGAAATACTTGAGGATTTACTGCCTTTGTGGGAGGATTATTATAATAACCGTTTCTTTGCATTTTTAGCTTTGCTGGAGGGAGGGGTGTGTGCAGATTTCAATTACCCAAAACTGATTGGGTAAATGTCTTATCGGGAAGTATTATAAAGTTTCTAGATTGCTATAAATGACTGTTTCATGAAGTAGTAGGTCCAGGATACAGCCAGAGGATAAAGTAGTTTAGATCTAGACCTTCCTGATATATCAGCAGGCAAAAACAGGCACATATATGGTTATGTTATAAATACCATAACTTAAACATTTATGTCAGCCATTTTAGAAACATAAATGTGATTGTCACCAAATCTGTCACAGAGGTCAGTGTATCTTTCCAGTTTTGCTTTTGGGAGGGGGGGGGGGCATCACCAGCTGGGCAATTAAGGGGCAATCTCCCTTAATGACTCTAGTGAAGTGCAGTTCAATAGAAGCACTTTTCTGAATCCTAGATGTCCCTGGTGGCAGGTGTAAATCCCAACCTTGATCTTTTTTGACATAGATATGCATTCCTCTTCTGAAATGGAGAATGCAGATTTAGGGGGTCTTTTACTAAAGCTTAGCTCGAGTTATCTGCAGCAGGACCCATAGGAATAAAATGGGCCCTGCTGCAGATAACTCGAGCTAAGCTTTAATTAAAGGCCCCCTTATTTTTTAGAGTTTCAAATCTAGAAATTGAAGACGTTTTTCAAAACTAGTTCAATTTTAGGAACAAAATCACAGTTACTAAAAGCTTAACTGGGAGAAAAGAATTACACAGTTATGGTTGGATGCTGCTTGAACAACAGCCAACCATGGATCACAGGTAATATGAGAAGAAAAGAATGGCCTTGTAGTCAATTTATTTTTTTTTTTTTTGCTATCTTTTAATTTGCTAAGGGTAAAATTTGTTAAAGTGCAGGATGGTGCTGCTGTTACCTCCATGTTAACACCCAGTAACTACAAACCCTCTGGTTTAACTGCTGGTGTTGTTCTCAAGATTTTGCCATTCACTCAATGCAGAGAAAAATTCTTTTATCATGAGTTATGTGAATGCAGTTAATGACACCTCTTGATGTGTATTAACTGTACTGCCTTATCTGCCAAGTTAACAGTTAACATATGGCAACTTCCTCCGAGTTATCTATGAGGTGCATTCCCTACCCATGCTATGCCCTCTTCCACATTAGGGGGCCCTTTTACTAAGCCGCGTAGGCACCTACGTGCGCCCAACGCATGCCAAAATGGAGTTACCGCCCGGATCCCACGTGGCCCTTGCGGCAATTTCATTTTTGGTGCGCGTCCGCAAAATATTTTTTATTTGTGGACGCGCATCAAGTGGCTTTCTAGATCACTACCCCCCCCCCCCCTCCCCGGTTATCATGTGAGGCATTATCGCTAAGTCAATGGCTGGAGATAAGGTGTCAGACCCAAAATGGACACGTGCCAATTTTGATTTTGCCGCACGTCCATTTTCAGCAAAAATTTGTAAAAGATATTTTTTTACAGGCGCGCTGAAAAATGAATCTGCATGCATCCAAAACCTGCGCCTATATTAGCGCAGGCCATTTTTCAGCGCACCTTAGTAAAAGGACCCATAGGTGGTTAAAACAGAAATTAGTGTTGTGCTTGCTGTTGGCACCACAGCAACTATTAGTATATGGCAGTGGTTTCCAAACCTGGTCCTGCCTGTCAGGTTTTTAGGATATCCACAATAAATACTCACGAGAGAAATTTGCATGCAGTGGAGACAGTGCATGCAAATCTCTCTCATGAATATTCATTGTGGATATCCTAAAAACCTGACTGGATGGGGTGCCTCCAGGACCAAGTTTAGGAATCACTGGTATATGGTCATTCCCATATTAACCATCTAACAGAACTCTCCCTACAGTGTAGCTATTTTCCATAATGGCATTGCTTTAGAATAATAGGGACATAACAGTTCACTTCCTTACTGTAGGCCTTTTTCTTCAAGTGAATGTTGATTTTGCATCAGTATTAGGTACCACTGCTTTAACGTGATATGCCGCACAGTGCTCTTTGGCATACAGCATTAAAGTAACTAGAAGTCACTGTTCCCTGCTCATGTTACCTTCAGGCACAAGTCATCAGCCCTGTCAGAAAATGTCATGACAAGTTTGCAATTAACCCATGTTGCTTCTGTGAATTCAAGAAGTCTGTTCTGCAGAGAGCCCTGACATTGTCCACAGAGACCAAGGAGCTCAACAAGGTTCTTGCATTCCCTCCTACAATCTCTTTGTAAAAGGGACATGTATTAATTTTGAAAGTTTTGTTTCAGTTTGTTTTCTAATGAAACAAAATAAATTGCTAAGGGATTTTCTTTTCCTTTCATTTCCCCTATTGAAATCAATAGGACCAGCAAGGAATGTATTGGTTTTGAGATAGCCAGTTAGGTGGGGGAGGAACTGGGAGTGAGACCAGTCATCAGCACCAGTTGTTCAACCAGCCTATCCTTGCTTTCCTGTTTTTATATTTGGTTGATTGGTTTACACCTGAAAGGAAGTCACCAAGAGCAACCAGCTGGTCTGAAACCTGAATTTTAACAGGGTTAAGAGCCACCCCACCCCCAGCTGGGATGGGCCTTGGTGGTACTTATGGCAGGCTAATTTTCAAGCCTAGATTGCCAAGGCCGTGGAGGAAGGAGGGGGGGTTGGGAAGCGGCACAGCTAAAGGCTCTAGCAAGCACCAGAAGAAGGGGCGGCCCTTAGCCCAGTTGGGCTATTTACTTTTAAACTTTGGCAGCAGGAAATGCCCTCACAATGGAGAGCATTTCCCTCCTTACATAGGAGGGGGGGTTTGGTCAGGGATATTTAGGTGAGCACCTCCGAGGCCCAGGACCCTTCCTGCTCCTCATAGGAGGCTCCCTTATTCTCCCCACCCTCCCATTGTTCTCAAAAAATTGGACTATTGGTTGCACTGTTTTTTTCTCAGGGATGCCTTTGGGGGGAGGGGGGAAGATTCCTGAGGTGAGAGCATGTTCAAAAGGAGGTCCTTTTGAACAGGGCCTTAATATTCACTAATTGGTGAATGTTATGGCCAAGCTACCGAATTCAGGGGATTCCATGCCTGTCACTAGCTCTAGCTACTGTGGTGGGGTATGTGTTTACTTTTCTGCTACTGTTACATGTGGACTCTTAGCTGTTGACGGTAGATAGTCTGGGTTTTTTATTGTGTTGAATAAATTTTTGCCTTGTTAGCTTGGGTCAAATTTGTTGGATTATTTGTAGTAAATAATTAGCAGATTTTAGTACACACAGCTTCAGCTTTAGAAATGTTAATTTCTTTCTTCATCTCTCTCTCATTCACCCCTGAATAATTCACTGCTGAGTCACTTTAAAGTTGAAGTAACAAAACATCTGTTTACTCACAGTTTGTAGTTAGATTATAATCAGACAGGCTTATATATACATATTACTATACATTTGTATTATCAGCTCCTTCCATGTGCTTAGATGGTAATGGATGCTCACACCACCATAGATCCTCTCAGGTTAGGAGAGATCATGAGCTCCATGTGCTGCATGTGCTGCATCTAACCCCCACAGGAAGTTGCATAGCTGTGTGACCTCTCTAAGTAATTCACATCAGAGGTCACAGAGTAATCACAGAGAAATAATAGGTGACAGGCAATGCATGTAAAAATACAATTACATTCCAACAAACCCCTTCTCATGCATAACTGTCATGCAATTATTTATTCATACAAAGTCCAAGCTTTATACGCAGATTCACAAAATGTTCTCTGGGTAATGGTTTGGTCATGATGTCAGCTGTCATCTCACTGGTGTGACAATAGTGTAGACTGATGACCCCTTCTTTCGCCAACTCTCGCACGTTGTGGTATTTCGTTGCGATGTGCTTGGTGCGTGACTGAACCTTGTCATTCTGTGACAGTCGGATGCAGCTCTGATTATCTTCCATTATCTGGATTGGTCTCTTTTCAGCTATTCCGAAATCCAGCAAAAGTTTTTCAATCCACATCAGTTCTCTGCACGCTTCCGATACAGCCACATATTCAGCTTCTGTAGAAGACAAACTCACAATACTTTGTTTATGACTGGCCCATGAAATTTGTACATTTCCATACATAAACACATATCCACTTGTGGATTTATAATCAGAATGATCCCCTGCCCAATCTGAATCACAGTAACATATTAGTTTTGGATTACTATTGGCTGAAATCTTTAATTTACAATCAATGGTACCTTTTAAATACCTTACCATCCTTTTAACTGCAGTCCAATCTGATTTGGTAGGTGAGCTGACCCTTCTGCTCAAAATTCCTACTGCATTTGCTATATCAGCCCTGTATGTGGTAGCTAGATATAAAAGCTTACCTATGGCTGATCTATATTGGATGTTATCTGGTAAAGGTTCTCTTACTGTTTCATCCTTCAGAAAATCAGTGATCATGGGAGTGCTTACAACTTGGGCATCTTGCATACCTAAACTTTCAATAAGCTCATTTATTTTCTGCTTCTGGCTTAGAAGATAAGAACCATCATTTTGTTTCTCAATTTCTATACCAAGATAGTATGACACATTACCCAGTTCTTTTATCTCAACATTGTGGTTTAAACACTTTACAATGTCCTTGTACTCTTGCTCACTTTTGCTTGCAATGAGCAGATCATCAACAAAAGCTAAAATGTATGCATATTGTCCATTTGTGCACCTAGTGTACAAACATTTATCTGCTTCACCTTGCTTAAATCCTAAATTTGTCAATATTTCATGCAATTTATCATTCCAACATTTTGCACTTTGCTTTAATCCATAAAGACCTTTGTTTAATTTACACACTAGCTGTCTTTGTTTTGTATTTATGAAACCTGTTGGTTGTTCCATGTACAAGTCTTCAGTTATTTCTCCATGAAGAAACGCTGTTTTCACATCAATGTGGTTGACTTGCATGCCTTTTGAGACTGCAATGCTCAGAAGTGTTCTTATTGTCGTGTGTTTCACTACAGGTGCAAACACTTCATCAAAATCTTCTCCATATTTTTGAAGATATCCCTTTGCCACTAATCTGGCTTTATACCTTTCCACTTTTCCTTGTGCATTCCTTTTTAACTTGAATACCCATTTGCATCCTATAGCTTTCTTGCCAGGAGGTAATTTTGTAAGAATCCAAGTATTATTTTTATCCAATGCATCAATTTCTTCTTGTGCAGCTTTACGCCATTCAGCAGCTTCTTCTGCTGGCATTTTCTCAATCTCATCCCATGTTAAGGGCTCTTGAGCTTCTGCTGACTTTGTTAGGTAAGACAGTCTTGGGGTGGAACACCTTTGTTTTCCCTGGATGAGCGTCTGACAACAGGTTGGTCTGACCTTTCCGCATCCTCTAAATCTGAGAGTTCTTCTCCAATTGATTCCCCTTCTCCAACTGTACTGTCTTCTTCAATGATCCTTTCTGTGTCTGCTTCCTCTGCCTGTTCCTCGTTAGATACAGGTGAGTTACTTTCAGACATCTGCCTTGGTATGGCATTTATATACACTGGCATGTCTATTATGGTTCTAGTTTCATATTCTGGATGATAAGGCTCATCTGGGATAATCCAGCCTTTATCAACCCTTTTGTTTTCATCAAAATATGTAACATGTCTTATGCCAACAATGCCAGTTTTCAGATTCAAAATTCTATATCCTTTGTGTCCTGGAGCATAGCCAACTAAAATGCCCCTTTCTGTTGTGGAATCCAGCTTATGCCTTCTTTGCTTTGGTACATGAGCATATGCTGTACTTCCAAATGTTCTTATGTGTGACAGGTTTGGCTTCCTACCATGCCATGTCTCATGTGGTGTGCGCTCAGCGCCTTTAGTTGGCATTCTGTTTTGTAGGTACACTGCTGTGAGAATGGCTTCCCCCCATAGTCTTTTAGGGAGATTGCTATCTGACAGCATACATCTGGTCATTTCCACAAGTGACCTAAATTTTCTCTCTGCAACAGAATTTTGCTCTGGTGTATAAGCTACTGTTGTGATATGTTGAATGCCTTCTTGTTCTAGAAATGTGCGCATGCTTTGTGAAGTGAACTCACCACCATTGTCGGTCTGAAGAACCTTTGGTTTTCTTTCAAATTTATTGCTCACCATGGCTACGTATTTCTTCAGCATGTCTGTGACTTGACTTTTTTCTTTCAGCAAATAGGCCACACAATATCTAGAGAAATCATCCAAGAATATTAGCACAAATCTGTTATTTCCCAATGATGGGATATTAAACGGTCCACATAAGTCACTGTGTATTAAGTCCAGCACTTTATTACTCCTATTTCCTGTGTATGCAGGAAATGAGGGTCTCACACCTTTTTGAGTAACACAGTCTATGCATTTCTCCATTTTACCAGCATCTGCACTTATCTGAATGCCGGTGGCCAGTTGCTTACTGTAAAGATCCTGGATCACCTTAGAATCACGATGTCCCAGGCGGCGGTGCCAGATTTCCAGACTACATTTACCATCATTCTTCCTTACTTGCGCCATATGTGAGGCTTCACCTGAAATGCTCAGTTTATAAACATCATTATGCATAAAAGCTTCAGCATACACTTCATCATTTTTAGAGATTGTGCACTTACTGTTTTCAAAATGAATCACAAATCCCTTCTTATCTAATGTAGATACACTAAGCATATTGCAAACTGCTTGGGGAATATACAAGACATCACTTACAGGAATTTCTTTAACTTCATTAGACACTTTGCATTTTAAGAATCCAATACCTTTTGCTTGGATCTTAGCAGTCCCTGCGTTTGCAGTTTTAAGAATACCTTCTTCTGGACACATTTCCTGAAAGAAATTCTTACAATTGGTTAAATGGCATGTGCTCCCTGAATCCAAAATCCAAGTACTTTCATTTGAATTATTATTTACCATAGTCAAAGATTTTTCTGCCATTAGAAAGCCCTTGTGTTTATCTTTGTCCTTCATACATTTCCTGGTTTGAAAATTCTTTAGTTCCATTGGCTTAGGTGAGCTAGAGGGAGTGTTTTGTGTTTCCTTACACCATTTAGATACATGTCCCTCCTTTCCACATGAGTAGCAAATCAGCTTGCCCTTGGGTGGAGTTTTCCCATAGCTCCGCCTTCCTCTGTTCTTTGCCAAGAAATTTGTTTCATTTCTCTCTGACTGACTTTGAGAACACATCTCCTCAGAATCATTTATTATGCATTCCTGCCTTAGTTTTGATGTTGCCTGTTCAAAAGATTGCCCTTCAATGGCCTCATTTACAGACCTAAAAACATCAAACTTCTTTGATAGTGAGGTAAAAAGAAATGCTCTTTTCAATGCATCACACATGGGAATTCCAGAAAGTTCTAACTTTTGAAATGAAGACATAAGATGCATAATGTGATCATTACATTTACTTTTATCCCTTAATTTGGTTTCATTCAACTCTGCTAACCAAATTGGTTGCTGCTTTGCATATGTAGTTGCATACATAGTTCTCAGTTTATATAAAATGTCCTTTGGTGTATCTTTTCCCTCCACTAATATGGCTTGTTTCTCTGAGAGAGCTTCCAAAAGCATGCACTTCACATAATAGTTTGCATTGTCCCATTCAGCCATATTTTCAGCTGTTCTGTCTTGGTCTAAGCATATATCTAATCTTTTTGCTCGAAGGAGACATATGAATCTTAGTTCCCACTGCTGATAATTAAACTCAGTTAATCTAGGCACCTTGAGAGAATAGAAAAATGGTGAATTTCCTCCCTCAGCCATTTTCTTAGCCTTCTGTCTGCTGTGTGGGGGGAGAGAGAGACAGACTGAATCTTTCCTTTAAAACTTAAGAGAAAAATGTGGCCTTTTTTTCTGCCTGGTAATATTTCTCTTCTTTTTCAATTCCTGGCCCTGGGCCCATAACCCTTTTGTTGGATTATTTGTAGTAAATAATTAGCAGATTTTAGTACACACAGCTTCAGCTTTAGAAATGTTAATTTCTTTCTTCATCTCTCTCTCATTCACCCCTGAATAATTCACTGCTGAGTCACTTTAAAGTTGAAGTAACAAAACATCTGTTTACTCACAGTTTGTAGTTAGATTATAATCAGACAGGCTTATATATACATATTACTATACATTTGTATTATCAGCTCCTTCCATGTGCTTAGATGGTAATGGATGCTCACACCACCATAGATCCTCTCAGGTTAGGAGAGATCATGAGCTCCATGTGCTGCATGTGCTGCATCTAACCCCCACAGGAAGTTGCATAGCTGTGTGACCTCTCTAAGTAATTCACATCAGAGGTCACAGAGTAATCACAGAGAAATAATAGGTGACAGGCAATGCATGTAAAAATACAATTACATTCCAACAAAATTTTCTCACCAATAAACGAAGCTACAGCCTGTTTTACTCCACCTACTTGTCTGGTCTAATTCTTAATCATCATGGTTAAATACGTTTTCTAAGAAGTCAACTGCTATTGCGATATTAATCATTGTCTTGGGGTAAGGATCCAAGGGGAGTAAACTGCCTTATATCCCTGTTAGTGACATGTAAGGTGAAGCCAAAACAATTTTGAGTTGCTTACTTGTGGGATTACAGAGAATCATGATACACGATCTCTGAAGCTTCTTGTTAGAAAAAGTGCATATCAGACAGCTGGACAAAACTTTAGAGGGAAAGGGAAATGGCAGTGGCATAGCCACAGGTGGGCCAGGGTGGACTGGGGGGCTGGGGCCCACCCACTTAGGGCTCAGGCCCACCCAACAGTAGCACATGTTTAGCGGTAGCTGGTGGGGAACCCAAGCTCTGCCAGCTGAAGACTTCTCCTTGATGGTAATGAAAACGCTACTCTCCATGATACCAGCACCTGCACATGCTCAATTTTCAGCTCATGCCTGCTGCAGACTGCCAAGATGGAAAGAAGCATTTTCCCACCAGCTGAGATATTTTTTGGGTGGTGGTTGGGGGAGGGAGAACACTTGATGCCCACCCACTTCTTGCCTAGGCCCACCCAAAATCTGTTGTCTGGCTACGCCCCTTTGGTAATGGGACTTGATATACCGCCTTTCTGAGGTTTTTGCAACTACATTCAAAGCAGTTTACATATATTCAGGTACTTGTTTTTGTACCAGGGGCAATAAAGACCTTCTGAATCACATAGGGGCCTTTTACTAAGGAGCGGTAAAAAGTGGCCTGTGGTAGTGCGAACACATCTTTTGGGCACACGCTGGGCCATTTTTTTTACCGCGTCTAGGAAAAGGGTCTTTTTTTAAGGGGCCGGAAAATGGACGTGCATTAAAATTAAAACCAGTGTGCGTCCATTTTTGGCCTAAGACCTTACCACCATCCACTGACCTAGCGCTAAGGTCTCACGCGCTACCGAGGGGCGTAACCAGACCTCGGCGGGAGGGGGGCAAAAGCCCATGGTGGTGGGGGTACTGTTTAGCTGCCTCCCTCGCCCCCTCCCCCCCACCACAACCCCCCCCCCCCGCTGCCCGTCCGCCCCCTGCCCCGCCGCCGCATCAGGTACCTTGTTTGCTGGCAGGGGTCCCCAATCCCCACCAGCCGAAGAGTCTTCTTCAGCACCGGTCGACTCCGGTGCCTTCGTTGTGTGATCATCTGTTTCTGACGCCTTACGTCCTGCACGGGGCTACATGCACGGTTCAGGACGTAAGGCGTCAGAAACAGATGATCACACAACGAAGGCACCGGAGTCGACCGGCGCTGAAGACTCTTCGGCTGGCGGGCAAGGTACCTGATGCGGCGGTGGGGTGGGTGGCAGCAGCGGGGGGGGGGGGTGTCAAATGTAGAGGGGGCCAGGGTGTAATCTGTGGGTGCCCATGCCCCTGTGGCCCCACATAGCTATGCCCCTGGCGCTACCCGAGTGGTAATACAGATTTGGCTCACACTGGATGCGCGTAGACCCTTACACGCCTTTGTAAAAGGACGCCATATTGTGTGCTTACTTCTCCATTTCTGAATGTGCTACTAGGATGGCCACTTGACTCCATGTCAAAAAGATCAGTAGGGATGTGCAGTCTTTAGTGTGCCTTCAAAAATCTAGTAAGCGCTAAATTTATTTTCAGCACTTGACATACTGTAAGTGATCCCTGAGGTGACTAGGTGGTTTACAATTTCTATTACAGGTACTTTTCACTGTCCCTAATGGCTCACAATCTAAGTTATATATTGTACCTGGGGCAATGGAGGGCTAAGTGACTTGCCAAGGGTCAAACAAAGCTGCAGAGGGAATTGAACCTGGTTCCCTAGGATCTCAACCCACTGCCAACCGTCAGGCAGCAATGGGAATCAAGCTTGGTTCCACAGGTCCAGAACCTGCTACACTAACCATTAGGCCACTCCTTCACTCCGCATACTGACCTATGAATTAACACACACATTAAGTTGATTAGTCCATGTTAAAATGCTATAGCGTGCATTAAACATTTTCAATTAAACTAAAAGTGTGAAACAAATCAGGAAAAACTCGGGAAAAAAACAAAATGAACTACATTGTTTTTGCATGCGCATATCCCTAAGGAACTGGCTAATTCAGTCCTCGTTTTATCCTATTGCATGCAGAGACTTGTAGGTTTGATTTTCATAGGAAATTCAAGGGGGTAATCAGAACTACAAGTTCCTATATGCAGTAGGGTAAAACCAGGACTGAATTAGCCTGTTCTGAATGACACAGAATCAGGTGGCAAATCTATATACTAAAAAGCTCAAAGTTCAGCCCATGTTTGTTTTTCCTCTCTGTGTTGCAGCACATTTGCAGTATGTCAGTCTGTGCCACCTCACTGATAGAATGACACTGAGGTCATACCCTCATTGTCAGTACTCAATATGTTTCTTAAGGAAAGCTACTGGGGGAGGGGAAGGGATTGGTTGCCTCTTCAGTGGAGGAAAGGGGGATGATACATGGCCTAATGCTAGTGCCAGGGGAGATTGGAGAGGGTTGGGGGTGGGTCATGTTCTAACTGGAGAGTTGGGGGGGCTGCCACAAGTGGGGTTTTTTGTTTGCTTGTTTGGGCAGCAGCTGCAGGCCCCCTTATTATAGAGGTGAATTGAATTTCGGTTTCAGTTTTGGTTTCTTTCAGCGCTGAAACCAGCCCGAAAAAACTTTGTGCTGTGTCCCTATAGCGAGTTCCTCCTCCCTACCCCCCAAATGGGAGCAGGTTCTGCATTGCTCTGCTCCACTTTACACACTCCTCCCCACTCAAACAGAACATCCTTCCCTCCCCCTGAACAGGATCTCCCTTCCCACTTCCTGAATAGAGGTATCCCCTCCCTCCTGACCCACTCATAGACTCCCCAGGCCTACCTTACAAGCCCTGGTGGTCTAGTGGCCAAGTCAGCTCAGGAGTGATCCCAGGTCACTCCTGCCCATGCCAGCTCCAATTTCAAAAATGGGTGTGATGACCTCTAACAGCACTTGTGAGTGGAGGGGTAGCCTAATGATTAGTGCAGTGGGTTAAGAACCTGGGGAACTGGGTCTGATTCCTGTTGTGACTCTGGGTAATTCACCTAACCCTCCATTGCTCCACTAGGAACAGAGAAAGTACCTGCATATAATAAATGTTAAACCACTTTGGATTGCACCACAGAAAGATGGTATATCAAATCACATTACCTTACCATCATTGTTGTCGGTGCATTGCAATTTGGCTTTAGGTCTTTCCATAGTACTGAGGCCACACTATTAGCTGTAGTTTCAGATGCTAGGATTAGCCTAGCTGTAAGACTTAAATGTTTTTCAGCCATAATGAACAAAACAAAACTAAAATTAAGACATTTTGAATGAATAAGGCACAAAACGTTGGCCTAAATGACCAGATGACCACTGGAAGGAATCAGGGATAACCCTCCCCAATACCCCCCAATGGTCACTAACCCCCCTCCTAGCCCCCCCAAAATGTGAATAAAAATATGTCTTACCAGCCTCTAAGACAGTCTCAGATATTATAACCAGGTCTATTAGAACAGCATGCAGGTCCCTGGAGTAGTGTAGTGGTTAGTGCAGTGCAGTATGGAGTAGGGGACTTGGGTCCCTATCTCCCTCTACATGACACACTTGTTGTGGAAAATGTGACCCCTCCCAAAGTCATCAAACGCTACCGTATCCACATATAGGCGCCCTCTTCAACCACAAGGGATATTGTAGTGGTGAGGCGGCAGTAGGCTTTGGGTGAGTTTTGGTGGGCTCAGGAGACAAGATAAGGGAGCAAAGGTGAGATGTGTATCTGAGAGCATTTTTATGAAGTGCACAGAAGTGCCCCCTAGGGTGCCCCATTGCTCTCCTGGGATGTCTGGGGGACCAGTCTGCTAAAAATGTTGGCTCTTCCTACATCCCAATGGCTTAATTTTCTAAGTTTTGCACTTATTTGTTTTTTGTTTTTCTTAATGGACCAAAAAAAACAAAATGTCCAAAGCACAAGACCTTGTTCAAAACAGTATTTTTGAGAAAAAAAGATAGAATATTTTTCTTTTTCAAAAAATGACCTTCTTTCCTGTTCGGATTTTGGATGTTTTGTGTAAAACATTCAAAGTCGGATTTCGACATTATATCGAAAATGCACCTCCATGTCTACTGTGGCTTCATGCGTTACTAGGATTGAACATTACAGTTCAATTCACAGGTTTAAACTAAACAAAGAGAAAACCAAGCTGCTTTGGTTGGATCATTCTGGCAGCCTAATTCCCTCTAAATTATCAATCACCCCAGATGTTTCTCTTAAACTTGAATGTACATCCATGGTTTTGGGGGTTACCTTGGATACCACTCTCTCTTTTGAACCACATATCAATCATATTGTTCAGATTGTATCTTTTAAGCATCGGCAATTGAAAAACGTTCAGCACTACTTTAATGAAAGGCATTTTATTTTACTGGTCCAGGCTCTCATTCTATCACACCTGGATTATTGTAACAGACTTTCTCCTTCAATTAAATTCTGCACTAAGCTTCAGTTATTGCAGAATACGGCCGCCAAGCTTATTTTTCGACTGAAAAAATTTGACACCTTGACTCCCTCACTGATTACTCTTCACCGGATCCCAGTTCAAGTCCATATTCCTTTTAAACAGGCTTACCTGGTGTTTGATGGAACTAGTACAGAGTATCTTATTGGTCTACTCTCATTTCCTGCTTATAATCGAATTTCTAAATCCAGAGATCCCTACTTTTTTTTTAAACATCCTTTTCTGGTCTGAGGTTTTAGAAAATGTTGGAAGATTCGTTTTGTTACCAGGCAGTTCATATTTGGCTGTCTCTACCTTTATAGGTACAAGCCTCTCCTTCATATTATTGCTTCCATAAGAATCTGAAAACTTATCTCTTTAAAAAAAATTTGGGTTTGGATCAATCTGATTTTTTTAATTCTTCTGTTTATATTTATCTTTTATTATCCGCTCTGAACCTCTAATCAGTGGGAGATAGCAGGATACAAGAGTCATATTACAATACGCTAATCAGCACGTGGCTGTGTTGATTAGCACTGAAATGCTCACTCTTCACCCTTTGGCCAAAAAATAAAAAATAATTTTTAGCGGGCACACTTCTGCACCTTACCACGTGATGTCTCAGCATGTCCCATGCACCTTACCACGTGGTGTCTCAGCATTTCTCCGAGGACAAGCAGGCTGCTTGTTCTCACGACTGGGTTGACGTCCACGGCAGCCCTCACCAACCGGAACAAAAACTTCGTGGGCGGTCCCGCACACAGGGCACGCCCACCGCGCATGCGCGGCCGTCTTCCCGCCCGTGTGCGACCGTTTCCGCTCAGTTTTTTTCGATTCCGCGCTGGAGAGAGACGTGTTATCGTCTCTCTCTCTCTGTCAGCCCCGGAAACCGGATCGCAGCCTAGCTGCGAGTTTTTTTCTCTTTTCGTGCGCGTTCGCGCCTCTTTTCTTTCCTTCTTCTGTTATAAAAAAAAAGAAGTTTGTCCCCTCATCGTCTTTAGCCGCGGGGGCGCCTCGTTGCGGCCTTGTGGCCGCGCGGTCATTTCTTTTTCGGGTGTGCTTTTCACCGCCACCATCGACGACTTTGACTTCGCCGACGCGATTTTTCCGTCGATGTCCTCAAAGGTCCTGAGCGGATTCAAAAAGTGTGGTCGGTGCGGCCGGCAGATCTCGCAAACTGATACCCACGCTTGGTGCCTCCAGTGCCTTGGGCCGGAGCATAATACCAAGACGTGCACCTTGTGTCTCGGCTTGCGGAAGCGGACACAGGTGGCGAGGCAAGTTCTTCAGGATCGTCTTTTTGGAACTTGCGCCGGCCCCTCGACGTCGACGGCATCGGTGTCGACGGCCGGATCTTCGGTACCGGTACCAATGTCGACGAAATCGGCACCGACGATGGCACCGACCCCAGGAGTACAGGTACCGTTGGCCCGCCGGTCCACCGGCGACGGCGGGGGTGAGCGGCCGCGCGGGCAATCGGCCCCAGCCACTCCCTCTACCCAGGGCCATCGGGACCGAACCCTGTCAGACCCGATCCCTCGAGGCCGGGGGGGTTCTACCTCCTCTTCATCTCTGCCGCTGAGCGCCGATGACAGGCACCGAAAGAAGACTAAAAAGCCCCGTCATCGGTCGCCCACGGCGCACAGGACTACCAGCTCCGGCGCCTCCAGAGATGATTTGATGCCGAAGAAGCGGCAGTGCCGAGAGGAGCGTTCCCCCTCGGTTGAAGAGGTGTCACTGTGTCAGTCCATGGGTACTTTGGTACCGTCTCCTGGACCCGAGCAGCTTCCGGCACCGACACCCACACCGGCCCCCCTGCCTTTCCCGACAGCGGGCCTTGACGAGTGCCTCCGAGCCATCCTTCCAGGGATTCTGGAAGGGCTGATGCGCCAGGCTTTGCTGGCACCGGTGGTGCTTGCGCCCCCGGCGCCATTGATGGAGGCGCCGGCGTGCTGTAGCCCGATGCCGAGGCCTCCGACACCGACGCCGCTTGCAGTACCGGTGTCGACCGCCACACAGGTGGAATCCCCGTCAACATCGATGGAGGGAGCTTCATCTCCGCCGGCACGGGAGTCCACCGCTCGACGCCATCATCGAGGACATGGTTCCTCGCAGTCGAGACGGGCCCGGTTCAGGTCTGAGCTGCAAGAGCTCATGTCCGACACCGAGGAAGAGGCCTCATGGGGGGAGGAGGAGGACCCCAGATATTTCTCCTCAGAGGAGTCTGAGGGTCTTCCCTCCGACCCCACTCCTTCACCGGAGAGGAAGCTCTCGCCCCCTGAGAGCCTCTCCTTTGCCTCCTTCGTCTGGGATATGTCTATTTGCATTCCCTTCCCCGTGGACTCTGTGGATGAGCCGAGGGCTGAGATGCTCGAGGTCCTCGACTATCCATCACCACCTAGAGAGTCTTCCACGGTGCCGTTGCACAATGTGGAGGAGTGGCCTAGTGGTTAGGGTGGTGGACTTTGGTCCTGGGGAACTGAGTTTGATTCCCACTTCAGGCACAGGCAGCTCCTTTTGACTCTGGGCAAGTCACTTAACCCTCCACTGCCCCATGTAAGCTGCATTGAGCCTGCCATGAGTGGGAAAGTGCGGGGTACAAATGTAACAAAAATAAAATAAAAATAAATAAATGTCCTCAAAGAGACACTGCTTCGGAACTGGCGGAAGCCCTTATCTAACCCCACCATCCCCAAGAAAGCGGAGTCCCAATACAGGATCCACTCTGACCCAGAGTTGATGCGGCCCCAATTGCCTCATGACTCGGCGGTCGTGGTCTCTGCTCTCAAGAGGGCACGGAGTTCGAGGGATACTGCCTCGGCGCCCCCGGAGCGGGAGTCTCGCACTCTGGACTCGTTTGGGAGGAAGGCCTACCAATCTTCCATGCTCGTCACCCACATCCAGTCATACCAGCTCTACACGAGCATTCACATGCGGAACAATGTGAAGCAACTGGCGGACCTTTGTCGACAAGCTCCCTCCGGAGCAGTCCAGGCCCTTTCAGGAGGTGGTCAGGCAGCTGAAGGCGTGCAGAAAGTTCCTGTCCAGGGGTATCTATGACACCTGTGATGTGGCATCTCGAGCTGCGGCCCAAGGTATAGTGATGTGCAGACTCTCCTGGCTGCGTGCCTCTGACCTGGACAACCGCACCCAGCAACGACTGGCGAATGACCCTTGCCGGGGGGATAACATCTTTGGCGAGAAGGTTGAGCAGTTGGTGGACCAACTACACCAGCGGGAGACCGCTCTCGACAAGCTCTCCCACCGGACGCCTTCAGCATCCACCTCAACAGGTGGCCGTTTTTCCCGGGCAAGGCAGGCTGCGCCCTACGCTTACAGCAAGCGCAGGTACACCCAGCCGGCTCAAAGGCCTCCTCAGGCACAGGGACAGTCCCAGCGTGCTCGTTCCTGTCAACAGCGTGCGCCTAAGCAGCCCCCTGCGCCTCCACAGCAAAAGCCGGGGACGGGCTTTTGACTGGATCCATGGGAACATAGCTGCCATCAAAGTGTCCGTACCGGACGACCTGCCGGTTGGGAGGAGGTTGAAAGCTTTTCACCAAAGGTGGCCTCTGATAACCTCCGACCAGTGGGTTCTCCAAATAGTGCGGTGCGGATACACCCTGAATTTGGCTTCCATCACAGGCAGGTACTTGCAGAGGAACTCTCCGTCCTTCTCAGCGCCAATGCGGTCGAGCCGGTGCCTCCCGGGCAGGAAGGGCAGGGATTCTATTCCAGGTACTTCCTTGTGGAAAAGAAAACAGGGGGGATGCACCCCATCCTAGACCTGAGAGGCCTGAACAAATACCTGGTCAAAGAGAAGTTCAGGATGCTTTCCTTGGGCACCCTTTTACCAATGGTTCAGAAAGACGATTGGCTATGTTCCCTGGATTTAAAGGACGCTTATACTCACATCCCGATACTGCCAGCCCACAGACAGTATCTCAGATTCCGCCTGGGGACACGGCACTTTCAGTATTGTGTGCTGCCCTTTGGGTTCGCCTCTGCCCCACAGGTGTTCAAGAAGTGCCTCGTGATGGTCGCGGCGTATCTACGCAAGCTGGGAGTGCATATGTTCCCGTATCTCGACGATTGGCTGGTCAAGAACACCTCAGAGGCAGGGGCTCTCCGGTCCATGCAGTGCACTATTCACCTCCTGGAGCTGCTGGGATTTGTGATAAATTACCCAAAGTCCCATCTCCAGCCAGTCCAATCTCTGGAATTCATAGGAGCTCTGCTGAATTCACAGACGGCTCAGGCCTTTCTTCCCGAAGCGAGGGCCCACAACCTCCTGTCCCTCGCTTCCCAGACCAGAGCATCTCAGCAGGTCACAGCTCGGCAGATGTTGAGACTCCTGGGTCATATGGCCTCTACAGTTCATGTGACTCCCATGGCTCGTCTTCACATGAGATCTGCTCAATGGACCCTAGCTTCCCAGTGGTGCCAAGCCACCGGAAATCTAGAAGATGTCATCCGCCTGTCCCTCAGTTGCCGCAATTTGCTGCACTGGTAGACACTTCGGACCAATTTGACCCTGGGACGTCCATTCCAAATTCCGCAGCCCATGAAGGTGCTGATGATGGATGCATCTCGCCTGGGGTGGGGAGCTCATGTCGATGGGCTTCACACCCAGGGACTGTGGTCCCTCCAGGAACAGGATCTTCAGATCAACCTCCTGGAGCTCCGAGCGGTCTGGAACGCACTGAAGGCCTTCAGAGATCGGCTGTCCTACCAAATTATCCAAATTCGTACAGACAATCAGGTTGCAATGTATTACATCAACAAGCAGGGGGGCACCTGATCTCGCCCCCTGTGTCAGGAAGCCATCGGGATGTGGTGTTGGGCCTGCCAGTTCGGCATGCTTCTTCAAGCCACATACCTGGCAGGCGTAAAAAACAGTCTGGCCGACAGACTGAGCAGAGTCATGCAACCGCACAAGTGGTCACTCCATTCCAGAGTGGTACGCAAGATCTTCCGAGAGTGGGGCACTCCCTCGGTGGACCTTTTCGCCTCTCAGACCAACCACAAGCTGCCTCTGTTCTGTTCCAGACTACAGGCACACGGCAGACTAGCGTCGGATGCCTTTCTCCTCCATTGGGGGACCGGCCTCCTGTATGCTTATCCTCCCATACCTTTGGTGGGGAAGACCTTACTGAAGCTCAAGCAAGACCACGGCACCATGATTCTGATAGCACCTTTTTGGCCCCGTCAGATCTGGTTCCTTCTACTTCTGGAGTTGTCCTCAGAAGAACCGTGGAGATTGGAGTGTTTTCCGACTCATTTCGCAGAACGACGGAGCGCTTCTGCACCCCAACCTTCAGTCTCTGGCTCTCACGGCCTGGATGTTGAGGGCGTAGACTTTGCTTCGTTGGGTTTGTCTGAGGGTGTCTCCCGTGTCTTGCTGGCCTCTAGAAAGGATTCCACTAAAAAGAGTTACTTTTTCAATTGGAGGAGGTTTGTCGTTTGGTGTGAGAGCAAGGCCCTAGAACCTCGTTCTTGTCCTGCACAGAACCTGCTTGAATACCTTCTGCACTTATCAGAGTCTGGCCTCAAGACCAACTCAGTAAGGAATCACCTTAGTGCGATTAGTGCTTACCATTATCGTGTAGAGGGTAAAGCCATCTCTGGAGAGCCTTTAGTCATTCGATTCATGAGAGGCTTGCTTTTGTCAAGGCCCCCTGTCAAGCCTCCTGCGGTGTCATGGGATCTCAATGTCGTCCTCACCCAGCTGATGAAACCTCCTTTTGAGCCACTGAATTCCTGCCATCTGAAGTACTTGACCTGGAAGGTCATTTTCTTGGTGGCAGTTACTTCAGCTCGTAGAGTCAGTGAGCTGCAAGCCCTGGTAGCTCATGCTCCTTATACCAAATTTCATCATAACAGAGTAGTACTCCGCACTCACCCTAAGTTCCTGCCAAAGGTGGTGTCGGAGTTCCATCTTAACCAGTCAATTGTCTTGCCAACATTCTTTCCCAGACCACATACCCGCCCTGCTGAACATCAGTTGCATACATTGGACTGCAAGCGAGCGTTGGCCTTCTATCTGGAGCGGACACAGCCCCACAGACAGTCCGCCTAATTGTTTATTTCTTTCGACCCCAATAGGAAAGGGGTCGCTGTCAGGAAACGCACCATCTCCAATTGGCTAGCAGATTGCATTTCCTTCACTTACGCCCAGGCTGGGCTGGCTCTTGAGGGTCATGTCACGGCTCATAGTGTTAGAGCCATGGCAGCGTCAGTGGCCCACTTGAAAGCCACTATTGAAGAGATTTGCAAGGCTGCGACGTGGTCATCTGTCCACACATTCACATCACATTACTGCCTCCAGCAGGATACCCGACGCGACAGTCGGTTCGGGCAGTCGGTGCTGCAGAATCTGTTTGGGGTTTGAATCCAACTCCACCCTCCAGGACCCGATTTATTCTGTTCAGGCTGCACTCTCAGTTAGTTGTTCTTCGTAGGTCAATTTCTGTTATGCCCTCGCCGTTGCGAGGTTCAATTGACCTGGGTTCTTGTTTTGAGTGAGCCTGAGAGCTAGGGATACCCCAGTCATGAGAACAAGCAGCCTGCTTGTCCTCGGAGAAAGCGAATGATACATACCTGTAGCAGGTGTTCTCCGAGGACAGCAGGCTGATTGTTCTCACCTACCCTCCCTCCTCCCCTTTGGAGTTGCGTTTTTACTCATTCCTTTGCTTGTCATTCAACTGAGCGGGAACGGTCGCGCACAGGCGGGAAGACGGCCGCGCATGCGCGGTGGACGTGCCCTGCGTGCGGGACCGCCCGCGAAGTTTTTGTTCCGGTTGGTGGGGGCTGCCGTGGACGTCAACCCAGTCGTGAGAACAATCAGCCTGCTGTCCTCGGAGAACACCTGCTACAGGTATGTATCATTCGCTGTCCCATGGTATGCCATTTTAAGCTGAGATAATCACGCTTTAGTGTATACCGCAGCTTGGTAATAAGACCCCTCTGAATGTCAGTGGAACAGCACTGCAGCAAATAGAGAATCAGGCAGCGCTCAGAGGTTAATGTCATAAACTGCCCTATCATTTGGCATGGCACTTTACTTCTGGTTTTCTCATGCTAATCTTAATGTAGTATATGTATTTAGTGTGGAAAAATCAACAGTAAAACCACTGTGCTAAAGGGTAGTAAGGAGAGCCTGCAAAATGCAAGCAAAAAGCTGAATCCAAAATTATCCCCCATATAAAAAACACATGCTAAATTTTGGCATATTTTTAAAAATATTTCCTTTGTAGTCTCCAGTTCAGGGCTGGAGTAAATATTCTAGTAAAGGAGCAAAGAATCATCAAAGATCTCTGCTAGCCCAAGTGGACCCCAGATACAGATCCCTGGTGGTCCAAGTGATACTGCCACCTTTGAAAATGGTGATTGCTACTCTTAATGGCATGTTGAAATGTGCCACTATGAGACAGCCTACCAGATTGGAGGGAAGAGAAGGAAATGTGACATGATATGTAGCCTTTCTGTGGTTACAATCAAAGTGGTTTACATATTATATACAAGTACTTATTTTGTACCTGGGGCAACGGAGGATTAAGTGACTTACCCAAAATTACAAGGAGCTGTAGTGGGAATTGAACTCAGTTCTCCAGGACCACAGCCTGCTGCACTAACCACTAGGCTACTCCTCCACTCCAAATAAGAGAGTGCAGTCCTCATTTGGCAGACAGACTTTTAGAGTTGTGTTGACACTCACCTTGTTGAAGGTACTTTTACAACTTAACGTCTTCCAATTATTAGTCTTCTTGATTTTTAACAACTTTTCTGTAACAAATGTTTGGATGCCTAGGGAGCGGAATGGGCATTAGGAAATGGGAAGGGATAGTGTTTCTTTATACGTCTCTGGAGAGACCTCATGTAGAGTACTGTATATACAATTCTGGAGACAACACCTTCAAAAAGATATAAATAGGATGGAGTCAGTCCAGAGAGCAGCTCTAAAATAGTCAGTGGTCTTCATCACAAAGTGTATGGGGACAGACAAAGATATCAGTATATATACTCTGAAAGAAAGGTGGGAGATGGGAGAAATGATTGAGGTGAGTCTCTTTCAATTAAAAGGAAGCTCTGGAATGAAGGGGCATAAGATGAAGGTTAAAGGGAATACACTCGGGAGTAATCTAAGAAATACTTCTTTGCAGAGAGAGTAGTAAATATATGGAATTCCTCCCAGTGGAGGTGATGAAGACAAGATTTGTATGTTAATTCAAGAAAGCATAGGGCAAGCATGTGACAGAAGTTATCTGAGGGACAGGACAGGTTTGTACTGCTTAGTAATTAGTATAGATGGACAGGCCGGATAGGCCATATGGGCTTTACCTGCCATCATTTTCTCTGATTTTATGAATAGATTTTCTGTAGCCCTTTTGTCTTTCCAGCAAGTGTCTTGAGTAGATTGCAGTGCTGAAACTGGACTGGATGCTGTATTATAAAGGGTACTCAGAAGCTCTCGAGATCAGGGTTTAGAGGAGCCAGATGATAAGACATACAGATGATTCTAAAGGGCTAACCCAGGAAGGTGCATTGCTGCTCTCTAGCCTTTTCTGCACCTATTACCCACATTCTTCTCTCTATCTCTTTTGTTTTTGTGTTTTTTAAAGTAAAACTTCATTGAAGGCATGTTTTATGCTGCTGCCTCAGGTGCCAAAATACCTAGTCCCTGTCTTGATAGATTGTAAGTTCAGTTGAGTAGGAACGGTTTCTTTTATGTGTCTTGTAACACTATTAAATGATAAATAGTAGTAGAAGTTACAGTAGGGAACTGGGAGTTACTAGTTTCTCTGACTCGTGATCTCTAATTTAAGTACCATCACTAACTCTCTGTATGAACCTGGACAAGCCTGAGCCTTGGTTTAGTCAACTCTAAATAAGAATGTTTTCATTTTTCTCTTTGGAAACTTGCTTGCATGTCAGACTTGACACTCCAGAAGTGGCTGGATTCATGCTTCAGAGGCATTATAACAGTAAAATGCACTGAGATCATGTTTGTGTTTAAGGCCATGCTGCTGATATATTTCTATCTGTTAAGTACCCAGTACTGTCTGGCTTAGTCAAGCTCCAAAACCTAGGTCAATAGACACAAAAGAACATAAGAATAGCCATACTGGGTTAGACCAATGGTCCATCTAGCCCAGTATCCTTTTTTAAGACAGGTCACAAGTACCTGGCAGAAACCCAAATAGTAGCAATATTCCATGCTACCAATCCCAGGGCAAGCAGTGGCTTCCCCATGTCTATCTAAAAAGCAGACTATAGACTTTTCTTCCAGGAACTTGTCCAAACCTTTTTAAACCCAGATACACTAACCACTGTTACCACATCCTCTGGCAATGAGTTCCAGAGCTTAACTATTCATTGAGTGAAAAAATATTTTTTCCTATTTATTTTAAAAGTATTTCAATTTAATTTCATTGAGTGTCCTCTGGCCCTTGTACTTTTTGAAAGAGTGAAAAATCTATTCACTTGTATTTGTTCCACGCCACTCAGGCTTTTGTAGACCTCAATCATATCCCCCCTCAGCCGTCTCTTTTCCAAGCTGAAGAGCCTTATCTTCTTTAGCCTTTCCTCATATGAGAGGAGTTTCATCCCCTTTATCATTTTGGTCACTCTTCTTGGAACCTTTTCTAATTCTGCTATATCTTTTTTGAAATATGACAACCAGAACTGAACACAATACTGAAGGTAAGGTCGCACCATGGAGCGATACAGAGGCATTATAGTATTCTTGATCTTATTTACCATCCATTTCCTAATAATTTCTAGCATCCTGTTTGCTCTTTTGGCTGCCGCCACACACAAGGCAGAAGATTTCGGCAAATTGTCTACAATGACACCTAGATCTTTTTCTTGGGTGCTGACTCCCAAGGTGGACCCTATCATCAGGTAACTTAAGACTCTTTTTTTTAAATCTTGATCAAAGATTGTAAATTGATGTGACTTACAGTGACCACTTTCAGAGAACTGCGTTCTAAACATGGGTACTAGTCTAGTCTTAGTTAAACATTTGAATCATGTAACCATGTAACCACATTAAATAAGTCTCAATTCATCAAGGTTTGATGTTCCATTTTATTATTCAATCCAACTTCATGGAGCAGGCCATATTGTGTGCAGCAGTGATGTCATCCATGACCTACAGTACATTAAGGCCGAGTTAGGCATAATTAGCCAATTCAGATATTCTATTTCTCATTCTTAATTATATTGTGTCCTCTGAAGTGTAAGTATGTAACAGAGGTATATTATATTTTTAAAAAATACAAGGCAACTATTTCAATGGTCTTGTAAGACTTAAGGACTGTTTCATCATAGCCTTTTCACATCATGAAAATAAAACAAGAGAAAAGTCTTAATGAAACAGGTCCTTAGTGGACTATAGACCAACCAGCTTATTTTTGAAAGAGAAAGACACCCATATTTCGACCCAAATCGGGAGATGGGCGCCTTTCTCTCATGGGCACCCAAATCGGTATAATTGAAAGCCGATTTTGGGCGCCTCCAACTGCAGTCTGTTGCGGGAGCGAACATAGTTGACGGGGGCATGTCAGAGGCATGGTGAAGGCAGGACTGGGGCGTGTTTATTGGCCGAGGAGAGATGGGCTCGCTCGGCCAATAATGGAAAAAAGAAGGGCGGCAGAAGCGAGAATTTGGGCCGCTTTTTTTGGACCCTTTTTTTTCATGAACAACTCCCCAAAAAGTGCCCCAACTGCCCAGATGACCACCAGAGGGAATCGGGGATGACCTCCCCTGACTCCCCCAGTGGTCACTAACTCCCTCCCACCAAAAAAAAGAACTTTAAAAACTTTTTTTTTCCAGCTTGTATGGGACCCCAAATCGAGAAGTTTAGGTCATCCTTAGGTCGTCCCCGATTTTCGGCCATAATGGAAACCGAGGATGCCCATCTCAGAAACAACCAAATCCAAGCCATTTGGTCGTGGTAGGAGCCAGCATTCGTAGTGCACTGGTCCCCCTGACATGCCAGGACACCAACCGGGCAGCCTAGGAGGCACAGCAGTGGACTTCAGAAATTGCTCCCAGGTGCATAGCTCCCTTACATTGGGTGCTGAGCCCCCCTACCCCCCCCAAAACCCACTACCCACAACTGTACACCACTACCATAGCCCTAAGGGGTGAAGGGGGGCACCTACATGTGGGTACAGTGGGTTTCTGGTGGGTTTTGAAGAGCTCACATTTACCACCACAAGTGTAACAGGTTGGGGGGTGGAATGGGCCTGGGTCTGCCTGCCTGAAGTGCACTGCACCCACTAAAACTGCTCCAGGGACTTGCATACTGCTGTCAGAGAGCTGGGTATGACATTTGAGGCTGGCATAGAGGCTGGCAAAAAATATTTTAAAAGTTTTTTTTAGGGTGGGAGGGGGTTAATGACCACTGGGGGAGTAGGGGGAGGTCATCCCTGATTCCCTCTGGTGGTCATCTGGTCAGTTCGGGCACTTTTTTGAGGCTTGGTCGCAAAAAAAAAAATGGACCAAGTAAAGTCACCCAAGTGCTCGTCAGGGACACCCTTCTTTTTTCCATTATCGGTCGAGGATGCCCATGTGTTAGGTACGCCCCAGTCCAGCCTTCGCTAATGCTTCCAACACGCCCCCATGAACTTTGGTCATCCCCGCGAAGGAAAGCAGTTGAGGATGCCCAAAATTGGCTTTCATTTATGCCGATTTGGGCGACCCTTGAAGAAGGACACCCATCTCCCGATTTGTGTTGAAAGATGGGCGCCCTTCTCTTTCGAAAATAAGCCTGATAATGTTTTGTACCTGCACTATATTAAAGCAATAGTTCAGTGAAAGTTCCCTACTGTCTTTTAATTAACAAGATGCATCGTTTTCATGACAAAGAAAGGGGGATGGGGCAGACAGCACATAGTGTTTAAAAAATTGTTTATGATGCAAATATGTTTAAAAGACCTGCATTACTTCCCTTGGGAAAAAGGAACTGAAAATTGAAGTCTAATGATAACAAATGATTGTTAATGAGTTGTCTAAACATAATAGATGGAAAGAATTAAAAGCCCGGAATAAACAGTGTTTCATTAAACTACCATAAAGGAAAAGCACCAGGAAGCTTCATATCGGGGATTGGAAATAAACAGATCTACATCTAGCGTTAGTGAAGCTAAAGAGGACAGAAGAAAAATTCTAGGGAGCAAATAGGCAGTGATAATGAGAGGAGACATTGGAAGGAGGTCCTGGGGCTATGTGGTAGGGAACAGGAGAATCAGGAGGAGATGCTGAGGGGGGAAGAGGGGAGTGTGTAGACTGCTCCATTTGTAGAGATATGTATACTATAGCCAAAACTCCTGGACTCCTAGTCCATTCTGCAGTAGCAGAAACCTTTGTGGCATAGGTTTTGAGATATTGTGGTGATTCTGCAGTACATTTGCATACATTTGCATATAATTTATATTTCACCCTTTGCAGGTTGATTTATGAAACTCTTTATTTTAATTTTTAATATGTTTCTTAAAAAAAAAATAATGGGGTCAATATTCAACGCAATCTAATCAGCCAGAAATGGATCCTGGCTGGTTAAATTGTCTATTCAAGGTTAACCAGTCATTTCCAGCAGCACTTAACTGGTTAGTGCCAAACTCAAAACCAGCTATTTGGAGGCATTCCAGGGGCAGAGTCAGCACTTGGCCAATTAAGTGCTGATATTCAGTACTCAATCAGTCAGGTTAACCGCATAAATAGGATCACATAAAAGTCAATCCTATCTTTGTGGTGCTCCATAGGCGGTTAAGTGCTGAATATCATCAGCTGTCTTGGTACATGTGGGTTACCAATGACATAGGAAAATGTGGAAAGAGGATCTGGAAGCCATATTTAGGCTCTTAGGTAGAAAGCTGAAATTCAGATCCTCCAGGGTAGTATATTCAGAAATGCTCCCCGTTCCACGTGCAGGACCCAAGAGGCAGGCAGAGCTCTGAAGTCTCAATGTATGGTTGAGACAATGGTGCAGGGATGAGGGATTTAGATTTGTTTGGAACTGGGCAATATTCTAGGAAATGGGGAGCCTGTTTCGAAAGGATGGACTCTACCTTAACTGGAATGGAGCCAGGCTACTGGCACTAACATTTAAAAAGGAGACAGAGCAACTTTTAAAATAAAATATAGAGGAAAGCCAATAGTCACTTAGGAGAACATGGTTCTGTGTGGAGTATCCTTGAAGGTCACTATTGAAACAGGATCTGTAGGAAATCCCTGTAGAGAGGTTTCAATAAAGGTGAAAGAAAGCCAGGAATATTTAATGGCCGAACAGAATAAAGGATGCAAATTATCCCCACCAACTTCAAAGCAGCTTGTAGATACTAAGAAAAAAAACAACAACTTGTAGTGTCATAAAAACATAAGAATAGACATACTGGGTCAGATTATTGATCCACCTAGCCCAGTATCCTGCTTCCAACAGTGGTCAATCCAGGTCATAAGTACCTGGAACAAAACCCAATTAGTAGCAACATTCCAAGCTACTAAACCCAGGGCAAGCAGTGGCTTCCTCTATGTCCATCTCAACAACAGACTATTGACCTTTCCTCCAGGAACTTGTCCAAACATTTTATTAAAGCCAGATACGCTAACTGCCATTACCACATCCTCCAGCAATGACTTCCAGAGCCCTAACCTCTTTAGCCTTTCCTCATATGGGAGGAGTTCCATCCCCTTTATTATTTTGATCACTCTTCTTTGAACCTTTTCTATTTATGGTATATCTTTTTTGAGGTGCAGTGACCAAAATTGAACACAATACTCAAAATGAGGTCATACCTTGGAGCTAGAAGCCTAAAAAATAAGATAGAAGAGTTAGAGTATCTAACATTAAATGAAAAGGTAGATATAATAGGCATCTCAGAGATCTGGTGGAAGGAGGACAATCAACGGGACACTGTGTTATCAGGGTACAAATTATATTGCAATGATAGTGTGGATCAAATTGGGGGGGGGGGGAGTGCTAAATGTTAAAGACAGAATTGAGTCAAACAAAATAAGCATTCTACATGAAGAAGATAGCAGCGTGGAATCCTTGTGGATAGAAATTCCATGAGTGAAGGGAAAGAGTATACTGGTAGGGCTGTACTACCATCCGCCAAGACAGAATGAACAAATGTTTACAGAAATTAGGAATGCTGGCAAATTGGGCAACATTATAATAATGGGTGATTTCAGTTACTCCACTATTGACTAGATACATGTTACATCAGGGAGCACTAGGAGGGTAAAATTCTGAGATGTAATAAATGACTGCTTTTGGAGCAACTGGTCCAAGAACTGACAAGAGAGGGAGATATTTTAGATCTAGTCCTTAGTAGAATGCACGGCATGGTATGAGAGGTAATGATGTTGGATCCACTGGAAAACAGTGATCATAGCATGATTGAATTTGAGCTGATATCTGGAGTGAAGTCATTAAGGAAATCTATTGTAACAGCATTTAATTTTCGAAAGGGCATCTATAACAAAATGATAAAAATGATTAAAAAGAAGCTAAAAGGATTGGCTACAAGGCTAGAAGGTATGGGCGTTGTTTAAAAATACCATCATGGAATTCCAGACCAGATGTATTAACAAAGGTAGAAAAAAGAGCAAATGATAGCCAACATGGTTAAAAGGTGAAGTGAAAGAGGCTATTAGAGCCAAAAGATCATCCTTCAAAGAATTGAAAAAGAATCAGAATGAAAATAAGAAGCAACATAAGTACTGGCACATTAGATGCTACTACTACTAATCATTTCCATAGTGCTACTAGAGGTATGCAGCGCTGTATACATTGTATACAGATACTTTCTCTGTCCCTAGAGGGCTTATAATCTAAGTTTTTTTACCTGGGGCAATGGAGGGTTAAGTGACTTGCCCAAGATCACAAGGACATGCAGTGAGAATCGAACCCAGGTTGCCAGGATCAAAGCCTACTACAATAACCATTAGGCCACTCCTCTACTAAAAGAGAACATGAAGAGAAACTTGCCACAGAGGCTAAAACTCACAATGACAACTTTTTCAGGTACATCATAAGCAGAAAGCCTGTGAGGGAATCCATGGGACTGTTAGATCACAGAGGAGCAAAGGGGCACTCAGGGAGGACAATGCTATAGTTGAGAGATTGAATGAATTATTTGCTTCGGTCTTTATGGAAGAAGATGTGGGAGATCTACCTGTAGCAGAAATAGTTTTCAAGGGTGATGATGCAGAGAAACTGAAAGAAATATTGGTGAACCTGGAAGATATACTGAGCCAAATTGACAAATTAAAGAGTAGTAAATCACCTGGACTGGATGGCATAAACACCAGGGTACTGAACTAAAACATAAAATTGCTGATCTGCTGTTAGTGATCTGTAACTTGTTGCTAAAATCATCCATAGTACCTGAAGGTTGGAGGGTGGCCAATATAAGGATTCCGAGGTGATCTGGAAAATTACAGACTGGTAAGCCTGACTTCAGTGCCGGGCAAAATAGTGGAAACTATTATAAAGAATAAAATTATGGAACACATAAACATGATTTAATGGGACAGAGTTAGCATGGGTTCAGCCAAGGGAAGTCTTGCCTCACCAATTTTCTTTATTTCTTTGAAGGCAGGAATAAACATGTAGATAAAGATGAGCCAGTTGATATAGAGGGGCATTTTCAATATGACGTCTAAGTCCGACTTTGGATGTTTTGCAAAAAACTAAAGGCTAAAGAGGTTGGGACTCTTCAGCTTGGAAAACAGATGGCTGAGGGGGGATATGATTGAGATGTATAAAATCCTGAGTGTTGTCAAATGGGTAAAAGTAAAGCAATTTTTCACTTTTCAAAAAGTACAAAGACCAGGGGACACTCAATGAAATTACATGAAAATACTTTAAAAACAAATAGGAGGAAGTATTTTTTTCACTCAAAAGAATAGCTAAGTTCTGGAACTCGTTGCTGTAGGAAGTGGTAACAGCGGTTAGCTTATCTGGGTTTTAAAAAGGTTTGGACAAGTTCCTGGATGAGTTCCTGGAAGAAACGTCCATAGTCCATAGTCTGTTATTGAGATGTACAGGAACCCTTGCCCCCCTAATAGCATCTTCCTCCCTCAACCCTCCAAGTGATCCGGAATCTCTTAATTTCACTTCCCCTAATCTCCTTCCCGGTACCTTTTAAATCCTTCAGTGCTGGGCTGACAGAAAGCAGCCACTCATTGTGGCTGCTCATGCTGACCCCGACCCTTCCCTCTAGTACAGTTTCCAAGTCCCATGAACAGAAAAGTGTGTCAGACGGAAGGCTGAAGGCCAGCGCTAGCAGCCGGTATGAGCCGCTGCTTGCTGTCAGTCCAGCACTGAGGGATTTAAAAGGAATCGAGGGGAGGGGGTGTTTATGGGAGTAAGATATAGATGTCAGATTGCTAGGAATTCAGCTGGCAGTGCTTGGGAATACCCCACCAGCCACCAGCTGTGCCGCTGCTGGGTGGGCCTGTGCCAATCATGGCTATGCCACTGCAATATTGCAAAAAGGTTATCAGGAAAGGGTTATCATTTTGAAGATTAGAACTCTAACTGCTTTATTCAGTAAAGGTATTTTCCATAGGCAAGGAATGTGAAAATATCTGCTTAAATAAGGCCCTGTGAATCAATTACTGTAATCTGATAATGTAATGAGGTTCACAGAAACTTTAATAATGCTGGAATATATATATATATATATATATATATATATATATATATATATATATATATATATATATATATATATATATATATATATATATTGCACTTGTATCCCACATTTTTCCACCTATTTGCAGGCTCAACGTGTCTTACAGAGCACTGTCATGGCATAACCATGTCAGGTTACATCATACAATTGGTGTTACAAGAAGTTAAAAAGGCAAAAGGATTTGTTCAAGCATTAGTAGGAAAGTATATTCTGAGTAAAGTTGTAAAGGTGTTATATTATAGTTGGATAGGTGTTGTATTATAGCTAGTTAAGGGTTCTCGTGGTATGCTTTGTTAGAGTCTTCAAGGCTTTGCGGAAGTTAGTTAATATAGTAGTGTAGCTTGGATTGAATGGGCCCTGGGCACAAAAATTGAGATGGGCACCCTATAACACCATTGCTCCCAAGACAGTGAGGACTGGTGGGGAAGGGGAGAGGGAGGATGCATATTACAATTAATAAATTCAGAAAAAAATATTTTTCCCCTACCATTGTTGTCTGAGTGTTGCTTTGATCTCAGTGTCTCTCTTTTGCTTTTCTGTTTTATTTTTCTTAATTCTCTCCAGGATCTCCTGTCCTTTTGACATTTCTTCTCTGTATCTACCATTCATCTTTCTTATGTGTCTCTATCCATTCTGTCCAGTATTTCCCCTCTATGTCCCTGTCTCTATGCTCCCTCCAGAGCCAACAACTCTTTTGTGTCCCTGTTCCTCCTCATGGCTGGCTTCTATCCTCTCTTTTCCTTCTCCAATGCCCTTGACTCCCCACCCACCTTCTGTAGTCTAGCCTCTCTCTCTTCCTCCCTCCATTGGGGCAGTGTCTCTCCCCCCCCCCCCCCCCCCACCGTCCAGCCTCTGTCTCTCTCTCTCTCTCTCTCTCTCTTCCCTCCATTCTCCTCCCCCAGTCCAGCATCTGCCCCCTCTCTTCCTCTTATGCTCCAAGGCTCTCTCTCTCCCTTCGTCATCCACAGGTCTAGCATATCTCTCTCTCTCTCTCTCTCCCTCCCTCTCTTTCTCTCTTCTCTTCCCCCTCTCCCTCCCTCCCATTCTTCCCCTTCTCTTTTGCGCCAGGTCTGTCTTACTTTCAATCTATTCCCTCTGTTCTCACCCTCCTCTGTGCACAGGTATGGTATCTATCCCCTCCCCCCCACGCCCAGGTCTAGCAGCTCTCTAACCCCCATACACACACACACTGGTCCTCCAAATGCTGCAGCAGACTGTGGTAGAGACAGCACTGAAAGCTGCTCTCTGTCCAGAGGGACCTTTCCTCTGCCGCATTCTGCCTCTCTGATGCAACTTCCTGTGGGCAGGACACAGCAGAAGAATGGCCCCGCCAGACAGAGCAGCTTTCAGCACTGCCTCTGCTGCTACTTGCCATAGTAACATAGTAGATGACGGCAGAAAAAGACCTGCACGGTCCATCCAGTCTGCCAAACAAGACAACTCATATGTGCTACTTTTTGTGTATACCCTACTTTGATTTGTACCTGTGCTCTTCAGGGCACAGACTGTATAAGTCTGCCCAGCACTATCCCCGCCTCCCAACCACCAGCCCCGCCTCCCACCACCGGCTCTGGCACAGACCGTATAAGTCTGCCCAGCACTATCCCCGCCTCCCAACCACTAGCCCCGCCTCCCGATCTCGACTAAGCTCCTGAGGATCCAATCCTTCTGCACAGGATTTCTTTATGCTTATCCCACGCATGTTTGAAATCCGTTTCATTTCCACCACCTCCCGCGGGAGGGCATTCCAAGCATCCACCACTCTCTCTCCATGAAAAAATACTTCCTGACATTTTTCTTGTTTCTGCCCCCCTTCAATCTCATTTCATGTCCTCTTGTTCTACCGCCTTCGCATCTCCGGATGCTTTTGGAATGATCAGTGGTGCAGGATAGACAGATGCTGGACCCATGCAGGTGCAATGGGGGAGAGGAGGTTGCAGAGATGCTGGACCCAGATGGGAGGGGGGAGACAGGAAAGAGAAGAGGAAGGTGGAAGCAATTTCAGGTGGCTCCTACCATTGGGCAGCCCTGGGCCTTTTGCCAGGCTCGGTCAATGGTAGCTACACCCATGCTCAAACAGCTTCTGAAAGATGTTTCTCTCCATGTTCACCCTACAATTAAACAGTATATTATATCCTTTTACTTTCAGGATGCAATAGTCTCACATGCATACACTGCCTACTGTTTCTTCTTCTGTTAACCAATGATCTGGATGTACTGAAGAGATACACAGTATATAATATCTGTGGTATTTGTACAGATGTATATATGTATCCATATGTGCATTTACGAATCTGGTTCAATGTACACAAACACATGTATGAATCTCTGTTAGTATATAGCTACCTGTGTATCTGTGTGCATGCCATGTATGTGTGTGTGCTCACTCATGCGCATCTTGGTGGATGCCTGTATGCACAGATATACACAGGTGGAGATGGGTATATCTATCTTATTGAACATCTGCATCCATGTATATAATAAGATTCATGTAAATATTTGTGTATGTGTGCTTATGCTTGCGTATTTATGCTGAAGAAAGTGGTGAGGGTAATGGAACAAGTTGGCACATATACTCTGCTGTTCGCCCCACTCCACATCTCTAGAAAGGAAACAGATTGAATCCCTGTTTATCCCTCCAGCTCCTCTCTGGACTTTGCCAGCAGCAGTGGAGGCTCCTCACATGGTCATTTATCAAATGGGCAGTGGTCAGCAGCACTCCAGGCTGTGGCGCTACTGAGGCTGCCTGGCTGCTGCATCTGCAAAATGTGCACTGTTTGCAAGCTATGGATAGGCCAGTCCCTAGTAAACCCCCTCAGACTGCTGACATGCCGAATGCAGCTGACGTTGATGGATCTGTTCCTGTCTCCCTTTCAGTCCCACTGCAAACAGCAAAAGAGAGAAAGCGAGAGAGAGACAAAGACAGGCCCGGATTAACTCTTTTGTCATGGGCGATGCAGTTTTTACAGGAGAAGATAAAGCTGCTGTCCAGGAGGGCACAGATGGGACCAGTACAGCACAGACTATATCAGGCTATTCAGAGTCAAATAAGGTTCTGTTCCGGCCCGTGGAAAGAGAAGTAACTGTAGAATGATTTACTGACAGGCTTAAAGTCTTCAACCTAGTAAATGCAATATGGCCATGTTTGCAGTGCAAGGGAATGAGCAGACTGGACACTAAGGAACCATAATATCAATAGCAGACAAGTTACACACACACATGGGTTTATTTACTGTAAGACACACAGACGGAAAACCATAATTCAACGCACAACACTCCATGCAAATACACACACATATCGTGAATAGTCAGCTTCCCTACCTTCAATGGGGCAGAACTTCTTTTCATGCAGAAATCACCACTTTCTTAACACTTCCCTTTAAATATATCATCTAATCCAATTAATGCATGTCTACAGGGCTTTATGATATGTTCTTGGGTAATAAATAGAAATAAATAAAAAAATAGAAAAGAAAATAAGATTATACCATAAGAACATAAGGGTAGCCATACTGGGTCAGACCAATGGTCCATCCAGCCCAGTATCCTGTTTTTGAAACTAGCAGCAACATTCCACGCTACCAAGTCCAGTGCAAGCAGTTGCTTCCCATGTATGTCTCAATAGCAGACTATGGACTTTTCCTCTGGGAACTTGTCCAAACCTTTTTCAAACCCAGATATGCTAACCACTGTTATTACATCCTCCGGCAAAGAGTTGCAGAGCTTAACTATTTGTTGAGTGAAAAAAATATTTCCTCCTATATGTTTTAAACGTATTTCCATACTTGTTCTACAACACTCAGGATTTTGTAGACCTCAATCATATCTTCCCTCATCAGTCTCTTAAGCTGAAGAGCCCTAACTTCTTTAGCCTTTCCTCATATGAAGGAGTTCTATCCCCTTTATCATTTTGGTCACTCTTCTTTGAACCTTTTCTAATTCCATTATATCTTTTTTGAGATATGGCGACCAGAACTGAACACACAATAGTCAAAGTGTAGTCACACCATGGAGCAATATAAAAGCATTATAGTATTTTCAGTCTTATTCACCATCCCTTTCCTAATAATTCCTAGCATCCTGTTTGATTTTTTGGCTGCCACACACTGAGCAGATGATTTTAGGTATTATCTATAATGACACCTAGATCTTTATCTTGAGTGCTGACCCCCAAAGTGGACCCTAGCATCAGGTAGCTATGATTCTGATTATTCTTTCCAATGTGCATCACCTTGCATTTGTATACATTAAATTTCATTTGCCATTTGGATGCCCAGTCTTCCAATTTTCTAAGGTCTTCCTGCAATATTTCACAGTCCGCATGTATTTTAACAACCTTGAATAGTTTTGAATCATCTGCAAATTTAATCACCTCACTCGTTGTTCCGATTTCCATATCATTTATAAATATGTTACATAGCACCAGTTCCGATACAGATCCTTGAGATATTTCACTGTTCACCCTCCTCCATTGAGAGAAATGACCATTTAACCCTACCCTCGTTTTCTGTTCAATAACCAATTCCTAATCCACACCAGAACCTTGCCTGCTATCCCATGACTCTTTAAGTTTCTCAGGAATCTCTCATGAGGAACTTTATCAAAAGCTTTCTGAAAATCTAGATACACTACATCAACCGGCTCACTTTTATCCACATATTTATTCACACCTTCAAAGAAATGAAGCAAATTGCTGAGACAAGAGAGTTCCTTTGGATGAACCCATGCTGACTCTCTCCCATTAAATAATGTTTGTCTATGTTTTCTCTAATTGTATTCTTTATGATAGTCTCCACTATTTTGCCTGGCACTGACATCAGGCTTACTGGTCTGTAATTTCCCAGATCACCCCTAGAATCCTTTTTAAAAATCGGCGTCATATTGGCCACCTTCCAATCTTCAGGTACTATGGACGATTTTAATGGCAGGTTACATATTACTCAAGATTCAAAATTATTTTCAGGGTTCAACCACTGTACAAATTCTAATGATTTAAAGAATAATATCAGGGTTGGCATATGCTATGGCACAAGTATGTGATCACAGCCAACGTTCACAGCCAATGTCTACAGTCTAGATGTGAAATTCAAGGCCACAAAAAAAGCTAAGTTGGAAAGCTTTATTGTTGAAGTTACAACATCCGGGGTTTTTAAGCCGATTATGAGGAAGTCCAACTCTGATTAAAGCAACGAGTTTGCATATATGAGGAGTTTCTCGAGGCTTTTCCCCTAGTAACACATACTTGTGCCATAGCATATGCCAACCCTGATATTATTCTTTAAAAGTTACATATTACTAACAGCAGATCAGCAGTTTCATGCATGAGTTCTGTGAGTACCCTTGGATGTATGCCATCCAGTCCAGGTGATTGACTACTCTTTAATTTGTCAATTTGGCTCAGTACATCTTACAGGTTCACTGAGATTTTTATCAGTTCCTTTCCATCATCATCCTTGAAAATCATTTCTGGTACAGGCAGATCTCTTACATCTTCTTCTGTAAAGACTGAAGCAAAGAATTCATTCAGTATCTCTGCTATGGCCTTGTCCTCCCTGAGTGCCCCTTTTGCTCCTTTGTGATCTAATAGTCCCATGGATTCCCTGGCAGGTTGCCTATGCCTAGTAGCACTATAGAAATGATAAGTAGTAGGCTTTCTGCTTCTGATGTACCTGAAAAGGTTGTTACTGTGAGTTTTAGCCTGTGTGGCAAGTTTCTCTTCAAATCCTTTTTTACCCTTCTTTATTAATGCTTTGCATCTGACTTGTCAGTGCTTATGTTGCTTCTTATTTTCTTCATTTGGGTAGTTTTTCCATTCTTTGAAGGACAATATTTTGGCTGTAATAGCCTCTTCACCTTTTAACCATGCTGGCTGTCATTTTCTCTTCTTTCCACTTTTGCAAATACATGGAATGCATCTGGACCTTTTCTATTGGACTAACTAAATACATCTTTTGATTAGCTTTCGAAGGTAACCCTTCTTCTTCAGATCGGAAATAAGCAATTGTTGACAAATATCAGAATATAAATTGAAACACAGAGGCATTCCAATGACAGTCTTACAGGAAAAGGGAGGGGTTGGTTAGGTGAGAAACAGGAATATGTTCTTCAAACCACATACGACTTGAAATATCCTTCAAATTAGCACTGGAAAGTTTACTAGCTAACCATCAGTAATACAAAACCTCATGTGTATTCATCAATACATACACACACACATGATCGCAAGCGCGCACACATCTAAAGATATCCTTAAATACATACACCCATATTATCTTGGAATAACCTACAGATTTGGAAGTTACTTTCTGACCTTCCATGTCTTAGAAGATGCAAAACGTTCATTTTTCTGGTTAATAGCAGGTGGGGGATTGACTTGAAATATGAAATGTTGTAGTAATTGATGCAGGTGATTTAGAAATGCATATTATTAACCCTAAACCAGCACCAAGCAGTACCCTAACATGGTGTTAATAAATAGGTGTCCTTTCTAGTAGTCCTGACTAATTCATTGCACCGTGTTAGTGGATCCTCTTCCATTTTTCTGACCTGCTGCCAACACTGTTTAGTGAGTATGGTGTTAGTGAGTACACTTTCCTCTGACCCAGTCCAGTTTCCCAGAATTATGTTATGAGGTACTCCATCTGAGTTGGAGTAGAGGAGTGGCTTAGTGGTTAGTGTGCTGGCTTGATATCCCGAGGCGCCCTGTTCAAATCCCACTTCTGCTCCTTGTGATCTTGGGAAAGGGGATTGTAGCTGTTCGGTTGTTACAATCAAAACAGTTTACATTGGTTTACTTATTTTGCACCTGGGGCAATGGAGGGTTAAGTGACTGACCCAGAGTCACAAGGAGCTGCAGTAGGAATCAAACCCAGTTCCCCAGGATCAAAGTCCACTGTACTAACCACCAGGCTACTGCTCCGAGTCACTTAACCCTCTATTGCCTCAGGTACAAATTTAGGGGCCTTTTTACTAAGGTGCGCTGAAAAATGGCCTGTGCTAGTGTAGATGTGTGTTTTGGGCATGTGCAGAATTATTTTTCAGTGCACCCACAAAAAATGCCTTTTTAAAATTTTTGCCCAAAATGGACGTGCGGCAAAATGAAAACTGCTGCGTGTCCATTTTGGGTCTGAGACCTTACCGCAAGCCATTGACCTAGCGGTAAGGTCTCATGCGATAACCGGGCAGTAATGGTCTACGAGCATCAAATGCCACTTGACGCGCATAATTGCCATGCATCAGAAAATAAAAAATATTTTTCAGACACGCATAGTGGATGCACGCCAAAATTGAAATTATTGCAAGGGCCATGCGGTAACCGGGCAGTAACTCCAATTTGGCAGAAGTTGGGCGAGCGTAGGCAACTATGCAGCTTAGTAAAAGGGCTCCTTAGATTGTGAGCCCTGCAGGGACAGGGAAATACCAGGTGTATCAAAATGTAACTCACTTTGAGTTATATGAGCACAATCCCAAATGAATAAACAAGCAGTATTGATCCACTGCACCAGTATGTGGTTTGATATACCACTAAACATTTGTATATCTAAGCAGCTTACAATTAAGTGTCAAAACACAGTACAATTCAAATAGCATGAAGTAAAGGATATGCAATGAAAGGGAGTTAGAGAGAGAAAAGATGACTTCCATACAGCCTCAGTAACCCAGGTGTCCTGTGTCCCTCTTTAAACAGAAGGGGACTTAAAGTCAGGCTTGCAAAGTGGGCAAATGATGTCTCAAGTCTCATGGCATTACATTCCAAAGGGTGGGCACTTCAGCACAGAAAGTGGTGCATTAGGAGGATTCTAATCTAATTTTGATATGATGTGATACTATTTATTGAGTAAGAACATTTGTTATACCACTATTAGTATCATGGTGGTTTACAGTAGTAAAATGCAAAGCAGAACAAGTATTAATGATTAAAACCCACAACAAACGTGACAGAGAAAGCACAAAAGGAAGGAAGGCGCTAGGATAACAAAAAGGACCTACATCGACAACAGCATTCGAAACCTGGACACATAAGGGAGAAACAAATATCACCCACTAGGTAAAGGAAAGGAAAATAATTCAAATACCTTGGGGTGGGGGGTGGGGGACACAATTTCAAAGCAGCCTTAAAAACTTACTAATTTTAGGTCGAACACGCAGTTCAACCAGAAGCTGGTTCTATAAATGAGGAGCCAAACATCGAAAAGCAGTTGATTGAGTAGAATCCAAACAAATAGATGAAACTGAAAGAATCCATAGTAAGTTAGTATTAGATGAATGAAGAACACAACCAGGAGAAAAAGATACAAGATAGTCAGGAGAACCAAAATAAAAAGCCTTACGTATAAGAAGTTAAATCTTATATTGAATACGAGAAGTAATAGGAAGACAGTGTTGAAGGAAGAGGGACCACACTGGGGAGCTGGGGCACGATGGGAGCAGTGCAGAGCTGAACAGAGAGCAGCGTGGAAAGGGCGCTGAATCCCCAAGAAGTTCACCCAGTGCATTCCTCTGTGTGTGTGTGTTTGCCCATCCAGAGAGGGGAAGACCGGCCGTGTGACTGCCTGTCCTGTAAAGAAGAGACCTTACTGGAAAGAAGAGAGAGAGAGAGAGACCCCCACACACACACCCAGTGCCCAGACACCAAAGGAACTGGTTTTGGAGTGGGTGCCAGCGTGAGTATCTGCCTGCAGGAGGATCTAGCACAGGAGCCTGCCGGTTCGAGTGTCTGTGCCTAAGAGAGCCTGCCGTAGGGAAGGAGCTGCCCAGCCTAAGCCTTGAGCCCTGTGAGTGCCTGCAGTTAGAGGCCTGCCTTTAGGGGGTTTAGCTTAACTGTCTATCAGTTTGAATAGTGGGTGTAGAACAGGTAAAAAGGGAAACAATAAAATAAACGAGTTATGTTTTGGGAGGGTCAAATAGTAATTTTCTTTGCTTATCTTTTTACTTAAATTTAGTTAGTCCACAAGGCTCTTTGCCAAAGAAAATACTGATTGGGTCTAGGGAGCACACACACCATGCACAGGGAATCAGGGTTTTAGTTCTTTTGAATCAGGATAGTAGGTACCCTGGAGTTCCTGAGCCAGTGAGCTGACCCTGCCAACCGAGGAGATATGAACGTGGAGACGACCAAGGTACCCAATGCAAAACAGCGGAGACAACCAAGGTACCCAGTGGCGATTCTAGCAAAGAACTGATATACCATTAACATCATTGTGTGCACACAAATTAATCCCCCCCCCCCAAAAAATAAAAAAAAATCTCAGATCTGAGTACACTAACATTATACGCTCACTGCAACACACTTATCTGAGGGAAGCCTGGGTGTATGTGAATCTGTTGAAACTTGCAAGAGAAAATTTAGACATGGGGACAAATGGCCTGGTTCCTGGGGAACAGAATTGAAGTTATATTAAGGGGAACAGAGTAGCTGGGCATATTTGTCTGATGCTTATTGCTAACTATGAATATTTATGCTTGAAGTATTTATTGTATTTATTTATTTGTTATATTTATATCCCACATTTTCCCAACTTATTTGCAGGCTCAATGTGGCTTACAAGGTACCGAGAGGCGTTTGCCATTTCGGTTGATAACAAATACAAGATTGTGTTGTGCTCAACTGAGGAAGAAGTGAATCTGGTGTCATGGGGTCAAGGGATAGAAGATAGTAAATTGTCCAGTACAATCATTGATTATGTTGTGTTGCTGGGTGTGGGAATTTATGTTGGATCGGTGGGATAAGTAGAGTGACTGAGTTTAAGTAGCAGAGGTAGAGAAAGAGCAAAGTAATAATTGAGTTTGTACTCATGTTTGGGATGTTTTGTGTTATTGCATAAGTTAGATTGGGGTCTTGGTAATTTTAATTGTAAATTTGAACACATTATTATCTTTGTAATTTATTGCAAAGTATTTAACATCTTGTATTTTCCCTATTTAACACCATCAACTTTAATAATTGGTATCAACTTAAAGAAACATTTTCAAGTGTTTCTAATTATTTTACTATTTAATAAAATATTTAATACTAGTAAAAAAGGCCCGTTTCTGACACAAATGAAACGGGCGCTAGCAAGGTTTTCCTTGGCTCCCCTGCAGCCACCCATGTCCAGTGACTCTCCTCTCCCCCTGCGCCCACTGCAGCCACCCATGTCCAGCGACCCTCCTCTCTCCCCTGCCCCCCTCCAGCCACCGATGACCAGCAACCCTCCTCTCTCCCCTGCCCCCCCTCCAGCCACCCATGTCCAGCGACCCTCCTCTGGACATGGATCAGCTGTGAGGCATGTTGTTTTTTTTCCCCTGGGTTCTGAAGATATCATAATGGCTACGGGATGTCAGCCTGATCTACGGAGCCTAGCAGACCAACTCGGAATGAGCCACAGTCCCAGGCAAGTCAGAACATTGGAGGTGAGAATTATTATATAGGATTTTCTTGTAAAAAATCCTTTGGTTGTGTGGAGTTTATTTGGGAACCATACTTGAAACTGTGACATCTCTATCTATTTTCTATTTATTTATTTATTTATTTATTTATTTATTTATTTATTTATTTATTTATTGTCATTGCCCGCTCTACCACCAGGGGATTTACATTGAGCTTCAAGGAAAGAGGTAACACTATCAAACTTTTTGGTTCCCGTAATAAACTTCACAGTTGCACTTTCATGGGCGTAGTTTGGGAGGGGGGGGGGTGAAGGGGGCAGTGCCTCCCTAAACAAACTGCCTTTAGTTGAACTTGAAGCCCCTCAAAAAACAGCTTCCCGCAGCGCTGATCTATTTTCCTCTCTCTCTCTCTTCTTCCACCCCGTGACACACGGTATCGCTATCCACAACCCCTCCACAGCCCTATCTGCAGTCCTCCAATCTTTCAGCCGCCGGCAGCCTCAGCAATAAAAACTCACTGTCTTCAGCCTGCCCTGGAAGCCCTTCTCTGTACAATGTCTGTTGGTTCCCGCGTAGGTAGAGAGCTGTACAGAGAAGTGCTTCCGGGGCTGGCTGAAGGTAGTGAGTTTTCATTGCTGAGATACAATGCCAGCACGGCAGCTGAAAGATTAAAGGACTGCAGGCAGGGCGAGGGGTGTGGAGAGCCATACCGGACCTCACGGAGGTGGAAGGAAAGAGAAAGATGCCACACCCGCAGGTAGGGTAAACAAATGTTGCATCATGGTGGGGGGGGGGGGGCAGGGAAGAGAGATACTAGACCTAGGGGGAGGTGGGGAGGGAAGCAAGAAAGTGAAGAAAACTGGATAGGGGAGTAGAGTGACAGATTCTGTGATGTGAGGGTTGAGGAGATTGGGAAAATCACGGATCCATGGAGGGGGAGAAATAGTGTGTATATGAATATGTATGTATGCAAATGATATGCTAATGTACCAAGGCCCACCCTTTACCCCCCCCCCCCCAAATGAAACAGGCAAACTACACCCATGTGTATTTTGCATCATTTGCCTTTCAGTCTACTACAAGAATGTTGTCCTGTGACAAGTGTTGCATTAAATGATATTTGAGCATGCCATTTTTCTTCTAATCCATCTCATGATCCACAATACATTAGAGAGCACTCTTCCTTTTGAACCAGCACTGATCTATTGCCCCATCATTATAGCAGTAGCACTTTTTTCCCTCTGAACTAGCATACAGCCAATGTTCCAACATGATGCTAAGCTATACTGTACTCATCCCTCAGAGTCAGCATTAAAATTCTGTAGTTTCTATAATGGCTTAGCAGTCCTTTGTAGGATCCCTTCCAGGGGTGTAGCTAGGTAGGGCCACGGGGGCATGGGCCCCCACAGACTTAGCTCTGGCCCCTTCCACTTTTGAGCCCCCCCCCCCCGCTGTTTTCGACCCCCCCCCCCCTCCCGCCACCAACGAGGGAATTATTAGGAAAGGGATGGTAAATAAGACCAAGGATACTATAATGCCTCTGTATTGCTCCATGGTGTGACCTCACCTTAAGTATTGTGTTCAATTCTGATTGCCGTATCTAAAAAAAAGGTTATAGTGGAATTAGAAAAGGTTCAAAGAAGACCAACCAAAAGATAAAGGGAATGGAATCCCTCCTATATATATATATTTTAATTTATTTATATTTAATATATTCTCATCTTCATCCATGTATACTAATTTTCATCGATATTACTCTATTCTTGATTAGACTTTCAATATGATATGAGCTATAAGGCATCAGATATAAAGCATGTGATAAGCTATTGGACCTCATATAGCACAAAGCTATTCCAAATCCAAGCTCTGAAATCTTCATCAATCATTTGCTTCCAGTAGCCCAAGTTTAACTAATATTAAAACAAATGAGTATATTATAACAAAATGTTCACTTCCAAAATTGTTGAAACAATAAAATAAAGAGAGACTACTTAACTGAAATGGACACATAGTCCAAACACTGTGAAGGCAAGCTTACATGAATAGAATAATATTGATGAAAATTAGTATACATGGATGAAAATGAGAATATATTAAATATTATTTGAGTTTAATTAAACTTACTCTCTCTGGTTGCCACTTTCATATTACTACTCTTATTCTTTATTCCCAGAAATATTCCCTAGGTTTGAACTGTTGAAATCAGGTAGGGACCTGTCAAGATAATCCATAAGGATTAAAGTATCATAAAAATTTCCCACCAGCTCTGCAAACTTTGCATCAAAATTGAATGCTTTGGGACTATCTCCTTATCTCAGGCTGTAGTGTTCCATGCTTCAGCATAAGGGATGTGGAGTCAAATCTCCAAACAATTAGTGAGGATACTCTGGAACTTGGAGTACTACAGAGATGAATCACTCATGCCTGGGAAGGGAGGGAAGATAGCTGTTTTTATGTGACCAAAGAGGGGTGATAAGGGTATGCTTTGGAGGAAACTCCTTAGGCTACTGAAGCTTCCTGTAATTATTTTGACATATCATCTGGGAACATGGAAGCAAAAATAGGCTACAGACAGAGGGGGAAAACAAATAAAAATGGGTTGCTTTGGGCCAACACCATGGCTTAAGTCAGTCTTTCCCAAGTCCAGTCCTGGAGTACCCCTCGGCAGTCAGGTTTTCAGGATATCCACAATGAATATGCATGAACTTGATTTGCATACACTGCCTCCATTATATGCAAATGTCTTTCATGCATATTCATTGTGGATATCCTGAAAACCTGACTGGCAAGGGGTACTCCAGGACTGGACTTGGGAAACACTGGCTTAAGTCATAAGGTTGCACACTACAGTGTAGCAGACTTGTGGTCAAATCTGTGTCCACTAGGTTGGATACCACTGGTTGCATCACGGAGGTAATGTGCTTGATACCAGGAAGTGAGTAAACAGTAGCCCCTGCTATATATAAGCAACCATGTTGTAGGATCATCTCAAAGGAGATGTCCCTTCCACCCTCTGATTTGGTAAGGTTTCCCAGTGTCAGCTGAGTATGCCACATGATTGGGGGCGGGGAGGGGATGAGAAAAGGCAAGAAAGAAATGGGTGATTTTCACAGGTTTAATATTATAAAAATAATATTATAAGTTTAAAATCATTTATAAACTGTCATCCTAATTAAACAATAAAAATAATAATTTGCTTGAATAACAAACAGAGTCATAAATTTGATTTTTCAAACCGACTCTCTCATTTAAAATGTTAGAGGTCCTGTGACTTTGCAATAGAAGTCTATGACAAAAATATTGGAATTATAAAAATCACAAACATCTCTCACGAATGACTGGGCAGGAAATGTTCCTGGAGTGTGCCTGAAAACAAATATTTGTCCACCTATAGACTGGAAGTGTAGAAGCCTGGGCACATGGGGAAGCAAAGAGAGAAGTCTAATTAGAAACAGGAAGCATCCTGATTGATTGCAAAAGGCAGAGCAGCACTGAGATCTGGGTTTCACATACCCTTGGAAATTTGTTATTAATTTAAATCTTATTATTGCTGGCAAATGCAGGATGACATTTTACACGATTTGTTTATGCAGTCTGAGTCACGGATACAGCACTGTGATTCCAGCCTTGTGTACAGAACCACGCCTTTAACCTTTCCTCTTCAAGACATGGAATAGTAATCTCATATCAGCCTCTGTGCAATATAAGGCAGAGCTATCAAGAATACTTAGGGGTCCTTTTATGAAGCTGCGGCAAAAGAGGGATTATGCTGGCACTGGTGCGTGTTTTTGATGTGCACTGAGGCCCACTTTTACCACAGCAGGTAAAAGGCAAGTCTTTCTTTTTTTAAAGAAATGGATATGCGGCAAGTGAAGCACTTGCCATGCGCCCATTTCGGGGGGGGGGGGAGCACTTACCGTCACCCATTGAGGTGGCGGTAAGGGCTCCCGCGCTAACCCAGCAGTAACCAGGCAGCGAGCGGCACTGTCCAATTACCTCCAGAAATGGCGCACGATGGGGATAGGAACTACCGCTGGGCTGCTACGGTAGCCCAATAGTACTTCCATTTTAGCGAATGGTAAGCCCGCATTGGGCTTACCACCGTTTTGAAAAGTCCCCCATGAGGGAAGCATTTTGACCAAGCCTGGTTCTGAACTTACATCCAGAGCAGTGTGGTCTCTGATTCTACCTATTGAAATCAGTGTTGCAAGATGCATAATGCATATGGATAGGCCCAAAACCTCACTCCTGGACCAGGTAATTGTGTATTAGTTCTCAGCCATGAGTAGAGCCAGTGCAAGAATAGTGGGCACCCAGACAAGCCTTTAACCTCATCCCCCCTCCCAAATAAACTTTCAGGCACCTAGCTTTCAGCCCACACCCCCCCCCACCCCCACCCAAGATTTTGACAAACTCAACAACCATGATCTTCACACACAAATCCTATAAAAATGCAGGTTAAGGTATGTGCTGATGGCTCTTTGGCTGTGAGGACCTATTGTTTTGCTTAGACTGAAACTGCTCTTTGCTGATCCCAAGAAGCTGCTACTCTAGGCGACTGCCTAGTCCTGCCTAATAGGTGGGCTACCACTGGCCATGAGTTCGGTACATCCCTTCTTTATCTTTCAGCTGAGACTGAGAACGTGCACAACACAGGGACAATTTTACAACTGGGCGTTCCCAAAGATGCTGTAGAGGCCTTTTCAATAATGGTAGCTGGGCATCCAGGTTTTGTTATTGAATACTAGGGTAACCCAGCATCGGTGTGTCTTAACTGTTAGGCAGTCACAGTTATACCAAATATAGAGATGGCATTAATGCAGGAGCCCAAATACAGCAGCCATGTGCATAACTTACAGAATTCTGTAAGTTACGTGCATAACATAGACAAAACTATGGAATAGCCTCCCTAAAGCTGTGAAAACAATACACGACCACCTGAACTTCAGGAAATCACTAAAAACCATCCTCTTCAAAACGGCCTACCCCAATGACCCCATGTAAACTTCTTCACCCAGCAACACAGCATGACTATCTATAATCGTACTGGACAACATGCAGTCTTCATCCCTTGTGACCCTCCACTTATAACTCATATGATCACTATGCAACCTTGTATCTGTTATCAACCGACTGAGCAAATACCTTGACGGTACTATGTAAGCCACATTGAGCCTGCAAATAGGTGGGAAAATGTGGGGTACAAATGCAATAAATAAATAAAATAAATAAATGTGAGTAGATGACGGCAAATAAAGACATGTACAGTCCATCCGTCCCAACAAGATAAACTCATAGCATAAGGTATGATGAGATACTACATGGGTATACTTGATCATGATTTGTCCTTGTCATTTTCAGGGCACAGACCGTAGAAGTCTGCCCAGCTACTGGTGTTGCCATCTAATTACCACTAAGCTTGTTTGGTTCCATGACTTCTGTACAGGATTCCTTTGGGTTTATTCCACACATTTTTGAATTCTGTTACCGATTTCATCTCCACCACCTCCTGCGGGAGGGTATTCCAGGTATCTACCACCCTCTCCATGAAAAAGTGAGAGTCCTGGCTATGTCCTGTACATGCTCCATTCATGTGAATAACCCTCTTGCAAATACGCACTATGCAAGATCTGTAAGTATTTGCAAATAGTGCCTAGGCACCCTGCCTGGAACTTTTGTGGGTAAGTGTACAATTACATGCATGTGCTAATCTAGACATTTACCCATGCAGGCGGCACATAAATGGAGGCAACTATCCAGCTTATTTTCAAAAGAGAAGGCCAGCCATCTTTCGACACAAATCGGGATGGCTGGCCATCTCTCAAGGCCGGCGAAATCGGCATAATCGAAAGCCGATTTTGACTGGCCTCAACTGCAGTCCATCGCGGAGCCGGCCAAACTTCAAGGGGGTGTGTCGGAAGGGTAGTGAAGGCGGGACAGGAGCATGCCGGGGCGTGCTTAAGAGATGGGCACCCTTGGCCGCTAAGGTTCAAGGTTGTATTTATTTGATTGGAGTGGAGAAGTGGCCTAGTGGTTAGAGCACCCATCTTGACATCCAGATGGTGGTCAGTTCAAATCCCACTTCTGTTCCTTGTGATCTTGGGCAAGTCACTTAACCCTCCATTGCCTCAGGTACAAACGTAGATTGTGAGCCCTCCAAGGACAGAGAAATACCCTGTGTACCTGAATGTAACTCACCTTAAGCTACTATTGAAAAGGTGTGAGCAAAATCAAAATAAATAAATAAAATATGCACCTAAAGCAGGTTACATGTAATAAAATCAATAGAAAAGTAAAGAACATCATATCAATTAGAATAGGACAAGGAATAAGGAAGAGAAAAGGAAAAGAAAATACTTGCACACTACAGACTTGCAAATTTGTGCATTAAAAGCTGACCTGAACAGATGTGTCTTTTCAACAGAACTTTACATTTAGGAAGGGTGTCCTCCGCTCGCAATGATAGCGGAAGAGCGTTCCACGGTGAGGGCATCAGTTTTTGGAATGTACCCAAATGCACCTCCCGGACCGAAGACACAGCCAATAGCTGTTGTTGACTAGAACGTAGGGTTCTAGAAAGTGTGTAAGGCATCAGAAAAGAAGCACTTAATTGGCATTAATTATGATTTGCAACCAGATCTGGCTGTCCGCTATTCTGTAACACCGCTACAGAGTAGGAAACCTTATGTTCCAAAGTTGTGGGTTGCTCCTTATTTCTGAGTGAACATAAATCTTTCATTAGAATATAACTACTACTTACTACTTATCATTTCTAAATGATAAGTAGTATTCTAATGCTCCTTAGCTCAGAGTGAACATAAATCTTTCATGAAAATATAAGAACGTAAGAGTAGCCATACTGGGTCAGACCAATGGTCCATCTAGCCCAGTATCCCGTTTCCAAACAATGGCCAAGCCAGGTCACAAGTACCTGGCAGAAACCCAATTATTAGCAGCATTCCATGCTATCAATCCTGGGGCAAGCAGCTGGTTCTCCATGTCTGTCTCAATAGCAAAGTTCCAAACCTTTTTTTAAACCCAGATATGCTAACGGCCGTTACCACATCCTCCAGCAATGAATTCCAGAGCTTAACTATTTGTTTTAAATGTATTGCCATGTAACTTCCTCGAGTGTCCCCTAGTCTTTGTAATTTTGGAATGAGTAAAAAATCGATTTGCTTCTACTCGTTCTACACCACTCAGGATTTTGTAGGCCTCAATCATATTTCCCCTCATCCATCTCTTTTCCAAGCTGAAGAGCCCTAACCTTATTAGCCTTTCCTCATACCAGAGGAGTTCCATCCCCTTTATCATTTTGATCGCTCTTCTTTGAACCTGTTCTAATTCTGTATATCTTTTTTGAGATATGGTGACTAGAACTGAACACAGTATTCAAGGTGTGGTTACACCATGGAGCGATACAGAGGCATTATAGTATTTTCGGTCTTATTCACCACCCCTTTCCTAATAATTCCTAGCATCCTTATCTGTGTCCATTACTCAGTGTCTCTATTTTCTACCCTATAAAACTTAATGGACCCCTTTCTGGCTTGGGAAGGTCTATATCTCTATGTTGTTCATCTGGGAATCTTAGAAGATACCCTCTTTTCTTGTATGGTGCTCTAACCTTTCTGGTCTGGAGTATAATATGTTGGTAAGGTTTTCCAACCGAGCACCCCCTTGTCATACTCAATTATTATTTGGAAGGTGCTTATGTTTTCAGATCATTTAAACACCTTCCAGCAGCGTCTCCTTAATATTATGCTAGCAACAGCCTGTCAAAATCTAATGTGTGCTTGGAAAGACAAAACACAGCTGAATGCTTCCTTTTGGTGGAATTCAGTATTTCTCTCTGCCAAATATGAAGCTGCCGCTATGGAGTGGTTACAGTGCTCACTAGATGTTGCAAAAGTATGGGCCTCTCTGGATAATTTTGTACAAGACATGCAATGTTTGTTTGATTCATTTTACTGTGATCACTCTTTTACTTCCTGCAAATGTGCTGGCTATTCTGGTTACTTGTATTGCATCTCCTGTGTTCTATTTTTCCACGTTGTATTGGTTTGTTATATTTTAAAAGTTCTAATAAATAGAAACGTTCTAATAAATAGATATGAACTTTAAAAAAAAGGATAGATCTAGGGAATGCACAGAGATGTACTAATAAGAACATAAGAATAGCCATACTGGGTCAGACCGATGGTCCATCTAGCCCAGTATACTGTTTCCAACAGTGGCCAATCCAGGTCACAGGTACCTGGCAGAAATCCAAATAGTAGCAACATTCCATGTTACCAATCCCAGGGCAAGAAGTGGCTTCCCCATTTCTGTCTCAATAGCAGACTATGGACTTTTCCTCCAGGATTTTGTCCAAACCTTTTTTAAACCCAGATACGCTAACCGCTGTTACCATATCCTCCATGTAATTTCATTGAATGTCCTCTGGTCTTTGTACTTTTTGAAAGAGTAAAAAAAATCGATTTACTTCTACCCGTTCTACATCACTCAGGATTTTATAGACCTTAATCATATTCCCCCTCAGCTGTCTCTTTTCCAAGCTGAAGAGCCCTAACCTCTTTAGCCTTTCCTCATACGAGAGGACTTCCATACCCTTTATCATTTTGGTCACTCTTCCTCGAACCTTTTCTAATTCCGTTATATCTTTTTTGAGATACAGTGAGGAGCGAAACAGAGGCATTATAATATTCTTGGTCTTATTTTGCATTCCTTTCTTAATAATTCCCAGCATCCTGTTTGCTTTTTTGGCCACTGGGCAGAAGATTTTAGCCCAGTGTGGTATAAATATTTGTGCATAAATGTTAGCTAGAACACATATAAATTATAAAATACTATACCTATGAATTTCCATTTACTATAATATACTTGTGTATTTGTTTGCTCTGCCCATGAACCATGAAAACATGGCATGTTCTTTTCTGCTAGCCGGTATCTTATGAGGTCATTTACCTGTGTAGGTGGCCACTTATTCACATAAAGACTAGAATGCTGCTATTAACATATGTTCCTGCTGCTTAAAACCTTGTAATATGTACTTCTCTCCTTCACATCATAACATAAGAATAGCCCTATTAGGTCAGACCAATGGTCCATCTAGCCCATTATCCTGCTTCCAACAGTGGCCAATCCAATTCACTATCCTCCCTAATTCTATAAAAATAGCCAAAAATTGTGTGCACAAATTTGGACACACACCCAAATTGTGCGCACAATTTGAGCTAATTAGCACCAATAATTGGCATTTTCAGAAGCAATTACTGGCACTAATACAACATACCGACTAACATTTGTCACAAATGGTCATTCAGATTTCATGGTCTATATACTCAGATATCCCTGCAATTGGATGTATGTGGGGAAAACTATAAGGAAATTATTGGTACATCTGAGTGAACATAAATCTTGCATTAGAATATAAAAACAAAAGAGTAGCCATACTGGGTCAGACCAATGGTCCATCTATGCCAGTATCCCATTTCCAAACAGTGGCCAAGCCAGGTCACAAGTACCTGGCAGAAACCCAATTATTAGCAGCATTCCATGCTATCAATCCTGGGGCAAGCAGCTGGCTCCCCATGTCTGTCTCAATAGCAAACTATGGACTTTTCCAAACCTTTTTAAAACCCAGATACGCTAACCGCTGTTGCCACATCCTCCGACAAAGAGTTCCAGAGCTTAACTATTCACTTAGTGAAAAAATATTTCCTCCTATTTGTTTTAAAAGTATTTCCATGAAACTTCCTCGAGTGTTCCCTACTTTTTGTACTTTTGGAACGAATGAAAAATTGATTTGCTTCTACTCATTCTACACCACTCAGGATTTTGTAGACTTCATTCACATCTCCCCTCATCCATCTCTTTTCCAAGTTGAAAAGCTCTAATCTCGTTAGCCTTTCCTCATACAAGAGGAGTTCCATTCCCTTTATCATTTTGGTTGCTCTTCTTTGAACCTTTTCTAATTCTGCTCTATCTTTTTTTGAGATACGGTGACCAGAACTGAACACAATACTCAAGGTGCGGTTGCACCATGGAGCGATACAGAGGCATTATAATATGGTCGGTCTTATTCACCATCCCTTTCCTAATAATTCCTAGCATCCTGTTTGCTTTCTTGGCTGCCACCACACTATGAGCAGAAGATTTCAGCATATTATCTATAATGAAACCTAGATCTTTTTCTTGAGTGCTGACCCCCAAGGTGGACCCTAACATCAGGTAACTATGATTCAGATTATTCTTTCCAATGTGCATCACCTTGCATTTGTCCACATTAAATTTAATCTGCCATTTGGTTGCCCAGTCTTCCAATTTCCTAAGGTCTTCCTGCAATATTTCACAGTCTGCATGTGTTTTAACAACCTTGAATAGTTTTCTATTGTCTGCAAATTTAATCACTTCATTCGTTGTTCCAATTTTACGAAACAAACCAGGAGCCCTCTTAACAGCATATTAAGCACATTGTGCAGAATTTCAACGTTCTTTTGATCAACTCCACTGTTATGTAATTGATCAAGTGTGGCGAAACCTTAGAGGTGGGAACAGAGGAAAGAAATTATTAAGATTGGAACAACACTTGATTTATAAACTTAAAACACTTGAACTGCAAGGATTGAATACTGCGGTTGAATGGACAGCTTTCCTTTGAAATTCCTCTATACCAGCTGATGTGGTGACGTAGAATGCTGTGATAGGATACAAAATTGTGAGGAGATTCATGATTGAATAATAAGTAGTTGGTGTCTACGTTTTAACAGGTTCCATTTTGGGGGGGGAGGGGGGGGTTGAACAACATGAAGTAGTGTGAGCCGCAATGTTGCTGTGAGTAATTTGATAGTTTTTCTTGTTTTGACTGTTTTTGTGCAAAAATTCATTGTTATTTTCTTTTGCAGTAAATGATATGACCACGCAAATTCCCCTGAAGAAGCTTTACAGTGAAACAGAAAGCCTGCCGGGAATTGTGAAGATAAGTGCTGCATAATATATTATTTCTACAGAATTGCTTTTTACATAAATGTTTCATGAAGTATAAAGAAAAATAATACAAATTCTAACGAAGGTTTGTGGCCAATGATTACAAGAGAATCTGTTGTGAGTATTATGTTCTGAAATAGACAAAAGTGCGCAGACCATTTCTGAGGTCTTTTCCTCCTTTTTTGTATTTTCAAGAGTGGTTTATTATTAATACACAAGATATATTCATTCATTTTTTTGTTCAATTTTAAAGTTGGAAATAGAGGATACTGTCCTAAGGGGCCCTTATACTAAGCTGCAGTAAAAGGGGTCCTGCTGTAGCAGCAGCGACCATTTTTGTCACGTGCCAGGTTCCCCCTTTACTGTAATGGGTAAAAAGGCCAAAAAATAAAATGGATGTGCAGTAGGTTTGCACATGCTGCACGGCCATTTCAGGGGGATCATTTCCCACCACCCATTGAGGTGACGGTAAGGGCTCCCACACTAACCCGGCAGTAATCGGGCAGGGTGCAATGCTGCCCGATTACCACCGGGTACCCCCCCCCCCCCCCCCGTGGAAATATTTTTTAAATTTTCCGCTAGTGCCAGAAATGGTGTGTGCTGGGGATGTAACTATTGCCAGCACCCGCGTTGGGCCAGTGGTAGTTCTGGAGCCAGAAATAAAACGCAGACTTCCTGGTGGATTTTAATTATGCACAAGAGGGACATGGGAAAACAAGTCTAAAGTCATTCAAAGATCTTAATAATCATAGCGGGGAGTAGTAAACGGTTAGTTTAGCCAAGTAATCTGGAAGCCTTGTTGATTTATATAAAGTAATCAGCAAAGATAAATACAGAGGGTTACAGTATGAATTGCCTTATGAGTAAGGACTAAAATTTTGAACTGTATTCTATATTGGCTAGGGAGCCAGTGATACCACACAAGTTATGGTTTTGCAGAATCAAGTCAATGAGCACAGCTTAGGAGATGGACCGCTGTGTTTTGAATTGTCTCTAATCATTTCAGATTACACACTATTATGCCTGCATAAATGTGTGCATTGTGTGTGCACTAAAACCTTTTTATACATGTAAACTAATGATAAGTACATAAGTAATGCCACACTGGGAAAGACCAAGGGTCCATCGAGCCCAGCATCCTGTCCACGACAGCGGCCAATCCAGGCCAAGGGCACCTGGCAAGCTTCCCAAACGTACAAACATTCTATACATGTTATTCCTGGAATTGTGGATTTTTCCCAAGTCCATTTAGTAGTGGTTTATGGGCTTGTCCTTTAGGAAACCGTCTAACCCCTTTTTTTAACTCTGCCAAGCTAACCGCCTTCACCACGTTCTCCGGCAATTAATTCCAGAGTTTAATTATGCGTTGGATGAAGAAAGCTTTTCTCCAATTTGTTTTAAATTTACTACACTGTAGTTTCATCGCATGCCCCCTAGTCCTAGTATTTTTGGAAAGCGTGAACAGATGCTTCACATCCACCTGTTCCACTCCACTCATTATTTTATATACCTCTATCATGTCTCCCCTCAGCCGTCTCTTCTCCAAGCTGAAAAGCCCTAGCCTCCTTAGTCTTTCTTCATAGGGAAGTCGTCCCATCCCCGCTATCATTTTAGTCGCCCTTCGCTGCACTTTTTCCAATTCTACTATATCTTTCTTGAGATGCGGTAACCAGAATTGAACACAATACTCAAGGTGCGGTCGCACCATGGAGCGATACAACGGCATTATAACATCCTCACACCTGTTTTCCATACCTTTCCTAATAATACCCAACATTCTATTCGCTTTCCTAGCCACAGCAGCACACTGAGCAGAAGGTTTCAGTGTATTATCGACGACGACACCCAGATCCCTTTCTTGGTCCGTAACTCCTAACGTGGAACCTTGCATGACGTAGCTATAGTTCAGGTTCTTTTTTCCCACATGCATCCCCTTGCACTTGCTCACATTAAACGTCGTCTGCCATTTAGCCATTTGCATGTTAGTTCATAGATATATGCATGTACCAGTGATTTCGACACACAAAACCTTTTTAAGCACTCTACCGAATTAAAAGGGGACGTTATCAACGTAGGCTATCATTTAGATGGGTTATTGTACTACAACTCATGCTATTTTAGCACAGGTCCCATTTTATGCAATGAGATCTAATTAATAATAACCTGGGTTAATAGTAAAATAACACATCTTAACAGTAGCCCACATTAATAAATCTTCCCCCTAAATGCGCACTAACAAATGTACACCCGTGACATCCAGTTTTCAGAAAAGCACCTCGAACAAGATTACTTTTCCAGCACTTTGCTGAAGAATTGTGATAGCTGATGCTGTAGATAACCTGCCACATGTCTCTAGGTGCTCATATTCCAGCTGAAAAACTATCAAGCTTTCCATGATGACAAAGATGTATTCTAAATGGTAGTTATCCCTCTGGATGTAATATTTAAAGATATCTCTCTGTTATGTGAACATGTGTGCAATAACCTGTTTCATCTGCCTTTTTTAATCACCCTCCCATCCTTGGTTGGCTCTGATTGGTTAGAAGCACATGTATTGTGGTCAACCTGCCTTTGAGAGTGCCAAAAAAAAAAAGTTAATTTGGAGCTCTGGTCTTCTCCCAGGATGCATTTGGGTTGCAGCCCATAATGATATGTATAATTGCAAAGGCCTGCCAAAAAAAGCAGGCTGAATCTAATTGAGTCAACACACCGCTATTAATAATAAAATGGCAGAGTCTTTGCTATTAATCACGCAAGCTGCCTGTACTGCAGGCAGGCTCGGCTATCTGGCTACCAGACAAGACCTTTACAAAACCTGGTACAGTGAAATGCATTTATATGAAAACCTGCTATTGAACCACACCTGCTAAATGATCCTGCTTCTCACTGCACAATGCATAGCAGCACATAGTATATTTAGGCGGTATATCAAGCCTTCTCAAATAAATAAATACATACATAAAATGGCCTCATTGTAGGTCAGTCTGGTGACTCATGCACTGCCATGTAGATGGTGCCCAGAGATGCCAAGTTACCCAGTTCCAGGCTGGAGATTTTGGGCCAGTCCTGGTTTAGAACTTTCCAAAGCAGTGTGGGATTTGTAGTGCCAGATCCTGCCCATTGAAATCAGTGCTGCAAGTTCCATAATGCACCAGGATGGTGTGCTTAGAAATCGAGGACTGGCCCAAAATCTCCAGCCTGGAACTGGGTAACTTGGCATCTCTGGGTGCCTGAGACAGATTTTCTACTCCTCAGGTCAGCTGGGGTGAGATTGATCCAGAGGCAGCATTCACAGCTGCGTCATTAGAACGAGAGAACTATGGTCCTTGCTTAATGGCGACACCTGGTGACTGGATTCTGGGCCCCAGGTTGCAGGGCATGACCCCTGGCCCAGAACTGTTAGTGTGAAGGCCACTAGGCACTTAAAAGGGAAAATAAAGTGAGGGGGGGGGGGACTTCCAAGTAGTTATGAATGAAAATTTGTGGCACTGGAATCACAGCCCTGGTTCCGACTAAGCCAGAAGCCCAAAGGACCAGGAAGAAACTACTAGTCAAAATAATAAAATTGCTTGATGGCTAGTGCAGGTGAAAAGCAGATGACTAACCCGCTAATTTGATATTTTCCCTATGCACCGAGAATAAAATGCTGTATTGCCTTCCTGTGTTAAAAAGGGGGACGATACTGAAAGAATAAATTTTCTGTGCACTAAACCAGATCGTGTCCATGTTGTGAAAGCCTCTTAAACAAATAGCTCTAAACAGCATAAACCTTTTTAGAGTCCTCATCACTGAGGCTGTGCATTTAATGTTTTGCCACAATGAAAGTGCCCATTATCCCTTTTCAGAAACCAACCCTCTCCCCCCCCCCCCCCCTACACACATACAGGCTCTCTGCCATTCCGTTCCTCCCCCATAAAATTAGAGAGTGCTGGCTCCTTAGAGAAATTCACTTCATTGTTAGAAATAGCCGAAATTGGCTTGCAACTAGTAAAGATGCCAAGAATTTGCACCTTGCTCTGTGACCTAAAGCAAAAATGACATGAACATTGACAAATTTGACAAGGAAATTTGTGCAAAAAACAACTTCTATTTGGCTAGCCAAGCAGGAAATATGTCGGATGATATGCTTTATTAAGCAATCCATTTTTCAGCAATAGCTGCGCCATCTGCAAAGGTTAGTGTGCATCAGACTTTCTACAAAATTTCATCTGCGTCTGCAGCTAGGTGCAACACGCGACCACATTTTTCATGTACATACAATTTTGGATGCAAATAGAATACTTGATGAAAGAGGTGACCTTCCAGGCCGACTTCCCCATGCAGTAAAGTCACAGGCAGCTGAGAAAAAAAAGAGTTTGAGAGTGCAGGAGTAGCAGATATTTGCTGGAGGGGTGGGGGGAGTTGTACTGCTGGAAAAAAAGGAATGTGAGACAAATACAGTGAGAACCTCAGGAAAAATGGTTTTCAAAGTTCATTTTTTCAGCAGGAGTTCTGTTGTACTTTAATTTATCCAAGGACAGGCACTATAGCACGTCCTCAGTGGGTGATGTCACCGAAGCTACTCCAGCTTAGTAAGAACTAGAAGCTTTCTGTGGAGCTCATATCAAGATTCGTTTTTCACTCAGGTTTCCTACTTTTTGTAAGTTATTCAACTTAAGCCCAGCCACTGTAGTGTAAAGCCCATTCCCAGTATCACCTTAATGAGGTTATTGGTTATTTTTAAGCTTCCTTTATTTTTTTATTATATATAACCCATTGTAGGCCTCGATTGAGGATCTTGGGCACCCAGCCAGGATCTTTTCCAAAAATGAGTCATTTGATTTCTCTGCAGCTATTTTCCTAGACATGTCCCTGAAAAAAAAATGCCCCCTCCTCCCGCAGCTTTAAGAAGTGCACTCACTGCAGCAGGACCATATCCATTACAGTTAATCATAACTAGTGCCTAGGGATCAACCATGATCCCTCTCATTGTAAATTATGTTCAGAGATGTCCAAAAGAGGTTTCTGTGGTTGTAACAAGCAGCCAAAAATGTATTTTTGTCACGATTAAGTCTGCTTCATCAATATCAGCATTGGAAACATTGGTCTATATGGGTCCTAAAGCTGTGTTGGAGGCTGGGGATGCATCAATCTCAAGAATGCAATGATCACTCTTGACATTGAGTACTAATAGAGGCCATTGGGGCTGGTCATTCTCTGAGTCCCACCAAAAGAAAAGGAAGAATTTGAGCTCAACTTCATTGACTCTGAGGGCTCCTGATGCCAAGTGCCAGACGGAGACTGGAGCACATCTATATCATTCCTCATTGGAACATAATGCCAACAGTACCAAGGCATTGAGGTCATCAGTATTCTAGAAGTACCCCTAATATAAGGACCACTTATCATCCTTGGTATCGGAAGAGGTTCAACAGCCTCTATGAAGCCAAGACCAAGCATCCAGTACTCTACAAGTGACTCAGGAGGCTGTACCACTCCTACTGTGCACCCCAAGCCTTTAACAATGGCAACATTTGAAGGGTATCTCATGAGGAGGTTCAATGCACAGATGGAGAGGTTCTTTAATTGATGCAATGCTACAGCTTCATTGTTTTTGTCTACACAAAGAGAGATCCAGCCAGTCCTCAAGACTCACACAGTGCCTGAAAGAGAGGCATTGACACTGAGACCTTGAAGGTCTTTGGGGTTGATGTCAGCCACATGGGTGCTGATCTCCAGTTCTGTGAAGGATGACATTGAAAGGCTCTACCACGCAAATATTGCTTGAATACCTTCTACATTTGTCTGAACTGACTTTGAAAACTAATCTGCATTAGAGTTCACTTTAATGTGATTGGTGCTTTTCACCACCATGTAGAGGATAAACCCATCTCTTTACAGTCTTTAGTTATTTGTTTTATATATGGCTTGCTTCTTCTGAAATCTACTATCAAGCCTCCCAAAATGTCTTGGGACCTTAACATGGTTTAAACTAGAGGTTGACCGAATTTCAGTTTTGGTTTTGGCTTCAACTCTGAAACCAACTCAAAATTCCAATTTAGTTATGTTTCGGCTGTGATCCCAGTGCCTCAACTAAAACTGTTTTATATATGGCTTGCTTCTTCTGAAATCTACTATCAAGCCTCCCAAAATGTCTTGGGACCTTAACATGGTTTAAACTAGAGGTTGACCAAATTTCAGTTTTGGTTTTGGCTTCAACTCAAAATTCCAATTTAGTTATGTTTCGGCTGTGATCCCAGTGCCTCAACTAAAACTGCTGCCCACTCTCTGCCCCCTGACCACAATCACTAACTCCCTTCCACCACCTCTAGGTCCTTCTCAGGTCTACCTTAGGAGCCCTCCACCATCTCCACTGTCAAAATGGCTGCCCGGACTTTCAATGGCAATCTTGTGAGACTACCACTGAAGGCAGTCATTTTGATGGTAGACACATCAGGGACATGAGCAACTGGGGACCTCTCCTGCTCCTCTTAGGAAACCGAAAAGCCTGGTTTCAGTCAGTTTCTATTTTTAACCCAATTGATGAAAGCTCCCTTTATTACACTGAATACTGTGAACTTAATTACCTGACCTAAAAGGTTTTATTTTGTGGCAGTAATTCAGCATGCAGAGCCCAAGACTCTAGTAATGGATCCACCTTATAGTAAATGACTGGGGGAAATATACATAGTAACATATACATAGTAGATGACGGCAGAAAAAGACCTGCACGGTCCATCTAGTCTGCCCACGATAAACTCATGTGTATACCTTACCTTGATTTGTACCTGTCTTTTTCAGGGCACAGACCATATAAGTCTGTGCAGCAGTATTTCCCGCCTCCCAACCACCAGTCCCGCCTCCCATCACCGGCTCCGGCACAGACCCTGTATAAGTCTGCCCTCCCCCATCCTAGCCTCTCAACCACCAACCCCTCTTCCCCCCGCCACCCAATTTCAGCTAAGCTTCTGTGGATCCATTCCTTCTGCACAGGATTCCTTTATGCCTGTCCCACGCATGCTTGAATTCCGTTACCGTTTTCATTTCCACCACCTCCCGTGGGAGGGCATTCCAAGCGTTCACCACCCTCTCCGTGAAGAAATACTTCCTGACATCTTTCCTGAGTCTGCCCCCCTTCAATCTCATTTCATGTCCTCTCGTACTACCGCCTTCCCCTCTCCGGAAAAGATTCATTTGCGGATTAATACCTTTCAAATATTTGAACGTCTGTATCATATCACCCCTGTTCCTCCTTTCCTCCAGAGTATACATGTTCAGGTCAGCAAGTCTCTCTTCATACGTCTTGGAATGCAACTCCCATACCATCCTTGTAGCTTTTCTTTGTACCGCTTCCATTTTTTTAACATCCTTCGCAAGGTATGGCCTCCAAAACTGAACACAATACTCCAGGTGGGGCCTCACCAACGTCTTATACAGGGGCATTAAAACCTCCTTTTTTCTGCTGGTCACACCTCTCTCTATACAGCCTAGCAACCTTCTCGCTACGGCCACCGCCTTGTCGCACTGTTTCATAGCCTTTAGGTCCTCAGATACTATCACCCCAAGATCCCTCTCCCCGTCCGTGACTATCAGGCTCTCCCCACCTAACACATACGCCTCCCTTGGATTTCTACTCCCTAAGTGCATCACTTTGCATTTCTTCGCATTGAATTTTAATTGCCAAACGTTAGACCATTGTTCCAGCTTCTTCAGATCTTTTTTCATGTTTTCCACTCCCTCCGGGGTGTCCACTCTGTTGCAAATCTTGGTGTCATCCGCAAAAAGGCAACTTTACCTTGTAACCCTTCGGCAATGTCACTCACAAATATATTGAACAGAATGGGCCCCAGCCACCGATCCCTGAGGCACTCCACTACTCACCTTTCCCTCCTCCGAGCGAACTCCATTCACTACCACCCTCTGGCGTCTGCCCGTCAACCAGTTCCTAATCCAGTTCACCACTTCGGGTCCTATCTTCAGCCCTTCTAGTTTATTCAAGAGCCTCCTGTGGGGAACCGTGTCAAAAGCCTTGCTGAAATCTAAGTAGATGACGTCCATAGCACGTCCTTGATTTAATTCTCCCGTCACCCAGTCAAAGAATTCAATGAGATTCGTTTGGCACGACTTCCCTTTGGTGAAACCATGTTGTCTCGGATCTTGCAACTTATTGGCTTCCAGGAAATTCACTATCCTTTCCTTCAGCATGGCTTCCATTACTTTTCCAATAACCGAAGTGAGGCTTACCGGCCTGTAGTTTCCAGCTTCTTCCCTATCCCCACTTTTGTGAAGAGGGACCACCTCCGCCATTCTCCAATCCCTCGGAACCTCTCCCGTCTCCAAGGATTTATTAAACAAATCTTTAAGAGGACCCGCCAGAACCTCTCTGAGCTCCCTCAGTATTCTGGGGTGGATCCCGTCCGGCCCCATGGCTTTGTCCACCTTTAGCTTTCCAAGTTGTTCATATACACTCTCTTCCGTGAACGGTGCTCTATCCACTTCGTTTTCAGGTGTACTTTTGCCAGTCCCTCTCGGTCCTTCCCCAGGATTTTCTTCAGTAAAAACAGAACAAAAGTATCTATTTAGCAAATTGGCTTTTTCTTCATCATTTTCTACATAGCGTTTTGCTGTATCTTTTAGTCTCACAATCTCCTTTTTAGTCTTTCTCCTTTCACTAATATACCTGAAGAAGTTTTTGTCTCCCCTCCGTACATTTCTAGCCATTTGTTCTTCCGCTTGCGCCTTCGCCAGACGTACCTCTCTCTTGGCTTCTTTCAGTTTCATCCGGTATTCCTCCCCGTGTTCCTCTACTTGAGATTTTTGTATTTCTGGAACGCTAACTCTTTAGCCTTTATTTTCTCAGCCACTTGCTTTGAAAACCATATCGGTTTCCTTTTTCTCTTGCTTTTATTTACCCTCCTTACATAAAGGTCTGTGGCCCTGTTTATTACTTCTTTTAGCCTGGACCACTGTCCTTCCACTTCTCTTATGTCCTCCCAGCCCGAAATAATTTCATTATTATTCATAGCTAGTGTGCACTCTTCTGCAAGCGTGTACATTATTGGGAATATATCTCATGCAAATTCAATATAAATAGTCACTATGACATAGAAATCAAAAAATGACTATCTTTTATTAAATTTTCATTTAAATATTTGCTATAAAATCCATTGATGGTTGCACCCTCAAATTGGCATTTGCATAACTGTGTAAAATATACAAAACAAATCCTTCCATTTTCAATACTCCAATAATGTTCTCTTATGACAGAACCATAACGTTAAAATGCATACTCAAGGCTGAATGGGCAGCGCCCCTGATTCGTAAAATTTGAGAGTGAACTGGAACTCTTCCACTATGTCAGTATATGACTGAATATCCAGCAATTATTGAGGAATGGAGATAAGTTTGTTACTAATTTCAACATTAGATCTAGTTTGAGTCAAGAATATTCAAGGTCCTCAAAATGTTTTGGGGAGAATCAATTGGAGAAGTCTGAACATTGATGAGTAGTGATTTTGTTCCAGGACTCATTGGATCTAGTGGAATTGTTATATAAAATGTGAAACTTGGACAACATTATGGTTCCATCATAAGACAACAATATTGGAGTATTGAAAATGGAAGGGTTTGGTTTTACTACTACTACTACTTAACATTTTTAGAGTGCTACTAGGGTTACGCAGCGCTGTACAGTTTAACAAGAAGGATAGTCCCTGCTCAAAGGAGCTTACAATCTAAAGGACGAAATGTCAAGTTGGGGCAGTCTAGATTTCCTGAATAAAGGTATGGAGGTTAGGTGCCGAAGGCAACATTGAAGAGGTGGGCTTTGAGCAAGGATTTGAAGATGGGCAGAGAGGAGGCCTGGCGAATGGGCTCAGGGAGTTTATTCCAAGCATGGGGTGAGGTGAGGCAGAAAGGGTTTTGTATATTTTATGCAGTTCTGTGCATACTGGTATGAGTGTGCAACCATCAAATGATTTTATTACGAATATTTAAATGAAGATTTAATAAAAGACTGTCATTATATCATTACTATAATATAGTGACTGTTTATGAGGGAATATTAATAGTAGTGATTATATTGCACTAAAAGTTTACCCAGTGGAATAGTTATGCAAATTCTTTAGGGATATCTTCTGAACCAGACTGATTTGCAGCCCTCCAAGATTGCAGTTTGAGATCGTCATTGAAGATGCCTAAATTTAGGTGCTCTTAACATTAGGGGGTATGTTTACTAAGGTGCGCTATAGGAGCATTAGCATTTTTAACACGTGTTAATGGTTGACGTGCATTAAACGCTAATGCACCCATAGGGATGTATAGGCACATTCGTTTTTAATGTGCCTTAACTTTAAAGGCATATTAAAAACGCTAACACACCTTAGTAAACATACCCCTTAGTGCATAAACCATTTTGGCTGCTGGCTTATTTATTGTTATGGATCACAGGGGTGAAGTTAGAGATTAGTTATACAAATACTCACTGCACTTTTTCTAGTGAAAAAGGTGCCGGTACTCAAATGCTAGGCCACCCTTCAGGGGTGGGGGTAATCACTGAGGGACCCTCCCCACAATAGCCAGGCCCCCTGCAACCAGTCACAGAACCTATGACAAGGCAGAATTGGTGTGTAGAGCCTGAGCTCTTTCATTAAAACTTGGGGACCATGGGTCAATTTTAGCAGCCAATGGAAAAGGTGCTGGTACTCGGTACCCCCAAGTACCCCCTAAAAAAAAGCCCTGCAAATACTCCATTTCTGATCACTGAGAATACTGTTTTGGGAGAGGGAGCTTCCAGACTCTTAGTTTTGGGCAAAGCCCATTAATGCGTATACCTTCCCTTTGAAACTTGCTGTAGGTTCACAGAGAGTAATTTTATAACAGGACAGCTGCTATAGGCCCTGGTTATGGGGCCCATTTTAAGCCTATTCTATAAGAAAAGTAGGCAGCAACTTTTCTTTACAGAACATTAACGCAAGTGGCAGAGTGTATATATAGCTGTGCATGCAATAGAACCTAGATGAACTCATACATAAAACATTTACATATGAATAAAGCCATGAGGAAAAGACCTCAAACACCCAAATGCCTACATATTATTCAGTTTCTTTTACTGGGGTAATGAATATTATCATTGGTTAAAAAAAACCCTGTGTTTTTTAAAATCTTTATTTATCTTTTTAACAAAATCGATTCAAATATGTGGTGTCATATTTATCAAAAATCATTTTATAAGATTTTCTAAACTTTGCAACTGCTCATAAAAAAAAGTGGAGCACTTGCACCCAACAGTGGCCCGGTGGGAGTCTATAATAAAGGAATTTAGACCTACATCCCTTCAGATCAGATGCAGTGAAAGGATGTGATCACCACCAGCACTGGTGAGTGGGGTGGGGGGGGGGGGAGAGTGGGAGAGATATTTGCTTTAAAATTGTTTTTGTATTCATGTTATTTGTGACTAATTTCACTGTCTTTGAAGTGTAGTGTTGCCCTTTTGCCAACTTGCGTTTTCAATAAAAATATTCAACTATAAATATAACACAATGATTACAAATTTTATTATAGACCCTAATATACCCAGGGAAAACCTATTGCGGTACAAGGAAAAGAAATCCACAGAGAGCATCCCCCTTGTAGTGACATACAACCCAGAGCTTGAGAAGAATCATAAAAGATCTACAGCCACTACTCCGGGAGGATGAACTACTGAAAGAGAAATTCCCATCCCCACCAGTGCTGGCCTTCCGACAGCCACCCAACTTAAAACACAAACCAGTGAAAAGCAAACTTCCAATAGAAACTCGAAAAGAAGAGAGCGGCACACATCCTTTCAATATATCTAGTTAAAAACTGTTACAACACATTTCACAGGATCCACAGTCATTCACAAAGGAAAAAGTTTTACACTTTTTACACTGAATGATATATATCACATTGGAAGATGAGCATGTGAAGGATTCCTTTATGTTGAATAAGTGTGAAGAAGGGTGCTATATTGGAGAAACAAGCTAGATGCTAAAGATGAGATTTAATTTACATAAACATCATATGAAAAATGCCAGTGCCAACCAGTATGTCACCCCTGTGGGACACTACTTACAAAACCAGAGCACTGTATCAATGATTTTATGGTGAGAATAGAAACGTAAAACCTTTGAAGTCAAAATGATTAAATATTTTGACACCCACCATACAGGACTTAACAAAGATCTGGGTTTTCTACCCCATTATAAACCATAAAATTCTACTGCTTTGTCACCCTCGTATCCAGGGGCGTAGCTACGGGTGGGCCTGGGTGGGCCCAGGCCCACCCAATGGCACACTTTTCTTCCAGGCCCACGCCAGCCCCAGCTCCCATTGCCGGCCACTGCTGCTTTTCCAGTTGAGCAGCAGGGCCGGCGCTACAAAAAGAAGAAGCGCTCAGCTGATTGAGCTGAGCGCCAACGCTAACGAGAAAAAATGTTTAAAAAAAAAAAAGCGCGGCTCCAGGTCCGCAGGCAGCCTTGAGGCATTGGCTGCTGGCTCTGCAGGCTCCTCCCATCTCCCTACATCACTGCCCTGTGTCGCTCCAGGGGCAGTGACGTAAGAGAAGGGAGGAGCCTGCAGAGCCAGCAGCCAATGCCTCAAGGCTGCCTGCGGACCTGGTGCCGCGCTTTTTTTTTAAACATTTTTTCTCGTTAGCATTGGCGCTCAGCTCAATCAGCTGAGCGCTTCTTCTTTTTGTAGCGCCGGCCCTGCTGCTCAACTGGAAAAGCAGCAGTGGCCGGCAATGGGAGTTGGGGCTGGCGGGCCTGAATCAGGAGAGGGGAAAACAGATGGAAGGATGGGGAGAGAGAGGGAAAACGGATGGAAGGATGGGGAGAGAGAGGGAAAACAGATGGAATGATGGCAGAGAAAGAGGGAAAACAGATGGAATGATGGCAGAGAAAGAGGGAAAACAGATGGTAGAATGGGGAGAAAGAGGGAAAACGGATGGAAGGATGGGGAGAAAGAGGGAAAACGGATGGAAGGATGGGGAAAGAGAGGGAAAATGGATGGAAGGATAGGGAGAGAGAGGGAAAACAGATGGAAGGATGGCAGAGAGAGGGAAAACATGGAAGGATGGGGAGAAAGAGGGAAACGGATGGAAGGATGGTGAGAGAAAGAGGGAAAACAGATGGAATGATGGCAGAGAAAGAGGGAAAACAGATGGAATGATGGGGAGAAAGAGGGAAAACGGATGGAAGGATGGGGAGAAAGAGGGAAAACGGATGGAAGGATGGGGCGAGAAAGAGGGAAAACAGATGTAATGATGGCAGAGAAAGAGGAAAAACGGATGGAAGGATGGGGAGAGAGAGGGAAAACGGATGGAAGGATGGGGAGAGAGAGGGAAAACAGATGGAAGGATGGCAGAGAGAGGGAAAACAGATGGAAGGATGGGGAGAAAGAGGGAAACGGATGGAAGGATGGGGAGAGAAAGAGGGAAAACAGATGGAATGATGGCAGAGAAAGAGGGAAAACAGATGGAATGATGGCAGAGAAAGAGGGAAAACAGATGGAAGAATGGGGAGAAAGAGGGGAGATGGATGAAAGGATGCAGAGAGAAAGGGGAGAGACTGGAAGGATGTGGAGAGAGAAGGGACACCGAACAGAAAAGGGTAGAGAGATAGAGAGACACTGGTTAGAAGGAGGGAGAGAGAGACATTAGATGGAAGGATCAGCAGAGAGGGTAGATGGGTGGAAGGATGGGGAGAGAAAGAGGGAAGACGCTGGATGGAAGGGTAGGGAGAAAGAGGTGACAATGGATGGAAGGATGCAGAAAGAAAGAGGGGAGACTATTGGAAGGATGGGGAGAGAGAGGGGAGACACTGGAAGGATGGGGAGAGAAAGAGGAGAGCTGCTGCATGGAAAGGGGGAGTAGTGAAAGATTGGAGAATAAGAGGAAGGGGCATGGGGAGAACAAGGGTGATAAAAAGATGAAAAGCCATAAGTAGATGAAGGAAATTAAAGAATGGATAGTAAGAATGAATTAAATCAGGACAGAGAGAGAGAGAAAGAGGCAGAAAAATATTGAAGAAAGCTAAGAAAAAGGAGAGAAAAATGAGAAATGGCCAGGAAACCGTGGCAGAAGAGTTAAGCGAAAACGAAGGAAAGCAGAATCTAGAGACTGGGAGCAACACAATGAGAAAAAGTAAATGGCCATACAACAAAGGTAAAGAAAATAATTTTATTTTTAATTTAGGATAAAGTAATATGGTACCTGTGTTAATAAAGTTTCAGAGACCAATACTTCCTTCCTTAGGTCAGGAGAGGATACCATAACAGCATTATACTGACCTGAGGCAGGAGGTTTTGGCCTCTGAAAGCTCACTGAAAATGTGACTAAATTTTGCTGGGGGAGGTGGGGTAGAGAGAAAATTTTGTGCCCACCCACTTTGGGTTCAGGCCCACCCAAAATCAGCAGTCTGGCTACGCCACTGCTCGTATCAAGCATGTATCTCTCCCTGTCTCTTATCCACCCAGCTCCCCATGTTTCTCATTGTACCCACCCTACTCTCGTCCTGTGAGACTGTCATTGGAATGCTTTGGTGTTTCACTTATATGTACTTATTTATCAACATTTGCTTATAGGGTTACCTTCGAAAGCTAATCAAAAATGTATTGTTAGTCCAATAAAAAGGTATCATCTTATTTTCTTTTCTATGTTTTGTTTTATTTCTATTTATTACCTTTAAAAGTGGACTAACACAGCTACCACGTCACTTTACTCGGTTATTGAACTTAAAACACAATCTTAATATTCGTTTGTTAATGAAAAAATATATTTCCTTTAAAAACTGATGGTGTGGAGGAAGTGACATCAGCTCTAGAAATGACAGCCTAGGGTTGAAGCTCCGAGCAGGCTGATATAACATACAACTATATCTCCTCCTGTTTACTTCCTCCGCAACTCTATTTGAGCTTTACTGGTACCTGAACTGAAGGCTACCCGACAGAAAGCAGGGACTCCCAAACCAGTGTTCCCTCAATGCGAAAAAGGTGGTGAGAGATCTTGAGCAGGTGGGCCTGGCATGGGAAAGATGGTGTCATTGGAGTCAGAGGTAGAGGTTGAGAGCGACTCTGATTCAGATGGTTCTGCTTGAGTAATGAGAGGCTGCAAACTGCGCAAGTGGATGTTGGACCTTAAATTGGACTTTAACTGGTGAGGCAGGATTTGAAGAAAGCCCTAGAGGGAATTAAAAAAGAAATCAATGTGCTATCCAGTAAGCAGGAGGAGCTGGAAGAGAGAGTGATTCAATGTGAGGAGCACATGGCAGATATCCATGCTTATCACGATTCTCAGAGTAATGACACCAAAGCGCTCTGGGATCCAATTGAAGATCTGGAAAACAGATCGTGTTGGCACAATTTGAAGTTTAGGGGAATCCCAGTCTGCTTATGCAGATAGCGTGCAGATGGTGCAGGACATCCTTAGACATTTGCTATAGAGCGCAGAGGCTGATTCAGGGAAAGAGATGGAGATTAAACTTGATAGAGTGCACAGGGCACTGAGTTCTAGGCAGGACAGTGCACCTTGAGATATGGTCTGTCTTCATGATTATCAGCTCAAAGAAAAGATACTGAGATCTACCAGAGCACAGAATTCCATCCAATGGAAAGCTTTGAAAATAGAAGTTTTTCCAGATCTATCCTCCATAACGCTACGGAGAAGGTGGGAATTCACAGGAGTCACTACATTTCTACGGTCTGCTAATATTTAAGGGTAAGTGGGAATTTCCTTTTGGATTGACTCTCACTGTCAATGGAATTAGAAAAAGGGTGCAAACACCTGATGATTCATGGAGGGCTCTGCAGCAACTGAACATGGAGAATCTCTCGGAGGAGGTGACTAACAAGGTACTCAGTGGACCTCGAGGTGGCAGAGATCCACAGTGGTTAAGACCAACCTATGAAGCCTGTGGGGGAGCATGTAATTATATGTGTGTCTCTACAGGTGTCTATATGGACTGGTACCATGGAGATGTGTGATATGGACTGAGCTGTGTGAATGCTGGTTCCTCAGCTATGGTTTGTGGTTATACCAGCAGCTCTCTTACAGAAGGATCAAATTTTGATCTTGGCTTGTTGCTGTTGTGGGAGGAGGGAGTTTTTGTTAATATGTCCTGTAGGGGGGATTATATGCTATATGATGTTCACCTGATTTGTTTGATTGGTGCCATCCCTTGGGGACTTAGGTAAAAGCCTGGGGCTGATGGTTGCTACCTTACTCTACTTTTCCATATTGGGAGGAAATATGGGACGGGGCAGAGGGGAAAAAAGGGAGGGGGATGTACGGGGAGAAGAGGGGGAAGGGTGGGGAAGAGGAGGAGATAGGGAAGTTTGAATGGAGGGTCTGAGGAGGCGGGGTTGCGGCTATGTGTGTTTGGGTGGTTTGAATGCAAAGGCACTATTGGATGGTTTTCTTTAGGATAGTTATCGCACATGCGCTGCCGATGGGAATGTCAAATGACTAACGCCAAGGTGTTAATAGGCACAATCAATGTAAAGGGGCTAAATTCCCCTACGAAGCAGAGCCTGATGTTTCAAGAATGTAAGAGGTTGGGGTTGGGAATAATATTCCTCCAAGAAACCCATTTCACCCGTAGTAGGGAAAAACTGTTTGTACATAGGGATTAGCCTCATATATTTTTTAGTTCCATTACAGGCAGGAGAAAAAAAAGGGGAGTTGCCATTCTGGTTCACAGGCACTTAGCTCTCCAGATTGACAGCATGCACAGGCAGCGCCACCGAGAGACATAGCAGGGACCGGGGCAGAGCTGGACTTCCGCAAGCCCCCCCCCCCCCCCACACACACACGCCAGCCCCCCACTTGCACCGCTGCTTCTGCCTGCCCCTTACCCTTCTGTCTTTGCCTCCAAGAGGGAGCCCGGGCCCTGTGCCGGCAAGCCGCTTCCTGTGTGCCTGCTCCCATAGCTTGTCTTCTTCTGCTCCTGTTCATGCCAGGAGTCAGGACCCAGATGATTGCATTAGCGCTACTGCAATCATCTGGGTCCTGGGCGGAACGCAGGAGCAGGGGAGGACAGACCAGGAAGCAGGTAGCAAGAAGAAGCTTGCCGGCACCACCACCTTGGAGGCTGGACCCAGGGAATTTTGCCCCCCTCTCGGCAGCCCTATGCACAGGGATAATGAGGGTAGAATTTTGCTCCTTAATGGCACTTCACAGGGGGAGGCTATAACCTTGGTCAACATCTATGGGTCCAATATTAATCCTAATGCTTTTTGGAGGACACAATGTGAAACACATCTACCGCTAGCCATGGCGGATGACTAATTGTGTCCCAAACCTTAGGATAGATAGGCACTTTGACAGTCAGTACTTGCATACTGGTCCGGATAAAGCCTTTCTTAAACTGGCTAGAGATTCTGCACTTAGGAGGTCTTTTACTAAAGCTTAGCTTGAGTTATCTGCAGCAGGGCTTGTAGGAATAAAATGGGCACTATTGCAGATAACTCGAGCTAAGCTTTAGTAAAAGACCCCCTTACAGATTTAAGGAGAATTTTGAATCCCAGCTCTAGGGTGTATACTTTTTATTCTCAGGTTCATAATAGCTACTCTAGGATTGACTTGATGTGGAGAGTTTTTTTTGGTTAGCTAAGATTGCTGAGGCCTGCACTGAAAATATTACATGGTCAAACCATGCCCCTTTATGGTGTTCCTTTTGCTGCGGATCCCACCATAAAGGCCCCTCATTTTGGCAGTTAAATAGTAACATAACATAGTAAATGATGGCAGATAAAGATCTGATCCTAGAGTACAAGAAGATGTTATAAAAGAATTGCAGCAGTTTATGAATGTGAACGACACAGAGGAGGTTACCGAGCTTCTTTTGTGGAGTTCCTTAATACAGGGAGTTTTTAAGTGGGGTCCAGGAAGAAAAGGGAAAAGCAGGCCCAGGAGCGAGTCTACATCAAAGACTGGCCTCTCTAGAATGGGCGTACCTTAGTAAACCTTTGGGCTCTCTTGGAGAGAAATTAACCGGGTTCGGGGGGAACTGCACCATTTACACAGTTGGAGGCGATAGAGTTCCAGCTGAGACTACTTGAACAGCATTACTATGAACATGGCAATAAGGCTGGGTGTTTACTGTCCTGTAGGCTTAAAAAGAAACTAGATATGAGTATAACAAAAATCAGGAATGCTAAGGGGGGCATTTTTATTAGGGAACAGGGAATTCATGTCCAGTCCCTTGAATTTTATAGTTATATGCTGACATGAGGTTCAGTTACCTGTGTTGTCGGAGGATATTACAGCCCAACTGGATACTCCAATCACAGGCAAGGAGATTCTGACCATTATTAAAGATTTACTCCAGGGGAAGTTACCGGGCTTGGATGGGTTCACTAATGCTTTTTATTAGACATTTAAATATCAATTTGTTGTACTCCTGACTCTGATATTTAATTCATTGCCCACTGCTATGAACACTGCTGGAATTGCTGTTCTTTGGAAACCTGGTAGGGACCCTACTTGCTGTGAATCATATAGGTTAGCCCCACAGATGCCCAAACTGGTTAACTCCAACCAGGCTGGGTTTATATCTGGGTGGCAGACTATGGATAATATTAAACAAGTGTTCCATTTAATTTGGGTCGCCCAGAGGGAACAAATTCCTTCTATGCTAATAGCGGTTGATGCTGGAAAAGCATTTGATCGTGTTCACTGGGATTCTATGTTCGCTGTGCTCCACAAGCTGGGATGGGACCAATGTTTATTTTATGTCTGACCTCTCTTTATACTCATCTGGCAGCACATATTAAGATCAATGGGACATATACAGACGGCATTGCTCTTGGCTGAGGGACTCGACAGGGGTACCTGCTCTCGCCCATTTTGTTTACCTTGGTGATGAAACCATTTGCTCAGAGGATAAGGGAGGCAGTTGATATAGGGGGTGTGGTGGTGGCGACACAGATTCATAAGATCTCATTGTTTGTTAACAATATCATCCTATCAGTCTCTAAGCCAAACCTCTCCCTCCCGACTCTTTTGAAGGAAATTACATTATATGGGTCAGTTTCTGGCTTTAAAGCCATCTTGGATAAGATGGAGACACTAAATATTAATATTGAGGGTGAGGAATTACACCGCACAACAAAAATATCTAGGAGTTAAGATATCTAATGACCTTTCCACTTTGTTCAATCTTAATTATGTCCCCCTCCTCAAAAAGTTACAAGAGGACTTAAGGGATTTGGCTAAGGGTATATTCTCACTGCTAGAGAGACTGGCAATTGTAAAAATGAATATTCTTCCTCAATTGCTTTACTTATTCCAGACACTCCCTATTTCCATTTCTAAGCACACCTTTTGTTGATGGCAGAATCTTCTCCATGGCTTCATTGGGGGGGGGGGGGGGGAGTAGGAAGCTTGGGTTGGCAAGGGGGGGCTTTTCACACACAAAGAATTTGGAGGCATGGGCATACCTGACCTATGTAATTATTATCTGGCATCACAACTCAGACATGTCTGGGACTGGAGGAGGGAACTAACTCAGAAGCCCTATGCACAGATAGAACAGCACTATATTACTCTAGGTCGGCTACTAGATTTACTTTGGACCCAACGGAGGCATAGGTCTAAGCCCTATAGTGTCAGTCCAGATGTTGACCATATTTTACATTTGTGAAACTTGGTGAAACGATCCACACATCAATACTCCAAAACAAAATATCAACACTGGCTCCCCTGACCGCTTTATTCCTGGATTGTGTTCCTGAGCATGACATTATGGCTAGGTGCTGGAGGGCGAAGGGGATTTACCATAGTTGTTTCAGCTTGTCACCTTTACGAGCCTCCAGCGGTAGTATGGGCTGGATAATTCTGACTTTTTTTTTCTATTTGCAATATAAGCATAGCTTGTAGAGTGCGCCATATAAAGTAGTTACCACGAGGGAGCTGAGCCATCTAGAGCTATTATGGGTGCAGTGTACTCTGGTAAGGGGCCTAATATTTGCTCTCTACATGTCTATTTGAAGGCATGAGATTGCTAAACTCCTGTATTTGCTCCACTGGGAGGTGGATCTCCACCAGGAGATTGATCTGTCTCATTGGCCAGAGATTGTAATGAATGCTTCTAAGAGTACTGTCTCTGCATCACTGAAGGAGTGTAACTATAAGTTTCTTATGCACTGGTATCTGACACCAGAGAGACTTCACAAATTTGACAGAGCTGTAACTAGAGAATTGTTGGAGGGGCTGTACTGTGCAGGGGGCATATCTTCATATGTGGTGGTCATGCCCCACAATTCAAACTTTCTGGTTGGAAGTAATACAAATTGCTAATTCAATTGCAGAGGCTGGTATAGACCTATCTCCAGGACTCTGTTTGTTACTTGGGGGGGGGGGGGGGGGGGGGGGGGGGGGGGTTGTGGATTGTTCAGACCATCAGCAAAAGATTATCACTACTTGTCTTTTTAGCTGCAAAATGCATTATAGCAAAGGCATGGAAGTCTAATACTCCCCCGACCATTAAAGCTTGGCAGGGAAAACTGTGTTTTGTAGTCCTAATGGAGAAGCTCAAATGCACTATCCAGAAGTTCTTAGTATGAGGAGCATCTCTTGAGCACTACTTGGACTCGGTATAAGTACCACAAGTTTTCTATTTCAGCTGACTTTGGGGCTGCTGTGGTGATTTGTGGACATTTCATTGTAGCCATCTGGTTTCTTGGCTCTTCCTATCTTTTTTGGCTAAGGGCTGCGGAGTTGGATGGGCAGGGTCTCAGGGGCAGTTGGGTTGGGGGTTTTCCATATTTTCCAGAGTTCAATATGATTGCATACCTGTTCATTCAGCACGGTTGCATGATTTTGCTCTGAAACTAATACAAAAAATGTAAAGTTAAAAAAAACAACAACTGATGGTGCCTTGTCGGTGTACCGTGAGATGAAAAAAGTTGACAATCACTGGCCTAGATGTATGCATGAATGCACATCACTTATAGATTTCAATCATTTTCATGTGTACATGTGTGCTTTGCCCAACTCTACCCATGCACAAACCCACCATCACTTAAGTAAATGTTTTGTCACTTTTACTTGTTCTGTTACTTTTACTTTTACTGAAGTAATCATTTCACCAATTTTTACTACTTTTACTTGTTACATCTGATGCTTGCAGTTAAAAGTAAAAGCAGAAAGGAGATGTAAATGACAATTCCTCAGTAAACCAAATGAAAGACCAAAACTGGGAGCAGGATTTTTGCTATTGCAAACCTCGTCACGCAAACAGTAGATCATCTCATCTTAAATTTTGCTGTTCAGTGAATATAGCCTATAAGAACAGTGGAGTTGCCTGTGTTTGTTCAAGTGGTTACTGGTCTCCAGCCATATAGAACAGTGATGAGTTGGGTCACTTTGAAGCGGGAAGCTGGTTGCAATTCTTGGTGAATATACATATGTCTCTATCACAACAGACTGCTGGTCATCGCATAGAAAATTTTACATTGAGGTGACATCCACTTGATTGATAGAGTCATTAGAGAGGAAGTCTTGTTCTCTGGCCTGAAGACTGAAGGGTTCCCACATACTTGAAGTTCTTGTATTAGTTCTCGAAGATATTCAAACAGAGTTTATCATCAGACAAAAAATTGTTAGAACAACAACAGACAATGATTCCAACTTTGTGAAAGCCTTCTTTGTAATTGGACAGCATGACGATGATAACAAAGATGAAGATAAAGTTGCAAGTGATGAGTTATACAGCACTACTTCTAATGCAGATGATGACGACAATAATGATGATAAAGTGCTCTTTGCTATATAGAAATCAAGTGTTTCAGAGATTCCCTTGATCAAAACCTGCAGACCCAGTTGGAAGACATCAGTAATACTGCAACCTGGCCTGATTTGAAGGAATTTTTTTTATCAGACTGAATAATCCACTTTCTGCTAGGGCAGTTGCTGAACACCTTTTAAGCTGTGGTGGATTATTGACTCACAAGCACACTCGCATGAGTGACAATCATTTTCAAAATTTAGTTTTACTAAAAGCGAAGTAGATTGAATTGTTGAGCAATAACATTATTGAGATAAAAACATTAACAATAGTTGCATTCATTGTAGTAGTGGTACTTTTACTTTTTACTCAAAAAGTATTATATTAGGCAATAACTTTTTTACTTTCACTTACTTACAATTTATAATGTGTTTTTCACTGAAGTATTAAAATATACACTTATTTTTACTTTTATTTAAGTACTTTGACCTGGTACTTTGAACAACAGTGCCTATAGATGATTAGCCCTAGTCAGTTTGCAAAGAGGCCAATTTATCGGCCTAACTCCTAATATTAGGTACCTAAACATTTGAGGGCCGATATTCGGACCATGGGAGACAGCCCGGATAACTGCTGCGGTTGGTGGTGAGCCCGGATATTCAATGCCAGACATTTCCGGTGCCTAGTATTAAATATCTGGTTTATTTTTGGCCAGTTTAAACTTAAACGTCCAAGTCAACATTCAACACTGGCTGGTTAAGTTTAAACTGGCCAAAGATAGGCCTGCTATTTGGTGGCCAATTTGGCCACCAAACTTATCTGACAATGCGCTGAATATTCACAGTTAACCAGCTACATCATGTGATATAGCTAGTTAACCATTATGCACTGACCGCAAATGTTCAGTGGGAGATAACCGCTGAATATTCGTAGATAGTTAGTTAAGTGCTAGTTCACAACGCTGAATATTGAACAATTGAAACGTTGCTCCTTTTCATTTTGTTAGTTGTGCTAATGATAGCAATAGAAATATATACCTTGCTAAGAGCTATCAGCAAAATGCTTGCTAAATTATTCCAACTGCAGCTCTTTGTGACCCTGGGTAAGTCACTTAACCCTCCTTTGCCCCAGGTACAAAACTTAGATTGGAAGCCCACTTTGCACAGAGAAAGTACCTGCATATAATATATGTAAATTGTTTTGGTTCTATCACAGAAAGGTGGTATATGAAATCCATGCCCTGGGCAACATAAATATTATCAAAGAAATTGTATTCAGACCTGATGATTCAGTAGGCCTCATTCATAAAATGTGTCTCACTGCCGAGAGCTCAGATGCAAAAGGTCCTTTTTTTGTTTTGTTTTTCTAATGACATGTTAAACTTCAAAAGGTAGTAAGTGCCTACCCTCAATTACTCATATACATGTCCAAAACCCCAAACCTATACAAATTTACTGAGAAAATATAAGCCATTAAAAGTAGAACCTTGGACTTACTTCAAACAGTTTGCCAATATTTCATGCACTGAGATTAAACAAGCTATTTCTTCCTTTGCCAAGTACACAAAGACCTGAGTGTTCTCTATTGTATAGGAATATCACATCATGTAGCATTCTTCAGTGAAAGGCCACTTCGGAGGGGTGCTGGCCCTCCTCCTCTTATCACTTTGATAGAGCACTGCATTTCCTCCTGGCAAACTGGACTGGATGCCGAGATAATTTTGCTAGAGACAGGAAAGTGCAGGCAACATTTTTTTTGTTTCACTTTTTATCACTTTTCTTTCTTTCATGTTGCTTTGGGGGTATTTTGTTTATATTGCGTGTGCTATTTTCCAAACGTTTTGGTGTACCCTACTAGCAGTATATACTAAAAGCTTGAATGCAGCCCTACTTCCATCCTCCTTCTCCCCTATCCATCAAACCTGTGTTATGCAATGTTTAAAAACCTCTTGGAGCTTACACTCCAATCCCAACTCCTTATCTTTATCCAGCTCTCAAAATCTAAATGGGAACTGGAGGAAAATGAAAAACAAAATGGGAATTGTTTTTATATGTCCACAATGAAAATGCATGAGATATATTTGCTTTTGAAACATTTACATGAGATGGAAGGCTTATTTTTATTTATTTATTTATTTATTGCATTTGTATCCCACATTTTCCCACCTATTTGCAGGCTCAATGTGGCTTACAGAGTTTGGTTATGACATGCATGTTTAGTGAATTATTATTAATTTGATGCTTATGTTATGGTATTATATGTTTTATTTTTTGTAATTTGACTTATTCCCCCGGATTCTATATATGGCGCCAAAATCTGGGTGCAATCCCAGAATGCGTGTGCAATTTAATGGGCTAATGAGCCATTAATGAGCAATAATTAGACACTAACAACTAATTATTAACATTAATTGGAACAAATTGGGATTCGCGCACACATCTGACCGTGCGTTATTCTCTAATGCTGGGTATCCAAATCCTGTAGCACACAATTCAAAGGTGGTGGGGGCAGGGGCACATCAGGGGCGTTCCAAAAAGTTGCATGTGTTGCTACACAGTAATGTCTCAGCATGCCCAACTTGAGCACCAGTATTTTCACTAGGTTTCAGCAGGCGTAAGTCTAGCACCCAAAGTTAGAGTGCGAGAATTGGCGCTAAATGCTATTCTATAAAGTGCATGCTTCCTTTATAGAATTGTGCTTATTGCTGGTCTTTTCTGGCACCAATTTTTGAATGAAGATGACTCAAACAGTCAGCAGATGATGCTTCAAAGGGTCTATGAGTTACTGTATAACAGTCAAGACTCAACACAGCTGTGTTTCAGCTACTAAGGCCTGCCTCAGGAGTCTCATAGAATTGCTTGTGAGGAAGCCATTGGTTTGGTGCACAGAGCTTTTTTTGTATTTTCCATTGGTGGCAAACATTACTCTTAGTAGATGATACGGTCTAATCTCTTTGAGAATTTTACTTCCAACAATCTATGAGACTCCTGAAGCAGGCTTTATTAGCCAAAACACAGCTGCTTTGAGTCTTGACTGTTATACAGTAACTCATAGACCCTTTGAAGCATCGTCTGTTGACTTTTTGAGTCATCTTTGCTATTTTCCTGAGTGTTTTCTAGATTGTGAGGACTTGTTTCTTTTGATTGTACGTTGGTATTGCCCATTTTTGAGCACCATTTATCTGGCTACTCATGGTATACCAAGTACCTCGTAACAACACGTTATCTGTGCAAGAACTCTAGACCTGATTACTCAAGTAACCCTGAAGTACCCTATGATGATGATCATGGGAGATTTCAATCTATACAACAAATCCCCAGATACCACCACAGCTGCCTTTCGTGATACAATGACAGCACTAGGATTCACACAGGTGATCAATTTCTCCAACACACGAAAAGGGTCACATATTAGATTTGGTATTCTACAAAGGGGTTGACATCCCAGAATTCTGGGATAGCAGTACTGAAATAACACCCATATCATGGTCAGACCATTTTCTAATTACATTTTCCCTAAGTGACCACCTGAAACAAATGGTACCTCTCAAAGTTTGGAAGGAGATCAGAAACAAAAAAAGCTGACCGTTGCGAATTTCCTAGAGGCCTTGGACTATCCACATGTGGATGAAAAGACAACTACAATGTCAGAACAGGTTGATATTTGGAATATACACTTAGCCAAGACCTTAGAGAAAACGGTACCACTAAAAAAGGTCTTATGCCCCACTCACAAACGCTCTCCTTGGTTTTCTCCAAAACTTCGGATCCTTAAATGCGAAAGATGGAAACTGGAAAGGAGATGGCAGAAATCCTGCCTGGATGAAAACAGGCTAAACTGTAGGAAGCACACAACAAAATATTGCCAAGTCTTAACAGCAACTAATAAACAATATTTCTCTCAATGCATTGCACAGGCTGCCAATTCAACCAAGCAGCTGTTCAGTATAGTAAACAGCCTATTGCAACCCCTACTAAAGAACCAGCCTGCCCAGTCAAAACTGAACTGCAATGATTTTTTCTGCATATTTAGCCAACAAAATTAAAAGTCTCCACCAGGATTTACAGGCAATCTCACCCAGCCTCCAATCAGTTAACTCGCCCCCTCCCGACAGAGACATATGGAACACCTTTAACCCAATAACAGAGGAGAGCCTTGACAAAATCCTAAGAGACCTTCAACCAACTACCTGTTCCCTCAACCCCTGCCCACAAAGATAGTGCAGCAGGCAATCATGGACCTCATAGAAAGTGCCACTAAAATTGTGAACACCTCTCTTTCCAATGGGCAACTACCAACAGCATTAGAAAGGACAGTGGTTGACCCTTTGCTAAAGAAAAATAACCTTGACCATGACAAACTTGAAAGTTACCAGCCAGTACTCAACATCCCATTTCTAAGGAAACTTATAGAACACACAGTCTGCGTTCAACTCACTGATTGGCTAGAAGAGAGAAATAGGCTAGATCCATGTCAATCTGGATTCGGACCTAGTTATAGAAGAGAAACAGTCCTCGTATCCCTGCTAGATGATCTTCACAGAAACCGAGACAGGGGATTTGTCTTGGTGTTAGTACTGCTAGATTTCTCAGATACTTTTGACACTGTGGATCATGATATATTCACTAGCACAACTGAAAAAAAAGGTATCAATAGAACAGTACTTGCGTGGTTCAGATCCTATCTATCAGACAGGCAACAATCCATAATGTTTGGCAGTACCTCATTGCCACCATGGGCACTTACCTGTGGGGTACCACAAGGATTGATACTGTTACCCATTCTGTTCAATATCTACGTCAAGCCACTAGCTGAGCTGATTCAGTCAATGGACACTCAGTTCTACATCTACATGGATGATGTGCAGCTACTCATACCCATTGAACCTGACTTACCTACAACCTTGAATAAACTGATTACCTGTCTAACATCAATTCAAGAATGGGCTAAGCACAGCAAACTTTGCCTGAACCCAAGTAAAACTGAGCTTCTCTGGGTGCCTAACACAAGTGGACATGTACCTGACATCAAAATCTGGGAATATGAACTCCCTTCTAACCTTAGCATAGAGTTAGATTCAACATATAGTCTGATTCCCCAAATCCAAGCAACAACAACCTTCAAGAACTGCTTCTACTATTTGCGACAACTACGTTGCCCCTCTCCTTATATTGAGAAGGAACATCTTATCCTAGTTGTGCATGCCATGATAACACTAAGACTGGAATACTGTAATGTACTCTACAATGGTCTGACTACAAAGGGCCTGTGCCAGCTCCAATTGATTCAAAATGCTGCAGCAAGACTCATAGAAGGTTGCATGCGACATGACCACATCACACCATTTTTGCAAAAACTTCATTGGCTACCTGTACAATACAGGGCTAAATTCTATGTCTATGTCTGATCTTCAAGGCCATTAAAGGAAATGGCCCCAAGTATTTGAAGTCAACGCCAACAGAAGGTGACCACTCCACTGAAGATGAAAACACCAAGCAAAAACATGGAGCCAAAAGACCTCTCTCAGATGGTGTCCACAAGAAAGTCTTTATTCAAATCGGTAAAATCAGTGACTACTACTACTACTACTACTACTAATAGCATTTATATAGCACTACCAGACGCACGCAGCTCTGTACATATGACATAGAAAGATAGTCCCTGCTCAAAGAGCTTACAATCTACACGAGTCGTGTTGCGGCCCTATCAGCCTGCGTCAGGGGTACAATATACACTGTTTAACAAATTCCTAAGTATATTTTTTTCATATGGCTGGTTTTTTTGTTTTACATATGTTGTATGGTGATGTTGTTATATTTATTTGTTATATTTATTTGTTATTGACCCCTGATGCAGGCTGATAGGGCCGAAACCCGACTCTTGTCAGGTCGCTGATTTTACCGATTTGAATGAAGACTTTCTTGTGGACACCATCTGAGAGAGGTCTTTGGCTCCATTTTTTTGCTTGGTGCCCCAAGTATTTGAAGAACAGGATGACCCTCTACACACCTCCAAGAACACTAAGGTCCTCCCAAAGGGTATCCCTAACCACACCCTCTCCAAAAGACATTGCACAATGTGATACCCGCAAGCAAGCCTTCTCTAGAGTAGCCCCCACACTCTGGAATGCACTCCCTGAAAAGCTCCGCTTAACATAAGAAGGTGAAAGCGTGACTCTTCAAGCAGGCCTTTAATGAAAGCAGTAACTAACTTCTTAGTCTAGCACACACACACAAGGAGTGACACAGGCTGCAACTTACTACAGAAGGACATGTTTATCAACTCCTACCCTAGCTAAGATAACATTTAATTATCTCTCTGACCTCACGTGCAACTTTCTTTAAATTAGTCACTCCTCTTACCTATCTATATGTTCCATCTTTCCTTATACCCTACTCTGTCTATTAAAATGTTCTATTACATATTGTTTTAACATTGTAAGTAGTATAATATGCCATACTTTGTATTGCTATTTGAATATTTTTACTGCTGTAATTGTCTATTGCTTATGTTTGATTTATTCTTATTGTACACCTACTTGAATGAATTCTTTCAAAAAGGCGGTAAATAAATCCTAATAAATAGGTAAAAGTATGCACACAAAGAGCAATTTGAATAACCTAGGTGCTCATATTTACACATGTGTTATGGACTAGATTCTATATATGGCACAGAAAAGAACACAGTGCTATTCTATAAATGTTAGGCACGGTTTACAGAATACGCATAGCACCCGGATCCACAACTAAATTTAGATGCAACCATTTAAACCAACTAAAATCTGGTGCCTAATTTAGGCACAGATCGAGTATATTCTATAACAGTGTGCGTAATTTCTAAAAACACCCATGACCCGCCTGTGCCTCTTCCATGGCCACATTCCTTTTTGAGATCCACCCATTAGAATTTATGTGCACCACTTTACAGAATATGCTTAGAAAGCTGCATACCTAAAGTCTAATTAGTGCCAATTAATGCCGCAAATTTCTTGCTTTTGGCCAATTATTGGTGCCAATTAGCTTGTTAAACAAGATACAAGCACAATTTGGCCACACTGCCAAATTTGCAAGTGCAACTTTAGTCGTCATATAGAGAATCTGGGGGTAAGGGGGTCTTTTACAAAGGTGCACTAGCGTTTTTAGCACATCCTAATGATTAGTGCACTAAATGCTACAGACGCCCAGGAGAATATATGGACATCTCTAGCATTTAACGCATACATATTTAATGCATGCACTAAAAACGCTAGTGTGCCTTTGTAAAAGGGGCCCTAAGTGTGCAAATGTTTATAACAATGGCATATATGCATATTTGTGCACACATATGTGCATAAAAGCAAAACTTCTTCCTAAAAACTATTCTGCAAACACCCGCTTAACTTAAAATGGTGCATATAAGGGATGGAGAATGCGTGGAATATCGGTGGGCTCCCACTTAGCATTAGGCACCTCAGTATTGAATTAGTGTTCTATAATGAAACCTGGACACCCTGGCCCCTTTTACGAACCTGTGGCAAAAGTAGGAATGCACTGGTGTCGGCGTGTGTTTTTCATACGCGTCGAGGCCCCCTTTTACTGCAGCGGGTAAAAGGAAGGTCTTTTTTTGAGGAAATGGCTGAACAGCAAGTGAAGCACTTGCCATGTGGCCACTTCGGGGGAGGGGGGGTAGCCCTTACCCCTACCTATTGAGGTGGCAGTAAGGGCTCCTGTGCTAACCTGACAGTAACTGGGCAGCACGCGGCACTGCCCAATTACTGCCGGATACGCATCGGCGCTACAAAAATAAATATATTTTTGTAGCTCTGGATATAATAGTGTGCTGAGGGTGGGAGCTACCGCTGGCCTGCTGTGGTAGCCTGACGGTACTTCCTTTTTAGCAAGTGGTAAGCCCACTTTGTAAAAGAGGCCCCTAGGCTCCTACCACATGCCAAATTGTAGAATTACCCCTATAACCCATGCCTATTTTCAAAAAGAGTATATAGGGGTGAATTCTATATATGGCGCTGAAATAACTAGCACCAAAAAAAGCATTATTCTCTAAGCTACACTTAAACTTAGGTGTGGTTTATAACATAGTGCTTATGTCTAGGAGTCATGCCTAACTTTATGTGCCTTTATTTTTTAACAGCATGCGTAAATGCTAGGAACATCCCATTCTGCCCATGACCTTCCCATCTCCATGCCTGTTATTTTTACTCGCATGTAAAATTTAGGCGCCTAAATTTACACATGTAAATTCTAATTAAATCTAATTAGTGTCAATTGTTAAAAAGCCAGTTATTGGTGCTAATTAGCTCATTATGCAATTAAATTGCGTGTGCAAATTGGGCGCATGCGCAAATTTACATTTGCAGTTTTTGGTGACTTTTATAGAATTTGGGGGTATGTGTGCATTCTTTCTGTTTGAAGTTTTTTAAATTTACTCCACAAAAAAACACATTCTCATATACTCCAGCTATTTTATACATATAAGTCCAAGTCCCACTCCAGCTCCACCCAGGAATACCTTTGCTCATTATGGGTAAAAATATTCTACAAATGACATGGCATTATGTACATACGTTATTGTTTCTCGTACACCAGTCAATTATATAACAAGCTATTTGCAGGCTTAAACCTCTGTGTTATTTAAGAAAACTGATTTTTAACATTATCCTCTGAGATTATAAATTGAGTCAATACAATATACTACAGAAAACTTGTCATTTTATGAATATAAGCACAAGACAGTGTTATAATAGTTATGCATTAAGCATCCTAACTTGGGAAAACTTTTTTTCTTGCTCCAGTGAGCAGCTGTGTCACATTGTCCTTCCTCTTGACTCATAAGTCTAGTTTGGCTCATGAATGCACAGAAAGCATTATGTTCAAAAACAAGTACAGTTTCCTTCCTTGACATAGATAGATAGACAGATAGATAGATAATATGTTTGCCTATTAGGGATGTGCATTCACTTCCAGATGAACGGTGGCACATGATAAATGTACTATTCAGTTTATATAATTTTAAACAAACCAAATGACTGAGGGGATGGAATCAGTGGAATTCTCATTTGCTCAGTTCAGTTTTGGTCATAAACTGCACCTGCAGGGAGGGGAAGGGCAGAGGGATTGGCAGACTTTCATAGAGGTAAAAGGCAGAAGCATGAAGCACTTCACCAATCATGTTGATATGTTTTGACAAGCAGTCTAACATGCCTATCCCTGTCTCCCTTCCCTTAACTCTCATGGTTAATGATGTCATCAGCAACTATCTAGGAAAGTGAAACAATACCATTTTATCTACTTTTATTAAGAAAGGAAAGCATTATAAAAGCACAGACAAGGCCCTGAGGGGAGAGAGAGAGCTCTGTTTCTCAGTGTCATAAAAAACTACCCTTCTTGTAAAAATTTCTCAGCCACTAAACTAGAAGGGTTTTACATACATGGAGAAAATGTTCTCCTGGATGTCACCTCCCATGATCTATCTAGTACTTAAATACACAGACTAATTGCCCCCAATAATCCTTAACCTCTTATATTTAAAATTTGTTCTTACACTTATCCTCTGGAACAGTATTACTAGAGACGAGAGAGCCCCTAGGCTCAAATGCCTAAGGAAGTGACAATAACTAAGTAATATTGCCTTTTCTCAGAGGGAAGGGGTGGATTCTTCCCCCTCTTGCCTTCTCCCCAGTGGATGGGGTGGCAGCCATTGGCTACTGTACCACTGATCAGGAGGGAAGGTGAAGAGGTGGAACCATTCTAGCCTGAAGGTGGACTGCACGTATGTTATAAAAGGGGATAAGCTGGAAGGGCTCAGCCTCTTTTCCATTCCTGTTCCTGCCCACCCACCCTCTAGGGAAAGCTTTAGTGAATAAGTGAGGAAGAAACGGATTGTTGCAGCTTGGGAGAGGCAGGTCACCATCTTGGGGGGGGGGGGGGGGGGTTGGTAAAGCGAGGGGTGCTGTGCTACATGGGGCTGGAGATCAACACCACATGAGGTGTTTAGGTCAAGGTGCTGAGACTGGGGTGCAGACTGGCATTGGACAGCCACTCCAGCCTTGGTCTGGATGGCGGGCCGAGGGCACGGAACTGAATATGCTACCAGTGACAACTGGCTCAGGACTTGCATGCCAAATGGTTTGTGTGATAGGGAGAAGGGAAGGGAGCCTATCAGGCTTATTTTCGAAACTGAAGGGTGCCCATCTTTCGACACAAATCGGGAGATGAGCATCCTTCGCTCAGGGTCGCCCAAATCGGCATAATCGAAAGCCGATTTAGGGCATCCCCAACTGCTTCCCGTTGCGGGGATGACCAAAGTTCCCTGGGGTGTGTCGGAGAAGTAGTGAAGGCGGGACTGGGGTGTGCCTAACAGATGGGTGTCCTCGAGCGATAATTGAAAAAAGAAGGGCATCCCTGATGAGCACTTGGCCGACTTTACTTGGTCCATTTTTTCTTACGACCAAGCCTCAAAAGGTGCGCAAACTGACCAGATGGCCACCGGAGGGAATCGGGGATGACCTCCCCTGACTCCCCCAGCGGTGACTAACCCCCTCCCACCCTGAAAAAAACAACTTTAAAAACTTTTTTTGCCAGCCTGAAATGTCATACTCAGGTCCATCGCAGCAGTATGCAGGTCCCTGGGAGGGGAGGTATGTGTGTGTCAGCGGAGGCATAGCGAAGGCGTGGACATCCTTCTTTCAAACATTTTGGACGTCCTGAACTGCCACCCCCCCCCCCCCCCCCCTCCACAGGGATGGACAAATTTCAAGGGAGTGGAGTGCAGTAGACATCCTTCACAAATACTCTAAAAAAAAAAAAAAAAAAAAGAAGTCCCTGATGAGCACTTGGACATTTTCACCTGGACTTGTATTTTTCTAAGGTTGTAGATGGCTATTATACATGCATTTTGTATGCACGTATGAAGCCGTCTTTGGCATGCGCAAAGCAGCCACACATAATGCTTGGCTGCTCTGCACTGGCTTCCCCTCCTTAGCAAGGAAATTGTGTGCAAATGAGCTAACAGTGAGCAGCTTATTTGCATGCGATTTCCTTCATGCATGCTCGTTCCTTTCCGAATCGGTAAGGGAAGAGCTTTTTCCGTTCAGTTAGTGCACCAGTTAGTCCACTGCAGTGCACCCTAGGGTGCCTGGTTGGTGTCCTGGCATGTGAGGGGGACCAGTGCACTACGAATGCTGGCTCCTCCCACGACCAAATGAGTTGGATTTGGTCGTTTTTGAGATGGGCGTCCTCGGTTTCCATTATCGCCGAAAACCGGGGACGACCATCTCTAAGATCGACCATCTCAACATTTATGTCAACCATCTCTAAGGTCAACCTAAATGTTGAGATTTGGGCGTCCCCGACCGTATTATCGAAAGGAAAGGTGGATGCCCAACTTGTTTCGATAATACGGGTTTCCCCGCCCTTTCGCAGGGACGTCCTGCGAGGACGCCCTCAGGAAAACTTGGGCACCCCGTTCGATTATGCCCCTCCACGGCTGCCTAGTGACATTTTTTAACTACCCATACTGCAGCAAATTCCACAGGTACTTTTTCCCTGTTAATGAACCAATTTTCAAAAAGTGAAAATACACTCATATTTTCACTTTGAAAATTGCTTGAAGAAAAAGTATCAGGACTAGCTTTCACCAGGAGAGTGTTGGCATAGAAATCCACACTCCCCACACTTCTCTCTCGGTCATTAAGGCAGCCTAGGCCAGAATCTGTTGTTCTGAACCAAAAGGTTTACTTAAAATAAAAGTCTTTAAGCAAATGGGAAAATTTTTTCACAACAACAAAGGTATAGGCAAAGGCTTTGAGCAAAATTTACAATCACTTACAGTTTCTGGTATACTTCTTTAGAGCTCTGTTTGGTGAGAGGTTCGTCAGAAAGTCCTTCAGGTAGTATTCATCCGGGGGGGGGGGGGGGGGGGGGGGTCTTGTTGCCAGCTGGTTAGATGTTTTGTAATGGCAGATCCCAGGAACAATTTCTTCTCCCCTATTTCTCCAGGCAAACCTTCTGTGCCTTAACTTCTCTTACTCCTTTCTCCATAATTCTCCTCTGTATGATGTGGTAGTAGATTGGTTCCCCATTCCAGCTTTCACCTAAGGATTAATGTAGCAGCCTTCCCCAGTCTGTCACTCCCTTCCATCCCTTCCTTTTCCAGGTGTAATGGTTGTGTTAACCAAGTGCCCTCTCCCCTTTGCAGTAAGGTACAGTGGCTGCTGAAGTAGGAGCTAAAGACAAGAAATTCAAAAAGGGTTGAGGGATATATACCATCATAGTTTCCTTCCAAAAAAAAGTCTCCTCCCTCCATTACCATGCTAATCAGGAGAGACATCCTTGTTTCTAAAACTGTGGGGGTTCATAGAGGTCAAGGTCCAGTACTTTAGTAGAGCCTGTAGAGATTTTTAACCTTTTCATCTCATGGCACACTTACATGGCGCTAAAATTGTCAAGGCACACCCCCACACATGGTCCAGCATTTTACTTTCTTTGCCCTCTCCCACCATCACACATGGTTCAGCTTTTTACCTTCTTCCCCCACCCCACCTCCATACATGGTCCAACATTTGACCTTCTTCCCCTCCCAATCATAGTCCAGCATTTTACCTTCTCTTCTCCTCACCCTCACAAAGAGTCCAGCATTTACCTTCTCTTCCCCTCACCCTCACAAAGAGTCCAGCATTTACCATCTCCCCCCCCCCCACACACACACACACACACACCCTCACAAATAGTCCAGCTTTACCTTTTCTTCCCCCCACAACCACAAAAATAGTCCAGCATCTCTCCCTCCTGTCCCCTCTCCAGCTGGTGACCAGGCATCTCCCCTTGTCTCTTGATTCCCCCCCCCCCATGTACCTTAAGTTTTCTTGTCTCTATCAATTGACGACAGTGAGCAGCGATTTCATACAGCCTTCTCGTGCCAAACCCAGAGCCTTCTCCCTGACCTCTGACGCTTCCCACTTTTGTGGAAACAGGAAGTTATATCAGAGAGAAAGCTCCAGGGTTGGCGCTAGCAAGCTGTATGAATCGTTGCTCCCTGCCATCGACTGCTAGAGACCATTCTGGTACAAATCAAGCTGGCCCAACTCCTGCAGCACACCTGGGGAGCAGCTGTGGCACGCCAATGTGTCACAGCACACTAGTTGAAAAACACTACTTTAGAGGACCCTGCAGTCCTCAATAGAGCAGAACCCTAAGGTTCTCTACACATGCATTCATTTTTTTCTTCACTTTACCCACCCAAGAATATTTTACTACAATACATATATTAACCAAAAAAAACCTACAGCATTTACAACTGAAGTATAAGTAACAACCATTAAATTTTGTGTAATGTCCTCATGAATGTTGAGAAACCACCATGTTTTGCCATTCACTGCTTCAGGGAACCCCAACTGGTGATTGGAATCTTCTCAATAAGGCAGAAGATGCCCCTCACAAGATGTACACACTATTATTAGAGAGACTGGCACAACAGCAGCACACCTTCTGCCTTATTGAGAAGATTATAGCCATCAGTTGAGGTTCCCTGACAAACCAAATGGCAAAACATGGCCCCTATTGGGACCCTTGAGCAAGATATTCATATATTTCTTGTCTCTCAACAATAGTTGGTGCAAAGATTTCTAGAACCAGTTCATGCATTCACGCTGATAAGGGCACTTTAAAAATGTTTATGAGTTTTTTGAGTATTTTCTGTTTGAAATATTGTCAATAAATATTTGAAAATTAGGACACTCATATGTGCAATGATTAGAAACTTGGTTGAGCAAGTGATACATGCGATCTCGAGATCTGTAGTGGTCTCTCAACATATATGAGGACATTACACAAAAATTTAATAGTTATTATTACTTATATTTGAGTTGTAAGTGCTGTGAGTTTTGGGGTTGAAATAAGTTCATGCAATTCCCCCCAGACTTGATTATATTGATCCCATGTTTATGTTTGGGTCTACTACAATACTGGCAAAAGTACACATATTATGAAACTAAGCAAGTACTTTTACTCACAATCAGGGTGATTTCCCTTGTAGCTGAAATCTGCTTTTATGGAGTATCCCTATTAAATTTGCTATTTTGGTTTAGTGTGGAGGTGGGAAAACATTCTGGATTTGTTGCTTGTATTTGAGTTTGATGTGTTATAGCATCAATCTGAGCTTGTTTTATTAACTCTTACATTCATGAGAGCAGGTTTTTATGATAGCTGTCATCAAACGATTATATTTATTTGACCATGTTCAGGATGTTAGTATGATAATTTTATTATATGATGTGTCATTTTTGGTTTATTTTGAATCTTTGTAATTTTATCTGACTGCTCACTGATTTGGTTCGTTTGACTAATCCAGAGAGGTGGTCTATAAATGTTTTAAATTAAATTTAAATTGAATTAAATGTCCTGGAAAATGTCATTTACAAACATAGCAGGTGCTGTAGAAAGGTTGAAAAGCGCACAAGTCTATACTCAAAATATCCATTGTGGATATGAAAATCAGACTTCTTTATATTTTCTGCTTTGACTGGCACTAGAATATATTCACTTTGCAAGTCAAGATCAAATTCTGTACAGCCCCATAGGAATCAGATGTAGGGGGTAGCAGTCTTGGATAGTAATCCAATTTATGACTTGATAATTCACACCCCCATTGCCACCCCCTCCCCCAATCTGATCTCATCCCCTGGCTCCCCAATCAGAACCCATGATCTCGCCTCAACCCAATCACTGACTCACTTATAGGCCCCCCCCTCATCTAATCTCCCAACTCTCCTGGGATCCATCTCCTCAGATATACCCTGCCCCCGAATCCAAACCCTATTTCACCTTTCCCTAACCCAACTCTCCCCCCCATATACACACACAATCTAGTCCCTCCAGACCCCTCATTACCCCTGAGACTTACCCAGTGTTGATCTCTAGTGGTCTAGTGGAAGGCTGACCTCCAACAGTAGTACTACTGCCATTTTTGAACCTGGAACTGGTGGGCAGGAGCAGAAGAGGACTACTGCAGCCCCAGCCCACTAGACCACCAAGAGAGCCAGAGGGAGATCAGATAGGGGGGATGGCAATGAAGTGAGTGGGAAAGGGTTTGTAAGAGCTGCCACATGAGCTCCTTAAGGTAGCTTAGTGACACTCTTTATCTGAATTCCTGCCAATATTTAGTGTCATGACCCAGATAAATGTCTTATTTGAATCCCAGCTGAATATTAACCAGGACTCGGATAAGTTCCAGTGATAGTTCATGGACAAATGTGCCCAAATATTCATTGCTGATGCCCAGACATGGCCCGGTATTGAATACCCAGGTCTTACATAGTTGGCAATAGTCAGTGTTTAAAAAAAAATGCTCACCTCCATCTGCTGAATGTTGATTGACAAATAAATAAATAAGTCAGAAAATGCTCAAGATTAGAGATAAGTGGGGAGACGACTGGATTGAAACTTCTGGACTACCAAAGTACTCTTGAAGTCTGGCTCACATTCAGCTAGTCTCTCTACAGGATTATCCATATGTGAAACTTTCAGTCTTTTCACATGATCTGCAGATCCACTCTTCAGCTATCTCAGCATCAGACTGATCTCTTCCTTTGGGGGTAAGGATCATATCTACAATGGCATCTTTGAAATCAGCTTTCCACACTCTGTACTGTAATTCTCAGGACAATCACCAAACTCAGCAAACCTATATTTATGAGCTGTTTTGAATCATGTACTTCATCAGTTCAGATCTGTTTGATGTCTCCGTCTGGAAATTGGCATACTTTATAACACTCTTAAAAAAATCTCAAAGAATAGTCAGTTGCTCACCCAAATAATTAAAGAACCCCAAGCTTAAATCAACCCTTATATAACGATGTTCCTAAAATTGCAATATACTCTACCACAATAAACATGTGAACAATAAAAAAACTTTTTGAGAGCACTCTCTCTCTTAAAGCAATAGTTTATAACAGTATCTATAACTACTTAACAATTATCAATTAACACATCTTTACTGCTTTGGGTAAATAGTTGTGTTGAAAATTCCAGCTTGAATCATGCTGCACTGTCGCAATTCCAATAACAAGAGATACTCCGCAGCTGTCACAAATTCAGAGAGATTCAGCATTTAAAACTTGCATTTAAAAATTCTTCTAGTCACAACATGATCACATGTTTCGCTTTAACGGTGTCTTCAGGAGACTAAACCAACAACTCAGCTCGCCAAAACGGCTTCTTTCAGAGGCTGGACTGCAAAACATCATATAAATCAAAAAATAAATCTAACTTACACCACAATAAACCACCCCTATTTTAAAGCAATCTTACCTAACAATCAGTCTTTCCGCATATTGACAGACTCATTTGGTCCGAAAGTTACCCTCATGGTTACTGTAAAAGCAGTCCCGTTGGTGTCTGATGCTACCGGTGGATATGACGTCTTATATAGCACAGGAATGGGACCATCACACATGTGCCCACTCTACTTCCTTATTCAACCCAAATGGTTCAATATTATTCCATCTAAATAAATCCTGCTCAATCTTTGTTGCGCTTTGTTGTTCTTCAGCAAATTCAGCTAGTTAGGAGTCGGGATATTTCCGAATTATTAACCAAGATTGAGCAGCAATTTATTTTTAGATGGAATACTACTGGAGTGGAGTGGAGGAGTGGCCTAGTGGTTAGAGCACTGGTCTTGTAATCCAGAGGTGGCTGGTTCAAATCCCGCTGCTGCTCCTTGTGATCTTGGGCAAGTCATTAACCCTCCATTGCCTCAGGTACAAACTTAGATTGTGAGCCCTCCTGGGACAGAGAAATATCCAGTGTACCTGAATGTAACTCACCTTGAGCTACTACTGAAAAAGGTGTGAGCAAAATCTAAATAAATAAATACTGAACTATTTGGGTTGATTAGGGAAGTAGAGTGGGCACATGCATGATGGTTCCATCACTGTGCTAAATAGGACATCATATCCACTGGTAGCATCAGACAGGCAGGCCCCCAAGGCATGGAGGGTGCTAATAATACTCAGTGAATACGCTGTCTGACATACACACAATAGAGGTATGTTTCTAAACTGTCATAGGCAGGTGACCATGGCTAGTTCCTAAGAACATGGCTGACATGGCTGCATTGTGCACCCACAGGGAAAGGTTGAAGAGAGATACAATGATGTTCCATTCTCTGTTGGGGTAAGGTTGTCAACTAGATCCAGTGTCAACTAGATCCAGATTCAACCGACAGGGTTGATCTGGTCCCACCTTACCCCATTGCCTGCAGGGACTTGTGGTTCTGATTTCCCCTTTGGATTCCCTAAGAAAAGTCAGGCTACAAGTCCCTGCAGGCATTGGGGTAAGCCCAGCACTGGATCAACCCTGTTGGGCAAATCTGGATCCAGCTGGCAACCCTATTTGGGAGGAGGGGAAAGCTGTACAGGTCCACCCAAGTATGTGAAAGTTGTACAGCATGTTGCATTAACCTAGTACTGAGGCACTGCATGCCTGAGCCAGGGAGGAAAGTGACAGTGCAGCTGAGGGAGATGAGGTACCTCAGAAACACACCCTACAGAGAGGGCACCATGAAAGAGAAGAATTGATTCAGACACAGTAGCTACAAAAGGTTAGAACATTTTTACTGAACAAAAAATTACAAATCCAACTGTCATGAAACAAAAAAATAAATAAAACCAAGCCAAAAAGCACAAACGTACCTCCAGGAACAGGACAAAGGGAGACTTTATTGTAAAGACCCGTCACGGGCCATGTTTCAGCAACCAAGCGCCTGCATCAGAGGTCGCATATAAGTCCTATAATGGTAAAAATAATTTTTCAAAGACACCACTGTTGGTACTTCAAATCGAATCCTAAGTGCTCCTCTGAATAGTCTAACAATCAAGAAAAATCCCGCCTAAAATCGAAGATTAAAAACGCTTCTTCAATAAAATGCAAAGACCTCGGTCCTGCACGCCAAAAGCATTATCTGGGTTTTTAAAAGGTTTGAAGAAGTTCATGGAGAAAATGTCCATAGTCTGCTATAGAGATAGACATGGGGATGTCACTGCTTGCCTTGGGATTGGTAGAATGGAATGTTGCTATTATTATATGGGTATCTGCCAGGTGCTTGTGACCTGGATTGGCCACTGTTGGAAACAGGATACTGGGCTAGATAGACTATTGGCAGTGGTGTACCAAGGGGGGGGGGGCGGTCCGCCCCGGGTGCACGCCGCTGGGGGGGTGCAGTGCGCCTGTTGGCCGAGTCCGCTTGTTCCCTCCCTGCTGCTCCCTCTGCGTGGAATAGGTTACTTCCTGTTCCGGGGCAGAGGGAGCAGCAGGGAATGAGCGGACTCGGAGCCGACAGGTGCGTGGCACCCCCCCCTCCCCAGCAGGTAAAAATGCACCCGGGGGGGGGGGGGGGCGCATCAACGATCCGCCCCGGGTGTCAGCCAGCCTAGGAACGCCACTGACTATTGGTCTGACCCAGTATGGCTATTCTTTTTTTTGTTTCAATAATTTTTATTGTTAAACAACAGAATAAACATTACTTCCTTAATTCACAGTAGACATTTGACTATTTCTTCTTTGATACACAATTCTATACTTCTCTCACTTTACACCTTCTCTTTTGTCCATCAACTGTAAATCTATAATTGAACATTGACAAACTTTAATTTTTCATTTTCCCCCCCCACCCCCCCATCAAACGCCTATTACTAAATCACTTGGGTCATTGCTCTAATATGTGTCCAGAGTTCATCTTGCCCAGTATGGCTATTCTTATGTTCTTATGACATTATCACGTCACCAGGACTGAACAGCTCTCCTACAGCTTGGAGAAGTTGTCCTTCAGAACTTAGTGTAAAGTTCTGAGAATGTACATCTCTTCCTGCATGCAGTGGTCTCCTCAGCCCCTCAGGTAGTTCCAAAGCTCAAAACATTCAGGCAGCTTCAGGAAGGTGAGAAGGATTGTATGCCTGATCAATCTTGCTATCTATTGAACACATCTGTTACAGGTGAGCAACAATACTTTTTCTATCAACAAGAAAAATTGAGTCAGAAACACAAGCGGGTGACTTCCAAGCTTAGTGCTGCACACTTCTCTATGCTCTGTATTTAAGAGATTGCCAAATCTATGTGTGTGTGAGAGAGGGGGCAAGAAGGAAACAAAAAGCTGTGTAGACATCCTGATGACTCCTTTCTCTTATGATAGTGTGCAAGGATCCATTCACAGTGTAGAGTACGAAGAGCATTTTCACATGGATATTCTCAGAATTTTGGAAGCACTATTTCCACATTAATATGCAAAGGCGTCTACCTTAAGTAAAAACTTGAGGTGAGTTTGTAAGAACTACCTTGTTATGATGAAATTGAGAACAGCACTTTCTGTGTAAGGTACTTCAGAGAAGCAAACTCCAATGATTCAAAAGGTGATTTCATAAGGGAACTTAATGCAAGATTAAGGTTCCATAGAAGAGGGGGCTTCTGAAATGGTGGTTTAACATGGAGAAGTATTTTCATGAAATATTAAATGATGGGACATTGAGAATCCAGAAGGTTATTGACTATGACTACAGCATGATATGTCTAGAGGATGTAGAGAGGGAAAACCTAAAGTCTAAGATTGTCATATACATGCCTTGTAGGATCCGGGTTCCAGATTTGCAGTGAACCTGGGCTCCTTTCTACTTTTATCTTACAATCTGATTCTACCCTGTGAGGTGGTGACAGCTGATAGGCTCCTCCTCCTGGACTGATTAGGCCTTGATGATGTATTCCTCTATGTTGTACTTAGTTCTACCCTCCTCAAAAGACTACAGTCCATCCAAAACACCACCATCAGTCTCTTAATGCATGCCAAGCACTTTGATTGTGACACCCTTCTCCTATACCTGCATCATGGTTGCTTATCCCCTTCCAAATACAGCACAAAATGCTTACTTAAATCTCCACTACCCAAATTGCAAAGGTCTCAAATATAAATCAAGTTATGCATCCAGCTTCTCCTACATAAGTACACAATTGTGGAATGCACTATCAAAAGCTGTGAAAACAACATATGACCATCTTAATTTCCGGAAATCACTAAAGACTCACCTGTTTGGAAAGGCATACCCCTCTGACCCAACTTAAGTGCCTAAACCCCTGCAACACAACGTAACCAAGCTTTGTAACAAACACTATATATCTCTTTTTCTCTACTATTCCTAATTGTGTCTGTAAGTATGAACCTATTAGACTACAACATCACTCTGTATTTGTTTCTCAACCGGAGTTGGCGAACGCCTTCACGGTACTATGTAAGCCACATTGAGCCTGCAAATAGGTGGGAAAATGTGGGATACAAATGTAACAAATAAATAAATACTTTAACTTACAAAGCTCTCCATACAGGTTCAACCACTTACTTAATCTCTATCATCTCTCTCTATGCACCTTTCAGAGCCCTTCGCTCTGTCACAGAACATCAACGCTCCATCCCTTCAGTTTTTCATTTCCACTTTGAATCTACCATTCAAGGGGCTTTCTAATGTTTCTCACCATCTCTATGGAATGATCCCCCACTCTCTGTATGCTGTAAGTTATCTTACTCTAAGTTCAAATCTGCCCCTAAAATCCCACCTCTTCTCTTTGGCCTTCCTGGGGATGGCAGGCCCACAGTAGCATTCAGCAACAGTAGGCGAATCTGCTCCCCTATGCTGCCCTCTTTTTTCCTTAACTTTCAGTCCTATTTTTGATTGAAGTTCCTTTTTCAGTTTATTAGTATGGAAACTGCTCTGATTGTGCCCATGGAAGGGCAGTACAACAAGAAGCAAATAAACATAAACAAGAGTAACTGGGAAGCAAAAATACAAGATCACAGCTAAGTATGGGCTGGCAACAGCAGACTGTCAAGAAGTGAAATAGGTTGTCCTGGAAGGTAACTGTCTCCTAACCTAAGCATTACAGGATCAAGATTGGCTTATGGCTTGCAGCTACTAACACCAGAGGAGAAAAGCTGAAATTTAATGACACTGGGGGAAAAAAGCCTAACATTTAAGGTTTTGTTTCTTATGCTTTCAGGTTAAATCAAATGTAGCTGCATTCTTCCATTAGCTATTTATTTAGGTGACTGGGTCATTATTTCAATACCTTTACTTTGGCTGGTTGAGGCTTGAATACTAGACTAGAAAAATACAAGAAACAGGATTGTTCAAGGTAAGCTGTAATGTCATTGTACCTATAGGAAGTGCAAGAAAACACAAGGGCAGACGGTCTGCAAGCTCCAAGATGGAAAATATATACAAAGCAGATCGTTGTAAGACCAAAATATATTTTATTGATGAAAACCAATTAAAATATGTATACAATAGCCTATAGGAAGTGCATCCAGCACAGAAGGGTGCATAAGGATTACTGAACACAGAGCCAATCAAGAAGCAGGACCTAAGAATAACAGAAATAGAAAACACAAACATGGACTGGCTATAGCAGACTTCCAAGAGACAGAATAGCTCCTCCTGAAAATCACACGTTCAAGGCTAGCTAGTGCCTCATAGCTATTAACACTGTAAGAAAAGGTTGAAATTTAATAAAACTTGTCATTTCAGGGTTTATTTCTGTTGCTTTGGGTTACAAACAATATGAAATGACAAACATAAATGATGTTCTTTAGTGTAATTTACGTTTCCCATGCCACAACAAGGGAAATGTAATTTATTGTAGTTTACATGTCCCATTTTAAATGAATGCATATTCCTAGTCCGGAGTGATTTAGGTAGACTGGATTCTGTTTCAAGGCAAGGGATAGACTAAAGATCCCTTTCATTCTATTTTCTACAAAAGACTAAGGGGTCCTTTTACTAAGGCGCACTGAAAAATAGCCTGCAGTAGTGTAGGCATGTGTTTCGGACGCACCTGTAAAAATGCCTTTTAAATTTTGACCAGAAATGGACGTGCGGCAAAATGAAAATTGGCGTGCGTCCATTTGGGATCTGAGACCTTACCTCCAGCCATTGACTTAGCGGTAAGGTCTCACACGTTAACCAGGCGGTAATTGTCTACGCGTATCAAATGCCTTTTACCGCCTGGTAGCGCCGTGTGCCAGAAAATAAAAATTATTTTCTGGCGCATGTAGGGGATGTGTGTCAAAAATCAAACTACCGCCCATGCCACGTGGTAGCTGGGTGGTAACTTGGAATTGGCACACATTCGGCACGCGCAGGCGCATATGCAGCTTAGTAAAAGGGCCCCTAAAAGAATTAGCTGCAAATATTAGTTCACTCCTTGAATTCTCAACCACTCTTGATTTAATTCTACCTGAATAGAGCAATTTCAGCTAGAGAGAGACAGGTTAATGTGGTTAACAATTGAGATATAGTAGGCAATAATAAGTGTATATCAATCATCTCAAAATACAGTCAATATTTGAAGTACAGACAAATAAGAGAAGCTACAGCGTTCACTATTCGGATAAGTAAGGACATAGATAACATGCAAGCTAATTAATCCAGGAATTCATAAACCATTGTTAAGAAACTGAAAGAAAATGCTTTTAACATCTTATGAAACTGCATGTAATTATGTTGATGTCTAGTAGATTTCGGGAGAGGGTTCCAATATTTAGTGCCCTGATAAGTGAAGTCTGCTGAAAGAACTGATTTGTAAGCAATATTTTTACAATTTGGAAAGCGGAGTCTTGAGTAATGGTTCATCATTAGCATGCATTAATATCAATATATATCAATATCAATATATAAACACAGAAAAAATATATATACATATATATTCTGTGTTTAGGCAAGTTGACACATGACAGGAGTATTGCATTAACATGCATCACAATACTCGCCAATTTTTATCACGGGAGGTATAGTTACAATTTCAAATTTATAATTGTAATGCACATGAATGCTAGTAGCACCCCTTTGCATAATTTTCCACCATTTTCTCACTCACTTCTTTTTATTTATGTTAAATTCCATGCTCACCCTTTCATGCAGGATTTAATAACAGAAATAAAACATGTTGTCTATTGATACACATTAAATCCTGCATTAAATCACTAACACAATTTAATAAAAGGGCCCCTTAGTCTCCCTTTCATTCTGCTCCACCTACCGACCCCTCGTGATTGCTTGTGCCACTCTCTTCTAGAGAGGCAATCCAGGGATGCTATCTCTGGGCTTGTGTAGTCATGGGTTTCTTATAAGGTTCATCATGTGGATTCCTCTGTTCTGCATGGCTGCTTTCTTCTGGGGGATGAGACAGAGGGATGTTATGTTTAGGCAATTTGGAGTTTCTTCCAACACTGTTTCTTCTGAGGTATCAAACTGTCTTAGCTATTATCCTTCCCTAGACTTTAACATTCTTTAGAGAAATACTACAAATCAAGGTTCTTATTGCTGGATTCAAAAACAATGAATGGCAGTGTCTGAATATTTTTAGCTAGTCAGTTTTATCATTGCCACGTTAGTTCACTTTAAAGGTAATAAATAGAAAATAAACAAAAGAAAAGAAAGGAACATAAGATGATACCTTAGTTATGAATTAAGTTAGTCCAATAAAAAAAAAGCATTGCCTTATTTTCTTTGTTTTGTTTTATTTCTAGTTTTCGCCTTTTAAAAGAAATTCACCAAGGCGATGGACAGCAAATATAACCCGGGCATTGGCAATAAACAATTATAATAGTAAAATATTCAAATATCACTACTCATTATAACATAGTATGCTACTTGCAATGTCAACATAATTCACATTACATTTTAATAGACAGCAGGGACAAGCATAGGTGGAACTATAGACAGATATGATAGAGTAACAGGAGATTAGATAGATGATAACGGTGACTAACGAGGAAAAATTGCACAGGGAGTCAGAAAAAGTGCAGGAAAATGATTTCAGTTGGAGAAGTGGATAAGCAAGTGCTGATATGGTATGTGCAGCTGGTGTTAGTCTTTGTGTGTGTGACTAGCTAGTTAGTTGCTTCTTCCATTAAAGCTTGGGAGAAAAACCAGACTTTCACCTCCTACCTGAAATACAGCTAGTCTTATGTTAGGCAAAGCCTTGCAGAGAGTGCATTCCTGCTCCTGAGTAGGCTCGCTGGTATGTGTCACATCGTGTCATGTCCTTTTGAGAGAGTGTCATTACAGATGCTCATTGGGATGGCATTAGAGACCTTGGAGGTGTACAGAGGGAGATCCTGTTCCTTTAAGGGCCTTGAAGATTGAAAACAGTTTTAAATTTAGCCTAGTATTTTACTGGTAGCCAGTGAAGATTTTTGCAGAAATAGCGTAATATGATTGCATCATTTACAACCATTTATGAGTCAATCTTTGGCATTCTGAATCAATTGGCGATGGTGCCAACTGTTTGTAATCACACCAATGTAACATACATTGCAGTAATCCAGTCTTGATAGTATCATGGCTTGAGGCACTATGACAAGACTTGCCTTCTCGATGTATGGAGAGAGGTTGCATAGTTGCCACAGATGCTAAAAGCAGCTTCTGAAGGTTGCTTGGGGAATCAGCATTGAGTGTTGACTCTAGTTGTATCCCAAGGTTCCTGACTTGTGTTTTAAGAGGGAGTATGTAGCTTCAAAAAGGAATTTTGATGTCAGGTATATCCAAACTTGTGTTAGGGACCCAAAGGAGCTCTGTTTTACTTGGGTTCAGGCAAAGCCTGTAGTTTTTGGCCCGTTCTTGTTGTTAGACAGGCAGTCAGTTTATTCAGGGCTGTAGGTAAGTCAGGTTCAATCGCATACCATTCTCATAGATGTAGAACTAAGTGTTCATTGGCTGAATCAGCTTGGCTAGTAACTTGATGTAGATATTAAACAAAATAGATGATAGTATGGATCCCTGTGGTACCTCATAGTTCAGTCCCCAAGGTGGCAATAAGGTACTGCCAAACAGTATGAACTGCTGACTGATAGATAGGATCTGAACCAAGCAAGTACTTTGCTACTCATACCTGTTTCTGCCAGTCATGCCAACATGATATTGTGGTTCACAATGTTAAAAGCTGCTGAGAAATCCAATAGTACTAACACCGAGGTGGATCCACTGCCAAAGGTTCAGTGAAATCATCTAGCAGGTACTGTATACAAATACCATATCTTTTCCATAATCGTGTCTAAATCAAGATTGACGTGGATCCGGCCGATTTCTCTCTTCTAGCCAATGACTGAGTTGAATGCAGACTGTTTATTCTGGAAGTATTCCTAGAAATGAGATGTTAGACACTGGCTTGGAACTTTTTAGCATGTCCTGGACAAGGTTGTTCTTTTTTAGCAGAGAGCACGCTGCTGAGCACCGCCTTGGGTGAAGAAGGGGGAGTTTGAATATAATATGATGGACACAGGTAATCAATGGACCTCTTTTATTTATTTGTTACATTTGTACCCCACATTTTCCCACCTATTTGCAGGCTCAATCTGGCTTACATAGTACCGTAGAGGCGTTTGCCAATTCGGTTGATAACAGATACAAAGTTATTTTGTGGTCAGATGAGGTAGGTGTGAATCAGGCATCAAGGATCAATGGAAGGGAAGATTATAAATTGTCCAGTACGATCATTAGTTATGCTGTGTTGCTGGGTGCTGGGATTTATGTTGGACTGGTGGGATAGGCCTTTTTGAAGAGGTGAGTTTTGAGTGATTTCCTGAAGTTTAAGTGGTCACGGATTGTTCTCACAGCATTTGGGAGTCCGTTCCTTAGTTGTGCGCTTATATAGGAGAAGCTGGATGCGTAAGTTGTTTTGTATCTTAGTCCTTTACAATTTGGGTAATGTAGGTTTAGGTATGATCATGATGATCTGATTCTGTTTCTGGTTGGTAGATCTATTTGGTCTGTTGTGTATCCTGGTACTATGCCATAGATGATTTTCCAGCTCATTTTTGAAAGTGATTGCCAGCCATCTTCCGACACAAATCGGGAGATGGCCGGCGATCTCCTGAACCCGGCCAAATCGGTATAATCAAAAGCCGATTTTGGCTGGGTTCAACTGCTTTCCGTTGCGGAGCCGGCGAAACATCAAGGGGGTGTGTCAGTAGGGTAGTGAAGGCAGGACGGAGGTGGGACGGGGGCATGCTCACGAGATGGCTGGCTTCGCCTGATAATGGAAAAAAAAAAGCCAGGCTTGACGAGCATTTCGTCGGCTTTACTTGGTCCCTTTTTTTTTCACGACCAAGCTTCAAAAAGAAGCCCCAACTGACCAAATGACCACCGGAGGGAATCGGGGATGACCTCCCCTTACTCCCCCAGTGGTCACCAACCCCCTCCCACCCAAAAAAGAACAACAAAAAAAACTTTTTTTGCCAGCCTCTATGCCAGCCTTAAATGTCATACCCAGCTCCCTGATAGCAGTATGCAAGTCCCTGGAGCAGTTTTTAGTGGGTGCAGTGCACTTCAGACAGGTGGACCCAGACCCATCCCCCCCTACCTGTTCCACTTGTGGTGGTAAATGGGAGCCCTCCAAAACCCACCCAAAACCCACTGTACCCACATGTAGGTGCCCCCTTCATCCCTTAGGGCTATGGTAATGGTGTAGAGTTGTGGGGAGTGGGTTTTGGGGGGGGATTTGGGGGGCTAAACAACCAAGGGAAGGGAGCTATTTTTTTTTTTTAATTTTTAGAAGTGCCCCCTAGGGTGCCCAGTTGGTGTCCTGGCATGTGAGGGGGCCAGTGCACTACAAATGTTGGCTCCTCCCACAACCAATTGCCTTGGATTGGCCGGGTTTGAGATCGCCGGCATTATTTTCCATTATGGCTAAAACCGATGCCAGCCATCTCAAACCCAGCGAACTCTGACATTTGGCCGGGCCCAACCGTATTAGCAAAGAAAAAGATGGCCGGCCATCTTTTTCGAAAATACGGTTGGCTCCACCCACTTACGGCGCCGGCCCCGAAGATGGCAGGGCTGTTCGATTATGCCCCTCTTTGTGTACCAAGGTGCAGATTTTGAAGATGGTCCGTTCTTTGATTGGGAGCCAGTGCAACTTTTCTTGTAGGGGTTTAGCAATTGGCTGCTGTATTTTGGGTGGTCTGGAGTTTTTTTGTGAGTTGTACTTTACATCCTGTGTAGATTCCGTTACAGTAATCTGCATGGCTTAGGACCATTGATTGTCTTAGGTTTCAAAAAGTTTTCCTCGGGAAGAAAGGTTTTATTCGTTTGAGTTTCCATTTTCTTTATTACGGTATTTACTTGGAGAGGTGTGACATGGTATGACATGTTCATACTTTCTATGACCAGTGAGCAATTTAATGGCTGTGTTTTGGACTATCTGAAGATGCTGGAGGTCTTTTGACTTTAGTCCCTGTTAAAGGGTGTTACAATAATCAAGCTGGGTAGTGACTCAAGAGTGAATAAGAATGTTCAGAGCAGAATGTGCAAGACACGAACGTGTGTCCACATATATGCACATGTACTAGAATTCTGATCATTTGTGCATTTTAATAATAGATGCACTGTTACAGAATTAGCCTCAATGTGCTACTTAGGGTCTATTTGCTAAACATCCTTAGCTGTTTAATGAAGGAGTTACCACATGCTAACAGTGCAGCGTGTTGACGCACACTGATTCCTGTGTGAACAGCTAACATAGAGAATACAATTTTGGAGCATTGGAATGGGTGAGGAATGGACAAGGGCTGTGCCTTACAACTAACACATGGTCATTAGAGCACATTAACTGTTAATGTGTTAGATAACACAGATTGGTTTACACAGTGGGGTATCAAGGGTGCAACAAGGGGGTGCAACCAACCCTTCTTTATCTCTCTCAACCCTCCCTCCTCGGGTCCAGCAGCTCCCCCCTCTCTCAGTCCTCCCCACTCCCCTCTGATTTACCTTGAAACATAGTTTTCTCCCCTCTAGAGGCAGCAGGTTACATTAGTGTTTCACAAAACACTGCCTGTGCCGTTCCTGGAGCCTTCAATTTGCAGCAAATTGCCCCCTCCGATGTCACTTCCTGTTTCTGCAGGGGCTGAAGGCAATAAAGGAAAGACTCCAAAAATGGTGCAGAGAGAATTATGTGAAAGCTAATGGAGCCACCTCTAGAGTAGAAAAAGCTATATTTAAAAGTAGATTGGGGGGGAGGTTTGAGAAAGGGGGGGAACTGTTGGACCGCAGATTGGGGGGAGCGGTTGACAGAGGGGAGAGCTGGCATGAGGGGATGTTAAAAAATTATTTGCTCTGGGTGTCAAATATGCTAGATATGCCACTGAGTTAACACCACCTCAAGAGAAGTAGCTGCCTTGCACAGTTTTTTCTCCCTGCACTAACTGCATGGCAGCCCTCCTAAAAAGGCTGGGAATGCTCACAGCAGTTACCACAGAGGTTTTACAGTTACCGCACATTAATTTTGACAATTACCACACACTGCAAACCCTTATCAGACTTTATTAAATAGGGGTCTTTGTGTTCTGCAGATCCATCAGTTACCACTAGTACCTAGCTGATCAGTCAATCAGAACTTCCACTGAGAAAGTGAATAAGACACAAACACCATATGCCTTGCTATTATGAGGGCCAAGTGACTTCCCATCTGGAAGGAAAGCTTTGTACTATCATTTTTCTGTATTAATGTTTCATTGCTCCTCTGAATTCCCATTCTCCGATCTTGCCTACAAACTCCAAACCCTGGAAAATGATTCTGACCTTGTACTTCTCAGGGTGACCTGCTAGCTTCTTTGTTTAGCTCTCTGGCTTACATTTGCCAGGGTCAACCCTGAAATGTCAGTCCCCGAGATAACTAATTAGGTGATTTAGGTAGTGCAAAATGTGACTAGGATCTCAAATCACTGGCCATATTATCTGATTTAGTAGTCCAGAACAGAGCTCTGTTTCTCTTCCCCTGCTTGAGCTGTGACCTGCTTATTTCTGCTTCTGTCTACTGTAAACCCCTCTAACTTTCCCCCCACCTAAACCATCCTCCCCCCCCCCCCCCATGAAAAATGTAAGTAAATGATTATATTTTCCATCTCTGAAAACCCTTCCTTGGAAACGTTTGTACAGTACATAAACAGAAGGGACTGAGCTACTTATGGTCACTGGGTTGTTGTAAGTCCTAAATAAAGCTAAAAAAGGATTAATGGCCCTTTGTGATACAACATTAAAAAAAAAAAAATTAGAAGGCAGTTTGTCTTGTGCTTCATCACCTTCGGACCCAATGAGGGAGAGCATAGAGAGTCCACATCTGTAAACTGCACCCACAGCGCACGCTACAGTAACCAGGAATGTGTATTTCTGCAGATGATTAAATCAATACAATTTTGACAAGACTTGTTGGAACATGCTTCTTTATTTTACGCAATCTTTTCCCTTTAGTCGGGGGGCATTTATCAACCTGCCTGCCTGTCAGCTAATGGAGATTGTTCTTTAGTCCGCACTTGATAGAAGGACGTGGTTATGATGCATGCCGATAGTTCGTCAAGACGTCGTGTGGGAACAAAGAGCTTAGCTGGGGGCTGAGGGCCTTTAGCCAGGGTGATGTTTATCTGGCAGCCAAGCTGAAAAAGAACAAACATTTCTCTCTTCTTAAACTATTTCTCCCCCAAATGCAACCTGAGGGACTTCTAGAGCTGGGCTGGGTATGGAAAAGGAGGGCTGTGGCTGTGGGGTGACCCCCCCCCCCTTTACACATGTACTGAATAATGTATGACATAAAATGATATTCTGTGGCTAAATCCAGTTATACCCCTTATTTTTCATTGTACCTCCACTGTAAAAACCTGGCAAACTTTGAGACTCTTTTACTAAACTGTGGTAAAAATAGTCCTTTAGCATGCTTTTACGTGGATCTTTCCCACGCACTAACACCCGGATTCTATATATCGCACCTAGGGGGCCTTTTACTAAGCTGCATAGGTGCATACGTGCATCCTACACGCGTGAATTTTGAACTACCGCCCGGCTACCGTGTGGCCCGGGTGGTAATTTCATTTTTTATGCGCATCCACTAAGCATGCTGGAAATTTTCCGTTGCACGGCGCTAACCAGGCAGTAATCGGCATTGTAAGCGCATAGACCATTACCGCCTGGTTAACATGTGAGACTTTACCGCTAGGTCAATGGGTGGAGGTAAGGTCTCAGATCCAAAATGGACGCGCATGCCAATTTTTATTTTGCCACACGTTCATTTTAGGCCAGAAAAAAAGAGGTCTTTTTTGCAGGTGCACTGAAAAAATGGACCTACGCGCGTCCAATACAACTCTAGCGCAGGCCATTTTTCAGTGCACCTTAGTAAAAGGACCCCCTAGTGTTCCATGCCAAAATCTAAGTGTATTCCATAACAATGCGCATAACTTAATTGGCTTAACATCCTAATCAGCATTGAGAACAGCACTGAATGAGCAAAAAAAAAGCACTAATTGGCAGTAATTACAATTTATGCACACAACTTGCTAAGCGGATTCTGTAATTAACTGCGATTAAATTGTAATGCATACAGTTCAAAAAGGGTGTGGCTATAGGTAGGGAAATGGGCGTTTCTTGGGCATTGCAACATTTATGCGTGTAGTTATAGAATATGGCCCAGTGCATGCAAATCTACACGCAGGGATTTACGCCACATTTTCATTGGTGTCAATGGAGGTGCGTGGTTTTAGGTGCTGGGTTATCAACTAAGCATATTCTATATACCACACCTCAATCTAGGCACCGCTTATGGAATAAGCTTAGGTGGAAATGTTTTCTGTGAGGATTTTTTAGGTGCCTTATATATATAGTATCTGGCCCTGAGGCCATTTTTAAAGTGGCTGTAAAACCCCCAATTTTCTATTTTTTTACATTAATATCCATGCACTTATGTTGCCATGAGTGCATGACCATTTTTAAAATGTATCACAGGAGCACTTACTGCCACCTATTTTGTAGGTGATAAGAGCTCCTGCGTTATCTGTACGCGGTAATGTAGATGTTCTAACTGGTTAGCGCAGGAATGCCCACTCCCTGCCCTCTGACACTTGCCCTCAAAAAAACAATTTTGTACATAATGCATGCAGATTGCATAATGACTATGTGATACTGTAATACATCCCAAGGAACTCCATTTGTTTTTGCAGTGTTAGATGTGTAAAAACGCCTAACGCAGCCTAGTAAAAGGGCCCCTTGTTTGCTTAGTATTGAGATTATATTTTTGAGGTAAAAAAAAATAACCAAACAACCAGAGTTACAAAATTGCAGTCACACTGTGTTTGGAGAACATGACTATCCAAATAAGGCAGGGGTGGGCAATCTTGGTCCTCGAAAGCTGCAACCCGGTCGGGTTTTCAGGATTTCCCCAATGAATATGCATGAGATCTATTTGCATGTACTGCCATCATTGTATGCAAATAGATCTCATGCATATTTTATTGGGTAAAAGAACAACAGTAAGCCAATGAAAAGGAGAACATTTTGTTTATTCACTACACTTGCTCTGGGTTGTTTAAAAACAGATGCCTGACATGTTTCGCCAAGGCTCTTCGGGCCATACCAATTGGCAGCTGATTTTACCAGTTGGTCAAGGGTGGATTTTAGAAGCAATTGGTATTTTGTATACCCCTGAAGCAGCCCTAGGCGAAACATGGCCATGTTGGGCATCTATTTTAAAGCAACGTGGAGCAAGCGTAGTGAATAAACAAAATGTTCTCCTTTTCATCAGCTTACTACTGTTCTCTAACAAGTTGGATCTTGTTAGCCGGCTGCCTTGTTTTTTGAGACCCTATTTTTTGGGGAAATCCTGAAAACTCAACTGGGTTGAGGTTGCCCACCCCTGAAATAAAGGATGAAAACACTGAGGGCCCTGTTTACTAAGCAGAGCTAAGAGCGCAATAGCGTTTTTAGCATGTGCTATTGATTAGCATGGGCTAAACACTAAAGTCACCCATAGAAACATATGGGTGATTCTAGCATTTAGCACACACTAAAAACACTAGCACATCTTAGTAAACGGGGCCCTTAGTAAGTGAGATAAAATAGAAGAATTCTGGAGCAGAAAAGTCTGGTGTGCTGGAGTACATGTTATGCAAGTGTTGGGATCAGGGCTTTTTTTGAGGGGGTACTTGGGGGTACTGAGTACCGGCACCTTTTCCATCGTCTGCTAAAATTGAGCCATGGTCCCCAAATTTTAATGAAAGAGCTCAGGCTCTACACACCAATTCTGCCTTGTCATAGATTCTGTGACTGGCTGCAGGGGGCCTGGCTATTGTGGAGTGGATCCCTCAGTGATCACCCCACCCCTGAAGGGTGGCCTGGCATTTGAGTACCAGCACCTTTTTTACTAGAAACAACGCACTGGTTGGGATATAAATCATGTGTGATGGGGTACAAGGAATATCAGCATTGTGACGGAGTAGTGGATCTTGACCTAGTCCTCAGGACACACCCAACAGTCAGATGTTCAGGATATCAACAATGAATATTTAAGACATAGATTTGAATGCAAAGAAGGCAGTGTGTGCCAGGGGCGGACTTGTTGGAATGTAATTGTATTTTACATGCATTGCCTGTCACCTATTATTTCTCTGTGATTACTCTGTGACCTCTGATGTGAATTACTTAGAGAGGTCACACTGCTATGCAACTTCCTGTGGGGGTTAGATGCAGCAGACACAGCAGATGCAGCACATGGAGCACATGGAGCTCATGATCTCTCCTAACCTGAGAGGATCTATGGTGGTGTGAGCATCCATTACCATCTAAGCACATGGAAGGAGCTGATAATACAAATGTATAGTAATATGTATATATAAGCCTGTCTGATTATAATCTAACTGCAAACTGTGAGTAAACAGATGTTTTGTTACTTCAACTTTAAAGTGACTCAGCAGTGAATTATTCTGGGGTGAATGAGAGAGAGATGAAGAAAGAAATTAACATTTCTAAAGCTGAAGCTGTGTGTACTAAAATCTGCTAATTATTTACTACAAATAATCCAACAAAAGGGTTATGGGCCCAGGGTCCAGGAATTGAAAAAGAAGAGAAATATTACCAGGCAGAAAAAAAGGCCACATTTTTCTCTTAAGTTTTAAAGGAAAGATTCAGTCTGTCTCTCTCTCCCCCCACACAGCAGACAGAAGGCTAAGAAAATGGCTGAGGGAAGAAATTCACCATTTTTCTATTCTCTCAAGGTGCCTAAATTAACTGAGTTTAATTATCAGCAGTGGGAATTAAGATTCATATGTTTCCTTCGAGCAAAAGATTAGATATATGCTTAGACCAAGACAGAACAGCTGAAAATATGGCTGAATGGGACAATGCAAACTATTATGTGAAGTGCATGCTTTTGGAAGCTCTCTCAGAGAAACAAGCCATATTAGTGGAGGGAAAAGATACACCAAAGGACATTTTATATAAACTGAGAACTATGTATGCAACTACATATGCAAAGCAGCAACCAATTTGGTTGGCAGAGTTGAATGAAACCAAATTAAGGGATAAAAGTAAATGTAATGATCACATTATGCATCTTATGTCTTCATTTCAAAAGCTAGAACTTTCAGGAATTCCCATGTGTGATGCATTGAAAAGAGCATTTCTTTTTACCTCACTATCAAAGAAGTTTGATGTTTTTAGGTCTGTAAATGAGGCCATTGAAGGGCAATCTTTTGAACAGGCAACATCAAAACTAAGGCAGGAATGCATAATAAATGATTCTGAGGAGATGTGTTCTCAAAGTCAGTCAGAGAGAAATGAAACAAATTTCTTGGCAAAGAACAGAGGAAGGCGGAGCTATGGGAAAACTCCACCCAAGGGCAAGCTGATTTGCTACTCATGTGGAAAGGAGGGACATGTATCTAAATGGTGTAAGGAAACACAAAACACTCCCTCTAGCTCACCTAAGCCAATGGAACTAAAGAATTTTCAAACCAGGAAATGTATGAAGGACAAAGATAAACACAAGGGCTTTCTAATGGCAGAAAAATCTTTGACTATGGTAAATAAAAATTCAAATGAAAGTACTTGGATTTTGGATTCAGGGAGCACATGCCATTTAACCAATTGTAAGGATTTCTTTCAGGAAATGTGTCCAGAGGAAGGTATTCTTAAAACTGCAAACGCAGGGACTGCTAAGATCCAAGCAAAAGGTATTGGATTCTTAAAATGCAAAGTGTCTAATGAAGTTAAAGAAATTCCTGTAAGTGATGTCTTGTATATTCCCCAAGCAGTTTGCAATATGCTTAGTGTATCTACATTAGATAAGAAGGGATTTGTGATTCATTTTGAAAACAGTAAGTGCACAATCTCTAAAAATGATGAAGTGTATGCTGAAGCTTTTATGCATAATGATGTTTATAAGCTGAACATTTCAGGTGAAGCCTCACATATGGCGCAAGTAAGGAAGAATGATGGTAAATGTAGTCTGGAAATCTGGCACCGCCGCCTGGGACATCGTGATTCTAAGGTGATCCAGGATCTTTACAGTAAGCAACTGGCCACCGGCATTCAGATAAGTGAAGATGCTGGTAAAATGGAGAAATGCATAGACTGTGTTACTCAAAAAGGTGTGAGACCCTCATTTCCTGCATATACAGGAAATAGGAGTAATAAAGTGCTGGACTTAATACACAGTGACTTATGTGGACCGTTTAATATCCCATCATTGGGAAATAACAGATTTGTGCTAATATTCTTGGATGATTTCTCTAGATATTGTGTGGCCTATTTGCTGAAAGAGAAAAGTCAAGTCACAGACATGCTGAAGAAATACGTAGCCATGGTGAGCAATAAATTTGAAAGAAAACCAAAGGTTTTTCAGACCGACAATGGTGGTGAGTTCACTTCACAAAGCATGCGCACATTTCTAGAACAAGAAGGCATTCAGCATATCACAACAGTAGCTTATACACCAGAGCAAAATTCTGTTGCAGAGAGAAAATTTAGGTCACTTGTGGAAATGACCAGATGTATGCTGTCAGATAGCAATCTCCCTAAAAGACTATGGGGGGAAGCAATTCTCACAGCAGTGTACCTACAAAACAGAATGCCAACTAAAGGCGCTGAGCGCACACCACATGAGGCATGGCATGGTAGGAAGCCAAACCTGTCACACATAAGAACATTTGGAAGTACAGCATATGCTCAAATACCAAAGCAAAGAAGGCATAAGCTGGATTCCACAACAGAAAGGGGCATTTTAGTTGGCTATGCTCCAGGACACAAAGGATATAGAATTTTGAATCTGAAAACTGGCATTGTTGGCATAAGACATGTTACATATTTTGATGAAAACAAAAGGGTTGATAAAGGCTGGATTATCCCAGATGAGCCTTATCATCCAGAATATGAAACTAGAACCATAATAGACATGCCAGTGTATATAAATGCCATACCAAGGCAGATGTCTGAAAGCAACTCATCTGTATCTAACGAGGAACAGGCAGAGGAAGCAGACACAGAAAGGATCATTGAAGAAGACAGTACAGTTGGAGAAGGGGAATCAATTGGAGAAGGACTCTCAGATTTAGAGGATGCGGAAAGGTCAGACCAACCTGTTGTCAGACGCTCATCCAGGGAAAACAAAGGTGTTCCACCCCCAAGACTGTCTTACTTAACAAAGTCAGCAGAAGCTCAAGAGCCCTTAACATGGGATGAGATTGAGAAAATGCCAGCAGAAGAAGCTGCTGAATGGCATAAAGCTGCACAAGAAGAAATTGATGCATTGGATAAAATAATACTTGGATTCTTACAAAATTACCTCCTGGCAAGAAAGCTATAGGATGCAAATGGGTATTCAAGTTAAAAAGGAATGCACAAGGAAAAGTGGAAAGGTATAAAGCCAGATTAGTGGCAAAGGGATATCTTCAAAAATATGGAGAAGATTTTGATGAAGTGTTTGCACCTGTAGTGAAACACACGACAATCAGAACACTTCTGAGCATTGCAGTCTCAAAAGGCATGCAAGTCAACCACATTGATGTGAAAACAGCATTTCTTCACGGAGATATAACTGAAGACTTGTACATGGAACAACCAACAGGTTTCATAAATACAAAACAAAGACAGCTAGTGTGTAAATTAAACAAAGGTCTTTATGGATTAAAGCAAAGTGCAAAATGTTGGAATGATAAATTGCATGAAATATTGACAAATTTAGGATTTAAGCAAGGTGAAGCAGATAAATGCTTGTACACTAGGTGCAGAAATGGACAATATGCATACATTTTAGCTTTTGTTGATGATCTGCTCATTGCAAGCAAAAGTGAGCAAGAGTACAAGGACATTGTAAAATATTTAAACCTCAATGTTGAGATAAAAGAACTTGGTAATGTGTCATACTATCTTGGTATAGAAATTGAGAAACAAAATGATGGTTCTTATCTTCTAAGCCAGAAGCAGAAAATAAATGAGCTTATTGAAGGTTTAGGTATGCAAGATGCCCAAGTTGTAAGCACTCCCATGATCACTGATTTTCTGAAGGATGAAACAGTAAGAGAACCTTTACCAGATAACATCCAATATAGATCAGCCATAGGTAAGCTTTTATATCTAGCTACCACATACAGGGCTGATATAGCAAATGCAGTAGGAATTTTGAGCAGAAGGGTCAGCTCACCTACCAAATCAGATTGGACTGCAGTTAAAAGGATGGTAAGGTATTTAAAGGGTACCATTGATTGTAAATTAAAGATTTCAGCCAATAGTAATCCAAAACTAATATGTTACTGTGATTCAGATTGGGCAGGGGATCATTCTGATTATAAATCCACAAGTGGATATGTGTTTATGTATGGAAATGTACAAATTTCATGGGCCAGTCATAAACAAAGTATTGTGAGTTTGTCTTCTACAGAAGCTGAATACGTGGCCGTATCGGAAGCGTGCAGAGAACTGATGTGGATTGAAAAACTTTTGCTGGATTTTGGAATAGCTGAAAAGAGACCAATCCAGATAATGGAAGATAATCAGAGCTGCATCCGACTGTCACAGAATGACAAGGTTCAGTCACGCACCAAGCACATCGCAACGAAATACCACAACGTGCGAGAGTTGGCAAAAGAAGGGGTCATCAGTCTACACTATTGTCACACCAGTGAGATGACAGCTGACATCATGACCAAACCGTTACCCAGAGAACATTTTATGAATCTGCGTATAAAGCTTGGACTTTGTATGAATAAATAATTGCATGACAGTTATGCATGAGAAGGGGTTTGTTGGAATGTAATTGTATTTTACATGCATTGCCTGTCACCTATTATTTCTCTGTGATTACTCTGTGACCTCTGATGTGAATTACTTAGAGAGGTCACACTGCTATGCAACTTCCTGTGGGGGTTAGATGCAGCAGACACAGCAGATGCAGCACATGGAGCACATGGAGCTCATGATCTCTCCTAACCTGAGAGGATCTATGGTGGTGTGAGCATCCATTACCATCTAAGCACATGGAAGGAGCTGATAATACAAATGTATAGTAATATGTATATATAAGCCTGTCTGATTATAATCTAACTGCAAACTGTGAGTAAACAGATGTTTTGTTACTTCAACTTTAAAGTGACTCAGCAGTGAATTATTCTGGGGTGAATGAGAGAGAGATGAAGAAAGAAATTAACATTTCTAAAGCTGAAGCTGTGTGTACTAAAATCTGCTAATTATTTACTACAAATAATCCAACAGGACTGACCATTCGGGCAAACGGGCAGTGCCCAAGGGCCCAGAGGCTCTAGGGAGCACAGCGGCTCTGCTCAGTTGCCTGTCACACACTACATTCCCCCTTGGGGCCCTGGTGGTCTAGTGGCCGCTGCCGCTATTCTCCCCGGCATCGCTGTGTTTTAAAAATGGCTGATAAGACTCCCTGTGGCAGTCTCGTGAGACTGTCAAGACCCTCAAGACTACCGCGGGAAATCTTGACAGCCATTTTGAAAAGATGGCGCAGGGCAGAGTAGCGGCAGGTAGAGTGGGGTTCTTTCCTGCTCCCGAAGAAGCCACTAGACCACCAGGGCACTTCAAGGTAAGGGGGTCGGTAGTGTGGGGGGGGGGGGGGCAGTGGTAGTGTGTGTGTGGGGGGTGGATGTAGCATGGGCGGTGTGGGAGGGGGGTGCCCAGAGTACTCTCAGTCCGCCCCTAGTGTGTGCAGATCTATCTTACACGTCTTCATGGTAGTTATCCTGAAAAGCTAACTGGCTGGGTGTGTCCTGGGTTCAGAATCCCTAGAATACAGGTACATATTGGAATTAATTTTCCATTTTTTTTCTCCTTTTGGTCTCTGAATAAAATAGAAAAAAATGTGATGTGTTCACAGTCATTTGCATAGTGTAGGAAAATTGTTAAACCTAAAGGACGGTAATTTCATTGTTTGTTCCCCCATCTCCTGCCCCCCCCCCCCAAAACAAAAAAAAATTAGTTCAGCATATGGGAAAAGGGAATGATCATTCATGGCATGAGTTCTGTAGGTCTCAGTTTTATGCTTACAGAACTAAACACAAAGTATAACTATCTGGGAAAAGAGGCCAGATCATGGGGTGGCACAGAAGAAGGGGGTAACAAATGGAGTAAAAGGGTCTGAGGGGAGGGAAGAAGGCCTATTTCATATAAAATTAACCCCAGCCTTACTTCTGAGACCTTAAAACCTAGACAGGCACAGGCTCCCTCGTGGCTTTAGAAAACACCACTGATCAAATAAGAGAACAGAAAAAGAGCTAAGATGAAAGATTAAATAATACCACCATCTTCCTCACTGCCATCGGTCCCCCTTAATGAGCTCTTTGAAAGAACCTTAATGGGAAGCAGCAGCAAAAGAATGATTTGTTTTCCGAGAGAGAGGAAAGGTGTGGGATACTGGAGGAAAAAAAAAAATCACACACACACACACACACACACACACAGAACAGGAGACAGAAAACTAATGACAGGTGGAGCTGTAAATGCTTCACTCTGCATACGTTGATTGCAGCATCGCGGCTGTTCTCTCGGCCGTGACTTTACAACTAATCCTGTTTGTAAGTTATTATTTATCTTCAGGAAAGTTTGTCAAACTTGGGCTTCTGATTTTTCCCCCTGATTTCCCTCTTGTGGCACGCTCTCACACATGCTCCCCCTATAATTTATGACTGCCTCTGGTCCTGATGACAGATTATTAAAAGTAGAATTAGTTTTTCGCGCAGAATTTTTCCACTGGGAATTGGGAAGGCAGCGCTCTCTGCGGAAGGTCTCTTGCGAGGTCTCCATTACTAATAGAAGTTTTTTGATGGGGTGAGGAGACTAATGATTTGAATTTACTGTGGCAGCGGTCACGTGGGCGGCAAGGCATCAGCCGAAGAGACAAGAGGTTAACTTCCTCCCCGTGGAGAGGTTTATTGGATTGTTTAGCAGCAGAAGGATAATGTTTTTGTCATAGACGCTGCTGGTGCCTGCTCTCGCTGCCCGTGCTGCTAGGCAGACAGGAGAAGAGAGAAGGAGAGGAGATAGAGAAAAGGGGGCAAGAGAGAGAATCAATAAAAATGGATCGAGGATGAAGGGGGGGGAGGGGGGAGTCCAAAGCAAGAGGTGCAATGACAGATCTCTTTTTTCCCTGCCTTGTAGGGGGTGTCATGGCGGCCTTTGCATGCACAGCCATCATCATCACATATCAGAATAAGCAGAGGGGGGGGGGGGGGGGGGGGAGAAAGGTTCCTAGGAGTTGGGGGGGGGGGGGATTAAGAGTAAACTAAAAGCCCTGAGCGCTGGTCTCACTGTTCACCTGGTTGTCCGTTTGGAACTGGTAGTACTCCCAGCATGCCTTTACAACATGGGAACCGGAGGGGAGTCGCAGCACAGCTGAGAGTCTCGGCTTAATCTTATGCACCATTAAGCACTCAGCAGCAAGCCAGTACTGTTCATATACATCATCCACGCTTAATAAACATAATGATGACATAAGATGTAATTCTAGATGAATTTTCATTTTATAGGGAAATGGAGAATTCCTGTAGAAGGGGGGAACGAAAGAGAGGAGAAAAAAATGAGTAAATTATCTGGGAAGTGCAAAATAAATGATGTTTCTCTCGGAGATGAATAGAGGTGTTAGGACATACACACACACACACAAAAGAGAAATGGAGGGAGAGGAGGTTTGAGGGGAGACTTGGTGGGTAAGGGGGAGGAAGGGGATAGGGAAGATATGTGGGGGGGGGGGGGAAAGGAAACAGGCGGAGAGAATGGGTTGCAGGAAAAGCAAGAGTGGACAGCATTGTGTGCCTCTATGTGTTTTATTTGTACTGCGATCTGATGTGATGGACAGGCGGAGAGACCCCGAGTGGGCTCATCCATCACTGGAAAAAAGAAATCAGGAGAAGTTTGGCTGGTGTTAACTTACTAGCAGGAAATTGAATTCTGATGAAAGTACAAGAGGAAATTGGCACCAAGCATCAAGAGAGGGCAAGAGAGGCCAAGGGAGGGCAAAGAATGAGAATGATAGCCAAGTTCCCAGTGCTTGAAATTAGGAAAAAGGGAGGAGCAGGGGGAGGGAAGAAGAGGCAGGGTAGTAGGTGCCATTCAAATACCCTGTACTGGAAGATATGCATTCTGCCTCTTGATTTCCTGGAGCCTGGCTGTCTCCTCCCCTTCGTGGTCAAATTCTGAACCAGTCCAGGGAAACACAGAATCACTTACAGACCTAAACAGAGACAGGAAGGATGAGGGAGTACTGGAAGAGATCTAACTGAATCGAGTGGTACTGTCCATGCATTTTCCCTTCCTGAGGCCTGGACTGCTTGATAAACCACGACAGGAGTTCTCAACCCAGTCCTTGGGGCACACCTATCCAGTCAAGTTTTCAGGATACCTACAATGAATATGCATGAGCTAGGTTTGTATATAATGAAGGCAATACATGCAAATTTGCTCATGAATATTCACTAAGGATATCCTGAAAACCTGGCTGGCTAAATGTGTCCCAAGGACAGGGTTGAGAACCCTGTGCTTGGTCAAAGGAGCCAGTGAAGGGAAACATAGAGCCATTGACTAGACCTAAAAAGAGCTCCGAGGAGCAAGCTCCCAGGTTCACTGAAGGGGAAGGGGGCAAAATTCCCTGGGCCCGGCCTCCAAGGGGGCCCAGTGCCAGGGTCTGGCTCTCTCCTGCTCCTGTTGGGACCCGGGTGATTTCATTAACATGATAACCCAGTCCTGGCACACAGGAGCAGTAGAGAGACAGACCCTGGCGCTGGGCCCCATTTGGAGGCTGGGGAGGAGCAGACGCACTGATGCAGGACGGTAGTGGGCGGTGGCAGCCTGAGTGAGGGAAAGATGGTGGCAGCAGCTGCATCCCGAGTAAGAGGGTGGTGACTGCATTCCGAGTGGGGAAGGGGGGCAGTAGCCCTGCCCCGGGCCCAGCTCTGTCTCTCGGCAGTCCTGCAAGCTCCTGTTCCATCAAGCTGCCCAAGCCTCAGGGAGGGACAGTGGTCGGACAATACTGCTCAGTTCAGTGAGATGACTTCAGTTTGAGACCCAGCCTTGCCTAATCATTCCCCCATCTTCCCCTCACTAGCCAGGCAACACACCATCAATAACTGCTCCAATGGAAGCTACAAAAAGATGTGTTGTAAGCCAGTTTTGGGCCAGTCTAGGTGGTGGTGGTTTAACTTCTTTTCCAGTACTCTGTGGTATTTATAGTGCTGTACCTTCAATTTGCAGTCAGCACCACTAGTAAGATAGTGCATCATGAGAGATGGCAAAAGCCAGAGCTGGCTAAAATAAGCCTTATTCTGAAAACAGGGTTATATCAGAAACACAAATAACTGTAGCACTGTCAGTCTATCTATACATATAACTTCAGTTTTGAGTTCAGTCCTATTTTTTCAAACTGTTTTCCCAAACAGAAGTGTGCAACATTTCCAAAAGAAGTTCAGTGAACAGGTTGACAAATCTGAAAACATTTTGGAAATTGTTATGAATTAGTTTGAAGAAATTCAGACTTAGGGCTTGTTTGTTTTTTAATCACTTTGAATTAAAAAAAAACCTCTTAAGCAGATTTTGTTGGATTCTGTATCTACTTTGAATTTTTCTTTAAAATATAAAAAGTGACGTTGCCCTGCCCAGTGAAATCACACAGGCCATCCTTAGTACAGGTATTCAGCATCACTTAACCAAATAGTGCCACTGAATAATCTGCTCTGACTGCCACACACTATCTGATTAGTGCTGGGGTGGTCCACAAGCAGAGTTGGAAGTTGTCTGGACAGATATTTGGCTGGCAGATAGTCCTTGCCAGTGCACAGATAACTAACTGGGCATATTACAACACTTATAGGGCTGGGTTCTCTAAATAGCACCCAAAGTTAGGCACTGGAAAGCTCCGCGTAAGTATTCAGCAAAGCACTAGCATAGCACAGATTTTAGGCCAGATTCTATATATGATGCCTAAAAACTCTGCGTGGAATAAATTTCCACCTAAGTGTATTCTGTAAGCGATGCTTATATTTAGGTGTGGTATATAGAATATGCTTATTTGATCTCACAGTGCTTAAAATTACACGCATCTGTTAACACCAAGAAAAATGTAGCATAAATGCTGACTCGTAGATTTAGGTGCACAGGGGCATATTTTATAACAGTGCGTGTAAATTTTGGAAAGCCCACAAAACACCCATTTCCCTGCCTATAACTACTCCCCTTTTTGGCTGCACGCATTAGAATTTAGGCGCAGTGCGTTATAGAATATGCTTAGCGAGCTGTGTGCATAAATTCTAATTATGTCCAATTAGTGCTCATCATTGCTCATTAAGACCTATTATCAGCGCTGACTAGCTTGTTAAGCCAATTAAGTTATGCACGTTGTTATAGAATATGCCTGGATTTTGGCACAGAAAACTTTGCGCACTATATAGAATCCGGGGGTTTGTGCCTAACTTTGGGTGCCAGCATTTACTCCTGCTGGTGTCCAATTTACGGCAGTTGGGTGCACACTTTATAGTATTCTATAACATTGTGCTTAACTTCTGGGAACACCCCCTGATCTGCCCATGCTCCTCCCATCACCATGCCCTTTTACAATTCGTTCTGTAAAAGTTAGGCACAGGTGTAATAGAAATAGCACCTAAGGCAGATCTGCATGCAACCCCAAATTGCTGCCAACTGACATAAAGTATTGACTGTTGATGATTCATTAAGGGGTCTTTTTACTAAAGCTGCGCTAACAATTGCTGAAGCTACTTTTAGCGTGCTGTAAAATGGCCTCAATTTCTATTTTCCCGTTGATAGCTGCGTGCTAATTTATCAATTAGCGTGTGAACCCTTACTGCCACCTATTTACTAGGTGGTAAGGGCTCATGCACTAACCCTACATTAATCAGTAAGCACGCAATGATTTACCCGAGCTACCCAATTACTCAGGGCACCTACTTTCTGCCTCCAAACACCCCCCCCCCCCCGTACTAATAAATAAAACCTATTTTGGGTAGCACGTGCTGATCCCAGAACTGCGAGATACTTGAGCGCATTCCATGGTAGTGCATTTTAGCGCACAGTAAGCATACGTTAGTACTTACCAACGCATAATAAAATGGTCCCTAGCTAATTACTTTATGCCTCTGGTCCAGCCAGGTCAACTTCACCCATCTCAGGGCACTATGGTATTTTTTTCTAATTTTTCACTAACACATTCAAGATAGACAATAACCTTCAGCAATGACAAGTCTAGAGAGCCCCAGTAAAATGGCAGACATGAGGCAGTGAAAATGACCATTGAAATTCTCTTCATTATTAATTTTACTTCTGTGCATTACCACTGACAGCTGGCAGAGCATTGTGGAAAGTAAAGCAGATGTCAAAACAAGGATGCAGTGAACGATTGCCACAGAGGCACCATATCGCTCAGAAGGCTAAAATGTGACAGATTTCTCGGGCAGTCCACAGGCGGTTTCATGAAAGCAGTGGAGTTTCCTGTGGTCACCCGTGGCTTACCCCAAGAATCACAGGGCTGTCTACTAGTATAGACTAAAGGTGAGGAGACTTGAAACCCAAGAGCATAATGAAGTGGTTATAGCACAGAGTTGAGAATCTGGCAAGCTCAGCTCACTTCCTCTCATCTGTCACTCATAGACAGGGCAATTTTCAACGTGGATTATGCAGGTAATCAGGAATTTTCCAATGCAAATTGGCTCGGGTAGTACATGTACTAAAATTGAACAAGTCTGAAAGAAAGATACTTTCCACGCTCTATGAAATACATGCAAACAACCAAATTTAGAAGAGACCTTTGGGGGGGGGGGGGGGTGGTATTTTCAGCAGGTTTGGAAAAATGCACACTTATCTCCTAATTCTGAAACTGGTGAGTGCAGTTGTGCACAAAATGTGCATGTACTTTCTAGACTTATCTCATTTAATGTTGAATGTTTAATAAGTACTTGATATAACGCCTTTCCTAGGAAGGTCAAAGTGGTTTCCAAAATCACAATGAAAATATACATTAACAAAAGAATTCCATTATATAACAGGAAAGACACATTCATCAAGAAACCCAATCATACTACAAACAGATAAAATTTGTCATCTAGGGGTCTCTTTAACTAAGCAGCGATAAGCTCAACGCAGGCTTACTGGGTTTCTGGTGAGTTTTGGAGGGCTCATAGTTTCCTCCACAAATGTGACCACTACACTACTCCAGGGACCAACATGTTTCTCTAATAGAGCTGGCTCTAACATCTGAGGCTGTCATAGAGGCTGATAAATCATATTTGTATTCACATTTGTGTGGGGTGGGAGGGGGTTAGTGACCACTGGCGGGGTATTGGGGGGGGGTCACACTTGATTCCTGCCAGTGGTCATCTGGTCATTTAGGGTATCCTTTTGTGCCTTATTCATTATAAAAACAGTCTAGCTCAAAATGCCTTAGTTTTATTCCTGGACATTTTTGTTTTGTTCCAGATCCTGCCTTTAACACACCCCTGATATGCCCCCTTGTGATTTGAACGCACTCCTGACAGACTTCACAGAAAATTCCAATTTAGACATTTTTGTGAGAAAAACATCCAAATGCAGATTTATGCCACTTTTTGAATGTTTTTCTCTTTTGAAAATGAGCTCCATAGTGTACAACTGTGTTGGGGGAGTATGAGCGAGCAGGGTATGGGTGGATCGGGGTGTGCTATTTTAGCATGTACTTTACAGAATACTGGCAGTTGACATGCACAACAGCCACATGTAAGCACACGTGGTTACACCTGCCATAGAGCAGGTAAGTGGTCACACCTACATTTAGGGACATCTTTGCCAACTTGAGCTAGTATTTCAGAACAGCTTTAGTGCACACGTCCTCAGTTCAAAATTTTCTGCTTGGATCATCGAGCTTTTCATACAGGTTCCCCTTCCTATTTATCATCCTTAACCATTCCTTATACTCCCAATTTGTGCCCTTAGGTCTCTTGATTCAAATCGTCTTGTCCTACCTTCGCCCCGAATGGCTCATTATGAATTTACCAGGTCTTCTGCATTCTTTTTTTCTGGCTCCACATCTCTGGAATGGTCTGCCTCCAAATATTACAGGGAAAGCCTCTCTTGTTAAATTTAAGACCCTTCTCAAGACTCATTTTTATTGTTTGGCCTTTGGCCTCGATCCCGTCATTGTTAAGTCCTCAGCTTGGTACTCTGTGTTCATAGTTTCCGGCATCTCAGTGACTCTTTTTCTTGATATGTTTGGTGCTGTCCTGTTGATTTGTGGTGTTCTTTTCTTTTATATTTTTATTTTATTTTAATTGTACACTGCTGTGATCAATGCTGTTGCAACAGCAGTTTATCAAGTCTTAATAAACTATAAACTAACTATGATAGATAATATTGGCTTAAGCACTCGCGTTTTGGGCACCAAAATTGTAGCATCCTATGAAGAATTGCCCCCATAGACTGTATTTTCAAAGGTATAGATGTTATTTTTTGTGAAAGCTGACCCACTCAAACAATAGGTGTACACGTCCATGGATACAAGCGCAAAGAGAAAGCATATACTCCCCAGGATTTTATATACGGTACTGAAATTTCACCACAGATCCAAGATGCATGCGTGACTAAATTAGTTAACATGCCTTAATGATCAATTATTGAAGTTAATTGGCACTAATTTGGATTTGGATGTGCATCTGCCTATGAGCTTACGCATCCAGTTTTTCCTACTTAAGCACACAACTGTGGAACGCATTACCAAAAGTCTTGAAAACGACGCACGACCACCTAAACTTCCGGAAAACACTAAAAACTAACCTGTTAAAAAAAGGCATACCCTACCGATCCAACTTAAATGCCTGATCTTTGCAACACAACAAAACTAAAGTATGTAATACAACTCTTCCATTGCATGATTCCCTAATGTGGCTGTGTCACATAAACTTTATCTTATTTATTTAGATTTTGCTCATACCTTTTTCAGTAGCAGCTCCAGTTGAGTTACATTCAAGTATTCTGGATATTTTTCTGTCCCAGGAGGGCTCACAATCTAAGTTTATACCTGAGGCAGTGGAGGGTTAAGTGACTTGCTCAAGATCACAAGGAGCAGTAGTGGGATTTGAACTAGCCACCTCTGGATTCCAAGACTGGTGCTCTAACCACTAGGCCATTCCTCCACTCCATACTTTATTTCGCCACTCCATCTTACCACAACATCACTTTGTATTTGTTCACACCGGAGTCTGCAAACGCCTCTCCGGTACCATGTAAGCTACATTGAGACTACAAATATGTGGGAAAATGTGGGATACAAATGTAACAAATAAATAATACCAGGCACCTAAATCCCATAGGGGCCCTTTTACTGACCTGTGGGGAAAAGTGGTCTGTGCTAGTTCGGATCAGGGCGGAGTAAGGGTAGTTGGGGCCCCCGGGCACTGAGTGTGGTCGGGGCCCCCTGCCTAGCCACTGCCTGATGTCCCCCCTGCCACCGCAGCTGACACCCCTGTTGCCCCGGTCCTACCTGAGAGGTCCTGGTAGTCCAATGGCCTCTGCAGGGTGTTATATTCTTTTCTGCCTGCTGTGCCACTACTCCCCCACCTGCCGGTGCCGCCATGTTTTCAAAATGGTGGCTGAGACAGTCTCACGAGACATCTGTAGGGAGTCTCGGCTGCCTTTTTAAAAATACAGTGGTGCCAGTCGGGAGGGAATAGTGGCAGCCCAGTGGGCCGGGTAGGAAAGAATATGTCCCCCCCCCCCCCACACTTAGGCCACTAGATCACCAGTGGCACTCCGGGTATCCGGGCAGAGCCTTTGGGCCCAGTGTGTAGCACAAGCTGGGCCATTTTTTACCACAGCGGGTAGAAAGGCCTTTTTTAATTGAGCGGTAAATGATCATGTGCTAATATTAAAAGTAGTGCATGTTTATTTACTGCCTGAGCCCTTAACACCACTTGGCAGTAAGGGCTCATGCGCTAATCCTGCAGTAATCAGATAGCACATGACAATGTGGTCGCACTACTGATTACCACCAGGAATGCCCCTACAGTAGGAAATAGAAAATTATTTTCTACCGCAGGAAACAGCACGCATTAACTTCAAAACTACCGCAGGGTGCCCATGCTACCTTGGCGGTAGTGTCGATTTAGCACATGCCACCCGCGCATTAGCCCTACTGCAGCTTAGTAAAAGGGCCCCTTAAGTGCGCAACATAGGTTTCGCTCATTGCACGGTACCAAAATATTATTGATTACATTGGTCACTGAAGTGAGGAAATATTTAGCTTTAGGGAAGAATTTTGCACTGCTAAAGTTTGATATATTGGCAGTATTTTATGCTGTGAACCATGATCTGCTGTTGTGTAGACCGAGTGAGATGGGTATCACAGGAGTGGTTCTGAACTGGTTTTCAGGGTTTTTAAAATACAGAACATATACAGTCCTTAAGAATGGGCATTGATCTTCAAGCTGGCTGTCGACTTGCGGGGTTCCGCAGGGGTCACCCCTGTCAACACAGCAATTTAACAAGTCCTCTTGGGAACCTTGAATATGTTCTCTCTATGCTATGCCTATGCGGATGATATATTTGTATTATGTCCAGGTTTAGATACTCTATAAGTGATACATTACAGAGTGTATAATGCCTGATTTGCTGTGGTAAAAAAACTGAGCAAAAGTTAATTTTTTGAAATTAAATACTCAAAAGACCAACCTTTTATGGTTTGGTGACCAGTTACTCAAGCTTTGTCAGCTAATATAGTTCCAAATTCAGAAGCTATTCTTAAATTTGAGGATAAGTCAAGAATTCTTGCAGTCATTTTGACCTCTAATTTAACTCTTGAACATCAGGTGAATGCATTAGTAAGAAGATTTTGCATTGCAAAGACTTAGAGCTAGTTTTAGTTCCAATAATTTTATAATTATTGCGCAGGCGGTACTGCTCCTTAATCTGGGCTATTGTAACTCTTTTTATTGCTCTTTTATGGGAAAGCATAGAAAGAGACTTCAACTGCTCCAAAACACTGCAGCTCGATTGATTTTTGGGAAAGGAAAATATACTAAAATTACCCCATTGTTCAACAGATTACATTGGTTCAAGTTTGAGAGTCAAATCTATTTTACACTTGTTTGTTTGGTCTTTAAAAGTCTATATGGACTTTACTCAGATACTTTTAGTCAGTTATTGATCGTTCCAAGCAGGAGACTCCACTCAAGAAATAAGCAACGACTAATATTAGATTTTCCGTCTTTACAAAGAGTAAATCTATAAGAGAATGATCCATTGATTTTCAAAGCATAAGGTTTTGGAACAGAATTCATATTTTTTATTTAGAAAATCTTTGAAAACTTTATTGTTTTCTGAGCAGAATTTTTAATTTTAATTGGAACTCTTTAGTTTTTAACGTATTGATTACATGATTGTATGTAAATTCCTTCTGAATGCAGACATTTTATTATTGTAATCTGCTTTGCAATTCAAATTAAAGGTGGAATAGAAGCTTATAAATACAGTACAATACAATACAAGAGGAGGTATGGCCGGGGAGGGCACAGGCGGATCAGGGACATTTCTAAAATTTGCATGCAGTGGTATAGAATAGGGCCATTAATTTGTTGAAATGTCATGGCAGGCGTTTTTGTTTTGTTTACAGTCACATGGCAGACAACAGTTCCAGTCTTAACTGAGTCCCTGAGGAAGTCATAGATGAAACTCCATGGCATTGGGTGAACAGGGGAGCATTTCTGACAGGTCAGCTGTGAAGAGGCGCTGTTTCATACCACTGCTGGGATATGAAGTCCCCCCCCCCTGGTGGCAGTGAGATAAGTGTATTGTTTTATTAATTATTACATTATCATGACAAGGTCATTGTGCCAACTTATGAAAAATATCGGAAGATGCATTGTGCAGTAAAGCATTGTTAATAAGTGCTTTTGTGGATATCATTCAAGGACACCTTTATTATTTTGTGATATTTAGAGACTATTCACTACATTGAAGTTTATGATATATGAATCACTTTATGATATATGAATCACTTAGTTGTGTCACATAGGGAAGAGATAGCCCAATGAATGAAAAAAACTGATCCGCTCTCTTTAAGCAATGTTATATTGCTGCATGGGTGAGCTTTATTTCTCAGGGTTTTTTTTCCATAATTTTGCCTCTCAGTCATAATTGGAGGTGTTTGGGATTGTATTATATGAGGTGGGTGCTGGCATTTACACCTGGTTTCAGCTGACATAAATACCAACTCTCAGCTTTAGACTAGAGACCTGCACGAGAATAGGGTTTTGTGGGAATCCCGCTGAATCTGAGGGAATCCTACGGGAATCCTTTCCAGGGCTGCGGGATTCCCGCGGGGACAGAAGCAGTTGTGCGGGGTTCCCTTGGGGACGGAAGCAGTTCCTGTGGGGATCTTGTGGAAATGTAAGCTGCACCTACACCAGCCTCTCACCTACCAAGTACCAAATTCTTTAAGTGCCGTCTCCTTCTCCTCCTTGCTTTAACAGCGCAGATGCAGAAAGTCTTCCATTAATCCTCTCTGCTCCTAGGCTGATGTGCAGGTCTCAGTTCTGACACAGACATGAACAAGCACGAAGGTGCCTGACCTACTGGCACGTGCATGTGGCAACCTCTCAGCACACTGTGCCAGCAAATCAGAGACAAGTCTTACATGTGCACACCAGATTTTTCCAAGTTCGAACTTCCATTCCTTCCTTGCTTGCAGTGCTGAGGCTGAAGCCCAGAGAAAGACAGAGACAGAGAGCCGACCAGATTTTTTTTTAGGTATCATTAAATTGTTTTGGTGATGGGTGGGGACAGGCTAAATACTTCTGGGGATGGATGAGGACGGGTAAGGTTCCAGCGGGGATGGGTTAGATTCCAGCGGGGATGGGCAGGAACAGTGCTTAGCGCCAATTTTTTCTAGCACTGATTTTTGAGCGCCATTTATAGAGTTCTCTCTACTGTCCTTTAATATTTGCTAAGGGTGCAATGCCTCTGGGCAAAAAGGATCTGTGGACATTGCACAAAAGTGGGCAGTTTGAAGATTGCTACCCTATGACGTTAACCAAATGATTTCACTTCCTTGCATTCACATTTACACCATACATTTTCAGGGATGGAATATTGCAACTTTTCTATACACTGCTCTGGAAAATGATGCACTACTAGGGGTCAAGTTGCCAAAAACGTACAATGGCACAATTCACTCTTAACCAGCTACACAATACTGTCTGTCAAGGCCTACTGTAGCCTGCCAACTCAACCACTATTTATTATTAATCCAACTACATTATACAGTGAAGCCACCATTTTATACTGCCAGTCCGTACGGTATCATTCCAGCTGCTAATCTGAACTACTATCACATTACACTACCAACCCAACCAAACTTCAGTGACATACTATTAGACTTTATGCTATACTTTCAAATTCTACACTACATAGTGAACCTATGCCATACCATCCAATTTCCAATTACTTCCAGTTCAATTTAACATACTGTAGCACACTGACAACCTAACTACAATACACTGAAAACTCAACTACAACAAACTGACAACTCAGCTAAACTACACTGATTAACAGCTGCTAATGTTCCCTCTAAGCTGTGTAATCATCCTCCAGTTGGGAGGCTGGAGTGTAAGAGGTGGACCATCTGTGTGATCCAGGATAACTACCACTACTACTAATAATAATAATATTTGTATGTTCATATGGGAGGCTTTGAATATGCCTCCACCAAACTCCCTGTTAATTGAAATGTTGTCTTGGCCTTCACCGGGCCTTTCTCTCTGACCTGTCCCACCCCTTTCTGACACAGCTTCCTAATTTCAGAAGGGGGTGGGGTGGGACTGGTCAGAAGGAAAGGCCCAATGCAGGCCGAGGCAGCATTTCAATACGGCTGCCGCTTAGGGTGAAGACTTACTGAAAAATAAAAAGTAAACTGGAAGGGGAGGGGACAGAGCCGCTGGTGGTCCGGGGGGAGGGGGAGAGATGCCAAACTGACCAGCAAGTGAGCAGGGGAGGGCATCGAAGAGAACCACAGGAAAGGAGGGGAGGCATGGCACATTTGAGAGAGAGAGAGAAAGAGAGAGCAAGAGAATGGGTGAAGGCACGGGGAGAGAGAATCGGTGAAGGCACAGGGGGCACATGAGAGAGAATGGATGAAGGCACGGGGGGAACATATGAGAGAGGGCAAGAATAATGAAAGCACAGGTTGGTACATATGAGAGAGGGAGAGAATGGATGACAGTGGGGCACATATGAGAGAAGGAGAGCATGGTGAAGGCACAGGGGACACATATAAAAGAAGGAGAGAATGGTGAAGGCATAGAGGGCACTTATAAGAGAGGGAGAGAATGGGTGAAGGCCCCCCTCTAAAACTGCAGTACCTGTTCACTGGCTGGTGAAATAGCTGAAGCACCACCAGTGGAAGAAATCCGCTGCCTGAGTCACCCCTTCCTCCTCATACTGCCTCAGGAGCGATGAAGTCAGTGGAGTGCTTCCAGCCACCAACACTTGCACTTCTCAAGCATGCTCAGTTTGTACATGAACCGAGCATGCTTGGGGAGTGCCAGCATCGGCGGCTGGAGGCACCCCGCTGACTTCCTTGCTCCTGAGGCAGCATAATGAGGAAGGGGACCACTTTGCGGTGGATTTCTTCAGCTGGCAGGGCTTTGACATCCCCATCAGCAAAGATATGATATCTAATGTGGGGGGATTGAGAGGGACAGGAAATGCGTGCCCCCCCCCCCCAATGGACTGCTGGCTATGTTCTGCCTTTAATCACATGATTAGATATGGAGATGTCTCTAAAATAACTCCTGTTGCTTTCTACAGGGAGGGTAATATACCAGAACAATGGGCTGGTGGTATTCAGATTGTCAACAACCACAAAAAAGTGACCAAAACCATTTTTTAAAAATTGAGATAATCTTTAACAGTAATTGTCAGATTACAAAATGTACTTATACTACTTGAATCATCAAACAGTCTACCAAAAATAAGTAAATAAATAAATGCAAAAAAGTGATTATAGAGAAAGAAAACTGACTATGTTGAAAAAGTTATTTGAAAGAACATTCTTTTTGGAAGTGAGGTATCATAAAACTTATCACAGAGAGCCCAGCATCATTCAACTTATTAGCTCTTGCCAGTATTTCTAATCATCTTCCTCATATCACTTTTCTTTGAAAGACTGCTTGAATAAATCAAATGTCCATTATAATTCAACTTAAGAGTAATTACTCAAAATGTTGGCAGAGGGTGAGCATATAACTTTGCTAGCCATATATTTTCAAAGCTTGTACAGATAGCATTGGACTAAAAATATGACCTAATACTATCTGTTTAAGAATGGGCTGGATATTAGGGGGGGGGGGGGGGCAAAGGTGAGCATAACAATTATCCATTTAGCTGTAATATTCAGCCACTAAGGGGTAATTCTGTACAGGTTAGTTAGTCACTTACCCCCAAATTCTATAAATTGCGCTTTAAACTGCACATGCAATTTTAGGCATGCGCCCAAGTTTGTGTGCAATTTAAAGAATGCGCCAATTAGCGTCAATAACTAGAATTTTTCAAGTGCTAATTGGCTTTAATTAAGATTTATATGTGTCAATATAGGCGCAGGATCCACACGTAAAAATTGTGTGGGGGTCCAAAAAGGGGGCACAGCTATGGGAGGATCAGGGGTATCCCTTTAATTTATGCGCATTGTTATAGAATTTGGGGGATCCATGCCTAATATAGGTGCAGGGATTTACACCAAGGTTACGTTCGTGTAAATGGTCGTGTCTAGGATTAGTTACGGTTCCTGGCGCTAAGCGATATTCTATAAATGACTCCTAATATTGATTTTCTGATTTTTTAGGCACCATTTATAGAATTTAGTCCCTAAAGTGTATACGCTAAGTGCAACTTCAATAACAACAATTAAGTGCTTAACTGCTGTTATGGAATACTAGCGTAAGTCTGCAGTTAATATGCATAGAGGTCCTTTTACTGATCTGTGGTTAAAAGGGCCCTGCGCTAGCAGTGGGGCCATTTTTGCCACATGCTGCGGCCTTTTTTACTGCAGCAGGTAAAAAGGCCAAAAAAGGGCATAGCCATGTGGTAAGACTTCACTTACTGCGTGGCCATGCAGGGGGAGCATTTAACGCCACCTACTGAGGTGGTGTTGTTAAGGGCTCATGCACTATCCCAGCAGTAACCGGGTAGCATGTGGCAGTGCTCAATTACCACCGGGTTAGTGCTGCACTGGAAAATAGCTAGCTATTTTCCCTAGCTTGGCAAATGGTGCTTACCAGGGCTGGAACTACCGTCGGCGCCCGAGGCTGGCAGTTGGGAAGGAGCTGTATTGGTGAGAACGTTACTAGGGAAAGACTGGAAGAAACTTGATGCTGGAGATCATCACCTGAAAGAAAAGGCACCCACCGTTCAAGAGAGCCAGAGAGAGAAAACAAAGAGAGAAGCTAAGTGACTGAAACTATTTTAAAAAGTGCACATAAGAGAAAATAGTAAAGGAAACCTGAACAATAAGTGAGAGATAACTAAAAGAAGAAAAAAAAGAGTAGAGGAAAACTTACATGTTGAGATCCTTGGGGGTCGCCGGGGGTCTGAGGGACAGGAGAGGGGAGACTTTGAAGAGTCTGGTGTTTTATGGAATTGAATGTACCTAAATGATTTATGTAACTAATATTTATACTTTTCCTGAGTTAAGGGAGAAAAATCCTCTCAGGAACACCAGCAGGCCCAAACATTTTCTTGTTAATGTACTCAAGAGGTTTGAGCACCAAATTGGTGTACTGTTGTGCTGGACATATCTTTTTTATTTTATTTATTTATTTATTAGGATTTATTTACCACCTTTTTGAAGGAATTCACTCAAGGTGGCGTACAGTAAGAATAAATCAAACATGAGCAATAGATAATTACAGCAGTAAAAATATTCAAATAAGAATACAAAGAGGGGCATAATTGAACGAAAACGCCTATCTCCATGGGCGTTTATCTCCAAGAACGGGTCCGTGAAGGGGCGGACCGAACCGTATTTTGGGAAAAAATAGACGCCCATGTTTTATTCAACAATGTGTGAGCTGGGGGTTTTTGTTTTTCAGCGATAATGGAAAATGAAAGCGCCCAGCTCAAAAACGAATAAATCCAAGGCATTTGTTCGTGGGAGGGGCCAGGATTCGTAGTGCACTGGTCCCCCTCACATGCCAGGACACCAACCGGGCACCCTAGGGGGCACTTTTACAAAAACAAAAAAAAAGGTAAAAGAGCTCCCAGGTGCATAGCACCCTTCCCTTGTGTGTTGAGCCCCCCAAATCCCCCTCAAAACCCACTGCCCACAAGTCTACACCATTACTATAGCCCTAAGAGGTGAAGGGGGGCACCTACATGTGGGTACAGTGGGTTTGGGGGGGGTTGGACGACTAATAAGCATTAAGCAGCACAATTGTAACAGGTAGGGGGGATGGGCCTGGGTCCACCTGCCTGAAGTCCACTGCACCCCCTAACAACTCCTCCAGTGACCTGCATACTGCTGTCAGGGAGCTGGGTATGACATTTGAGGGTGAAAATAAAAGTTGAGAAACTTCATTTTTTGTGGTGGGAGGGGGTTAGTGACCACTGGGGGAGTCAGGGGAGGTCATCCCCGATTCCCTCCAGTGGTCATCTGGTCATTTAGGGCACTTTTTGGGGCCTTATTCGTGAAAAAACAGGGTCCAGGAAAAGTGTCCTAAATTCTAGCTAAAAACGCATACTTTTTTCCCATTATCGGTGAAATGCGCCCATCTCTGTTCGGCAGATAACCACGCCCCAGTTCCGCCTTCGCCACACCTCTGACACGCCCCCATCAACTTTGTCCGCATCCGCGACGGATTGCAGTTGAAAACGTCCAAAAATCGGCTTTCGATTATACCGCTTTATTCGTTTTTGTGAGATAAACGTCCATCTCCCGATTTAGGTCGGAACTTGGGCGTTTTTCTCATTCGATTATAAGCAGGAAAGTATGTCATAGTAGACTACTTACAATGTCAACACAATACATAATGTATGACTGTAGAAGTTATAGACATGTTTTCCCTGGGCCCAATATTCAGATCGCGGGAATTAGCCGAGTTGACTCCCACAGTAGGTGCCAAGCCCAGATATTCAATGTTGGGTCATTTCCGTGGATTGGCATTGAATATCCGGGTGTATTTTGGCCAGTTTCAACTTAACCGGCCAAGCTGATATTCAGCACTGGCGGTTAAGGTGAAACCGGCCAAAGATAGGCCTGCTATTTTGGGGGCCTAATTTGGCCACCAACCTTAGCCTCCCACACGCTAAATATAGGCAGATAGCTGGTTATATCGTGCAATATAACCAGTTATCTGCTAAGCACTAACCAGCAATATTCAGTGGGAGATAACCGGCCATCTCCCGCTGAATATTGCTGTATAGCCGATTAAGTCCCATCAGTTAAATGGTTTTAAATATCAGGTGGCCTGTATTTTTCTCAATGTTTTTTCTCATTTGTTTCACTGAGTTCTAGGTATGGATTATTCTTGAGTTGCACATAAGATATTTTGAATTTCTTAGGCCTGGCCTACTGGTATTGCTTTCCCCACCCCATCACCTACACCTGATTCCAAACATTGTAGTCAGTGAATTACCTATACACTGCAGTCTTCCAGGGTGAACTCCCTAACTTTTACAGGGAAGGTCCTTACCAAAAGAGAGGTTATATTTAAAAGCTGTTTCTTCCATGAGTTTGGTTACAGTAGTCCATGCTGTGATAACTTCTCAAATTGTAATGCCATCTATAATCGACAACAATGAAGGACATAGCAGCTTCAATTAATCCAGAATACAGCTGTTAAAAGGCTACAAGTGACGGGATCACATCACACCCATGCTACAAGAACTACATTGGCTTCCAGTCCTCTACAGAGCTAAATTTGAACCCCAGACTCTAATTTTCAAGGCTCTAACAGAAAACAGACCAGCTTACCTAAAATGTAACAGGCTATCCTTCTATGCACATACAAGACTTTAAGATCCTTTCAAGGACCTTTCCTAATCTCACCGCAACAAAAATTAAATCAAACGTTCCAATAGATGTCAGCGGGTCTTCTTGGAAGCAGCACTACCCTTCCAGAACAGCTCTGCCTAACTCCACCATCTCCCCAGATATGCTAAGTCTCATACATTATGCGTGAAACATATGATAAAGAAGTTATCTCCTTAGATTACTCCTGAATCTTTTCCCTTTTAATTTCATTTTATGCCCTCTCATGCCACAGTTTCCTTTCAGTTGAAAGGGGGCACAGAGATATTTAAGTGGCTCTGTCGTATCTCTTCTCTCCTGCCAAGAAAACATGGAACAAGCATGTTTGATCTCTTAGGGAGAGGAAGAAATAGTAGATGGTATGGATGGGCAGACTGGATAGGCTATATGGCCTTTGCCTGCCATCATTTTCTTTGTTTCTAGGTTCCTATATGTAAATGGAGGGGATCCACTCTTAAGCTTTGTATTCAGGCCATGGAAAGCCAAATAACTTGCAGAACAGAAGCCAGTGGAGTTCCCTAGCCTCTCCTCACTCATTGCCTGAAAAAATGAAGACAGTGGAGATTGGAGGAGCCACTGCCTCAACTGCATGCAACTTGTTTGATCAACTGCTGTGAAACTCTTACACAATGCTCACCGGTTTAATCGCGTCACACCCCTTCTTTGCACTGAACACTGGTTCCCTGTCACTGCTTGCTTAAAATTCAAGATTCTTATTCTTGTGTACAAGCCTTGGTTTCCCCCTCCACCCTCATATCTGAACAAACTCCTTATTCCTCACATTTTCCTCCACAGCCTCCAGTCTGCTGGCTGTCCCTCCACCTTATTTGCTCTGTCTCAATATTTCCGTGACTCTTCATTCCGGTATCTTGGCCTCAAACTTTGGAATGACCTAACCCTTCACTTTAGGAATAAACTGACAATGTCTGCTTTAAAAAAAGTGCTAAACACACTTTTTTTTCTGTCTTTTTCCTTTGGGATTACTAGGTCAGTCCACCCCAATTTTATTTTCATTCTAATGTTTGTTAACTGCTTGTCGCCTGTGTGCAGGCCTATTGGATTTATTTATTTATTTTTATTTATTTATTGCATTTGTATCCCACATTTTCCCACCTCTTTGCAGGCTCAATGTGGCTTACAATACATCATGGATAGTGGAAATGAGAAGAGAGTAGACATATGGTGTTACATAAGGATTTTGGGTTACATGGTAATGGAATACAAGATAGTAATATAATAGAAGACATTATTAACATTTCTGGATATATTTGAGAGTATCACATGTTTTGGTCTTTGTGGTATATCTTGTCGAAGAGATGGGTCTTTAGTAGTTTACGGAAGTTGGTCAGTTCATAGGTCGCTTTTAGGTTATGTGGCAGTGCGTTCCAAAATTGCGTACTCATATAGGAAAAGGTTGATGCGTGCATTAGTTTATATTTTAGACCTTTACAGTTGGGGAAATGAAGATTAAGAAATGTGCAAGATGATTCTTTAGCATTCCTGGATGGTAAGTCTATCAGGTCAGACATGTAGGTTGGGGCATCGCCATGGATGATTTTATGTACTAGGGTACATATTTTGAACGTGATGCATTCTTTGAGTGGGAGCCAGTGTAGTTTCTCTCGTAGGGGTTTTGCACTTTCGTATTTTGATTTTCCAAATATGAGTCTGGCTGCCATGTTCTGGGCTGTTTGGAGTTTTTTGAGTATTTGCTCTTTGCAACCAGCGTAGAGTGAGTTGCAGTAATCTAGATGACTGAGTACTAATGATTGTACCAGATTACGGAAGACGGTCCTTGGGAAGAATGGTCTTACTCTTTTTAATTTCCACATTGAGTGAAATATCTTTTTGGTTGTGTTTTTCGCGTGATTCTCAAGTGTTAGGTGCCAATCAATGGTAACTCCAAGAATTTTCAGGGATTCCGAAATTGGTAGATTTAGTTTTGCTGTGTTGATGGTGGTAAATTTGCTCATGTTGTGTTGAGAGGTGAGTATTAGGCATTGGGTTTTTTCTGCCTTGAGTTTTAACTGAAAGGCATCTGCCCAGGTGTGCATGATATGTAGGCTTTGGTTGATGTCATTGGAAATGTCTTTTAGGTCTTGTTTGAATGGGATGTAGAGCGTTACATCATCAGTGTAAATGTATGGGTTAAGGTTTTGGTTTGATAGTAGTTTGGCCAAGGGTGTCATCATTAGGTTGAATATAGTCGGTAAGAGGGGAGATCCCTGTGGAATTCCACATTCAGGTGTCCATGCGGCTGATGCAATCGAATTTGATGTCACTTGATATCAGCATGTGGTTAGGAATCCTTTAAACCAATTAAGAACATTGCCTCCGATACCGAAGTATTCAAGGATGTGTAGTAGGATTCCATGATCGACCATGTCAAAGGCACTTGACAAAACTGCTGAAATAAACAAAATCAAATAAAATAAATGGGGAATACATTATAAGATTTTGATGCTGGTATTTAAAGTGTTGACCGATAAGGTCTCATTGGTGAGTTCATCTAGTTTGCACTTACATCAGCCGTCTCGAACTTTACAGTCGTCTGTGGTGAATTCATTAGACATTCCTTCATTTTGTGTAATATGGCTGGATGAATATAGAACATCTATTTTCTATATTGCAGGTCCCAAACTCTGGAATGAATTGCCAGCTTCCATACACACACTAAGAAATTTGAAGGAGTTTAAGATTGTGCTAAAATCAATCTTATTTCAACAGATATTTGGTGAGTATCTGAATTAACACAAAGCCTTTTGATAAATGTCTATAAGGTAGGGATTTTCAATCCAGTGCTCAGGACACACATAGCCAGTGTTGTTTTTAGAATATCCACAATGAATATAGATGAGAGAAGTTTGAATGCACTACCTCCATTGTATGCAGATCTATATCATGTATATTAATTGTGGGTATCCTGAAAACCTAACTGGATAGATTTGTCTCAATTACCTCACCTTGAGTATTGTGTTCAATTCTGGTCACCAGATCTCAAAAAAGATATAGCGGAATTAGAAAAGGTCCAAAGAAGAGTGACCAAAATAATAAAGGGGATGAAATGCCTCTCATGTGAAGAAAGGCTAAAAAGGTTAGGGCTATTCAGCACAGAAAAGAGATGGCTGAGGGGGATGTGATTGAGGTCTACAAAATCCTGAGTGATGTAGAATGGGTAAAAATGAATCGATTTTTCACTCTTTCAAAATCTATAAAGGCCAGGGGACATGCAATGAAATTACATGGAAATACTTTTAAAGCAAATAGGAGGAAATATATTTTCACTCAAAGAATAGTTAAGCTCTAGAACTTGTTGCTGGAGGATATGGTAACAGCGGTTAGCATATCTGGGTTTAAAAAAGGTTTGGACAAGATCCTGGAAGAAAAGACCATAGTCTGCCATTGAGATAGACATGGGGAAAGCCACCACTGGCCCTGGGATTGGTAGCATGGAATGTTGCTACTATTTGGGTTTCTGCCAGGTACTTTTGACCTGGATTGGCCACAGTTGAAAGGAGAATAGTGGGCTGGATGGACCATTGATCCCACGAAGTATGGCTATTCTTATGTTCTGTAAGGACATGCAGGTGTGCACATGTACAGCCATTTTACAAATATACACATGGGGAAAATAAAAGGCAGAAACCTGGCAGCTTGCTCACGGAAGTGTCACTACTTCCACGTGGAAGTGATGATTTTCACTTTGGCTTTTAGCTTTCCAGTTTTACAAATTTAGATGTGTACGGGCAGCCAATTAAGTAGTTAGGCCACAGCCATTTTCCTTTATTTTCTAGGTGGAAATAAACAACGGGTGATTAAGGAGAATTACTTCCTTGATCCTTCATGTAAAGTCCTGGTCAAGAGAAGCACTTTTTAAAATTCTATGTGCACCTTTGAGCTGATGTAAACTCCAACAAGGAAATATTTCTTTTCACATAAATGTATATTCCCTTGTACAATGAGGAAGATGTGTAGATTTCTGTCTGTCCACGGTATGACCAAACCATGCCACCTTGAAATAATCTGTATGCTATGACTCTCCATGTATAAATAGTGGCTTCCTCAAATCACCATTTACAAATATGTAATCTACAGGTGCAATTGCCACTAATTACTTGGAGACACCTCTAAAATAACTCCCTCTATCTGATATATTCTTCCTGGATTCTTACAGTGTCCAAAGTTGTGTGTGCAAATTTGTGCACTGATCACAGATTATTATTATTTATTGCATTTGTATCCCACATTTTCCCACCTCTTTGCAGGCTCAATGTGGCTTACAATACATCATGGATAGTGGTAATGATAAAAGAATAGATATTTGGTGTTACAGAAGGATTTTGAGTTGAATGGTAATGGAATACATGATAGTAATATAACATAAGGCATTATTAACATTAATTAGCTTATTTATTTATTAGGATTTATTTACCGCCCTTTTCAAGGAATTCACTCAAGGCGTTGTACAGTAAGAATAGATCAAACATGAGCAATAGGAAATTACAGCAGTAAAAATATTCAAATAACAATACAAGGTATGGCATAGTACACTACTTGCAATGTCAACACAATACATAATAGAACATTTTAAATGATAGTGAAGGGTATAAGCAAAGATGGAACATATAGATAGGTAAGAGAGTAAGAAGAGTTAGAAAGTAAAGTGCCTAATTTAAAGAAAGTCACACATGAGGTCAGAGAGATGGTTAAATATTATGTCAGCTAGGGTAGGAGTGGATAAACATGTTGGGTGCTAAGAATGAATAACTAGTCTTAATGGGCAGCAATTTGGAGTTACACATGCCTTACTTGCTGATCTATAACATACATGCCTAAGTTTCATAGCGTGCATCTCCTAAAGAGAGGGCCATGGGAGTTGACTGGGCAAGTCAGGGACATTCCCAGAAGTTAGGCAGGATGATGTAGAATACTGATATTTGCATGCCTAACTGCCATAACCTGGGCACCAGTATTTACATCAGCCTTTGGAAAGCAAAAATACTGGTGTCCAAAGTTAGGCATGAAATCTGCACTAAGGGACCCTTTTACAAAGCGGTGGTAAGCCCAATGTGGGCGCCTATGATAGTTCCAGCCCCAGCGCATGCTATTTCCTGCATTGGGGAAAATAGGGCCAAATTTTTTAATGCAGAGCTAAACCAGCAGTAACTGGGCAGTGCCGTGTGCTACCCGGTTACTACTGGGTTAGCGCGGGTGCCCTTACCACCACCTCAATGGGTGTCATTAAGTGCTCCCCCTGCATGGCTATGCAGTAAGTGAAATTTTACTGCATGGCCATGTCTTTTTTCAGCCTTTTTACCCACTGTGGTAAAAAGGGCCTCAGCGAGTGGCAAAAACAGCCCCCGTCGCTAGTGTAGGGCCCTTTTTACCACAACTTGATAACAGGATCCCTAAGCTGGTATTCTAAAAAGGGTGCGACCTGCAAAGTGCCCTTAGCATGAATCATCCCAGTGCTTCACTTTGGGTGCCATTTATTGAATTCTATATATGGTATTTGTGACCTGGATTGGCCACTGTTGGAAACAGGATGCTGGGCTCGATGGACCTTTGGTCTTTCCCAGTATGGCAATGCTCATGTACTTATGAGATTAGGATAGCTGGCAAATTGGGTGATTTCAATTATCCTGGCTAAATCCATGAATGTAGAGAATCTGTAGAATTCAAATCACACATACCAAACAATAACTTCTACAATAATATTCTGTATCCAAAGAATTGCCAGAAAACATTCAATGTAAAGTGGAGAAAAAAGACTTCAGTAAAAAACAAGACACACCTATTTGCAGTGGCATAGCAAGGGGGGGCGGGAGGGGTGGTCCGCCCCGGGTGTCAGCTCAGGGGGGGTGCTCCCTGCCAGCTCCCCCCCCCCCCCCGGATGCAGCACGATGACACCCCCCTCGACCCAGTGCCTACCCTCCTCCGTCCAACCAGCTCCCTACCTTAAAAAAAATATCGGAATCCGAGGCGAGGCGCAGCGCCTCGCGCCTGCACGTAAAAGAAATGTGGACCGTCTCATCGGTGCTTCCCTCGCTCTATCTGTCCCGCCCTCCGCTGATGCAACTTCCTATTTCCGCAAGGGCGGGACAGACAGAACGAGAGAAGGTTCGATGAGATGGTTCACATTTCTTTTACATGCAGGCGCGAGGCGCTGCGCCTCACCTCAGATTCCGATATTTTTTTAAAGGTAGGGAGCTGGTTGCACGGAGGAGGGTAGGCACTGGGTCGGGAGGGGGGTGTCGATGCGCCGAGGGGGGGGGGTGTCATCGTGCTGCACCCGGGGGGGGGTGCAACGGCGAACTGCCCCGCCCCGGGTGGCAGCCCCCCTTGCTACGCCACTGCCTACTTGTAAGACAAATCTACATTATATAGGTAGCTCACAATAATCAGTCATAAAAAAAACTCCACTTGAATATAAATCCTCATTCAACTACTTCAGAGGATAAAAAACCAGCAACCAACTTACTGATACTGAAAGAGGCTGAAAATTATATAAAAACAATGTTTGTTGCTACAACAACCGTCATTTCACATCATACTTCTTAGTTAAACTGGAAGCCCACCATTCTCAGAGTGTTAAACCTGCAATTTACAGTGTTATTATCTTCCTGATGTTTTGCCCCCAGTTTGCCACAAAGCAGAACAATAGCTGCTCTTAGGGTCCCCAGACTGGAAAAAGTTATAATAATATGACTCACAAGTAGATATCTAGGCAAAGGAACACTCAAGGGTCTTTCTTCCTGGGAGCTCAGCTTCCAAGGTATCTAAATAAACTCAATGCCACACAGAAGGGAGATTGTTTGCAGCGCTGGGGGAGCTGTAATTACAACAGGAGGGACTAGGGCCAGGACCAACATCAAAAGCAGAAAGCTGTCAGCACATTTAACTTTTCCAAACCTCAGTGGCTAATGAAAGGGAGGTTGCCCTCTCTTCACCCGTGAGAGTAAGCCAGGGCCGCCCTGGTCTGCGATGTTCATTCCACATGCAACATGTAAGCAGAGTACATAGCCCCGGAGTTAGTTCACTCTGTTGTTTTTGGCTGAGCATAGACAGTGCTGTGCCATTATCAAATTAATTTAGGACTTTATCTGCTAGGAGTTTTATGAGAATTTCTTTTCTGTCTTCAGCCTTCTTTTATCTGCCTCTTTTACCAGCTATCAATCTCCCCTTTGCCCAGATCCCCCACGATCCTTTGCTTCCAGCACATACAGGAGTCACTGGTTGCTGGGAATAATGTGGGAGTATAGGACTGCACCAGATTGGGCTGCAGGGAAACAGAGGCAATACACTAGTGAGGATATCTATTGATGTCGTTGTTGCTGGTTTTATTTTATTTCTGTTCCATTTGTACCCCGCGCTTTCCCACTCATGGCAGGCTCAATGCGGCTTACATGGGGCAATGGAGGGTTAAGTGACTTGCCCAGAGTCACAAGGAGCAGCCTGTGCCTGAAGTGGGAATCAAACTCAGTTCCCCAGGACCAAAGTCCACCACCCTAACCACTAGGCCACTTCTCCACACTGGAGATTCCCGATTTTCAGATGTCCTGCAGGGACATGATTTGTAAATATATCCATTTTCCTGTCTGCATTGTGACAGAAAACAGCCTGAAGGACACAGCACTGGACAACTTTCTCTTCCCTGTACTGGGAAGGGATGAGGGAAGTTTGCCTGTCCCCAGGGATTCTCCAGACACAGAACGGATAACATGTATTCCATTCTGAACCCTCATAATAGTAGTAGTAGTAGTAATAATCCACGAAGGTAACCCATGTTTGGATGGGTTCTGAGTTTCTCTTGTAGGCCCTGGGTATCTCACTTATGCTTTACCAATCTGTTCAGTCTAATGCCACTGATTATGTAATGGTAGTAAATCTGATGTCTGTGACAGTGAAGGATGCATTTAAGCAGGCAGCTGCCTTCCAATGAGGGTGTCACTCTTACAGTGAGAAGGAGGTAAAAGGTACACCCTGTTTGATCTTGTGCTACATGGGAGTCTCTTGGTCTCTGTTTTCTCAGCTTCCAGCAGGTGTCATTCTAGTAAGGAAAGATATATGAACACTGCCTGTCTGTGGAGAATCATGACTCTTGCAGTGTCAGATTTCTCCAGCAGGAGTTATCTTAGTGAATAGTGTCTGTGGGAGATGTTACAGGTCATATCAGTTCCTGTTCATGTCTTCAAAGGGAAATCATCATAGAACAGCAACTCTCTTATCTATTTCTATGTAGTCGCTCGCATATAAGTGAGGAACGTCCCACAAAATCAAACCCCTGGGAAACACAGTGAAAACCTCAGACTCACAAGTCTCTGCTTACATCAAGTCTTTGATTGGGCACCTTTACAGGAATTAGGCATACTAGTGTACAATTCCTTACAACGCTTGAGCAGTTATTAAGGCAAACACTTCCCTATGTTATCTCCACACACTCAACCACAAGTTGACTGTACTCATAATTCCTCTGTAGCAGATATCTCAGATTAGTGGGGCTGAGGTGAAACAAAACAAATTTAATAACGTCTGTGGCCAGTGGTGTTCCTTGGTCAGCTGTCACCCAGGGCAGTTCCCCACTGTGCACCCCCTCCCCCTGGTGCAGTATTGTCTATCCCCCCCCCCCCCAGGTGCAGCATCCCCCCCCCCAGCACATCACCTCCAAGCCCCCCCCCCCCCCCGGGTGCATTCTTCTTGCCTGCTGGGGTGCTGGGAGCAGCCGCGTGGCTGTCGGCTCCGCAGGTTCCCTGCTCCTTCTGCCCCTGAACAGGAAGTAACAGCAGAGAGAGAGAATGGAACTGATGGAGCCGACAGCTACGCAGCTGTTCCATGCACCCCTCCTGCAGCATGAACCTGGGGTGGACCGCCCCCACCTCCCCGCCCTCGGTACGCCAATATCTGTGGTTAAAACATTCAAAACTCCTCAGACTGGTCAAAGATTTTCCCTGAATGTTGAATATTCACTTAGAGCAAAACCTCCGGCTGGCACTATAATGACATTTTAAAAGAAAAAAGAAGGATGCTACAGTAGAGTACGAATGAAAACCTCAATTTACTTAGGGATGTGCATTCATTTGAAATGACATTGGAAATGAAACCTGGTGTAAATCCTCACACCTAAATTAGGGCATGGATCCCCCAAATTCTGTAATACTGACCCTCCTGTGGCCACACCCCCTTTTTGGTTATGTGCTAAGAGATTTACGTGTGCATCTTTATAGATTAACGCTTAGCAAGATGCTGCTTAAATCCAAATTTTTACCAATTAATGCCAATGATTGTTAATTAATTTATTTATTGCATTTGTATTCCACATTTCCCACCTCTTTGCAGGCACAATGTGGCTTACAATACATCATGGATAATGGAAATGAGAAGAGAATAGACATTTGGTGTTACAGAAGGATGTTGGATTGCATGGTAATGGAATACATGATAGTAATATAATAGAGGGCATTATTAACATTTCTGGATATAAGTGGGAGTTTCACAAAATTGGGGGCATGCCCAAATTTGCATGTGCAATTTTGAGTGCAAGATATAGAATCTGGAGTATGATGACTTGTGCGATCTCAGTTTAGTTGGTTCCTCATTGTTTTTATTACCAGGGGTTGCTTCCTCATTTTCTAGATCATGGTAGTGTGTAGTTGGCGGGTCACAATTTAGCAGTAATTCGAAGTGTCTCTGCCTCAGAGGATCATTAGTGACCGAGGCTCGCAGTTTACCTCGCGCTTCTGGAAAGCTTTGTGTTCAGCTTTTGGGGTTACCACTTTATTCTCGTCTGCATATCACCCCCAGACCAATGGTATGGTGGAGCGGGTCAACCAGACGGTGAAGGCGTTCCTGCGGGCATACTCTAACCAGCGCCAGGATGACTGGTCTACGCTGCTACCCTGGGCTGAGTTTGCCTATAATAACAGTCTGCATTCGGCCTCCCGGACGACACCTTTCAGCACCATCTATGGACGCCACCCGCGTCTACCTCCTGCAATTGCCCCTGCAGAAGTTCCACCTCAGGTGCAGTCCACCGTCTGTTCCTTTCAGGAAGCTTGGAGGAAGGTCCAAGAACAGTTACAACGAGCCCGGTCAAGGCCAAGGAGACCTATGACCGTGGAAGACAAGCGGCTCCCACATTCCTGCCGGGAGAAAAGGTTTGGTTGAGCACCCGATACCTGAAACTGCGGCTCCCATCTCTGAAGTTTGCTCCCCGGTTCATTGGACCTTTTGCCGTACGATCCAGGATAGGAGCAGTGACTTACCGACTACACTTACCCGGTCAACTCCGGGTGCACAATGCTTTTCATGTGTCCTTCCTGAAATCTTTCCGCAGGTCAAAGTGGCATCCTGAACCCAAGAAGGTGGTCGTGCCTGAGAGTGATCCAGATCCAGAGTATGAGGTGGATCGCATCCTGGATTCCAAGCGTCGTGGAAGGAAGTTGTACTATCTCCTCGCCTGGAAGCATTTTGGACCAGAGGATAACTCCTGGGAGCCGGCGGACAATGTGCATGCTCCAGATCTGATCCGGGAGTTCCACGCTCATCATCCTGCTAAGCCCAGACCGAACCGGTGAGGGGGAGATCTTTCCGGAGAGGGGGTACTGTTACGCTCTGCTACACTTCTCCAGGATGGGTTGGTTTCTGTTTCCTAACCTAGCAGCCGTCATCCGGGTTGGATCATGGACAGCAGCCATCTTGGCTAGCTCAGGAGGGGGCAGCCATCTTGGAATAACGAGGTCAAGAAGGAAGCCCATATTTGGATATAGGCACCTCTGCTGATGGGGGCAGCCATCTTGGAACAGCTGCTCATGGTTCAGCCTAATTCCTGCTTGTTTGGACAGGAGCCCCTGAAGTGTCCGGCCTGCCCACAGTATAGGCATAACCGGTTCTGGAGATGTTGGGCCCTCTCCCTCTTGGACAGGCGATGCCTCCCCAATACCATGGGTTCCTCCTTGGTTCCTTCCGAACTCTCTTCGAAGGACCAGGGCGTCTCGGGGTGACGGGGAAGGCCTCTGGATCCCTGCGCTGCCAGCTGCATGACCCTCTCCTGGGCTCGCTCCTGGAACCGGATATCGATTCTAGTGCAGAGTGCAATAAGGGCGTCCACAGTAGCGGGAATCTCTCGGCCGGCCAATTCATCTTTTATCTGGCCGTCCAGCCCCTGCCAAAAAATGGCTGTTAAGGCCTCCTGGTTCCACCTGAGTTCCGCAGCCAAGGTACGGAACCGAACAGCATACGCCCCGACCAACCCGGAGCCCTGCTGGATCCGCAGCAGCTCCCCAGAGGCAGAAGAAGGTCGGCCAGGAACGTCGAATACCATCCGGAACTGCCGCAAGAACTCCTCCAGGTTTGCCAGAACCGGACTCCGCTGTTCCCATAGCAGGGATGCCCAAGCCAGCGCGGCACCGGAAAGCAGGGAGATGATGTAGGTCACCTTTATTTTGTCAGATGGGAAAGCCTCCTGTTGCAGCTCAAACAGGATCTGACACTGGTTCAGGAACCCCCGGCAAGCTGCGGAAGTACCGTCAAAGCGAGGCGGCTCTGGAAGTCGCAGACGTGCGGCAGAAGTCTCCGCTCTCGGGACTGGAGGAACCGTGGCCGCTTGCCGCTGGAGCCCTGGTAGCTGACTGCAGACCTCCTGCAAGGTACTGGAAAGGCGGGTTAGCTGCTTCTGCTGCTGGTGGAGAACCTGAGCCAGGTGAGACAGCTCCGACTTGTCTGGCGAGCTCATGGCTTCGGCTTACTGTTATGACCTGGTGAATGTGAGCCCTTGTGCCCCGACTGAGCACGGCGAAGATGAAGTGGCACCGCACTCGATCAGGCAGCCAGACAACCCGTAGCTTCACCTGGGGAGCGACCACCATTCCCTGGGAGTTGAGCCCCCAGGTGCAGGCGGCCACCAGGACTTCTGGAACCGGCGGGGTTGCACAACCGCTGACCAGGCTGGCAGGTAGGCAGACACAGTCCAGGAGCAAAGAGTCAGTGAAGCAGCAAAACAGAGAGCAATCTGAAAGTCTGGGCAGGCAGCAACACAACGCGTGGTCAGTAAACAATCCAAGGTCAGGAACACAGGAAAACACTGGAACAGATGAAGACCACAACCTCTAAGCGAATAGAAGCCGAAGCATGGAAGGACTGGAAACAGGGCTTTAAATAGAGCAGGAATTAGGCTCAACCATGAGCAGCTGTTCCAAGATGGCTGCCCCCATCAGCAGAGGTGCCTATATCCAAATATGGGCTTCCTTCTTGACCTCGTTATTCCAAGATGGCTGCCCCCTCCTGAGCTAGCCAAGATGGCTGCTGTCCATGATCCAACCCGGATGATGGCTGCTAGGTTAGGAAACAGAAACCAACCCAATCTGGAGAAGTGTAGCAGAGCGTAACACAGATATTCAATGCCAGGACGAGTTCAGGCACCGTCACTGAACATCTAGGTTTATGTGGCTGGCTATCTCTTATGCAGTTAAGTGCAGTATTCAGCACTTAATCACATAAGCGAAATCATGAAAAGATTGGACTGACTTTTATGCAGTTCAGTTTGATCGCTAAACTTAGGGGGTAAGTGCTGAATATCATCAATTAACTTCATAAGGGCTGATTCTGCCCCCGGACTGCCCACAAAATAGCCAGCTTTGAGTGTAGTGGTCTGTGGTGATATTCAGAGAAACTGAAAAGGTAAGGGAAAAAAGATTAGCCTTCATAAATTACAAGACAACACAGAAAGAGGAAGCCAGGCAAAAATACCTGGAAAAGCTAAGAGTAGCTGAAAAAGCTGTCAGGAGAGAAAAGATGCAAATGGAAGTAAAGATAGCCTATACAGTAAAACTAGGGGACAAGACATCTTCAGCAACAATCTCTTGTAGACAAGTGGACTGATGTTGTGGATTTAAAGAAAAACATTATTAGAAATGACTTACATTTTATGAGTATGATTAACTATTATAGAGCCAAGAGGATACATAGAGGATTGCACATTTCTAAAGCTTTGACCATGTTTTTAGATGATCAGACTTTTTTAGATAAATGCTGTTTAGTTCTTAACAAGTGTGCTTTAGATTTAATGATTTTAATTGCTGAGACTGCCAAAAACAAAAGCAGCTCCCTGCGAGAACCATGTGATGAAAATTTACGTGCCTTAAAAACTGAATACAAGAACTTTGTCATAGTTCTCAGTGATGTTGATCACATACTTGATAGGGAGCTGCTTTTGTTTTTGGCAGAAGAAGATTCCGCATAGGTGACTGATTAATAAACTGAGTGCCCTCAGTATGAGCCCTAAAGTGACTGACTGGGTTAAAAGTTGGTTAAATGGAAGGAGACAGAGGTAAATGGAGTTTGCTCCAAAGAAAAGGATATTATCAGTGGTGTACCGCATGAATCAATCCTGAGGCCGGCTCTTTTTAACATCTTTGTGAATGATATTGCAGAAGGGCTGTCTGGTAAGGTTTGTCTCTTTGCTGGTGATATTAAACTCTGTAATAAAGTGGACACCCCAGAGGGTGTGGATATCTTGAAGAGAGATCTAGCAAAGTTTGAAGAAAGGTCCAGAAATTGGCAACTAAGATTTAATGCTAAAAAATGCAGGGTCATGCACTTGGGTTACAAAAATCCAAAGGAATGGTGTAATATAGATGATGAAGTACTTCTATATATGAAAGGAGAGCGGGAGTTGGGGGTGATTATATCTGATGATCTTAAGGAGGCCAAACAAGTAGAAAAGGTGATGGTCAAAGCCAGAAGGATGTTTGGGTGCATAAGGAGAGGAATGGCCAGCAGGAAAAGAGAGATGATAGTGTCCTTCTATAAGTCTCTGATGAGGCCCCATTTAGAACACTGTGTGCAATTCTGGAGACCGCATCTACAAAAAGATATATACAGGATGGAGTTGGTCCAGAGAGCAGCTACAAAATTGGTCAGCGTATGGGGACAGACCTATAGACCTCATTATGTATACTCTGGAAGAAAGGCAGGAGAGAGGGGATATGATAGAGGTGGTAGAGACAAGGACTGTGTCTAAATTTAAGATAGCATGGGACAGGCATGTGGGTTCTCTTAGGGAAAGGAGGAGATAGTGGTTGCTGTAGATGGGCAGACTGGATGGGCCATTTCTAAGGCGGGCTTCTACAAAGTGGCGGTAAGCCCAACACGGGCTTACCACACGCTAAATCTGAACTACTGCCGGCCCAACATGGCCACCAGTGGTAGTTCCGTGTCGAGCGCACGCCATTTCTGGTGCTCAGGACATTTTTTTTTCTAGTGTGGCAGTAACCCAGCTGTAATCGGGCATTGAGTTATCTCTGAGCATTTTAACAGTTGTGGTATAAAGGGCCCTGGCATGTGGGAAACATGGCCCCCGACGCAGCCACAGGGCTCCTTTCCCCACAGCTTAGTAAAAGGACCCCTATGTTTCTAAGTGCCATTGAATGTCAGTAGTTAGCTCCAAACAATTTAACTGGCCAAGAGCTGTTTCTAACCAGTTAAATTGCTTTGAATATTGAAATATCGACCAGGTAGTGACTTAGCATGTAATCTATTTTCAAGTAATTCTAATTGTCTATGGATTGCCAAACTGTCTTTAATAATAGAAGGCAATGCTGACCGCAAATTAGTTCCTAGAGCTACAGATTGAGATAGTTTGGAATCCAAAGAGACAATTTTCTTATCCATTTCAGAAAGTTTGTCAACCATCTGCAGTGAAAATTGACATAGTTGAGGAACTCTAGATCTTTTCCATCCCTCAGTCCTAACGACCACTTAGCCGATGTCATGCAAGGTAACTTCTTGTGTAGATTCAACATAAACTTAAACAAACACTAGTCACACCACTGTGGTAGGCACTGGGACATTAGCAGGTGGTAATTATGAGGGAGGCTGCACCAATAAACCAGTAAGTTAATGCACTTTTGGTTCTTGCCCATTGTTTCTCAATATCTTCTGAAGTTGGATAGCCTCAAAACAGTTATTTATATACGTAATTATTTTAAAACTGTATAAACTGCACTATCTAACATTCTAGGTAGAGCTCAGTTTGTAATTGTTTGTTATATGATGAATACAGGAGCAGACTATGCTGTAGTCTAGATAGTGGTCATAAGTACATAAGTATTGCCATACTGGGAAAGACCAAAGGTCCATCAAGCCCAGCATCCTGTTTCCAACAGTGGCCAATCCAGGTCACAAATACCTGGCAAGATCCCAAAAAAGTACAAAACATTTTATACTGCTTATCCCAGAAATAGTGGATTTTCCCCAAGTCCATTTAATAATGGTCTATAGACTTTTCCTTTAGGAAGCCGTCCAAACCTTTTTTAAACTCCGCTAAGCTAACTGCCTTTACCACATTCTCTGGCAACGAATTCCAGAGTTTAATTACACATTGAGTGAAGAAAAATTTTCTCCGATTCATTTTAAATTTACTACATTGTAGTTTCATTGCATGCCCCCTAGTCCTAGTATTTTTGGAAAGCGTAAACAGATGCTTCACATCTACCCGTTCAACTCCACTCATTATTTTATAGACCTCTATCATATCTCCCCTCAGCCACCTTTTCTCCAAGCTGAAGAGCCCTAGCCGCTTTAGCCTTTCCTCATAGGGAAGTCGTCCCATTCCCGTTATCATTTTCGTCGCCCTTCTCCACCGTTTCTAATTCCACTATATCTTTTTTGAGATGCGGCGACCAGAATTGAACACAATATTCAAGGTGCGGTCGCACCATGGAGTGATACAAAGGCATTATAACAATCTCTGTTTTCTAATTTTTAATCCACAATAGAACACTACCTCCTATCCCATGACTCTCCAATTTCCTCTGTAGTCTTTCATGAGGTACTTTGTCAAACGCTTTCTGAAAATCCAGATACACAATATCAACCCGCTCACCTTTATCCACATGTTTGTTCACCCCTACAAAGAAATGTAGTAGTTTGGTGAGGCAAGATTTCCCTTCACTAAATCCATGTTGACTTTGTCTCATTAATCCATGCTTTTGAATATGCTCTGTAATTTTGTTCTTAATAATAGTCTCTACCATTTTACCCGGCACCGACGTCAGACTCACCGGTCTTTTCCCGTATCTCCTCTGGAACCTTTTTTAAAAATCGGCATTACATTGGCCACCCTCCAATCTTCCGGTACCACGCTCAATTTTAAGAATAAATTACATATTACTAACAATAGCTCCGCAAGCTCATTTTTCAGTTCTATCAGTACCCTTGGATGAATACCATCCGGTCCAGGAGATTTGCTACTCTTCAGTTTGTAGAACTGCCCCATTACATCCTCCAGGTTTACAGAGAATTCATTAAGTTTCTCCGACTCATCAGCTTCGAATACCATTTCCGGCACCGGTATCCCACCTAAATCTTCCTCGGTGAACATCGAAGCAAAGTATTCATTTAATCTCTCCGCTACGGCTTTGTCTTCCCTGATCACCCCTTTTACTCCTCAGTCATCTAGCGGTCCAACCGATTCTTTTGCCGGCTTTCTGCTTTTAATATACCTAAAAAAAATTTTACTATGTGTTTTTGCCTCCAACGCAATTTTTTTTCGAAGTCCCTCTTAGCCTTCCTTATCAGCACTTTGCATTTGACTTGATATTTCTTATGCTGTTTCTTATTATTTTCAGTCTGTTCCTTCTTCCATTTTCTGAAGGATTTTCTTTTAGTTCTAATAGCTTCCTTCACCTCACTTTTTAACCACGCCAGCTGTTGTCTGGTCTTCCATCCTCCTTTTTTAATGAGCGGAATATATTTGGCCTGGGCTTCCAGGATGGTGTTTTTGAACAGCATCCATGCCTGATGTAAATTTTTGACCCTCACAGCCGCTCCAAGTTTTTTTTCACTGTTCTTCTCATTTTATCATTGTCTCCTTTTTTAAAGTTAAACGCTAACGTATTTGATTTCCTATGTATACTTACTTCAAAGCTAATATCAAATCTGATCATATTATGATCACTGTTATCAAGCGGCCCCAACACCATTACCTCCTGCACCAGATCATGCGCTCCACAAAGGACTAGGTCTAGAATTTTTCCTTCTCTCGTCAGCTCCTGTACCAGCTGCTCCATAAAGCTGTCCTTGATTTCATCAAGGAATTTTACCTCCGTAGCATGCCCCGATGTTACATCTACCCAGTCAAAATCGGGGTAATTGAAATCACCCATTATTATTGTGTTGCCCAGTTTTTTTGCGTCCCTAATTTCCTTTAACATTTCTGCATCCGTCTGTTCATCCTGGCCAGGCGAACGATAGTTCACTCCTATCACTATCCTTTTCCCCTTTACACATGGAATTTCAATCCACAGTGATTCCAAAATGTGTTTTGTTTCTTGCAGAATTTTTAATCTATTTGATTCAAGGCTCTCGTTAATATACAATGCTACCCCTCTACCAATTCGATCCACCCTGTCACTACGATATAATTTGTACCCCGGTATGACAGTGTCCCACTGGTTATCATCCTTCCACCAGGTCTCAGAGATACCTATTATATCTAATTTTTCATTTAGTGCAATATATTTTAACTCTCCCTTCTTATTTCTTAGGCTCCTGGCATTCGCATATAGACATTTCAAAGTATGTTTGTTGTTCCTATTTACATTATGCTTAGTACTTGACAGTATTAATTTGCAATCTTTTGTCTGATTTTTATTTTTATTTAAGGACACCTGATCTACTACTGTCTCTTTTACAACCTCACTATCAGGATGCCCTATCTTCCCTGTTTTGGTGATATCTTTGAAAGATACCTTATCCAGAACCATGCGCTTTTGAGCGACTGTCTGCCTTCTCCCCGTTTTTAGTTTAAAAGCTGCTCTATCTCCTTTTTAAATGCTGACGCCAGCAACCTGGTCCCACCCTGGTTAAGATGGAACCCATCCTTTCGGAATAGGCTCCCCCTTCCCCAGAAGGTTGCCCAGTTCCTAACAAATCTAAAACCCTCCTCCCTGCACCATCGTCTCATCCACGCATTGAGACTCCGAAGCTCTGCCTGTCTCTTGGGCCCTGCGCATGGAATGGGTAGCATTTCAGAAAATGCTACCCTAGAGGATCTGGATTTGAGCTTTCTACCTAAGAGCCTAAATTTGGCTTCCAGAACCTCTCTCCCACATTTTCCTATGTCATTGGTACCCACATGTACCAGGACAGCCGGCTCCTCTCCAGCACAATCCAAAATCCTATCTAGGTGACTCGTGAGGTCCGCCACCTTTGCACCAGGAAGGCAAGTCACCAGGCAATCCTCACATCCACCAGCCACCCAGCTATCTATATGCCTAATGATCGAATCACCAACTACAACAGCTGTCCTAACCTTTCCCTCCCGGTCAGCACTTGCAGCAGTGACGATCCTAGGTCGCCTGCCACCCAGGGCGGATCGCAGATGTGCACCCCCCCCCCCCCCCCCCCCAGGGTGCAGCACGACACCCCCCCCCCCCCCCCCGGATGCATTCTTTGCAGCTGGGAGCAGCCGCGCGGCTCTCTGCTCCGCTGGCTCCCTGCTCCCTCTGCCCTGGAACAGGATGTAACCTGTTCCGGGGCAGAGGGAGCAGGGAACCAGCAGAGCCGACAGGCACGCGGCTGCTCTCTGCACCTCTCCAGCAGCGTGCACCCGGGGTGGACCGCCCCCATCGCCCCACCCTTGGTACGCCGCTGACTTGAAGACATATCCTTGGTGCGAGAGGATATTACATCCTCTGGTGGGGAGGTCCTGGCTACCAGGGGATGTACTATCAATGATGTACAGCTTTCAATGTTAGCTTGATCTTGCATCTTATGAAATGGTGATCAGACCCTTTTTCTGCACCACATAGTACTCAAACATCATACACAGATAAACAGAAATGTTGGCTTATCAGGAAATAGCCAATGTATTTAGAGTAGAAGAGTGCCAGGACAGTTGATGAATCGGTACATGTTGGAACCAGGTGTTGCAAGCTAGTAGAGAGTTATGTGCAGCAAAACTTAGCAACCACAGTCCATTATTATTCAACCTTCCACATCCAAATGTGCCGATTACTTCTTGTCATCCAGTGCATGATTTACCAACTTGAGCACTGAGGTCCCCTGCCAGGGATCTCATTTATTGTATCTTGGATCTTGGCATAAAATTGGCCTTTGTCTTCATCACTACTTACTTCTGTTGGGGCATATCCATGGTAATCATAACTGGTGTTGTTTCATTAAGCATCACTACACAGCAGCAATGCAATCTGACACTGCTTCAAAAGACATCATTGATCTTTTGCATTGTTCATTAATGAAGAATCCTACACTCCACAGATGGTGCTGTCCACCAGAGAAATACAGGTGAAAGTGGTTGGTGTTGCTGACGTGGTAAAATTATTTTGTACCAGATCTGGGTAGCTGAAGCTCAGTCAGAATGGCCACATCAATGTGATATTTCAGTAGCTCCCTGCAGATTTGTTTCATTTTGCTAATTTGAGCATCATTCAGAACATGTGAAACTGAATCAGTTCTTTAGCATTGTGATTTCTCAAGTTTTCCAGAAGTACCTAGTAGCTCAGACCTGTGGGACACCTTGGTAGCCATCAGCACCATCGCAGAGTATCCAGTTTCTCACTTGTCGAAGGTGCACTGGTAACTGCCAACACATTTGCTACTCCGGACCCAACAGTATTTTTTAAGGTTTGTGTGGGACAAACATTTTGTCATGGATACATGCCAATACGTTTTATGCTATTTGGCAGGCTACAACCATAGTTTCTTAGCCACATACTGACCAGTGATCCTGGTAGCCACTTTGACCATGGATACCACCTTTTCAGCTGGCCACCATTCCAGATACTAGAGATGCCCAGGCTGGCCCAGCACGTGTTGCCACACCCATGGCACTATTTACTGACTTGGAAAAGGGGGGCAGTCAGTCAAACGAGCATTTTAAAGCAAAAAATACCTGCTTGATGGCTCAGAATATCAGCTTGCTTCGTTTGGGAATTGGTATCCTGCCTGTTGTGGTCTTATGACCCTTTTCTTTGTTATCCTCATTTCATATATAACATTTTTTTAAAATAAAAAGCATGCCTGTTCTATTATGGCCACACCCCCTACATTTAAACTTATACACCCCCTTCCCAGAATCCTCATTGTTTGTGGGAATATTCATTTCTTACATAGGCTTCTGAGAAAGGACAACAAAGAGGCATTCCCCACTCCCACCCCTGCCCCACATTTATTTGTAATTATTTAGGATTTTCTGAGCCCAGAACTGTGATATTTTGTTAGGTTGATGCTAATAAATAGAACAAACCAGATATTTCTCATGATCTCTTTTGTTCAACTGCTCTGCTATATCAGTTACCCCTGCCCAACACCCTTTGTGACAAACCCCACTTCTGGCCACTTCCTCCTCTCTCCTCCTCTCTCCTGTTTCCTCTACCCTAAAGCTCCTGTTTGTGTGCTCCTTGCTATTTTTCAGACTTTTTCTAATGAGCACTGCAGAATTACAGCTAATTAAGGATGTAAATGATGCTGGAGTGGAAGAGAGCGAAAGAAGAGGGGGAGGAGGGGGCTCACTAGCTGTGTGCAGCTCTGCAATAAAGTGTCTCTTACCTCAGCAGAAAATTTATCATGGGAGACAATGTCATCTTTATAGAGGGGGAGTCATTTCACAGCACTTCTCTGTCTGCGTTACAGCCTTGTTATCTCTCTTACATGTCAAATATGTAGAGGTCTCAAGCATCCCTCTTCTTCCCCCCCCCCCCCCCCCTTTGCCCCCTAGCCTGCTGTGGCTCCCACACATGTTTCTTAGGGAGCATTGCCACCAGTCAGTGTCAGGTTTCATTTCTGTACTGTAATAAAAGAGTGGCTCTGTTCAGGAAGATTGAAACACTGCTCCAGTGTGCTGGGGCTTTATTGTTGGAACATGCAAGCAGATACCAACCCTGACCAGCATTGGGGAAGGTGGTGGGGAGAGGGGGGGGGGGGAGAGGCACATTAGGATTGCCTACCAGGAGGTGATAAACTAGTCCTGGGTTAACCCTATTGCATGCATGGAGATGTAGTGATGCTCAGGGCTGGTTGTACGCTAACTGGTGCTCTGGGCAACAACAACAATAACAACAAAACACCGAGTTGATAGCCTCTCTTTCTCCTCCTCCCCCACCTATGAAAAATACAAGTTAGAGCAGTCCAAGCATAGCACCACCTCCTTTGGCGATGATAGCTCCAACATAGCATCCTTCCTTTTTCTCACACCTTTGCCCAGAATCCGTCTCTCACTCCCCCTCCTCCCTCTCTTGCCTCCATTCACCTTCCACCCAACATTCCCCTTTTTCTCCTTCAGTCCCACTCCCCATCCATCCCATGCATCATACATACTGCTCTCTTCCCACCAATTCTGAGTACTCACTCTCACCTCTTCACAGGTCGCTGAATACCTGTTTACCCCTACCAATAGCCACATTTCTCCCTTTCTCTCTTTGGTGATTCCCTACACTACTGTACCATCCGCACAATTACCAAGTCCCCTCCCTCCCTCATCCACACAATTACCAAGTCCCTCTCACCCCCTCTCTGGCCCGGAGATATAAACATGTTTCTCCTGCTATATTAAGTGCTTCTGTTTCATATCTTCTAGGCTCCTTTGCTCCACATCCTTATTCTAATGTGATCCACCTCTTACCAATGTTGGCCTCTCTCGTACTGCTTTACTTAAGGAACTCAGAACTACAAGTCCATTCATATGGCAGGGTAAAATCAGACTGAATATCTATCTGGGCATAGCTGTGGGTGGACCTGGATGGACACAGACCCATCCATTTTTGGCTTAGACCCACTGAAGTCTGATGGCCAATCAGGTGCTGTTTTTAATCCTTAGGGACAATCCTCAGTCTCTCCACTGTTGCCCAGTTAAAAAATGTGTTACATTTCTGCATCCGGCATTTCACTTCCCCCCCCCCCCCCCTCCCCTCCCCAGGTCCAGCACCTGCCCCACAACTTTAATCCTCCAAACTTGTGTTTTTCATCAGCAGTGATTAAGTCAGGTTTCCAGCCAGCATCAGGGCCTTCCCTTTACCATGACCCACCTTCTCTGATACAACTTCCTGTAGGCATGGCATGGTAGTGAGAAGGCTCCTGGACTGGCCGTAGGCAGCCTGGCTTTGTTGCCGCAGGTGAAAGACATGCAAGTATGGAGGACCGAGGGCAAAGGAGAGATGCCAGACCTGGGAGAATGGGGTGGGAGAGAGAGAGATACTGGATCTGTGTGTGTGGGGTGGGGGGGGGGGCACTCAAAATGTTAGCTCTGGCTACACTAGTGGTCTATCACTAATGATGTGAAGTTACTTATAACCCAAGCCCTTCTGGTCTATTACATCAGCAAAACTGATAAATTACCTAGTTCCAGGCGGAAAACTTTGAAGCAAGTCCCAAATTTTAAGCTTATATATCCAATGCAGTGTAGTACTGGTAGTCCCTGATTCTGCTCATTGAAAACAATGCTGCAGTTGCTATAATGCATCAGGATGAGGTTGTTAGGAAAACAAGACAGACCCAAAATCTCCTTTCTGGAAATGGGCAACTTGGGAACCCTCCATCAGTTACTCATCTGCAACACCTAAACAACAAGGCTGCTTTGTAGCTCTAGGGATATGCATTCTTTGGAAGGACACAGAAAATGCCTATTCATAGTTTTTCCAACCTGAAATGACAAGTCTCTTTCCAGTGTTGTTAAATTTCAGCATTTTCCCCCCAGTGCTCATATCTATCAGTCAGCACCAGACAGCCTTGAATCTGTGTCCATGGTGAGGAGACAGCTGCCTTCTAGGAGGTGCTACTTTGCCTGTTGAAAGAATGATGTAGCCAGCCCATTCCAAGCTGTGTCTTCTATTTCCAGTTCACATAAAACTTTGAACACACAATTGACAAATTCTTATATTTTATCTTGACCTCCACAGAAAACCAGTGGAATTCGTCCAAGACTGTGGTAACATGTTCCTTCAACTGACACTCTGACAATACTTGTACTGCCATGTTCTGGAAGAGTTGCAGATGATTCAGTGTTTTTCTTAGTAAATCAAATCATAACACATTGCAGTAATCTAACTGGCTTGTCGCCGAGGCATGTGTAATAGATGCCATCAGTCTAATCTGATAAAGATGGGGAAAAAAGTACTTATTACCTTTGTTACTTGAGATTCAAATGTCAGAGAGGGCTCAATAAGGACAGCTAAGAACTATATCACCTCTTTAAACTCCAACTCAATGCCACAGACTCATGGTCTCCTCTCCAGAGCAAAGGTCTATGCTGTCTACTAATCCAAACGGCCTTAGATTTAAATGGGTTCATTTTAAGCTTATAAAGAGCCGTCTAGTTGTTCACCTAAATAATTATTCAAACTAATGATTACACTAGATTGATATCCCTATGTGTATGGTCTGGAGAAGTAGCCTAGTAGAGCAGCAAGTTAAAAGCCAGGGAAACTAGGGTTCAAATCGTGGTGACAGTAGTCATGTTACTTCACCCTCTGTTGCCTCAAGCCCAAACCTGGGCCACTATTTAATAACTCTTTACTGTTGGGGTGTTGTTAACTTTCAGATTAACAGAGCTTGCAAAGTTTAGTGCAACTGCATTATTTGCAAAACAATGAACTGCTTTGTTTGCTCGTCATCTCATTATTATTTAATGATGCATTGCAATAAAAAAAACCCATCTTGCATTGTCATATTATTAACAAATAATGCAGCTCAGTAAATAGGTCGCTTAGATTGTAAGTCCTGCAGGGATAGGAAACACCCTACTGTTTTTGAATGTAATTTGCCTTGGGGAAAAGATGTGAGCTACAGCAAAATATGGCACTCATGCACTGTCTTCATAGAGTTCAGCAACCAGCTTCTGTAACCAGTACTGTGAACCCAAAAGCAATGGCAAGAACAAAGTTGACAGCTGTGGCTGAGATATACAATTTATTTATTTATTTGCTTATTCATTTATTTCTACGATTTGAGCACATCAAGTGGTTTACAAAACATAGGTGTAATGGCTACACTTAAAAAGACACCAAGACCAAAAGCCATTGTTAAAAACAGTAATATTAAAATGAGAAACAGTATGAGGGTCTGAATAGCACAACAGTTTCATCCAGTTCATACATGCATAGTGAGCGTACCACAAACGGATAAGGGACTCTGCATAAAAAAAGTACCTTTTCAAATTTTTGCCAAAAAGAAAAACAAAGAACTATGAATAGGGCCAGTTAAAAAGCCAGATTTAAGGGCAGGTTTAATTTTTTTCACAGAGGCCTCTGTACAGGATCTGTCATAAGCAAATTCCATAGGGAAGGAGTAAGGCAACTGAAGGCCGAGGAACTACTTGGGAGAGGACAAATGAGGTGCCTGTTTAGTACGGGTGCTGGCTCTGCAAACCTGGAAGCTCCAGACCATGCTGAATGTTGGCTGCGACAGGAAATTTGGACAAGATGACGCTGAGAGAGAGACCTGGTGCTAGACCTGGGGTGGTGGAGTTGAAGGAAGGATGAGAGAAACCTGGAGCATAAGGGAAAGAGAGGGGGGGGGCACAGGGCAGATGTTGGACTGTGGGAGGGGAATGGAGGGAAGAGAGAGAGAGAGAGAAACCAAAGCGCATCAACTGGGGGGGGGGGGGGGGGGAGGAGTGTGCAGGAGACAGGAGCATGTGTACCTAGCTATCACTGGAAAAGGTGTGAGCTAAATCGAAAGAAACAAAATAATAAACTGACACTTTCTTTTTTTTTTTTTTTTTTTATTAAAAAGACAATGGGAAAAAGATATGTTAATATTGTAAGCTCTTTGAGCAGGGACTGTCTTTCTTCTATGTTTGTGCAGCGCTGCGTACGCCTTGTAGCGCTATAGAAATGCTAAATAGTAGTAGTAGTAGTAATATCAAGCTTTAAAAATATGTCCATGCTTTTACTAAGGTACTGTGTTAAATTTAGGGTTATTGTGGTGAAAGAAGGTTTTGGGGCTGTGCTGCTGGGACTGATGAGCCATTTATAACATTACTTCATAATGAAAAACTGGTTTCAAGTTGAAGTGTTTTGACCTAAGACATCATATTCAGGACCCAATTGTTTAATGAAATCGAAGGACTGCTGATACACGATTGTTCGCTTTAAGATCAGTTTATTAACACTTTGCTCAGCTGAAAGCACAAAGGCCCTTTTTACTAAAGTGTGTTAAGCAGTTGTGGAATTAGTGCACCTGCACTAACAGTTACATGGTAATTTCTATAATTGGTTGCCTCCATTTAGGTACCCCAAGGGCGTGCGGTAGGAACCTAATAGGAAGATGATTGAAAACCCCTTGCTGTTCCATACAGCGCTGTAAAATTAGCGCCGGAACAGCGTGGGGAAATAAAGCCCCGATGATCAGAGCTAATAGCATGCAAATATAAGCTTGCGATTAGCTCTGATCATTGGGTTACTTCTGCGGGAGGATTGTGCCTGGGCATGTGCCCAAGGCACAATCCTCCAACAGAAGTTGTTTAAAGGGCCAGGCTGTGAATAAAAAGAAAGCTTGAACCTGTCAAACAGAGTAATACAAGGGGCTGGAGGTCCAGAGGACCTCGACTTCCCCCAGCTGAACACAAGGGACTGGGGGGCTAGTGGACCTCCAGCCCCCAAACTCCCACCCCCCATGCAAAACAGTTTCCCTGGTGTCCCAGTGGGCAACACCGCACCTGCCCTGGTGGCCTAGTGCTATCCCCCCCCCCCCCCAAGTCTCCTCATACCTTTGTGAAGCAGGAGGAAGGAGTAGCACTCCCTCCTCCTGTGAGCACCACTTTCTCCCTTATATGGTATTGAAACTCCACCTGGCGCATCCCAGGATGCACAGGGCAGGGTGCTACCATTTTGAAGGCAGCGCTCACAGGAGGAGAGAGTGCTACTCCCTCCTCCTGCTTTACAAAGGTACGGGGGGGGGGGGGGGGTAATAGGACACCAGGGAAACTTTTTTGAAAGGGGGGTGGCTGGGGGCTGGAGATCCACCGGACCTCCAGTCCCTTTTCTAGTGAAGTTGGGGGGGGGCCTGTAAGCATTCAAAGGGCTCCTTATTCTTCCTCAGTGCTCTGCAAAACCCTACCGCCAGCTCCGAGCTGGCATAGGGTTTGCTGTGGGAGCAGCTCCAATGTTTAGCGTCCTGCCCGCTGAGCACTGGGGAGGAATACCTAATGCCCTGTTTAGCATGCATTTGCTTCCTACTTGCGCTCAGAACTGGCGAGCTCTTTGTTACACATGCTCGCTGGCTCTGATCATAGGGTAAGGGCAAATGTGGGCACTAATCCGGTGCTAATGGCCTCAAGTGCCCGCATTTGCCTTTGACCATCGGCCCACAAGTGCCAAGGATCTATTATAGAATACTAGTATAACCTAGTATCAACGTTTAGGCGCCCACACTCATGCCAGCCATAGAGCTAGTGTAAGTCTGAGCGGCTAAATGCAGTAGGGCCCCATGTATCTTACTGTATTCTTTGTTACTTGTGTAAATGGGACTCCTGCCTATGTCTTGCCCCTGTGTACAGTCCCTTGCAAATGTGAACTATGTAAGTTAAGCAGCTATTTGCAGAATAGCACTTAGGCAGATTTTTTGCATTTTGCCCCTAACTCTATAAACATCACCAAAAATTGCACATGCAAATTTGAGCACATACCTAATTTGCGTGCACAATTTAATTGAATAATGAGCTAATTAGCACCAATAATTGGCTTTTTAATAAGCCAATTATTGACATTAATTAGATTTAATTGGGATTTATGCACTTAAGGTGTGGGATCCGCATCTAAAATTTACATGTGATCTAAAAAAGGGGGTGCAGAAATGGGCGGGGCATGGGCATAATGGGGACGTTCCTAAAATAAATGCATATTGTTATATAATAACAGGGATATGTTCCTAATTTAGACGCATGGCCATGCCTAAAGTTAGGAGTTGATTCCCGGTTATAAGCTTTATTCTATAGATCATGCCTAACTTTGTTCAGCTTATAGAATAGTGCTTTTTTAAGCACCAATTATTTTGGTTCTGTTTATAGAATATAGCCCTTTATGTACATTGGGGAATATCTATATAATAATTGGTCACTCTGCTTCCCTGGAAGGCTGGCTGGCTGGGTTTGTAACAGCATGCTGACGTCAGCTCGCCTCCAGCATTCCCTTCCCTCTCAGTTCCCTGCCCTCGTGGAAAGACAAAATGACTTCAGAGGAGGGCAGGACACTGAGAGGGCAGGCAAGGGAAGGATGGAGATTACGCGAGCTGAGCCTGCTGCCACTGCGACCTGAGGTAAGATGAACGGCTTAAAGGCAGGGCGGCGGGAAGGACAGAGTCACTGGCCATGGAAGAGAGGGGAGGGTAGAATCGCTGGACATGGATGGGATGGGAGGGCAGGGCACAGGAGAATTGCTGGCATGGAGGGGATGGGAGGGCAAGGCAGAGAAGAATCGCTGGACATCGATGGGATGGGAGGGCAGGGCAGAGAAGAATCGCTGGACATTGATGGGATGGGAGGCGAGGGGAGAATCATGGGACACGGATGGGAGGGCAGGACAGAGGAGAATCGCTGGACATGGAGGGGAGGCCAGAATCGTGGGACACGGAGGGGAGGGGAGGGGAGGGGAGAATCGGGGGACATGGATTGGATGGGAGGGAAAAGCAGGGTAGAGGAGAATTGCTGGATATGGCGGGGAGAGAAGAATTGTTGGACATGGAGGGGAGGGCAGGGGAGAGAGGAAAAATCGCTTAGATGAGAGCCTTCCTAGGGCCCATTTCATTTTTCACAAAACGGGCTTTGTTGCTTGTTTTCATATATAACATGCAAAATATGAGCACCTAGGTTATAGAATTGTCCTTTTAGTGTGCATTAATTCCCACATTAACTGACAAAACATGGAAAAGGATAGGGAGAGGAAAAAGCCTGTGCCTTACATGCAACATGGGGAACGGGACTTCACATACCACCTTTCTGTGGTTTTTTCAACTACATTCAAGGTGGTTTACATAGTATATACAGGTACTTATTTTTACCTAATGCAATGGAGGGTTAAGTGACTTGCCCAGAGTCACAAGGAGCTGCAGTGGGAATTGAACCCAGTTTTCCAGGATCAAAGTCCAGTGCTACTGAGAGACTAAGCCGGCACCCCCCCCCCCCCCCCCCCCCCCCCCCGCTGCAGTCCCCGGTCTCACCTGCCTGCCCTCAGCTCCGTCTGCCACCGGGCCCCTTGCATTAAAATCGGCAGCGCCTCAGCTCCGTTTGGAAAGGCAGATCGTCTCCCTTCGGGCCTTCCCTCACTGTGTCTCACCCTCGTCTGATGTAACTTCTGGTTTCTGTGAGGGCGGGACACGGAGGGCCCGAAGGGAGGTGATCTGCCTTTCCAAACGGAGCTGAGGCGCTGCCGATCTTAATGCAGGGGGCCTGGTGGCAGGCGGAGCCGAGGGCAGGCAGGTGAGACCGGGGACTGCAGCGCCGGTGGCCTGACCCCGGCCCGGGGAATTTTGTCCTCCCTGCCCCCCCCCTCGGCAGCCCTGTGAAAGTCCACTGCACTAATCACTAGGCTACTCCTCCACTGCAGTATAGTACCATGCATTAACCCCTGGATGCTATATATCACGCCTAGAGATCCACACCGAAATCCAAGAGTATTCTGTAACAACGCGCATCATTGCTAACATTGTAACATCATCATTGTTAACAGCACTTAACAAGCAATAATGAGCACTAATTGGCGATAATTAGAATGTATGCGCATCTCCCTAAGCATATTCTGTAATATACTGTGCCTAAAGGGGAATGGTTGTAGACAGGGAAATAGGTGTTTTGTGGGCATTCCAAAATTTATGCACATAGTTATAGAATATGGTCCTCTGTGCCTAAATCTACATGCCAGGATTTCCACCACGTTTTCATCGGTGTAAATGGAGGTGCGTAGTTTTAGGTGCTAGAATATCGGCTACGTGTATTCTATATACTGCACCTAAATCTAGGCGCTGCTTATAGAATACGCTTAGGCGGAAATTTTTTCTGCGCAAATTTTCTAGGCGCCATATATATATATATAAACTGGTCCTAAATGCAGCAGTTAATGCCACTTCAGTACGTGTTGTATTTCAATTATAGTGGTAGCCCTAGTTCTGGCATAGGTATTATGCAATGAGGCTACCAGGACACCATGTGCCGGTACTCAGCAAGACTTGGGAGGAGAGAAACTTATTGTTCAGTTTTGGATTTTCTTGATTTGGGGATGATTTTAATTTTCAGTATATTCTACACACTTATTTTAACTACATGTGCAAACTGATTATATGTGCATTATTGATAGGTTTATGCACATACAATTGATTTTTTTTTTCAGGTGTTCAAATGAACTGATGGATTGATGCTCAGAACCAAACGCGGGTGCTAGAGATGATTAGCACTGGCCTAGCACCCACATTAGTAAGTGCAAAATGCTATGAGGCTCTAGCGCAAGAGACAACGTGCACATCAAATAGTGCAAATAGCATGCAAATCTAGTCAAATGGCGTTAATGAGGTCATTTCCTATTCCCTCCCAATGATCACAGAACAGTGCACCAAACAAAGCCGCCTTACTGCTGAAAAAATAATGACAGCTCGGGGCAGAACTTCAGGAAATCACTAAAAGCCAACCTCTTCAAAAAGGCCTACCCCAACGACCCCATGTAACCCTCTTCACCTACCAACACAGCATGACTATGATCGGACAACATGCAATCTTCATCCATTCCAACCCTCCACTTATACCTCATATGATCACTATACAACTTTGTATTTGTTATCCACCGACTGGGCAAACGCCTCTGATGGTAACAACAACAACAACAACAACAATCATTTCTAAAGCGCTACTAGGGTTACGCAGCGCTGTACAATTCAAACATAGAAGGACAGTCCCTGCTCAAAGAGCTTACAATCTAAAAGACAAGAGAACAAACTAAGGACAAGTGAACAATCTAGAGGATGAGTGAACAGTTAATCTGATAGGGTGGTTAGATTGGGGTATTTTATATTTCTCGAGCGGTTAGGCGCCGAAGGCAGCATTGAAGAGGTGAGTTTTAAGCAGAGATTTGAAGATGGGTAGGGAGGGGGCCTGGCGTATGGGTAAAGGAAGATTATTCCAGGCATAGGGTGGTACTATGTAAGCCACATTGAGCCTGCAAATAGGTGGGAAAATGTGGGGTAGAAATGCAACAAATAAATAAATAAAATCTGCCATTTTTTAAATTTAATTTGGAAGCAGAAGGAAGCCCCTGCAAGTCCCTAAGCACTGGTAGTGAGAGACAAATGTGTGCAAGTCAGAGCAAACCCAAAAGTGAAAGCACACATTGGCGCCTGTTTCCTGTGTTTAAATATAAGCCTTCCAAGTAAAAATAAATAAAAATTTAAAAATTAAAAAAAAAAATGTTGAAACACATATTTAAAGGTGCAGAAAACAGAAGCCAAAGTGTGCGTCACTTTCAGGTTTGCCAGGCACACATGCACAGGAACTGAACTTACCCTGAACCTCTTCTGCGCATGCGCCAAGCACATTCCCCCCTTGTTTTCGCGTTTACAGCGTGCTTGTAATTTATTTTATTTATTTGTTACATTTATATCCCACATTTTCCCACCTATTTGTAGGCTCAATGTGGCTTACGTAATACCGGAGAGGCATTACAGACTCTGGTGTAAAAAAATACAAAGTGATGTTGTGGTAAGATAAAGTTCATGTGGTACAGCCACACTAGGGAGTCGTACAACGGAAGAGTTGTGTTATGTCCATTACGTTCTTTACTTTTGTTGTGTTGCAAAGATCAGGCATTTATGTTGGATCGGTAAGGTATGCCTTTTTAAACAGGTTGCTGAGGTAGGTTTCTGCGCTGTTCCAGTGGTATGGTTCCTGCGCTTTTGGCTTACCATGGGAGTTCTGAGCATCGGCCCATGAATGCACGTTCACAAGTGCATAACCCTAGGTGGGGGCTCAGGGATGATTAAGCCAGTGCCTTCCTGAATGTCACACTGTGAGTGGGATAGTAGGTGGGGGAAATGGAACTGGGTCTCTGGGTCTGTGCCACTGTACCCCACTCTACCACTGTTTAATATGTTCAAATAGGAAAGGCCCATCAATGCTCCTAACTACAATTCTTGCCAGCCCAGGGTTGCGGGCAAGGGGGAGAGGGGAAGCACCCCCCCCCCCCAAATATTGCAGATTTTAATGCTGAAGTGCTCTTCTTGCCACCACTGCCAATATTTCTTTCTTACCCCCCCCCACCCCCACCCCACCCTCAGAAAAAAAGCAGGCAAAATACTCCAGTGATTCTACTATTAAGCAGCTACTGTGGGAAAAGCCTTCATCCCCACCCCACCTCCCTATTTTTGCTGCCTGCCATCAGATCAGTGTGCAAGGCATTCCTCCTTCCTTTTTGTCATTAAGCTGGTGCCTGCGAGATGATGTGGCAACCCTATGTGGGCCACAGAAAATGCACTTTTAGGAGCGCTGGAGTCGTGCTGGGTGGCTCTGATAGCAGAGGTAATGGGAGCGAATGAGATGCAACGAACTGTTCTAATGACACCAGCAAGGCAAGAGACAACAGGAAGAATAAATAAATGTTAACTATTTCCCTCTTCCAGACATTTGCATTTATTGCCATTAACTTCATTTAAATAAAAAGAGAGGAGAAAAAAAAGCCATGAAAGTTCCTGCTAGCAATAACAGGAACCTGAAAATAAATGGAAATTATAGGGCACACTTAAGGCGATTTTAACTGTAAGTCCGGCACACACACCACATTTATCCTTGGTCCCTTCAAGTTCATATTGATTTGTTCCTTTGTTAGTCTTGGAGAGTTTTAATTTGGACTGGATAATTTTGGTGCTAACCGCCTGGGCGCTTTTTCGTTGTGAAATTGGGAGGAATGCAAACAAGATTTCAGTTCATTAAACAGGGGCAAACAGTGGAGAAATTGCAGTTACTTATGGAAATGACTTTTAAACATGCACAGCATTTACTTGCATTGCCTTGCACTGGAAATTTGGAAAAGATTATACATGTGAATAATTCACTGCAGGCCAATTAGGAGATGGCTCCACTTCCCAGGCACCCTCGTCTTCCTCTCCTGCTTCTCCCCTTGGAGAGGAAATACAGAAGCAGAAGAGTCAAAGGCAGGCAGAGGGAGACAGGGGGCAACGGAGATGATAAATGAAAGGTAATAGTATAAGGTAAGGAAAAGGAAAAAAGGAAAATTAATAGCCACCTTTTACATAAAACATGGAGATCAGAATTGAGACATGCAGGTCAGGACATGCTCAGTTCAACTGCTATTTTAGCACCCTACCTTTAAAAAGAATATCGGGAGCCGGCCTGCCCTGCACGTAAAAAAAATGTGGACCGTTGGGTCTTCCCTCGCTCTATCTGTCCCGCCCTCCACTGACACAACTTTCTATTTCCGCAAGGGCGGGACAGACAGAGCGAGAGAAGGCCCGACGGTCCACATTTCTTTTACATGCAGGGCAGGCGAACCGCCCCGCCCCGGGTGGCAGCCCCCCTGCTACGCCACTGCATAGCTCCCTTACCTTGTGTACTGAGCCCCCCAACCACCCCCCAAAACCCACTCCCCACAACTGTACACCACTACCATAGCCCTTAGGGATGAAGGGGGGCACCTACATGTGGGTACAGTGGGTTTGCGGTGGGTTTTGTAGGGCTCACATTTACCACCACAAGTTTAACAGGTAGGAGGGGGGGCCTGGGTTCGCCTGCCTGAAGTGCACTGCACCCACTAAAACTGCTCCAGGGACCTGCATACTGCAGTCATGGAGCTGGGTATGATATTTGAGGTTGGCATAGGGTGGGAGGAGGTTAGTGACCACTGGGGGAGTAGAGGGAGGTCATCCCCGATTCCCTCCGGTGGTCATCTGGTTATTTAGGGCACATTTTCGTGGCTTGGTTGTAAAAAAAAAAGGACCAGGTAAAGTGGTCCAAGTGTTCGTTAGGGACGCCCTTCTTTTTCCATTATGGGCTGAGGATGCCCATGTGTTAAGCATGCCCCAGCCCCACCTTCACTACACTTCCAACACGCCCCCAGGAACTTTGGTCGTCCCCACGACGGAAAGCAGTTGAGGGTGCCCAAAATCGGCTTTCGATTATGCCAATTTGGGCAACCCTGGGAGAAGGACGTCCATCTCCTGATTTGTGTCGAAAGATGGGCACCCTTCTCTTTCGAAAATGAGTCCAATAGTGATCTGTTTACTAAGCTGTGCTAGGGGTGCATTAGCATTTTTAGCACGCGCCAAACATTAGCACACACTAACTGTGTAGTGCCCATAATATTCCTAGTAAACAGGGTCCTTAGAAAGATACGTACATAAATTTGAATTAGTGCCAATAATTGCTTGTTAGTGGTGGCGCTGATTGGCTTGTTAAACAATTTTATTTATTTATTTATATCACAGTTTATATACCACTCTATCTCAGATTCTAGGTGGTTTGCAAACTATCATGTCCGTAATTCTCTAGATATAAAGAGCTAGATTCTATATATGGCACCTGAAAATTCTGTGTGGAAAAAAAATATGCCTAGGCGTATTCTCTACAGTACACCCACATATTTTTAGAATAGGCTTAAAATTTGTGCAGTATACAGAATATGCTGAGCGCCTCTCCACATGACCAAATTTAGTTGTGGCCATTTATACGATGTTTTGATTGGCGTAAATCCCGAAACCTAAATTAGGCGCTGAGCGGATGTATTCTATAACAGTGTTCATAGATTTTAGAAACGCCCACGCCTTGCCCATGGCTATGCCCCCTTTTCAACTATGTGAATTAGAATTTACACGCACCACATTATAGAATATGCTACGGGCCCTGTTTACTAAGGTGCACTAGCATTTTTCGCGCATGCTAAAAATTAGCACGTGCTGTGTAGTCACCCATATGTATATTATGGGCATCAGGGCCGCCAAGAGACTGAACCAGGTCCGGGGCAGGACCGCCTGGGGTAGGGCCTGGGCAGGTCCGCCGCCCCCCCTGATCGTCGCTACTGCCACCCCTCTACCCACAATTGTTGTCCACTGTTGCCACCTCCCTCCGGATTGCTGCCGCAATTCAAAATTTCAAATACCTCGCCAGCAGAAGATGTCTTCCTCCAGCACTGACTCTTCACTCTGCTGATTGCCTGCCCCTGCGGCTGCTTTTTCTCTCAGGGCATGCTCAATTTCAAAACCGAGTATATGCGCCTGAGAGGAAAAGCAGCCGCTCAGCAAGCAATGGCAGAAGAGCAGCACTGGAGAAAGACATGCAGTGTCTGCTCCTCTGGGTCGTCTGCAGCCTCGAAGGGGGACCCGACGCTAGAGTTTTCTCTCTCCTGCTGGGACGCGTTCACTCGGGCCGTCAGGAGGAGAGAGAGAGACCCCAGCACCAGGTCCCCCTTGGAGGCCCGGGCCTGGGGAATTTTGCCTCCCTCCCCCCCCCCGGTGGGCATCTACACAGTTAGTGTATATTAATGCTTAGCACACACTAAAACGCTAACGTGTCTTTAGTAAACAGGACTCTTAGTGAGTTCTGTAAGTAAATCTTAATTAATGCCAATTAGTTCTGATAATTGCTTGATTTTGTTAAGTTACCAAGTGGTACTTAGACCTGGCACACACACAAATGTAACAAAGTTCTGTTTAATTTATTTAGATTTTGCTCACACCTTTTTCAGTAGTAGTTCAAGGTGAGTTACATTCATGTACACTGGATATTTTTCTGTCCCAGGAGGGCTCATAATCTAAGTTTGTATCTGAGACAATGGAGGGTTAGGTGACCTGCCCAAGATCACAAGGAGCAGCAGTGGGATTTGAACCAGCCACCTCTGGATTGCAAGATCAGTGCTCTGACCACTAGGCCACACCTTTACTCTAATGCAGCAGTGTTCCTCCTCATGTTTCAATGTAATGATTTTTAGAGATTATTTTTTTAAGTTTCAGTGTTCAAGCTCTTCCCAATCTGGATTTGGTCTCCACCTAGGACTTAAAGGTTAAATGGACTATAAATGTCAAAACTGAATTAAATTAAATTAACATCCAATTGACAGCTCTGATTAGCTAGTTAACCAATTAAGTTAAGCACATTGTTATAGAATACTCTGATTTCCACATGGAAATTAAGGTGTGATATATAGCAGGGGCGTATCTGGACTCCGGCGGTAGGGGGGGCCAGAGCCAGAGGGAGGGGGCACATTTTAGCCCCCCCCCCGCCGCCGCCCCCCCCCCCACCGCCGAGCCCCCACCGCCTCCGTGGCCGTGCTGCTGTGATAGGCGCTGTTGAAATCCACTTCGGAGTCTGACGTCGCAGCACGTACAACGTACAACGACGTCAGACTCCGAAGTGGATTTCAACAGCGCCTATCACAGCAGCACGGCCACGGAGGCCGAAGATGAATTTCAAACACCGCGGGGCGGCTGGCGGGGGTTTGGGGTCCCCCGCCGGCTGAAGAAGATGTTTTTACGGCAGCGGCAGGTGGAAGCACACCTCGGCTGGCGGGGGTTGGGGTCCCCCGCCAGCAAAAGTAAGAACGGCAGCGGGGGAGAGTTGATGGCGGTAGGGGGGTCCAGGGCAAAATCTGCGGGGGCCCAGGCCCCTCAGGCCCCACACAGATACGCCCCTGATATATAGAATCTGGCAGAAAATACATTGCATTATCTAGATATAAAATACATTACATTAAATCCTTCTGATAGCCCCAGAAGTCCAGTGATGACTGGACCCAGTATCTCTGATAACATATAAAAAGTTCTCAATCAATCCCCTTCCAGATTTAAAGCATTATTAAATAGAAAAGTCTTTAATTGCTTTCAGAATTGCAAATTTCTTAAATCACAAATCTTTTCTGGAAGCTGGTGAATATTGCCTCTGACTGGCTCCCCAAAAGGAGGACCAGTCAGGGGAGGGCCAAGGAGCGTGTTGGGGAGGAGTTGGGGCGATATTCAGCTGATGCCCACATAAGCTTAAGCATGTGAATTTAGGACAGCTCAAAAGCTGTCCTATATATATCTGCTTAAGCTTATGGGTGCCCCAGCGGAATATCAGGCCAGTCCTGGACCCACATAAGCTTTTTTATTTTTAATTTGAAGCCCCCGATGCATCACATCCCCTCCCAACCCATTGGCTACAAGCCACTCTCCCCCCATAAATGCCACCTGTCCCCACCCAACCTCTCCATAGTTCATGTAGGCCCCCCTCTGTAGTGCTACAAGGGGCAGGAGCAAGGGGGCTCTGCTCCTGTCCCCAGTGACCACCACTGGACCACCAGGAATTAAGGTAGGCCTCCGGGGGGGGGGGGGGTGTTACATGAACTATGGAGGGGTTGGCAGTGGGGACGGGTGACATTTGCGGGAGGAGGGAGTGGCTTATGGCTGAGCGTTGGGAAGGGCAGAGGGAGGGAATGTGATAAGTGGGGGGGGGGGGGAGGGAGGTTTAATAAAAAATAAAAACTTTTATGTGGGTCCCAGCTTGATATTCAGCCAGGGCTTGTATAACTTTTATGCAGGCCCAGGCTCAGTATCGGCAGGGCCCCCATAAGCTCCATTGCCCAGCACGCCCACGTGTAGCCCCAAATATTCGGTGCCAGTCCCCGGACATGGCTCTGTACTGAATATTGAGGGGAATGAATCCTCATCAACGATGCCAAAATAGGAGGTGCCTCACTGCTTATACATTTATAGCTGAGAATCAGGATCTTTACTGGCAGCCAATTAAGTTGTACGCACAACTATAGTCGTCATACATAGAATCCAGGGGTTAATGCAGAACTGTGAGGCAGGCATACATATGGACGGACCATAGGTGTGTAGTCAAGTGTTAATTTAGTATATCACACACAGGTAGCCTTTATTCAACCTCCTATTGATAATGCACACTTGACATTTGAATATTAAAGCATATGTCGCTTTGTAACTAGGAGACAATGGAAAGGTTGATTCCTTTTATCTCATCTGTATACAATCACCTTTTATATACACTGATTTTTTCAAGGTTAGATTCAGAGATCATTAATTCTCACATTTAGGTTGTTTATTTTGATCTTTTTTTATTTTAGCTGTACACCAGGTGTGACACACGCTTTAACGTAATCCCACTGGCTTAGAAGGTATGTTGGCTGTATAAATGATTTTCCACTTATGTATAAATATATGTTTATATATTTTTTATTCTCTCTCTCTCTCTTTTATATTTTTATATTCTGTTCTGTTTTTGCATCATGTTTGTATTATTATATTTTTTTATATTATATTATTTTAATTCATTTTATGCTCACACAGATTATTATTTTAAATGTTTTATGACTGAATTATTTTAAGTGTTTTATGATTGAATTTTCTGTTTTGTCTAAGAACCCTGATTGGCTAGATGTGTCCTGAGAACTGGGTTGAGAACCACTGTTCTGATGTGATACAGAGCCTATATATATATACTAGTAAAAAAGGCCCGTTTCTGAGACCAATGAAACGGGCGCTAGCAAGGTTTTCATCGTAGTGTGTATGTTTGAGAGAGTGTGTGTGAGAGTGACTGTGTGAGAGAGAGAGACAGAGTGAATGTGTGGGTGTGTGTGACATAGAGTGAGGCTGTCTGTGTGAGAGTGTGTGTGTGAGAAAGAATGAGAATGTGCGGCAGGGGCCCCCCCTTTGTCTCCTGCCACCCTTCCTTCCCCTACCTTTCCCCTTTTTCCTCCCCTCCCCCTCCCAGATTCAGGGTCGTGGCCCCCCTCCCTCCGCCTTTCAGGGTCATGGCCCTCTCTCCCACTGCCTCGTTCAAGCTGCCTCCCTCCCTCCCTCCCACGTTCTGGCTGGCTGCCTGGCTGGCTGCCTGGCTCGCTCCCTCCCTCCCTCTCTCCAACGTTCAGGCTGGCTGCCTGCCTTGTGACATAGAGTGAGGCTGTCTGTGTGAGAGTGTGTGTGTGAGAATGAATGAGAGTGTGCAGCAGGGGCCCCCCTCTGTCTCCCGCCCCCCTGTCTTCCCTCTCCCCCTTCCTTCCCCTCCCCTCCCCCTTTTCCTCCTCTCCCAGCTTCAGGGTCGTGGCCCCTCCCTCTTCCTTTCAGGGTCGTGGCCCTCTCTACCACTGCCTCCCTCCCATGTTCTGGCTGGCTGGCTGGCTGGCTGGCTCCCTCCCTCCCTCTGACGTTCAGTCTGGCTGCCTGCCTGCCTTTCTCCCTCCCACGTTCAGGCAGACTCGCTTCCTCCCTCCCACGTTCATGCTGCTTTCCTCCCTCGCTTCCTCCCAAGTGTCAGCACTCCGCCCTCGTCATCGCGTTGTGATACGAGGGCAGAGTGATGGTAGTCTTCCCTTTCTTGCTGCTCGTTCGCGTTCGCGATGCATCTGACGTCCCTTTTTTTCACGTAGGAATGGGTGGGCGATGCTATTTGTTGAGTGTAGGTGCTCCATCCTCGACGTCATCACGTTGTGACGCGAGGGCGGGGCATACACTCAGGAGCAGCATTGATCTACACCACCTCATTTTTAGAACGTTGGGAAAAGTGAGGCTTCAAAAGAACGTTGGAGGTGTGTTTTATATATATATATATATATATATTTATATATATATATATATATATATATATATATATATATATATATATATTTTTTTTTTTTTATTTCTTTAATTGCAGATATAGAACAAAGAAACCTCTGCTTAATCAGATTTTGATAGCTCCTCCTAGGTTGCCACTTCCAACATTATAAATCAAAATACATAAAGTGCACTAATGGACTGATCAGTATCAGAATCTCACAGAGGCAACACATACAGATAGATGAAAAGCAAGCATATAGTATTAACTGTTCAGAAGCAGACTTTAGGAAGTGTGGTCATAACAAAAGGGGCAGTACCTGGTATTCTCCAACGCACTCTAAAAATTCAAACAGGTTTATAGATCTGTTATTTCTAGGTAATGAGAAGGTTAAGCAAATATCTACACTGTTTTATTGTACAACTTCTTTGCAATTTTTCAATACACATAAAGAAAAAGAAAGAAAGAAAAATTCAAACATACAAGAAATAAAAGGCCTGAAAATCAGCTTATGGTGGTTTGCAATTATTACAGTATTAATCACTGTAAGAATTTAACCCACATTTTCATACTGGGCACTAGCATTGTGTAACCAGGTCTCGGGTGCCTGCCAGAAGTTATCCAGATGCCAGACAATATTCAGACCAGCACCTGACTTTCTTGGATTATCTTTACATATCATGAAGGCTTATTTTAAAAACTTTTGCACACACCTGGAGGGCTCCCAATCTAATTTTACACCTGAGGCAATGGAGGGTTAAGTGACTTGCCTAAGATCACAAGGAAGATCAGTAGGATTTAAATGGGCCACCTCTGGATGTCAACATCAGTGCTCTGACCCAGGGCCGTGCCAACACAGTAAGCGGGGTAAGCACCGCAGGAGGGTGCCAACCTCTGGAGGGCGCCGACGCGGTGCTTACCCTCGCCGCTTACCTCAGCTCCGCACCGCTCTGGGGGCTTTAAATCTTTTACCTCTGACGTTGCAGCAGCTGAGCAGCATCAGTGAAAGCGCTGCCGACGTCTCCAGCCTTCCCTTCACGCTCGTTCGTTCCCTCAGTGTCCCACCTTCTTCTGACGTCATTTCCTTGTGAGGGCGGGACACTGAGGTAACAAACAAGCGCGAAGGGAAGGCTGGAGACTTCGGCAGGGCTTTCACTGACGTTGCGCAGCTGCTGCCACGATAGAGGTTTAAATTAAATACAAGAAACCAGACTCAGAGGGCGGGCAGATGGACATGGGAGGAGAATCACTGGATATGGATGGAGGAGGGAAGGGCAAAGAGGGACAAGGATGGACATGGATGGGAGGCCAGGGAGAGAGGAGAAATTGCTGGAAATGGAGGGGAGAGAGGAGAATTGTTGGACATGGATGGAGGGGAGGAAAGGGAAGACAGAGGAAGGAGATGCACATGGATGGAGGGGAAGGGAGAGAGAAGAAATGCTGGGCATGGATGGCGGGGAGGGAAGAGAGAGGAAGGAGATGAGATGAGGGAAAAGGAAGAGAGGAGAAAAATTGCACATGGATGGAGAAAATAGGCAGAAGCTGGATCCACTGGACAGTCAAGTCTGCAGAGGACCCAGATTTCACTTATGGATACAGAGCAAGAAATGAAGAAGAAAAGAGGAAAGTAAAGAAATAAATGGAAAGGAAGCCCTGGAAACGGAGTTAAAAGGACAGATAGCAGCAGAATCAGATACTGGGCCAGCATGATCAGAAAAAGAAAGTCACCAGTCAACAAAGGTAGAAAAAAAAATCATTTTATTTTCATTTTAATGTTTGGAATATGTCCACTTTGAGAATTTACATCTGCAATCTTATTTTGCAATGTATAGCAATTTGTTTCTAAGAATATTGCTGACAATTCCTGTCAGTGTGGCAAGTGGTGAGCTAAATGGTTGTAAACCCTCTATTTGTTCAGCAATCCAACAAAGATGCACTCCATCTTTCAGCTCCTATTTCCTTTGCATCTTGTGCCACACCGGGGGGGGGGGGGGGGGGGGGGGGGAGCCAACTGATAGTCTGCAGGGGGGCACCAGAGACCCTAGGCATGGCCCTGCTCTGACCACTCCTTCGCTCCATTTCTGTTAGCAGTTCTGTACATCACTTTCAGCTACTTTTTAAAAGCAGGCAAAGTGGTTTATTTTGGAGCTGAAATGCAGTGTGGGATATCAGTCCCCAAATAATCACTTTTACCAGCTTTTCAAAAGTAGCTCAAAGAGGTGTATGGAACAATTTAAAACAATCTTTCATGAGACGTGCGAATAATCCAACAAGAACATTATGATGCAAGTAATAAAATATTTTGTGATATTGTATTACTGCATCATACGTTTTGAGATTCTTTTTATTTGTTTTGGTTTCGATTTTTCTGGTTTATGTTTTACATGATTATATTGAGTTTTTCTTGTATTTTTTGTATGTCATCTTGAACCATTGTCAAACTTTATTTACCATCATAGTTCTATGTGCCTGTGTGGAATGAAACCCTGTTTTGTACCGGTTGGATTCTTTACATAGCAACTTGTGGGGCCCTTTTACTAAGCCACGTAAGCGTCTACGCGCACCCAATGCGTGCCAAAATGGATTTACCACATGGCTACCGCATGGCTCTTGTGGGTAATTTCATTTTTGTCGTGCATCCGATATGTGCGGCCAAAAAATAATTTTTATTTTCTGCTGCGCGTATCGGATGCACGCCAAGTGGCATTTGGCGCATTTAGGTTTTTCCGCCCGGTTACCGCATGAAACGTTACCACTAGATTAATGGCTGGCAGTAAGGTCTCAGACACAAAATGGACGAGCGGCAATTTTCATTTTGCCGCGTCCATTTTCGGCAAACATTTTAAAAAGGCCTTTTTTATAGGTGCGCTGAAAAATGATTCTGCGCGCACCCAAAACTCCTACACTACTGCAGGCCATTTTTCAGCACACCTCAGTAAAAGGACCCCTGTGACTCCTTTTCATTGACTCGTTCCTCCTAGTACCTCTTCTACAGCAATTAGTATCACATTTCTTGTGCCCTTCCAACTGGGGAGTGGGACCTAGACTGAGTTCAGAAATATGGTTCTCTTTCTGTTCATTATACTGCAAAGTTTAATTTACACCTGTGGTGCACAAGTTTAGTCCTTGTGGGACACAAACAAGTCAGGTTTTCATGTCATCCCCAATAAATATTCACTAATACAAGTAAACCTTTGAGCTAAACACTCTCTTCTCTTGTCTTCAAACACTTTACAAATTATTTAACCAAAATATGACTGAAGTATTTCAAATATACTACAAAATGTATTAAATCTTGTTATCTGTACAAAAGTTTTATATCAACTCATATTCAAATCCCTTAACACATATCACAACATATCACAAATATATAAACACACTAATTACTTATCTGAAACATATACTCAGTAGGGTTACTCTGGACATTAATGAGTATCCATATGGCGATGTCCCTTTAACTGACAATGTTACAAGTATGATCAATAAACCAGCACAGAGAGAGTCCAAAGTACAGATCAAAGTCCAAATAGCCAAAAGAAGCACCAGGAGCCTTCAAAATCAGGACACAGATCCTTTAATCGTATAACCTGAACATCAGTCTCTCCTTAGTGACCCAACACTCAGTGGAGGAGTGGCCTAGTGGTGGACTTTGGTCCTGGGGAACTGGGTTTGATTCCCACTGCAGGTACAGGCAGTTCCTTGTGACTCTGGGCAAATCACTTAACCCTCCATTGCCCCAGATACAAATAAGTACCTGTATATAATATGTAAGCCACATTGAGCCTGCCATGAGTGGGAAAACATGGGGTACAAATTAAAAAAAAAAAACACGGGCTGTGTTTCGGTGCACAGCATCTACATCACGGGTCAATTGGGTTATAACAGCTAAGAAGCTTAGTGTACAACAACGGAACTCTATCCCCTAGTCATAGTATTTTTGATAAGAGTAAACAAGTGATTCATGTCTACCCATTTTACTCCACTCTTATTTTTATGGACCTCTATCATATCTCCCCTCAGCCGTCTTTTCTCCAAGCTAAACAGCCCTAGCCGCTTTAGACTTTCCTCATAGGGAAGTTGTCCCATCCCCTTTATCATTTTCGTCGCCCTTCTCTGTACCTTTTTCAATTCCACTACATCTTTTTAGAGATGCATTGACCAGAACTGCACACAGTATTCAAGGTGTGGTCGCACCATAGAGTGATATAAGGGCATTAGAAAATCCTCATTTTTGCTTTCCATTCCTTTCCTAATAATATTTAACATTCTATTTAATTTCTTTGCCGTCACCGAACACTGAGCAGAGGGTTTCAACATATCATCACATAGCTATAGTTTGGGTTCCTGTTTCCCACATGCATCACATTGCTCACATTAAAAGTCATCTGCCATTTGGATGCCCGGTCTCTTTATGGAAGCAATGGCATTGCAAGTGCACATTCTTTTAGAGGGAACACACACTCCTCCAAAAACAGCATGCCCTTTTTGGAAAGCATGCATAAAATCAGGGCCACCGAGAGACTGAGCCGGGACCAGGGCAGGGCCTCCACCACCAGGCCCGGGCAGAATCATCATCGCCACCGCCGCCCCCCCCCCCCCCCCCAAACAAATCGTCATCGCCACTGCTGCTCCCTCCCACCGGCCCGAAGTACCTTGGCTAGCCCCGCCAGGTGCAGGCATCGCGGCTTCTTCCTCTGCCCACCATTGCCTGCCCCTGTTTCTGCAGGTTGCACATGCTCAATCTCAAAACTGAGCATGCGCGGCCTGAGGACCCAGCAGCTACTAGGCAGGCAATGGAAGAGGGGCCCGGCGCCGGAGTTTTCTCTCTCGTTCTGTCAGGACACGATCACCTGGGTCCTGTCAGGAGCAGGAGAGAGATAGAAACTTCTATGTCGGGCCCCCTGGAGAAATTTGGCGCCCCCCCCCCCCCCCCCCCCCCTCAGCGACTATGCATAAAATTTACAAAGAAGGCACACTCTTTTGTAAAGAACATTCACTTTTTTCCCAATAGTCCAGGCATACTGTTAACAGCACACACAAAAAACATGAAATGTTATGTTTTCCCCTGTCATTTTCATTTGAAAACAACATGCAGCAATATGGGGAATGCCGCTGATATTTTCAATGTTGTTTCAAATGAATGCATATCCCTATGAGGTACTGTGGTCAGCATGAGCATCAGCATCAGCATCAGTCAAAGGATGGAAAGTATAAAGATGGGGAAGAAAGAGATATAGGCTGTAAATGAGACCAAGAGATGTGAGGATTTGCTAGCAGTGTTCAGATGGTTTAGGGGAAGGGGAGGACAGGTTCTTGACAGGAAATTGCATTTATTAGTACACATTCGGTTGATTTGGGTGCCTAAACAATTTGAGTGCACTCAAATCAGTTCTATACATGTATAGCTACAAATGAACATATGTATAATTGATTTACACAGGTAACAAAAAGTCCTAGCATGCCTACAATGTGTGCATTAAAAACAAATGTGTAAAATAAACTGAAAATACCACCCCAAAATCAGGAAGAATTCAGAAAATATAACATTTTACCATTTTTTTTCTTTTTCTGGAGATGGGATATCCTTATTTATTCATAATATGGAGGCATATTTGTGTGGCCTTCTAAATGTGTATATCTCACCCGTGTTGTGGGAGATGAGGTCTCTAGTTACCTATGAGCATACCATACAGTACATTTTATATTCTCACAAAAAATATGCAAGCAAACAGTCTTTCAAAGAGTATGTGTTAGCTTTGTTTGCAAAGAAAACTGTGGTCAAATGTATTCTTCCTCAAGGGCCTATGGATATAGTGTTTTACACTGTCATCTCTGGCCTTCATTTTTCAGGCCCTCGGTGGTTAGCTGAGCCTTTTCAATACTGTGCATGGTAGTAAGTTATCACCTGGCCTGAGGCAGGTATTAAATAGCATACCATTAGTAAGCATTAGAAATATTCTTTTGCTTTGGAAATGAAATGAAAGAAAAATGAATGAATATTGTTCGTTTTTCATTTTGGTTTGTTTTCAGCCTTGTGCAGAAGCTTACCCTCCTGCTCCACCCTATGCCTTCCTGGGCTCAGGACAGCCAAGAAGAGGGGGTGGCAAGATTCTCCGGGCCTGGCCTCCAAGGGTCTGTCTCTCTTCTGTGTCTGTGTGTTGGGGCTGTGGTGATTGTATTAACACAACCTGGGTCCTGGTGGCACACAGGATAAGGAGAGTGACAGACTGAGGGAGGAGCAGACACAGAGAGGTAAGGGGGCAGGGCAGCGGATACCTGAGTGTGGGGGAAGCAGAAGCGCTGGCGGCCCAAGTGGGGTGGAATGGGGACAGGGGGTGATGGCCCAAGTAGGGGGTGGGGTGGCTGTGGCGGCCCTGCCCCGGGCCCAGGTCTGTCTCTCGGTGGCCCTGTCTGGGCCAGATTACTCCCCAACATGCCATAGTAAAACTACAAAGGGAAAAAAGGGGGAGGGGATGTCCACTCCTTCCACAAAAACGCAAGCACACCAAACAGGAGGTGGAAGAGAACCAAGTCCAAGCGGCTGGTCACTTGGACTTGGTTCTCTTCTACCTCCTGTTTGGTGTGCTATAGTACAAACTACAACACCCCTTCAGCCCCCATATCCCCACTTGCCCACCCGGAACCACCCATGGCTATGCCACTGAGAGTGAGGAATTGGTTACAGAAGGAAAACTCCCCTAACTATAAAACCTTGTCTCACTTTTGAAACCCTGTCTTAGGTTTCTGATCCTCTCCAGCCTCTGACCTTCAAAATAAGGAGAAAGCCTTCAAGCCTAAGCTTTAGCCTTATAGCTCAGACATTATAATGACTAGTATTGTGCCACCCATGCCAGTACAGTAAAGTCAAAGGCGTGCCTGAGTGTCAGAAACCCACTTAAGCACCAGCTCTAGTGGATGATGGGGAACCCTCATCATCCTCTTCAGTTACTGAGGAGAAGGAGAGAGTGGTCTCTTCTATTACAGTATGTTGACCTGGATTTCATCTACTTGTGGTCCAGGAACATCACACAACTGAAGGACATAAGTTATCTACAACATATACTGGGTTCTTGAGGATCCCAGCGCACATCACTGGATACAAGAACAAGGACCAGGGTCTTGTCTCTGAGGGCCAGATCCACCAAACTTAACGAGCCAGCAATGTGGTTTTTAAACTAGTTCTAGCCGGTTTAGCGTGCAAGTAGTAAACCGGGACATGCACAAAGGGTTCTCTGAGTCATTTTTCTGTCACGGTAGCAGCTAACAAAAACGGAATGCAAAGCTATTATAATGAGCTAATTACTATTATAATGTGCATGCAATGCGATGCACTACTGTTTCCAACCCCATGCACAAAAGCAGTCCCTACTTTTACCGTGGAAATTTTAACGGGAGGTCTGGACCTGCCAGTTCTTCATTATCGCAAGTAGGAGAAGGGGAGAAACAAGGCAGGGAAGATGGAGCACACACACAAAAAAAAAGTACACTGGCTTACACGCAGCTTTTTTGCGTGTATGATACACCGGCTTACACGCAGCTTTTTTGCGTGTATGAACACTGTGCCATGATTCTTTTCTCAAATTACATTTTACTGGCAAGAAATGGGTGGGGGGGGGAGAGTGAGCAGTAAATATAAAGCATAAAATTAACGGTGACTTACCAAAAATGCAAGGAAGACAAGGGTCAAACAACCTCTGCTGGGAAACAGCATCCTCCATACTTAGAAGCACAACAGAGAGAGGGAATAAACCAATTGGACAGTGTCAGCCTGGGATGTCCCGCCCACTCACTACTGGAGGGGGACACCAGGAAGTTCAGATCCAATCAGCTCATAGCTCTAGAGTGATGTCATCATGGAAGCCCTGCAGGGAGGAGGAGTTGGGACAGCAGCCAGCCAATGAGAGTCCACCTTCAGGGAGATGGGCATTCTAGAATGTCAGCTGGCCAATAGAAGGAAGCAGCAGGAACAGCTTGGGGTGGAACCAAGCCCTGATGCTGATTCCTCAGAGCCCAGAGCAGCAGCAAGCATATTCCCAGCAGCGGGTAGGCAGGGAGCCCCAACACTACTACTACTACTACTTCTATTACTTACAGGTCTGTCCATCCAAAAAAAACCCGCACTTTTCTGCTTGCAAAAAAAAAAAAAAAAAAAAGGGGGGGCTACATCTACTGCTATCATACACGCAGCTTGTTTGCATGTATGAGAGCCATCTGTAGAGTGCGCAGAGCAGTCACGCATAGCGATTGACTGTTCTATGCATGCTCAGCTCACTGACTGGCTTCCCCCATATCACATGCAAATGAGCTGGGTCGCAAAAGCAACGAGCAGCTCATTTGCATGTGATTTTCTTTGTGAATCCCTCTGTGTTTCTAAATCGGTAAATTTTTACTGATTTGGAAATGCAGACGGATTCTTAACAGGACTTTTGTGCATCTGGCTCTGAGTGGAGTTGAGAATGAATTGCTTAAGAGACACTTCACCCGATATTCAGCCGGGGATGGTCATCTTTTTTTTAAATGCTGACTGTCGTGGCTAGACTAGCCCTAGATATGCAGTACTGGACATAACATTTAAAAAAAATTGCCTCTTCCCCTCCCCTCCCCCCTCCCCTCCCCTCCCAAGGCAGCATCTCTCCTCCGAAGCATCATCTCCTCCACTCATCCCATGCCATTACTAAGCCCCCTCCCCAGAACACCCCCCAACACCCAAGGGCTCAATAGCCCCCCTCCTCAGATCTACCTCCTCTCATTGTTGGTCCAGTGGAGGGCCATGGAGGCAGAAGCAAAGGCCACTCTCTCCTGCCCCTAGCAGCAACTCCTTCAATATGGCTGCCATGACCTCTCACGGCAGCTTGCAGTACTTTTTCTGTTGTTGCCATTTTCTTTCTCATTGCAAATGACAACCCATTCTTATTACAATATTCCAAATAAAGCAAAAACTCCAATAAATGACACTGGAAAATAAACAAAATTAAAAATGGGGTAGTTCGTTGATTGCCATGCGCTAATCCCTCACTCAAGAACAGGTTTTATATTTTAGCGTGGGGGGCACATTTTTGGGCAGATAGTAGGCATTCCCTGTGTTAATTGGTTAGCACGAGGACTTTGCTGTGCGCCAACCGATTAGCACTGGATTAGCGTGGATGGCGGTAAGGGATCCTGCACTAATGGTTACACACTAATTGGGAAAGTAGTGTGTGACCATTATGGGAAAAAGAAAAATGCGACCATTTTACCAGCACACTAAAAGTGCCCTCAGTGTGCAGCAATGTCATGTGTTAAAGCTACCATAGGCCACTTTTTAGCAAGGCCTAGTAAAAATAACATTTCAAAATGAACCTTTTACTTTTTCACATTTCAGTGCTTGTAGCTTCATTTACATATGTATGTATCTATGTATGAATGGAGAGCAAAAGAGCTGTCTACGAGGAGTGGCCTAATGGTTAGAGCACCGCTCTTAACGTGCAGAGGTGGCCAGTTCAAATCCCACTGCTGTTCCTTGTGACCTTGGCTTAGTAAAAGGACCACCTAGTGTACCTGAATATAACTCACTTGTGCTAATGAAAGAGGTGTGAGCAAAATTTTAAAAAATATATTTATATGCATGTTACTACATTTTGGTGTGTGTGTGTGTATATATATATATATATATATATTTATATGTACAAGCATTAAGAGGTACATCTGTATTAATTATTTTTTTTGGATGTTGTGCATATAGACCTCTGGCAAAGTGTTATTTTCTTTCCATTCCTATTTTTATTGGAGCTCTTTTCTTTATTTTTGTTTACATAGTTTTATTCTAAACTGCCTGGATGGCTCAATTTATCGGTGGTATATTAAATAAATGTAACCTTGAACCTTGACTTCTGTATGTGCCTTTCTGTACATCCATGAACAGCAGAGGAAGGACCGAGTAGACCAAATCTGCAGTCATGGCACAAACGTCTTTTAGCCCATTGAAAAATCTGAGAGACTATCACCGCTGAGGCTTCTCCCACTAGTCAGATCCCACTGTAAACATGTTACGGATCAATGACCCTCCCATCCTCCACCTTTTCTCAAGCTCCTGGTCAGAAGGGCACAGCTGGGGGGGGGGGGGGGGGGAGTGAGCAATCAGGACAAATCCCAAATACTGCCTCTATGTCCCTGAGAACCATCTGGGCACACAGGAGATGAGTGGCAGAGGGGAGCTGGCTGGCAGAGGGGAATGCCACTGCCACCCTCCCCCATCACAGCCGGAGGGTTCCTTGCTCATTTAGGGAGAGACGGAAACCACCAACACGAGCTGGGTCTGGGAGGGCAGTAATTTAGAATCAGAGGTTTATGGTATTATTGCCTGAAAAGCCATTTGCGGAAAATGACTTTTACACACTCCACGCCCCCTCCCCCTCCCCTCTATCTCTTTTCCCCATTCTGCAAAAACAATAATAACAGAAATGCCTTAAGGACTCTCTCAGCTTAGACAGCACATCCAGGGTGCTAGAAGGAAACACTGCTGATAGAGTGCCCCCCGTCCCCCCCACCCCCATACTCCCTCATCCCCTGCCCTCCACAGCAAAGAGAATAAATCTAATGCTAGGGGTAATAAGTGAGGAGGTAATAGAACATTCTCCAACTGGGCACGTCAGAACTCATTATATTTGGAGCAGATTTGCATAATTCAAGAAGCATCAAATTAGATTTGCATAATTCCTTTGATTACACTTGTTATTAAATGTAAGTGACATTGATTTACAAAATGGTGCAATATAAGGTTAATAGCGAATGTCACCTTCTAACAGGGTGAGGGGGAAGAGAGGGAGGGAAGGGAGCTGCTGGGTCGGTTTGTGTTTCTTTTAAGATATAAAGCTCATCTTTCTAAGGTTCCCTGAGATTTGTCAAATGGGGGGGCAAGGGAGGAGGAGGAGAAAAATCTGGAGGGGTGTACATAGTGGATGGGGGAAGGAGTGGAATCACTAGGTTTTATATGGGCAAGAGGTGATTAAAACTGACTGGCAGCAGGAGTTAATGCTCCCTGATACAATCACCTGTGAGTGAGGCCCCAGGAGTGAGCCTGGAGCTTCATTAGTATGAACCCCCTTGCCAGCTCTATTGGTAGAGGAAGCAAGGGGTGACTGTCAACCCAGAGAAGCTTCATTAGAGAAGCAGGTGCTGTGTCTTGTACGTATGGGCAGGAAAACACACATCACTAAGTAAACAGCAGCATCTTCGCAAACGTGTAACGTGGGAACTCATATCTGGATACAATAACAGATGCATTCATACAGAAGGGCCTGCTATGTATTGATGCAGGGACTGTCTTTCTTCTATGTTTGTACAGCGCTGCGTATGCCTTGTAGCGCTATAGAAATGCTAAATAGTAGTAGTAGTAATGACAGCTAGGATGTGTCATGTATACAAGAGGTGGTGTGGGAAAATGACACACTGCAGTATGTTTTATACAGGTAAATACAGAAATGATACATACAGATATAGGAAAGCTTGTAACAGCAACAGATTTTTTTTTTAAATTTGGATTTTGCTCACCTTTTCAGTAGTAGCTCAAGATGAGTTATATTTAGGTACACTGGGTATCAGGGTCAAGGTAAGATGCCACCTGAGGCGGAGGTGCTGCCCCCCCAGGCCGAGATGCTGCCTCCCTCGGGCGTTATATGTCATCATGGTGATGTTCCAAACCTGGCAATTGCAGCGATTCCCATATGCTGCCCTGCTGCTGCCGGTACCTGCTTCTTTCTTTTACTGTGGCTGCCTGAGCGAAACAGGAAGTTACTTCAGGCGGCTGCAATAAAGGGAAAAGGCGGGTGCTGGCGGTGGCATGGCAGTGTATGGTTATAGCTGCATGATTTATTTATTTGTTTGTTTGTTACATTTGTATCCCACATTTTCCCACCTATTTGCAGGCTCAATGTGGCTTACATAATACCGGAAAGGTGTTTACAGATTCCGGTGAGAACAAATACAATGTGATGTTGTAGTAGGATGAAGTTTATATGGCAGAGCCACAATAAGAATCGTAGAGTGGAAGAGTGGAGTTATGTTCATTATGTGCTTTAGTTTTCTTGTGTAGCCGAGGTCAGGCATTTAAGTTGGATCGGGAGGATATGCCTGTTTAAACAGGGTGGTTTGTAGTATTTTCCAGAAGTTTAGGTGGTTGTACGTCATTTTCAAGGCTTTTGGTAGTGTGTTCCACAGTTGTGTGCTTATGTAGGAAAAGCCGGCAGATTTGTATTTGAGTCCTTTACAGCTTGGGTAGTGTAGATTTAGATATGTTCGTGTTGAATCAGATGCATTTCTGGTTGGTAAGTCAATTAAGTCTGTCATGTATCCAGGCGCTTAGCCATAGATAATTTTGTGAACCATGGTGCAGATTTTAAAGGCAATGTGTTCTTTGATTGGGGAGCCAGTGTAGTTTTTCGCAGAGGGGATTTGCACTTTCAAATCACATTTTTCCAAATATAAGCCTGGCTGCCGTATTTTGACAAGGTAAAATGCTGCAAAGCCACTCCTGAAGAGTGCCACCTGAGTTGGGGGCCTCAGGTGGCCTAATGGTCGGACTACTCCTGCTGGGTATTTCATTCTCCTTGGAATGCTCACAATCTAACTTTGCACCTGAAGCAATGGAGGGTTAGGTGACTTTCCCTAGATCACAAGGAACAACAGTTGGGTTTGAACCAGACACAGCTGGATGTCAAGACCCTTGTCTAACCACTAGACCACTCCTCATTATACAAATACCAAGCTAACAAAAATGGAGATGTGCGCTGTATGCGTATACTAGGGTAAGGATCACAGTGCTACATGCTGAACAAAGGTGCAAGTTTTCTGAGGAAAGATGTTGTACCGATACCAGCAAATTATCTAAGATGAGGCTGGAAAGAAGACAGTATTTAATTAAGGGAATCCCTCCCTTCCATCCTTGCCCTGGGCTTTTTACTTTTAGGAAGTTGCCCTATTTGCTGCCACACAGGGAGCGTTTTCATACAGACTGTGAGCCCAAGAACACACCTCATTAAGGAGTCCTTTTACTAAGCCATGGCAAAAAGTGGCCTGCAGTAATGTGGGAGCGTGTTTTTGGCACCAGTTTTTACCGCGACTGAGAAAAGTGCTTTTTTTCCAATGGGCCGGGAAAAGGGCCTGCGGTAAAATTGAAACCAGCGTGTGCCTATTTATGGCCTGGGCCTTTAACACCGCCCATTGATCTAGCGGTAAGGGTCCATGTGCTAAAAGTGCGGTGATCAGTCGGCACACACCGATTGCCGATTAATGCCAGAAACGCCATGTGTGGTAGAAATTTTTAAAATAATTTGTCCCTGTGGTATGGCACACATCAAATCTGAAATTACCACCAGGGGGCACGCCAGCGTGGCAGTAGTTTCATTTTGGCGCATACAAACATAGAAACATGACGGCAGATAAAGGCCATGTGACCCATCCAGTCTGCCCATCGATGCTCTGTAACCCCTAATTCTTCCTGTTCCTAAGCGATCCCACATGCTTATCCCATGCCTTTTACATTCTGGAACAGTCCTCGACTCCACCACCTCCACCGGGAGGCCATTCCACACCTCCACCACCCTTTCTGTGAAACAATACTTCCTTAGGTTACTCCTAAGCCTATTCCCTCTTAACTTTGTCATATGCCCCCTCATTCCAGAGCTCTCCTTCATTTGAAAAAGGCTCTCTTCCTGTACATGCTGCATGTGCACAGAGCCTACCGTGCCTTTGTAAAAGGGCCCCAAATTGCCTACATTTCATTGTGAAGAAAACCCAATTGGCAGAGGTTATGCAACACAAATGGCGGGGGGGGGGGGGGGGGTGTGGGGGGGGAGAATCTCTTCTTATATACCCTAGATATGCCACTTTTACTTGAACTTATGCTGTCTTGTCTCTATCTCTAGAGCTCATACTCTGTCATAATAACATAGTAAATGATGACAGATAAAGACCTCAACGGTCCATCCAGTCTGCCCAATTGTCACAGTCATTATCAATTCTTGATTAAACCAACAATGAATGTGACATAAAAAATTTGGTCATGTTTTTCTTTGGCATTTCTGGGACATAGACTGTAGAAGTCCGCCGGGCCCTATCCTTACATTTGCCCCGGGAATACAAGACAAGAAGCAGACCTTGCATATTCATGTGAGACAGCCTGGAAATCAGACCAGCTTGTAGCTCTCAAGGTCTACAGTTTGACATTCTTGGCCTAGGAAGATCCTATGTTTCATGGTCCAACACATGGACCAGGATAAGGTAGGCAACTCCTGGAATGCACTCATGTTTCAGAGTAAAACTGGGGGAGGGCCAGGGGGAAGTTTCTCCCCAGCACCACCAGCAGAAACCAGCTTTCTGCCTGCCTCTCTCTGCGCCTCCCTCTCCTGTTACATTAGCCCTCCAGTAGCGCAACAACCATATACATCTCCTCGTATCCTAACCCCATCCCACAGCAACACAAGCTTTGAGTTTCTAATATGGGGGTGTATGGTCAAGGATTGTTCTCTGTAATGTATTACACCAGCTGGAAGCTCCAATGAGAAAGAGGAAACTGCCAGCCCCTCCCTCCAAAAATCCCTTGCTCGTGAGTAATTTTTCAGACTCTAATTATATCATGCTATTAAATGTGACTGGTGACATTTCTTCACCCCTAATAATTTTCTAGATGATGAAGCAAAAGACAGAGGTCATCATGTTGTACTTCATAAGCTGTTGATTTGTGAACATCCCTCGTGGCTCTCAAGGTGCTGAATCTCTAGTGAGAGTTTCATGATCTTTACCAATGCCTACTTTCTTTCATTTTTGTGCCCCCCCCCCTCCATTGCCCTAATACTCCCTCTTCCCCGTCTTCTCTTTCTAGCTCCAACTACCATCTCCCAATCTTCTGAAGCCAGCAGACTAGAGAGCTGCACGGGACAGGGTTAGAGGGAATCTCGCGGGGATCCCCTACAAGCAGTGGCATAGCTATGGGGGCCACGGGGGCCTGGGCCCCCAAATTGGCTCTGGGGCCCCTAGTTTGGCTGGCGGGGGTTCCCAACCCTAAGTGTTTGTCCAGCACAGGTCTCCTGCTCTCCGCCGCATTGCCTGCCCTGTTCTTCCCCTCACGTCGCGCATGCTCATTATCATGCTCAATTTCATTAAAACAAGTGTGTACGTGATGTGAGGGGGAAGAGCAGAGCAGGCAATGCAGCTGAGACCAGTGCTGGACAAAAGCTTTAGCTGGCAGGAGTTGGGGACCCCCGCTAACCAAGGTATGTGAGGAGGCAGTGGCAGCAGGGAGGCGGGCCAAAATGTGCCCACACACTTCGGGCTCTAGACCTCCCCACGTCAAGGTCTGGCTACACCACTGCCTCCAAGTTGCCAAGGATCCTGCCGGGATGGATGCAGGTCCTGCGGGGTTCCCACAGAAATGTGGTGCCAGGCCAGGCTACTTATCTTTTCCCTGTGTTTCTAAGCTGGTTTAGAAATTATAACAGCATTAAAAAAATTAATGGATATGGGTGATAGCACTGAAATCCCCAAATGCACTGAGAGGGGAAGTTATCAATATGGGCTGCTGTTGAGTTATTTTACCACAAGTCAGGTTATTTTAGTACAGGGGGCGGGTGGAGACGGAGGAGATTCCAGTGGGGACAGGTGAAATTTCTGTCTCCAGGCAACTCTCTACAGCAGACCCCTGTCTGCTAGTCCTCACTCCCAGCATTCCTTTATGAAAATTGGCAGGATGTACACCTGTGGAAATGTTCAGATAGCCTGAGTTCTGATTAAGCACAGGAAAGAGGATATTATGTTATTTAGGGGAGAATTTTATACAAGATATTGTGTGTATAAGCCCAGTTATTGTTATGCTATTTGTATGACGCCAAGGGAATGTTTTTATTCAATCAGTGGGGTAATAAGATCCCGGGAATAAATGTGTGCAAAACAGTATGTGGCAACAGGAGTGGACTTAGTGGTTAGAGCACCACTCTTGACATCCAGAGGTGGCCCGTTCAAATCCCACTGCTGTTCCTTGTGATCTTGGGTAATTCACTTAACCCCAATTGCTTCAGGTACAAAATTAGATTGTGAACCCTCCAGGGACAGGGAAAAATACCCAGTGTACATGAATATAACTCAGCTTGAGCTACTACTGAAAAAAGGTGTGAGCAAAGTCAAAAATTAATAAATAGGGCACATACTGCATGCAACACATGTGTTTGTGATGCAGTTTGGGCAGAGCTTGAGTAGAGGCAAATATGCACAGGTGCATTTTATCTGCAACTGTGCATATTTGGTGAGGTATTTTGTTTGAAGACGTGTGCAGTCCCATTTTGGATAGAACATAGAAACTGGAACTGAGACGTTCAGGTTAGGACCTGTACAATTCAGTAGTATTTTAGAAAAGGATCTGCTAAGTTAGGAGCCATTTCTATAATACATGCAGAAATGAACTTGTATGTACTGCTTATATGCAGTGGGAGCTACTATTTTATGATGTTCAACATCGAAAACATCAACAGAAGCAACTAGGCAACATACATGCGTAAATCGGTATTTCAAAGCCTAGACGGGAAGTCCCAACATGTAAAAATGTATGGGATATAATTAATAAAATGGCTGCCATGAGTGGTTGTGGCAGCCATTTTGGAAAGACAGCCACTGGACTACTAGGGATTGCAGATAGACCTGGGGGAGGGGGGAGATACTATCCTGCATGTTGAAGAGGGTGGGGGGGTTGCGTGGTTCGGTGGAGGAGGGCTTTGAGTCATTTGAGAGGGGAGAGGGGGGATCTGGGCTGGTGGGGGGATCGGGACTGGAAGTGGGGATAAGGGAGCCTCTGCACAATTTTTTTTTGTTATGCAGGTCATGGGCGATATTCAGCCGGGGCCCCCATAAATGTGTTATGTGGGCCCCAGCTGAACATCATCCAGGACCTGCATAACCTCTGGCAGCCAGCGCAGAGACAATTACCTAGAGATATTCAGTGCTGGAGGCTGGACATAGCCCAGCATTGAATGTTTGGAGTTAATTTAGCCAGCGACGGTCAGAGTTTAAAAACAATGCTGAAGATGTATTTATTTAAAAATTCAGAACATAAAACCCAACTAATTTAATTAATTATAGAAAGCAATATTGGATTTTTACTTTGGAACCACTGACACTCCCTGGATTCAATAGTGAATTAGACTGGATGACATTTATTTGAAATACTGCTGCTTTTTGATTGGATATGGATGGTCATATCACTTGATATTTAGGATGTTCTGGGACTTTTTTTCTCTCTCTCATCACAGTAATGAGGAAAGGGCTGCAGTAAAGCATTCTGAGTAACAACTGTGGACCAGTCGAGTTTTTGGGATCTCCCTGATGAAGAACTGTTGTCCTGAAACAAGATTGTATGGGAGCAGATCTGCTGTTTTTAGAAACTTTGCTGGAGAAAGATAAGTCTCTGTAAAGAATAAAACAAATGAAGATGTATTTTGAATGAAATATTTACAAGTAATATATAAAAACCGATGATTATAATTTACCCCCCCCCCCCTGTTTACTATGCTGCGCTTGCGGCTGCTGCACGGCGATGCCGACACAGCCCATTCAAAGTGAATGGGCTGTATCGGCCTTAGTGCACTGCAGCCGCTAGCACAGCTCAGTAAACAGGGGGGGTTAGAGAGGTGGAAGCTACATGAAATTTTCCTGTTGAAGTACATATTTTCTTTATATGATGGTCCTCTATATAAATTTTGTTTACTGAGTAGATATCCTGTATTGTTTGTGAGAGTTTATACGATTAGTATTTTATTATGGTGACCAAGGTGCCTATGGGGCTCATTTTCAAAAGAGAAAGATATCCAAAAAGTGTCATAAAGTACAATTCCATGGATTTCTTCTCAAAACGTCCAAATCTTTTTTTTTTTTAACCTGTTTTGCATATGTTTATCTATGCATTTCATCTGCAGTGTGTCCAAATCACAAGGGAGCATGTTGAGGGCATTTCAAAGGCGGGTTTAGGGCATGCCTAACACTTGGAACAATGGAACAAAACATAAACGTCTAGGGCGAAAACTTCAGCGTTTTTTTATACAGACCTGTTCTCAGAACAAATAAGGCACAAAAAGGTTCCCTAAATGACCACTGGAGGGAATCAGAGAAGACCCCTCTTACTCCTGTAGTGGTCACTGACCCCCTCCCACCCCAAAAATTTGATTAAAAATAGTACGTACCAGCCTCTATGACAGCCTCAGGTTCATTAGAGCAGCATGCAAGTCCCCAGAGTACTGTAGTGATAGATGCAGTGCACACTAGGCAGGTGGACCCAGGTCTATCCCTCCCCCTGTTACACTTGTGGTGGAAACTGTGAGCCCTCCAAAACTCACCAGAAACTCACTGTACCCACATATAGGTGCCCCCTTCACCCATAAGGGCTTTGGTAGTGGTGTGCAGTTGGGGTTAGTGGGTTTTGGAGGGCTCAGCAGACAAGATAAGGGAGCAACGGTGAGATGTGTACCTAGGAGCATTTATATGAAGTTCAGAGCAGAGTCCCCTGGTCTCCTCGGATGTCTGTGGGACCAGTCTGCTAAAATTGCTGGCTCCTTCTACATCCCAATGGCTTGATTTTCTGCGTTTTTTACTTTTGAGTTTTTCTTTTCACAAATGGACTGAAAAGATAAATGCACAGAGCACAAAACCTTGTTACAAATGGTATTTTCAAAAAATAAAAAAATTAGGTGTTTTGCAGTTTTGAAAACAATCATGCTTCTATTTGGATTTTGGATGTTTAGTGCAAAATGTCCAAAGTCCAACTTAGACATCATATGGAAAATGCCTCTCTATGTATCTTTATAAAACAGTCTCCTTCAATAATCTCCAACAGCACACAAATGCTTTTGCCCAGTTTTACACCTGGGCTGAAGCAGGGGTAAGTGCATGCATGAACCCTATAGCGGTAATGCCATGAAACAGGCGCTAACATTTATTTGCCAATTACGTGCAAAAATGTGTAGAATAATGACATATATGCATGTATGTGTGTCAAAATTACACTAAAGTGCTATTCTGTAAAAGTGGGCCTGTCTTACATATTGTGTACATTAGTAAGAAGTCTGAAACACAAAAAATATAGGGACAGGCTTATGAACCTCAACATGTATATGCTGGAAATGAGGAGGGAGAGGGGAGATATGATAGAGATGTTTAAATATCTCAAGGGTATTAATGTACAGGAAGTGAGCCTTTTTCAACTGAAGGAAAACTCTGGAACGAGGGGGCATACAATGAAGTTAACAGGGAATAGGCTTAGGAGTAATCTAAGAAAGTATTATTTCACGGAAAGGGTGGTGGAAGCATGGAATGGCCTCCCGGTGGAGGTTGTGGAGTCGAGGACCGTGTCAGAATTAAAAAAGGCATGGGATAAGCACGTGGGATCGCTTAGGAAAAGGAAGAGTTAGAGGTTACAGAGGATGGGTAGACTAGATGGGCCATTTGGCCGTTATATGCTGTCCTGTTTCTATGTATATTTTACAGGTAGGTGTCCAAGGGCAGAGTCTGGGCAGGCCTCACACTAACAGCAGTAACTAATAGTTACGTGCTTATCTTACAGGTGTAACTTAAAAGTTATGGAGTGAATTCTATAAATGGTGCGTAAAAATTGGCGCAAAAAACCCTTGCTTAAGCGGTATTCTATAAGCCACTCCTAAAGTTTGGTGTGGTTTATAGAATAACACTTAAGCAGAGAGGTGCTACCATTTGCATCAATGAAAACGTGGTGCAAATGCCCATGCCTACATTTACACGTGAGCACCCATATTCTATAATTATACTTATAACTCAAAAGCATGCCCTGATCCGCCCCAATCCCTGGAGGTGAGAAACTATCTAGTGAGCTCCCCTCCAGTTCTTCTTTCCCCAGATTTGCAAAGAAAGCATTCACAGGACATGATGAGGACATGGTAGGAGGAGGGGAGAATGACAGAAACAAAGAAGGAAGTGAAAGAGGGCATACAGTGACATACACCTGAACACTAACAAGATAAATTTGCCTTTCTTTACACAAGGCAAATATATTTCCAAGCAACAGATTGTTAGAAGACAAAGGCATTTGCTGTCAATGGCATTTTTAGAGTGAACAAAGACCACTGTAGGTATTTAGAGACTTGAGGCTTCTATGACCTGACCTACTGTTTTGGCTTGAGTGCAGGCCTCTTTTCAGTGAATTTTGAGACATTAATGGACTATAAGGTTAATAATCATATATCAAATGCACTGAGGGAAGTTTGTCTTGGTGCTAGCACATTTAAATAATATTGAAATTAGATTCATAGCATTCCTCTTGATAAAAACTGCAGACTTTTTCATTACAAAAATCACATCTCCTTGATGTTTTGTGGGAAAACTTTATGTTGTGAAAATATTTGCTTATAACTTAACTTCCGCTGAATTGCTATTGAGCTGATATCAATGATTTCTCAGCTCATTAGAATTTTTTTTTCTACAAAGTTAGTAAATGGGATCACAAAAGAAAAGGAGAGCAAGTTATTTTTTGCAGATGAGATCCCATTTTGAAACATCAGCCTCTATGTAATGCAGCCACTGCAATGTTTGCACTGTAGCATGTTAATTAAATTCAATCTACAGGCAAAAATTACCAAATTTTCAGGGAGTTTCAAACAAGCATGTAAACCGCAAACACCATAGGAACACTCCCCTTAATGAATTTATATGGATCTCAGCAGTGTAAAAGAGCCACAATTTCAGTGCTCTAAGATTTATACAACAACCTCATCACTGGTCCAATGATTCCAAAGCAATTTTCCAAAAATACAGTATAAATATCTGCTCTTCAAAATCTTATACAGTTTTAAATACAGTGAAAACTTAATGTTTTTAGCAATAAATATTCATCTTAAGTCATCTGCAAAAACTTTTCAGTTGATTGAGGGTTATATCCAACATGTTTCGCCATAGGGCTGTATCAAGGACCTTCCCCTAAGAGAAATGCATCATCATTAAAATGCTGACAATTCATAATCTCCTAATACCTATATCCAAAAGGTATATATCTATTTTTCAAAACAATACAATGTCCTTACCACAATGTGTACCGACTAAGCCATCCTGATCAGTAACTAATACTTTTTCCAAAACGGCCACAGCATTTTTTTTTTACCGTCTCTTATAACAGAAATCTACAAGAACATGTGACTCTAAATGTGTTTGCGGTTTTATATGCACTATAGGATAGTCATAGAGGAGAGAATCATCGGATGTAGGTTCCTTTCTGAGTCAGGTTGACCAGATTCTTCCTTGGATGCCTCCTTCCTTTGCTCTTTTCTGTCTTCAACAATTCCCTTTCATGGTGCTGCCCAAAGACTCCTACTGACTCTGAATACAAATAGTTGTAAACTTGCCTAGCTGCAAATTGTCTCTTTTTGACCAACTCTCCTGGAGAGCAGCACAGGAGCATAGCCAGACCTGCCATTTTTGGGTGGCCACGACCACGAGGTTAACCTGGGTGGGTCCTTCCCACCCCCACCCCTGTATGTACACACAGGATTTTTTAACCTTTCTCTCCGTCCCTGTGGCACATCTCTCCCTCTTTCTTCCAATTCATTCCCTCTGCCCCTACTCACATACCATTTCTCCCTGTCATCTTTCTCACCCTCCACCCACAGCCTGGCTTCTGCCCCTCCCCCTACCCAGCATCTGCCTCTCTCTCTCTGAACCCCCCCCCCCCCCCCCCCCCCCCACCATGGTCTACCTCCAAGCTGTTACTGGCAGCGATTCCTGTGATTCCTGTAGACAACCTGCACCGGTCCTGCAGGTTTTCCTTTACCGTGTGCCCATCAGAAAGTGACATCATTGAGGCGAGATGTGGTAGAGAGAATCCTACAGGCCGACACAGGTTGCCTACAGGAATCACTGCAGGCAACAGCTCAAATGTACACTGGAGGGCAGGGGGGTTCAGAGAGAGACAGGCAGGTGCTGTGCCACCAGCAGAGATGAGAGAGAGAGAGAGGCACCGCCAATTAGGTGTTTTTGGGGGCCACTAGACTGGGTGGGCCTGATGGCAAGAATGGGTGGACCTCTGCCCACCCAGGCCCACCTGTAAGCTACGCCACTGGTGTAACAGCACTCTCATTTCTTTCCTCCGGCCTCCAAATTTCAGACTTACTTGTATATAACTTTGGAAGCCTGCAGGAAGAGTTAAGAAGAAAAAGCATGACTACAGTATTAGTTTTCTCTTGGCAAGCAATCAGTTCATGCTATATAGCCAATGCAATTTGGGGTCTGTGTGTACAATATAGAAAGCCCACACTACCAGGGACTTTTTTTTTTTAACTACAAGCACACTAAGGGGCCTAACAGTAATCCCCCTAATTCTATAAAAGTTGCGAAAAATTGTGTGCTGAAATTTGTGTGCATGCCCAATTTACACACGTAATTAGTGCCAATAACTGGCATTTTAACAAGCAATTTTGGCACTAGATTGAATTGGAACTTATACACTAAATTCAGGTGCGGAATCCGCACCTGAATTTTACACCTGAGTAAAAAAAAGGCTTACAGAAATGGGAGGGTCATGGGTGGAATGGAGGTATTCAGAGCATTTAAGCATGTTTGCTATAGGGTACGGGGGATATGCGCCTAATTTAGGCGTCTACATTTGCATCACGTTTCAGTTGGTGGAAATGGCCTTGCCTAAAATTAAGCACGGTTCTCAGGCGTAAGTGCTGGTCTATAAAGTGCACCAACGTTAAGTGCGGTCCTTATGTAACTTATTACAATCTTGGGAGATTCTTACAGGATTTATGCAGATGATGTCCAATTGTTTTTCTACCTGTACGAAGATTGATACTGATGTTATGTCCCTGGTGCAATTCATTTTTGAAACAATGATGAATTGGTTGAAGAAGAATCGATTGCAAACGAATGTACCTAAGACTGAAATAATGGTGGGTTGTATCAGATTCTTCACTAGTGTTACCAACACAATTGGTGTTGATGGCTGTACCTATTAATATTGTTAAGCAGGTTAAATACTTGGGGATTGTGTTAGATTCAGTTTTACATTTAGAACACAGGTTCAGTCTTTGATTCGTTCTTTGTACTTTAAATTGAGAATGTTATCCGATTGAATCTATCTTATCAGGAATGATTTTAAATCAGTGTTGCAATCTGTGGTACTTAGTTGCCTAAATATTGTAACATTGTTTATTTGGGATTGTAATGAATTCAGCTGTGCGATTGTTAATGGGACTTTCCCATTCTAAGCACATTTCTCCTTGTTTGACATGCTTAAAATGGCTGCCAGTGCAATGGAGAATATTGTATAAGTTGTTGATTATGGTTCATCAAGCTACTTACCATGATGCAGCTCATTATTTGAAGACTGTGATCCAGTGGCATACGCCATCTCAATCTTTACGCTCAGAGCATCAGCATATGCTAGTGATATCTACGTTGCAGCATGTGCTCTTTGAGCTCACAAGGATGGGTACGTTTCCCATCCACAGACCTACTGAATGGATTAGTCTGCCGTTGCAACTCAAACGTGAGACCTGTGAGTCAGCATTTCGGACAGCACCACTGTTCTGAGCTGAAGTGCTCAATGCTTCAGTTTCCATCCTCTTGACATTTAGGGATTTTGTGTGTGTATCCCATTTCTTTTTGAATTAAATCAGTGTTTTTGTCTCCACCACTTCTTCCAGTATGGTATTGCAGGCATCCACCACCCTTTCCTTGAAAACCTATTGCTTGACATTGCTCCTGAGTCTACTTCCTTGAAACTTACATACATAGTAAAATAGTAGATGACGGCAGAAAAAGACCTGCACGGTCCATCTAGTCTGCCCAACAAGATAAACTCATATGTGCTACTTCTTGTGTATACCTTAGCTTGATTGTATCTGCCATTTTCAGGACAGACCGTAGAAGTCTTGCCAGAAACTAGCCCCATTTTCAGGACACAGACCATAGAAGTTTTGCCCAGAACTAGCCCCACCACCCAAACACCAGCGGCTAAGCTTCTGAGGATCCAGTTCATCTGTTTGGGACCCACCCCAAGGCTGATTAGTATATTCATGAGTCTCCTGAAAGGAACAATATCATAGGCTTTGCTGAAATCCAAGTGGACCACATCCAATATATTCCAAAATGATCTAGTTCTGTATTCAACCGATCAAAGAAATCAATCAGATTCTTTAATGGGTATGAAGTAGTATGCTTACTGTCTATGATATTTATCGTATTTGGCCCTTTGATAGTGACCCCTCAGAGGGCAGGGAAATATCTACTGTCCAAGTAGATGACTTCCCCTGAGCTACTACTGAAAAGGTATGAGTTAAATCCAAAAGAAGAACTAGCAGACCACTATTAGCTATTTAGGCCCCAAACCATGGAACAACCTCCCACTCACTGTATGTAACCAGTCTTCATTTCTCACCTTCAAACAAGCCCTTAGAAAGTCATCTGTTGTCTGTGTCCTTCCCTCCCAATTCCTGATCCCCTGACTACCTGTTCTGCCTGATCTCCTGATTAGTTCTTCTTTTCCATCTGTGCTCTAGTTTGTATGCATTGTTAACCGCTTCAGGCTATATTCTATATATGGCGACTGAAAACTCTGTACAAGAAAAAAATGCCTAGGCATATTTTCTGAGCCAAGCATAATTCAAGCGGCAACACCGCAATCCTCATTAATCCAAATATAAATTTTTTTCAGACTTTTATCTTTATTTTTATCCGTTTTTCCTTTTTTTCTTTATATATATAATCTCACTATTTATAGATTATGTAGAGATTACATCATCACGATTAATCTTCAATAGAGTACTTAGCTTTCTCAACTTTAGTAGGGTTCATATTGGAGACTCAGTTCCACCGACATAGGTCTATGTTTCGCTGTACACTGTGTCAAGGTAGTCTCCTATAGAATAAATCGGAAAAGTTTTAGGGAAAAAAATCAAAGTTTAAACAAGCTATTGCTTATTCCAAACCCTCTACTGGGGATAGAAGCCAAGTCCCCAATAGAGGGTTTGGTGGTCGTCAAACCACACTAACCACTAGGTTACTCCTCACACTTGCTTCCTGCTTTGGTCAAAATTCCTGTAATACCTGAGGCTTTCATAGTATCTGGTACTCCTTTCCAGTTTCTCTTTCAGGGGAGAGGGAGGAGGACAGTAACTACTGGGGAATTATGGAGGGGTGTCATGCTTTAATCTCTGCAGTGGTCAGCTGCTCAATCAGATCACCTATTTATACCCTGGACATGATTACTTAGGATATCCTAAATCTAAGACTTGGACGTTTCTTCCTGTTCGATTATCACTGTTGGATGTCCTGTTTTTGGGCCCTCCCTAGTCCTGCCCCAAATATGCCTCATATTTACCCCCAATACACACCCTTGCTATTTGGACAAACTGCAAAGTTGGACTTTTTTTTTCTGCCTTTCCAAAATTACTATTGGACGTTTTTGGCAGATAAACTTTTTGGGGGTATTTTGACACATCATATGCTTTGAAAATGAGCGCTATAGCTACATACAGAGAACACATATATTCACCTACATTAGGCTGACCTGCTAGCTCTGATTTTGCAGAACACACAGAACCAGTCCTAACACTATCTTCATCCTAACATGTCAGAACACGCTACCTATAGCATTCTACCACAGGACCTGGGTGCCCTATCTTTAACTGCTGATCCATTCCAGGGGACCCAGAACCTGTTTACACCTTAACATCCCAAAGTTCAGATTTGCTCAGGATTCCCAAGACCATCCTAGACTTCCTTCATTCCAAACATGGGTCCATGCTTTTGCAAGCTATTCTACGTTTTCAACTGAGATCAACCAGAATTGTATGACAGTCTTCATACAGACAAGTTGATGGGAAAACAATGTACACCCAACATTATATGTGTTTTCGGTTGAATCCCTGTGAAATGACATCTCTTCAATGACATTTGGAAGCCCTCAAATTTTCTGGGTTAGGGAGGGATTCCTGTACATAAGTACATAAGTATTGCCATACTGGGACAGACTAAAGGTCCATCAAGCCCAGCATCCTGTTTCCAACAGTGACCAATCCAGGTCATGAATACCTGACAAGATCCCAAAAAAGTACAAAACATTTTATACTGCTATACCCCAGAAATAGTGGATTTTCCACAAGTCCAATTTAATAATGGTCTATGGACTTTTCCTTTAGGAAGCATCCAAACCTTTTTAAAACTCTGCTAAGCTAACTGCCTTTACCACAGTCTCTGGCAACGAATTCCAGAGTTTAATTACATATTGAGTGAAGAAACATTTTCTCCAATTCGTTTTAAATTTACTACTTTGAAGCTTCATCGCATGCCCCCTAGTCCTAGTATTTTTGGAAAGCGTAAAACAGACGCTTCACGTCTACCCATTCAACTCCACTCATTATTTTATAGACCTCTATCATATCTCCCCTCAGCTGCTTTTCTCCAAGCTGAAGAGCCCCAGCTGCTTTAGCTTTTCCTCATAGGGAAGTTGTTCCATCCCTTTATCATTTTCGTCACCCTTCTCTGAACCTTTTCTAATTCCACTATATCTTTTTTGAGATGCGGCTTCCAGAATTGAAACACATATTTGAGGTGTGGTCGCACCATGGAGCGATACAAAGGCATTATAACATCCTCATTTTTCTTTTCCATTCCTTTCCTAATAATACCTAACATTCTATTTGCTTATTAGCCGCAGCAGCACACTGAGCAGATGGTTTCAACGTCTCATCGACGACACCTAGATTCCCTTTCTTGGTCGGTGGACTCCTAACGTGGAACTTTGCATGACGTAGCTATAATTCGGGTTCCTCTTTCCCACATGCATCGCTTTGCCAATTGCTCACATTAAACGTCATCTGCCATTTAGACGTCCAGTCTCCCAATCTCGTAAGGTCCTCTTGTAATTTTTCACTATCCTCCCGCGATTTAACGACTTTGAATAACTTTGTGTCGTCAGCAAATTTAATTACCTCACTAGTTACTCGCATCTCTAGATCATTTATAAATATGTTAAAAAGCAGCAGTCCCAGCACAGACCCCTGGGAAACTCCACTAACTACCCTTCTCCATTGAGGGTTAAGTGGGCAAGTCACTTAACCCTCCATTGCCCCATGTAAGCCGCATTGAGCTGCCATGAGTGAGAAAGCGTGGGGTACAAATGTAACAAAAATAAAATAAATACTGACCATTTAACCCTACTCTCTGTTTTCTATCTTTTAACCAGTTTTTAATCCACAGTAGGGCAGACCTCCTATCCCATGACTCTCCAATTTCCTCTGGAGTCTTTCATGAGGTACTTTGTCAAATGCCTTCTGAAAATCCAGATACACAATATCAACCGGCTCACCTTTATCCACATGTTTGTTCACCCTGTAACTTGGCAGGGTGCTTTGGTTTTGACTTGGGGATTGGGAGCAGCACTTGCCTCAAAAAAGGGAAATGCTGCTGACCTTGCAGGGAAATGGAAAACGGATACCTTAGTGAACAGGATTTGTTACAACTATGGGAGGGAGAAGAATACCACAGGGATCTTGCTGCAGATAGAAGAAAGAGCAAAAACCCTGAATTCAAACCAGCCTCTTCACCTTGGGCCAGTTAGAATTGTTGCACTTTAAAGTGCACATGGTAGCACTTTAAGACCAGGTTCCAGGAAGTGTTAACTAGCAGCATTTTACTGAGCACTTGATCAGGGCTGTTCCAATGGCGCAAGGAAGGCGGGGGGTGCTGAAATTGCTCCATGCTCATTGTCTCCTCTTCTTGGCTGTGGAGCGGTGGGCAGGGTGAGGTATGAGGGAAAACCCCTGCATTCAAAGGCAATATAATTGCCCTAGCTGGCACTGTCTGTTGAGTTTCATTGGTACTACACATTGCGTAGAGGAGAGTAGTAAAGTAGTGTTGGGGTACAGGAAGAGCAGATAGCAGCAATATTATATAGCTGTCTGGATAACTCTTCAGATAACTTTAGGACAGCAAAAAAGTATCCTATAGTTATCCATATAACTGATTGCATACCGAACTGGAGGCACTCACCACTCTTCACGTATATTCCATGCCACCCACAGTCCGTTTTCCTCGCTATTCACTTGGGTTAGGTTCCTAGAACACCACGTGAATTACCAAAAATGCAATATGGAACAATTGATCCTATGGGAAGAAGAGGGTTAGGGTTAGGTAGCAAAATTGTACAGTGAACACCATAAACTCATCATTTCATGTAGCCTTCTTGTAAAGAACAGCTTACTTATTATAGTGTGTATTTTATAAATTTATTTTACACAGTGTTTTTGTTGTTTTTTGTAGAAGCACTATATATACAGGTTTTTGGTATAACAACACTCAGGCAAAGCTCTATGAATTTCTTTTTTCTCATGAAAACACACTTTCATTTGCACTTGCACTACACCGTGCATGGCCGTGAATAAGTGAAAATGCCCGGGAACCTAGAAAATGGGTTACACTTTCTGTTTTGTGAGTACACAAATCTGTGAATATCGAGCGCATGGATAGCAAGAATGCACTGTATTTTGATATTTGTATTTATGAAATTGTATTTCCATTTGCTTTAAGCTGCTTTCAGTGATCCTACAGGACTAAAAGAGCAGGGAATAAATACAAGATTTGATTAGAGTAGATTGGATGTATTCACTGCTTATGTGGGTAATGAATGCAAGTGTACATACACTTTGTACAGCGTCTTTATTTATGCATGATTGTATGCATATGTATGAATGCACTGCATGTACAGATGTACAGATAGGTGTGTGTATGTGTACTGTGCATGCTTCAATTGATATGCATGGACATATGTGCATGTGTGTGGTCTCTATATATATGCTTAGTACTGTAGAGGGGTATATGTCCTTAAATCAATTTCTTTCTCCTGCATCCCCATGTTTTAATTTACCTACCTCAGTAGACTGTGGTGTAAGCATGGTTTGCAGAGCTGCAGCGGAGAGGAGACCCCTCCCATCCTCTGTCCAAGCTTTTGCGCAGCGCGGTGGAGGCTCAGGTAGGGAGATGAATGTACAGCGTTCCTCTCCATTACAAGCTGCACTTGGCTGGACTCTCATTACATTAGGATGGCGCTTTAGCAGTGGAACGGGCCTTGCGCATGGGTTCCGAGCACCCTCATACCTCCCTGATAACGTAAATTACCCCTCGCCTCATTGCCTCAAATGATCAAACATCAAATTGCTAGTAAAGAAAAAAAGAGAGTCAAGAGGAGAGAGAGAAAGGAAGGCAGGCCAGAAGTGCAGGGTGACTTGAGAGTGTCAGCACATCAGCAGGGACGAGTCAATGGCTTTTAAGCACTTGTTTCAGATGAATCTGTAGCAAGCTTTGCGCAGATTGATTCCAACAGCATTAAGCAACACACCTGTAGAAGTCAAACACTGCTTTACCAGCTCGTTTATAGCCCTCTTCAGAATGACATTGGCTGTGTTCATTGCTTAGATTTCCTGGAAGGTAATACAGAGCAGGATGCTGGTTAGAGGAACACTGAAGCTAATAATAAAGCCACTGCTTTCTCACAGCCTCCCATGGATCATTTCCTCTCCACAAAGCCTCTACAGACATTTACTCCTCCACAGACTCCCCCCTCCCCCAAAGACAGACATTTTATACACACACACACCCTTCTTTCGTCTCAATAATTCTCTTCTTATAGATCTCTCCATCTCCTCTACCTGAATAATAATTTTTTTATCCACAGTCCCCTCTACTCCACAGTCTTTCTGGTCCCTCAATCTTTTGTCATCCACAACCCTTCTTCCCACTCTGAACCTTGTCTCTTACACACGCTCTTGTGCCTTCTATTCTCTTCAAACTCTAATCCCCTTGCATCTTCCTTTTGAAACGGAGGCTGATCCAAGACTTGACTGCATCAGCAGTAGCAGCAACAGGTTTTGAATATACAGTACATGGGCTTGGGACTGGGCCAGTGAGGACTCTGCTTCTAAGCTCCACAATTACCCTCCACCCTCAATACTGCTTGGCAATGGAGCATGTGCTGGTTCAGGCCCAGTTTGTGCACTTTCACCTAAGACTGTTCCACCTGCTGCATGATGAAAACTCTGCAGGAGAGCACTGACAACTGGAAAGAGAATAGAAAAAAAATCTGTGATCTGAGAGGGAGAAGGGCAGGAAAATTTGCTGTAGTGGTGGCCTTGCAGTTGACAGAATACCAGAAATTGCATTATTGGTTTAAAGGCCTTGATGGCCTCTGAACCTTCTTAATTAAAATCATGCAAATCAGCCAAATACTGGCCACTTGGAAGTTATTCTATTTTTCAACTATGCCTGGAGGTTTCCATGCAAAGGGAAATACATGCTAGGTGGCAAGTGCCTGGGAACTGTACCTTAATATGATGGCAGACTCCCTATGCTTTTTTACTGCACCCCTCCCAGCCCTGGATTTCCTGCAGTCTCACTCATCTCCATCCTCTTCTGCAGCTGAAATTGCCTGGGTGAGCCTGCACAAACACAATCATGCCCCAGTTTGTCATTTTCAAAGAAGTCATTGGGGCAGTGGGCAAGGCAACACAGGTCACTTAAGTCCATGAGATACCTAGATGTGGAATGGACCAATATTGATGAGTAGCTGGCTAAAGGAGTAGTAGTTCTTTTTAGTGGCCAGTAGCAGAGGAGAGGCATAAACTGTACAGGAAGGAGAAGAGTGTATAATTCAACCTTCCTCCACCTGCCCACACGACCAGGTCAGGGAACGTGATCAAGAACTAGGGGAACAGAGCCACCATTTTACTGCAGGACCACCTGTATGACCTGGCCCAAAAAGCAAGAGAGAAGGCAATAGGCTTCTCATGAAATAAAGGAAACATCCCAAGACACCAAGTTCAACTATACAGGCACCCTAACACCTCCAGCTACTCAAAGTTGGGAAACATCTCTAGATAAAGTCAGGACACACCAAATCTCCAGAACTGTTATCACAAGGGTCATCTTTTCCTAGGCCTACAATAAGGTTCTGGGCAGTAATTGGATTTCATGAACTTCAATGGTGGGACAGACAGAGCCCCAAGGCCAGATTATGCACCCTGGAACAGTGCTTACACAAATCCCACTCATCCAAGTATAAGGAATTAGGAGCCTCAGTGACAAATTTCTGTCCCACAAGGGAAGGAGAGGCTCCAGATTCAAGGCACTACACAAATGATCTTCAGTATCCTGCTGCAGACAAACTCACTTCACAGTCCAGGTTGCTCTGGCAGGGTCCCCCTCTCCCGTGCTGCTGCATGAGCTCAAATCTTGCCTTAGAGAGTATTGCAATCAGTGTGTCCCTAGTCTTTCTGCACCCCCCCCCCCCCACCTCCGTGCAGTAATGACTGAAAAAAAAAAGACAGGTAAGTTCCAGCTTGTGTAAAGCCTGTTGTACCTGGAAGGATACATCAATAAATTTTTAGCTTTTTGTGCACTATGCCTCTTTCGACTCAGTCATCTCTGTGGTCTGTGACCGTAGCCTTAATACCCTAATGGCTAAGTAGTATATAGAGTTCATTTTCAGATTCCTCTCCATTTATTTACGTAATTTTCTGTGCTGGAATTTAAATTTAAATAAGATGGTATTCAAAAGCATTTATGCCAATGGTTGTCATTGCAAGGCCTAAGGGTCTCCATTAACTTGAGTCTTCCTCAAGTGTACAATCTTCCTCAGTGTTCTATGCATACCTCCATAACAGTTCTGTTGGCTACCTGCACTGCACAGTTCTCAGTGTGCTGCCCAAGATCCCATATTATTTCTGCAAGACAGACAGCAATGCAGATCAGACACCATTCCATTCAAACTCACTGAAAGCTGTGTGGTGCTGGACAAAAACCAAATAATAGCTATCCCAAAGGTGATGCTACTCACAAGCATTTTGAGAAAGTTCGGGTGGAGGGGGGAGTAGAATTAAAAAGCAGGAGTAGGGGAGCCAATTTGAAGGGGATGGAGGAGGATGTGATTTTGAAGGTTAACTAGTAGGAAAGGTGGGTGAAAAATGAAATTGATTGGGTTGGCGTTGCAGGAGAGGGTATTTTTTAAAAAGTGTGTGGGAGAGAGGAGCTGAGAGGACAGTGTTGGGGGACAGGGATAGAGAATGTTTGGTGGGGAGATGGGTTTAAGGAAGGAGAATATGTAGGGAACAGACTTTGTTTAAGTTATATGAGTCATTCTGAATGTTCCTGAACAGTTGGGCCAATTTACTGTTTCCAAGTTTACCTCATTTATTGTATTTATGTTTATTCTTGGTTATTTTACTATTGTTATGCTGTTAACCAAATTGTAAGTTTAATTTTTTTTTGATTTTGCTCACAACCTTTTTCAGTAGTAGCTCAAGGTGAGTTACATTCAGGTACACTGGGTATTTCCCTGTCCCTGGAAGGCTCACAATCTAATTTTGTACCTGAGGCAATGGAGGGTTAAATGACTTGTCCAAGATTACAAGGAGCAATGTTAAACTGCGCCTGCTGTACACCACCTTGAGTGAATCTCTTCATAAAGGTGGTTAATAAATCCCAATAAATTAAAAAATAAATAAATAAAAATGACATCATCATTGGATATATTAGGAATGGGTAGTTTCCTGTGTCATTTGCAACATTGCTGTTTGTTTTGGTTGGTCTTCATTTTGGTTTCAGAGGCAATGTCATGAAGAGGGTGCACTCCTTTGAAATAAAGCACCTTCTTTGCAAAGAGCATACACTATTATCGGCAAATGAAAAACACAAATGTGTTTTATCCTGCTTGTTTTAATTTGTTAACAACATGGGGTATCCCATGTCATTGCAAACGACAGCCCATTCCTAGAGAATATCTCCTTAGGCCAGCTGCGTTAATGAAGTAGGACTCCTCCATCACCCAGAATGTTCGCTGCTCTGCCTGGTGATGATTTTGGCTGTGACACTAGAATTTGGTTGTGAAAGTGGTCCCCACTTGAAAAATAGTGAAGATCACTGACTTATGCAGTTAGCAGTGGCACTGAAGCCCCGACGCTCAAAACTCCTATGTAGGCCAACAGCACAGAAAAAATACTGCTGGAACAGCGCAGAAAAATAGCTTGCCAATGCTCAGAGCAAATGGTATCCAAATCATATGTGCGCTGTTAAAGCAAAAGCAAGGAGGGGGGATGTATTTGGCACATGCGCAGAAAAGTTCTGCGGTAAGCTTAGCTCCTGTGTGCATGCACCTGACAAAACCGGACATGAAGAAGTCACTGACGTCTGTTTTCTGCGCCTTTAAATATAAGCGTTTCAAGTTTTTTTTTAATTTGGAATTCTTATATTTAAATGCAGTAAGCAGGCGCCAATGTGTGCTTTCACTTTTGGGTCTACTCTGATTCGCACACATTCGTTTCTCACAACCAGCGCTTACGGACTTGCACGGGCTTCCTTCTGCTTCCCTATTCCTCCCCAATGCACAGCGGACAGCAAGCCAAAGAGGGGTGCTCTTCCCGCTGCAAACCCTAAGCCAGCTCGGAAATGGCATAAGGGTGCAGAAGATGCAGGAGAAGGCCCCCCATTCCCAGCATACAACTTCTCTTTGGCTAAGCCTCAGGCTTGTGTCTGCAATGCATTTCTTTCAAGTGAAGAATTACTGTAACTTAAGAATATGCAAACCTTTAGCTCCGTTAAAAGGAACACCCATGTATTTATCTTGGGATGAACATCACTCAGAGGAAGAATTGATAATGAGATGAGATAAGTCAGGTAAGAGTTAGAAACCGGCACTTCTTCCTCCATCTTCCCTCCTCCCCCTCTGGCGTTCTGGGCCTGCACTCAAGAGCTGTGCTTAACACACAACTCAGACACTATCCTTCTGCTAAACTCCCTAATGCTCAATGTTATGAGCGCGCCTATATTTGCATCTCATTAGCGTTGAACATTAGGGAACTGTGCTGGCGCACTGTTCCTGTGCTATTTTTCCGGCGCTGTTCAGTACAGCGCAGGAGTTTTCAGCATCTGCCCCTATTTGCGTTAATCCTTGGCACGCTTTTTGTTTCCCGTGCTAGAGCCTTCTGAGCATCCTGCACTAGTTAATGCAGGCGCTAGTCTAGCGCTAATGGCCTCTAGGGCCCGTGTTTGCTTCTGAGCATTGCGGCCTGACTGCATAACTGCTTTTTGTTAAAATTGCAGTGGATAAAAATTTTAATCACAAAATATTCCAAACTTGTACTTTTGACAAAAGAGTGTGGTTTGAGGAAAGGGCGGAATTCAGCAATTAAATGTATAAGTTATCCATCCAAGTGCCAATGGATAAATAATGGGCCATCATTGTAAACAGATAAGGGGCCTCCTTAGGATAGGTATGGAAGACAGTGATAAGAAAAGATAGGTATGAGACCTGGGCTGGTAGCAGGGGCGTAGCCAGACAACAGATTTTGGGTGGGCCTAAGCAAGAATTGGGTGGGCACCAAGTGTTCTCCCCCCCCCCCCCCCCCTCACCACCACCAAATGCTTCTTTCCACCTTGGCAGTCTGCAGCATGCATATGCTGAAAACTGAGCATACACAGGTGCCAGTATTGTGGAGAGTAACATTTTGTTACCATCAGGGGGGAAGTCTTCAGCTGGCAGAGCTTGGATCCCCACCAGCTACTGCTAAATGTCTGTTACTGTTGGGTGGGCCTGAACCCTAAGTGGGTGGGCCCCGGCCCACTCAGGCCCACCTGTGGCTACGCCACTGGCTGGTAGTTCTGGGTTGCATATAAACATCTACTCAAAGCAGACGATTCTCAGCTGGGCATGCTAATTGAGGACATTTGAAACTTTTATCTGTTATCACTTGCTATTTTGCTATGAGGTTTTCCCATTTGAGGCTTCTAAGAAAAATGTTTTATAAATCTAGCCATTTAGGAGGGAGTTATCAAGCATGTAAAGCAACTCATTAGTAACGGCTTGTAGTGTGCACTATTATTTTACTGCAGTACAGCTGGTAAAATAATCTTAGCTAAAAGATAGGGTTACTTTGCCATCAGGGGTCATCAGGCCACCAAGCCGTGCCTGATATTCCCGGGCTGCCCCCTTCCCCGAGTTAACATCCCCTTCCCCTGTTGTTCACCCCAACCCTCCAGATCAGCATCCCCACCCCTGATGCTTACCCCAACCCCACTGAACAACATCCTCATCCCCTGATGCTCACTCCACCACCCCGATCCAGATCCTCACCCCCAACACCACTGGGCCTATCAGCACAAGTCCCTGGTGGTTCAGTGGTCTTGGGACAGGAACAATCCCCAATCACTCCTACCCTTTCCAATGCCATCATCTAAAATGGTGGCAGCAACCCCTAGCAGTAGGCTTGTGGTACTACCACTATTGGTCAGGTTTCCCTATGAGGGTTCACATCCTTATATGGAAGCCTAACTCCTAACAGTAGTACCACAAGACTTCCACTAAGGGGATCACTAGACTAGTGCCAGTAGGTCCAGATGGGTGAAGGTCTGGATCGGTGAGTGAAGGTCTGGATCAGGAGGTTTGAGGTGATCATCAGGGGATGTGGATATTAACCAGGGGTGGGGGGTGGAGGTGGTTGAGGTGAGCATCAGATGCTTGATAGAACCGATGACCCCTTTAAGATGCCTTGGTGGTCCAGTGCTCCTGGGCTGATGGAATAACGCTGCTTGTGAGGTGGCTCGCAAGTAGTGTTATTCCATTACCATGGGAGTTAGTAACCTGTTGTACTGGGATACCAACCAACTCCCACAGTAAATCAAGGTGGTGTAAAAGCTCGCCTTTTTCCACACCTTGATAATTTCTCCCCCCCTCCCCCCCCCCCCCCCCCCCAGGATAAGTTGTGCAACAAATGCAGAAAAAATGGCTAAATTCAACAGTTCTCTAAGTTTTTGACTGGCCTAGGAAACAAATACTTAAAAAAAAATGAGCAGGTTTCAGGAGTGTCATGAAACTATAATGGGGTGAAAACATAGCCTAATGGTAGCCTAGTGGTTCATACAACAGACTTTGATCCTGGGGAGCTGGGTTTGATTTCCACTGCAGCTCCTTGTGACTCTAGACAAGTCACATAATCCTCCATTGCCCCAGGTACAAATAAGTACCTGTATATACTATCCTGCTTATAATCGAAATAGAAAAACGCCTATATTGTGACTCAAATCGGGAGATAGACGTTTATCTCACAAAAACGAATAAAGCGGTATAATCGAAAGCCGAATTTGGACGTTTTCAACTGCACTCCATCGCGGATGCGGACAAAGTTGATGGGGGCATGTCGAAGGCGTGGTGAAGGCGGAACTGGGGTGTGGTTATTGGGCGATCAGAGATGGGCGCCTTTCGCCGATAATGGAAAACAAATATGCGTTTTTAGCGAGAATTTAGGGCATTTTTCCTGGACCCTGTTTTTCCACGAATAAGGCCCCAAAAAGTGCCCTAAATGACCAGATGACCACTGGAGGGAATCGGGGATGACCTCCTCTGACTCCCCAGTGGTCACAAACACCCCCTCCCACCACAAAATATGCCGTTTCACAACTTTTATTTTCACCCTCAAATGTCATAACCCACCTCCCTGGCAGCAGTATGCAGGTCACTGGAGCAGTTATTAGGGGGTGCAGTGGACTTCAGGCAGGTGGACCCAGGCCCATCCCCTCCACCTGTTACACTTGTGCTGGTAAATGGGAGCCCTCCAAACCGCCCCCCAAACCCACTGTACCCACATATAGGTGCCCCCCTTCACCCCTTAGGGCTATAGTAATGGTGTAGACTTGTGGGGCAGTGGGTTTTGAGGGGGATTTGGGGGGCTCAACACCCAAGGGAAGGTGCTATGCACCTGGGAGCTGTTTTACCTTGTTTTTTTTTTTTTGTAAAAGTGCCCCTAGGGTGCCCGGTTGGTGTCCTGGCATGTGAGGGGGACCAGTGCACTACGAATCCTGGCCCCTCCCACGAATAAATGTCTTGGAGTTATTCGTTTTTGAGCTGGGCGCTTTCGGTTTCCATTATCGCTGAAAAACAAAAACGCCCAGCTCAAAAAAAGATAAACGTCCATGTTTTTCGAAAATACGCTTCGGTCCGCCCCTTCACGGACCCGTTCTCGGAGATAAACGCCCATGGAGATAAACGTTTCCGTTCGATTATGCCCCTTCACGTAAACCATTTTCAATGTAGTTGCAAAAACCCCCAGAAATGCAGCATATCAAGACCCATTCCTTTTCCCGCATTTTATAAACACTTCCATTAAAATCTACAATGAAAACATTTGTGGGAGTGCATGCCTTCTGGAAATTTTGAAAGAAATGCAAAAAGCAAGATTTTTGTTATGTTCAGTTTTCACTTTTGCATGGAATATTTTCATTTATCTCAAGTGAGTTTATGTCACTCAAAAGCTGCAAAGAATATCTATCTATCTATCTATCTATCTATCTATCTATCTATAGTATGTATATGTATACAGGGGAGGGGTTGCATATAAAACACAGAGCAGAAAATATACACACCGTTGCCATCACCCCTTAGATTGAACAATAGATGAAGCTCTCAATTCCCTAAAGGGATTTTTCCTCTTTTTACTGTATTGGTCTTTACAAGAAAGAGACCCAGGGGTACGGTTTTTCAGATTGAAATGGCACAGAGACAATAGCTCTGCTGGGTAAGCTATTAGTGGACAGGGCTGGACACTGGGATCTCCTGTGCATCCAACATGTTAAAGTTTCAGTGTCTGGGAGATGTTGCAGATGATGCTTGGAATCTGGAGTTTTAATGAGGGCTAGGACCCCCCCCTCCCCCCCCCCCCCCCCCCCCCCCCCCCCACACACACACACTTTCCTGCGCTCAGTTGTTATGTTAAGAGAGTCTCTGCCCTGGAGCGTGTTTGATTATAGAACTCATTCAGAAGAGGGGGGCCAGCTTTCCTTCTGCTCTCCATATGGAGACTACATTGTGTCCTTATTGCCCAGCACCCCTTCCTCTCCCTCAAAGCTGCCATTTCTTCCTACAGGGCTTGCATAAACTGTTGGCCTGGCATTGTATTAAACTCTTAGCAGCAGCCAGCGGGATGGCAGCTTCAGAGGCTTCTGAAGGACAAGGGAGGGTAAACAAGTTTATGTTGGCGCAGTTGAAGCTTCCTAATCACCCCCCCCCCCCCCTCCAATTTTCTTCAATTCATACAACTTCATGGTTGCTTCCTCTCAGAACTGTAGTGTCCTGAGCAAATGGAACAGGCCAATCAAACCCTCTTCAATGGGTTAAGAGAGAATTAAGAAGGGAAATTGACTTTACCCATATGATGTCTTTCAGTGACTTACTGATCTCCCTCTTGAGTATTATAATTGTTATCTATAAGAGCACTACATAAGAACATAAATGTTGCCATACTGGGACAGATTGAAGGTCCATCAAGCCCAGCATCCTGTTTACAATCCAGGTTATAAGTACCTGGCAAGATTCCAGAACAGTACAATACATTTTATGCTACTTATCCTAGAAATAAGTAGTAGAGTTTCCCCAAGTCCATCTTAATAATGGCTTATGAATTTTTCTTTTAGGAAGTTGTCTAAACCTTTTTTAAACCCCACTAAGCTAATTGCTTTTACCACATTTGTTGAAAATTAATTCCAGAGTTTAATTACAGGTTGAGTGAAAAATATTTTCTCGGATTTGTTTTAAATTAACTACTTTGTAGCTTCATTGTGTGTCCCCAAGTCCTAGTATTTTTAGAAAGAGTAAACTGGCAATTCATACAGTTCCACTCCACTCATTATTTTATAGACCTCTATCATACCTCCCCTCAGTCGTCTTTTCTCCAAGCTGAAAAGCCCTAGACATTTTAGCGTTTCCTTATAGGGAAGTAATACCATCCCCTTTATCATTTTTGCTGCCCTTCTCTGTACCTTTTCTAATTCCACTATATCTTTCTTGAGATGCAGTGACCAGAATTGCACATAGTATTTGAGGTGTGGTCGCACCATCAAGCTATACAAAAGCATTATAATGTCCTCATTTTTGTTTTCCATTCCTTTTCTATTTGCTTTCTTAGCCACTGCTGCACACTGAGCAGAGGTTTTCAACATATCATCAATGATGACACCTAGATTCCTTTCCTGGTCAGTGTCTCCTAATGTGGAACCTTGCATCACATAGCTATAGTTCAGGTTTGTCTTTCTAACATGCATCACTTTGAACTTGCTCACATTAACCGTCATCTGCCATTTGGATGTCCAGTCTCCCATTCTCATAAGGTCCTCCTGTAATTTTTCACAATCCTCTTGTGTTTTAACAACTTTGAATAACTTTGTGTCATCAGCAAATTTTAATTACCTCACTAGTAGAGAATGATGAGGGGAAAAAGTTTGTCCCCATCCCCGCTCTGTCCCCGTGAACTCTGTCCTCGTCCCCACCCCATCCCCGCAAACTCTGTCCCCATCCCCGCCTTGTCCTTGATAAATTACATATTACTAACAATAGTTCTGTAAGTTCATTTTTCAATTCTATCAGTACTCTGGGATGAATACCATTCAGTCCAGGTGATTTGCTACCCTTCAATTTGTCAACTTGCTCCATTACATCTTACAGGTTTACAGAGATTTGATTAAGTTTCTCTGTCTCATCAGCTTTGAATACCATTTCTGGCACCGGCCTCTCTCCCAAATCTTCCTCGGTGAAGACCGAAGCAAAGAATTCATTTAATCTCTCTGCTATGGCTTTGTCTGACCTGAGTGCCCATTTTACCCCTCAGTCATCTAGCGATGCACTTGATTCTTTTGCCAGCTTCTTGCTTCTAATATACCTAAATAAAATGTTTACTATCAGGCTTATTTTCGAAAGAGGAGGGTGCCCAACTTCCAACACATAAGTACATAAGTACATAAGTAGTGCCATACTGGGAAAGACCAAAGGTCCATCTAGCCCAGCATCCTGTCACCGACAGTGGCCAATCCAGGTCAAGGGCACCTGGCACGCTCCCCAAACGTAAAAACATTCCAGACAAGTTATACCTAAAAATGAGGAATTTTTCCAAGTCCATTTAATAGCGATCTATGGACTTGTCCTTTAGGAATCTATCTAACCCCTTTTTAAACTCCGTCAAGCTAACCGCCCGTACCACGTTCTCCGGCAACGAATTCCAGAGTCTAATTACACGTTGGGTGAAGAAAAATTTTCTCCGATTCGTTTTAAATTTACCACACTGTAGCTTCAACTCATACCCTCTAGTCCTAGTATTTTTGGATAGCGTGAACAGTCGCTTCACATCCACCCGATCCATTCCACTCATTATTTTATACACTTCTATCATATCTCCCCTCAGCCGTCTCTTCACCAAGCTGAAAAGCCCTAGCCTTCTCAGCCTCTCTTCATAGGAAAGTTGTCCCATCCCCACTATCATTTTCGTCGCCCTTCGCTGTACCTTTTCCAATTCTACTATATCTTTTTTGAGATACGGAGACCAGTACTGAACACAATACTCCAGGTGCGGTCGCACCATGGAGCGATACAACGGCATTATAACATCCGCACACTTGGACTCCATACCCTTCCTAATAACACCCAACATTCTATTCGCTTTCCTAGCCGCAGCAGCACACTGAGCAGAAGGTTTCAGCGTATCATCGACGACGACACAAATCGAGAGATGGGCGTCCTTCTCTCAGGATCGCCCAAATCGGCATAATCGAAAGCCGATTTTGGGCGTCCTAAACTGCTTCCCGTTGCGGGGACGACCAAAGTTCACGGGGGCATGTCGGCACCTTAGCAAAGGCGGGACTGGGGCGTGATTAAGAGATGGGCGTCCTTGGCCGATAATGGAAAAAAGAAGGACGTCCCTGACGAGCACTTGGCCGACTTTACTTGATCCATTTTTTCTTGCGACCAAGCCATGAAAAGGTCCCCGAACTAACCAGATGACCACTGGAGGGTATCGGGGGTGACCTCCCCTTACTCCCCCAGTGGTCACCAACCCCCTCCCGCCCTCAAAAAAAACTTTAAAAAAGTTTTTGCAAGCCTCAAATGTCATACCCAGCTCCATGACAGCAGTATGCAGGTCCCTGGAGCAGTTTTAGTGGGTGCAGGGTACTTCAGGCAGGTGGACCCAGGCCCACCCCCCCCCCCCCACCTGTTACACTTGTGGTGGTAAATGTGAGCCCTCCAAAACCTACCCGAAGCCCAGTGTACCCACATGTAGGTGCCCCCCTTTACCCCTTAGGGCTATGGTAGTGGTGTACAGTTGTGGGGAGTGAGTTTTGGGGGGGGGGGGTTGGGGGGCTCAGCACCCAAGGTAAAAGGGAGCTATGCACCTGGGAGCAATTTGTGAAGTCCACTGCAGTGCCTCCTAGGGTGCCCGGTTGGTGTCCTGGCATGTCAGGGGGACCGGTGCACTACGAATTCTGGCTTGGATTTGGTCGTTTTTGAGATGGACGTCCTCGGTTTCCATTATGGCCAAACCGGGGACGACTATCTCTAAGGTCGACCATCTCAACTTTTAGGTCAACCATCTCTAAGGTCGACCTAAATGTTGAGATTTGGGCGTCCCCGACCGTATAATCAAAACGAAAGATGGACGCCCATCTTTTTTCGATAATACGGGTTTCTCCGCCCCTTCATGGGGCCATCCTGCGAGGACGCCCTCATGAAAACTTGGGTGCCCCGTTCAATTATGCCCCTCCACATGTTTTTGCCTCCAACGCAATCTTTTTTTCAAAGTTTCTCTTTGCCTTCCTTATCATTTCTTTGCATTTGACTTGCCATTCCTTGTACTGTTCCTTATTATTTTCAGTCAGATCCTTCTTCCATTTTTTGAAGTATTTTATTTTAACTCTAATAGCTTCCTTCACCTCACTTTTAAACCATGCCGGCTGTTGTTTGGCCTTCCTTCCTCCTTTTTTAATATATGGAATATAACTGGCCTTGGCTTCCAGGATGGTATTTTTGAACAGAATCCACGCCTGATGTAAATTTTGACCTTTGCAGCTGCTCCTCTAAGTTTTTTTTTCCACTGTTCTTCTCATTTTTTTTTCATTTTTCTTTATAACAGGTTTATATTACAACTCAAGTAGAACACTTGACAACAGAAAATGCCATCTATTCCAAGAAACTAACATCAATCAAAATCAAAAAGGAAATTCAAATATGGACTTAGTCAGCATATACAACCTCAATAAAAGGAAAAAGAAAAAGGAGAGGGGGCAAAGGAAAATAGAAAGGAGGAGAACCTATTCCAATATATTAGGAAAATGAACAGGAAATTTCTTCCAGAGGCTATAGTTACATTAACATTTATACACAGAAGACTAACTATTCTGTATCCACCACATTCACTATCGGAGAGGATGCTACAATCAGAACTGGCAGTTTCCTAGCCTTCACAAAATTATTTAAATATCTTAGGTCAACAAAGGAATAAATCCTAGCCCCCAATTTTACAACACATTAACAAGGAAATTGTAGGAAATAAGTAGCTCCGAAGGCCAAAACTTGAGGTTTAAGAACAATAAAGGTCTTTCTCCTCATTTGTGTGACCCTAGATAAGCCTGGAAATACATGAATTTTTGGATCAAGAATAGTTTGATCCTTAAAGTGGAAATACAGATGAAGAACCCAGAAATGATCTGGTTCCATGGCAAAAGTGTCAATCTGGTGACAACTTCTCCAGAACTCTCCAACAATTCTGTTCAGTTAAATCTCTGATGAGCCAAAACTTTATTGCCATTTTCCACTCCCAGGGCCTGAACAAAATGTTCAACATAATACGCTCTAGTAATAGGTAGCATCTCTAAAGGTGAGTATAGGTGATCTTGTAATGTTTAAAAATCTCAAATTTAGGTGTCTCTCATAATTCTCCAATGCCTCCAGATTTTTAATGAGGCACAAAATTGTCTTTCACTAAACCAGCCTGAACAGACTTCAGTTCTTGAGTAGACCACTCTAAATTTGAAATCCTCTCCTCATGTTTCTTAACAGCCTCTCCCTGGGTATGTACATGAGTTTGGAGGGATTCAGGGCCTTCCAAAATTCTATCAAACTTCTGCAGCTTAGTACTTTCCAAAGTTCCGATGGCAGCCGGTACCTCCCTCAAATCTGTGGGTCCACTCACAGCGATCTATCCCAAGCGTGCAAGTTGTCCAAACTCTTCTCTTCCAGCTGAGCTTGTGGATCACCTCCATCAGTGGCCACTGCAACCTCCAGAGGAATCACCTGAGGAGAGGACACACCAGCTCCTGCTGTACCATCTAGTGGGTTCACTGTGGTTGCACGTCCGGCTTTGGCAGCGTTCCCTCGCAACATTGAGCCACCTGCACTACCGTGTCTGGGAGGAGTCTTCAATGATCCTGGACTCAGCGTGGTGTCTAACCCTGCAGGAAAGGGCTCTCCACTGCCCAGCTCCTCTTCTCAGGTCAACACAGTAACCAAAGTCACAAAGCCCATCAGCATCTGTGGTACCAGGTTTGGCACAGGTGAGTCTGCAGATGGAAACATACGCACCTTGCCCTTGCGTTTCACCATTGCTATTCCTGCAGAAAACCATTCCAAAGTCCAGATGCTAAAGAGTGATGTTAACAAGCCTCCACTCTGTTGGCCATCCTGCCGTTCTTCTCATTTTGTCGTGGTCTCCTTTTTGAAAGAAAAATGCTAATGTATTGGATTTCCTGTGTGCACTTACTCCAGATCTAATATGAAATCTGATCATATTATGATCACTGTTATCAAACAGCCCCAGCACTATTGCCTTCTGCACAAGATCATGCGATCCACTAAGGACTAGGTCTAGAATTTTTTCTCCTCTTGTTGGTTCCTGTACCAGCTGCTCAATAAAGCAGTCCTTGATTTCATCAAGGAATTTTACCTCCCTAGCATGCCCTGATGTTACATTTACCCAGTCAATATCGGGGTAATTGAAATAACCCATTATTATTGGGTTCTCCACTTTGTTAGCCTGCTCCACGAAGCTTACAGTCTAGTCAAGGCAGACAAAGGAATAAAGACCAGTGCCATGATTCTGCCCAGGGCCGCTGAGGGGGGCAGGAGGGGAAAATTCCCTGCGACCGGCTTCCAAGAGGGACCCAGAACCGGGTCTGTCTCTCTCCTGCTCCTGTTGGGACCCGGGTGATTGTGTTAACGTGATAACCCAGTCCTGGCACACAGGAGCAGGAGAGAGACAGACCCTGAAACCAGGCCCCCCTTGGAGGCTGGGAGGAACAAACACTCTGATACAGGAAGGTAGGGGGTGGGGGTCAGTGGTGGTTTCAGTGAGCGACCGAGCAAACGAGGAGCAACGGCAGCAGTCATGTCCCAAGGGGGGGGGGGGGGGAAGCAACTGCGTTCCGAGTGGAGGGGGCGGCAGTAGCTGCGACAGCCCTTGCCCAGGCCCGACTCTGTCCCTCAGCATCTCTGATTCCACCCAAGCAGTTCCTGTAGTGGAGGAAGACCCCAGGAAAGAAAGGACCCACCTCTGCCTCTCCTGAAAATTTTCATTGTCTTCAGATTTTTCAGGACATTTTGTTGTTTTGTTAGTTTCTAATAGTAGTGCACACTCTTTAGAAATAGTAGGAACCATGTGGAAAGAGGCTGCGCTATTTCAGAAAGAGGACAGTCTTTCCAAGTGTTTGTGCATGCGTAAATTGTCACACATGCTTGGTGATTCTATTATTGGGAAAGAATGCACCCTCTTTCCACATTGTGCGCACTATTTCCAAAGAGTGCACACTATTACCACAGAATGACAAAACAGAAACCCCCCCTAATTCTATAAAATTCACTAAAAATTGCATGTGCAAATTTGGGTGCATGTCCAATTTGCATGCACAATTTAGTGGGAAAATTTAGGTGTGTGATCCATGCCTAAATTTTACGCACATTATGGAAAAGGGGGGTGCAGAACTTTGAGGGTAATGGGCATTTCAGGGTGGAGCATGGGTGTGGATTTTAGTTATGAGTGCAATTATAGAATAAGGGGATTCCATGCATAAGTTTAGGTGGGAGCATTTGCACCATGTTTTCATTGGTGCAAATGGACGTGCCTAAATTTACACACAACCCTTGTGCTTCAGAGCTGTTCTATAAACCATGCCTAACTTTAGGCACACCATACAGAATAGTATTTAAGCAAGGGGGGGGGGGGGGGGTGGCACTGATTGTTTAGGCACCATTTATAGAATTCACCTCAAAATGTGGCGTGGAGGAGTGGCCTAGTGGTTAGGGTGGTAGACTTTTGTCCGGAGGAACTGAATTTGATTCCCACTTCAGGCACAGGCAGCTCCTTGTGACTCTGGGCAAGTCACTTAACTCTCCATTGCCTCATGTAAGCCACATTGAGCCTGCTATGAGTGGGAAAAGCATGGGGTACAAATGTAACAAAAATAATGTCATGTTTATTCTGCTTTTTGATAAGCCAACATATTGTAATGATACCTCATCTTCTAAGACAGATCTCTCGCTCTGTTCTAGGGGCATTTTTAAATATTTTTCTTGGGGGGGGGGGCCTTAATTTGAACTTCTGCCACTGACACAGACAAAAACATATAAAGGGCTGTAAGTTAAAACAATGAGGTTGTGACTGCAAAAAAACTAAACAAGATGGGTTAAAGCAAAGGTAGATTAATAGAGGAAAGAAGAGCTCTCTGATAGGATGAGGGCAATGTCTGGGAGTTGCTGGGCCATCCTACAACCCATGGTTAGTGTTTCTCTGTTAGGCTTAAAGCCATGGAGGAGTAGATTAATGATTAGTGTAGTTGCCTGAGAACCAGCAAAACTGGGTTCAATTCCCACTGCAGCCTTGTCACTCTGGGCAAATCACTTAACATTCTATTGCCCTGGTACAAAATAAGTGTCTGTATATAATATGTAAACCACTTTGATTGTAAACACAGAAGGGTGATATATCAAATCCCATCCCCTTTTCTTGGGCCCTGAGGGATATGGATATACTCTTTAGTACAGACAACACATATCAGACTGTGTTATTTCAAAATAAAGGGCCTGATATTCAGCACAGTGTATCCAGATAGATGTGCCTGCTACTCAGATAAGCCCCACTCACTAGGTCATACCTCTAGGATATAAAACTTTACACATACCCAGAGTTGGCCGTTGAGGGGGGGGGTGTTAGTATATAAATCATTTTTATGGTTCATCTTTTTAGGTTCTTTCTAAATGTAGGCGTATTTTATAGAATAAGTCTAAATTTCCACATGGTTTATAGAATACTAGTAAAAAAGGCCTGTTTCTGCCGCTGATGAAACGGGCCCTAGCCGGCACCGGACTCCCTTCCCCTCCCCTTAGGCTTGTCTCCATGGTGGTCTAGAGGTACCTGTTCGGTCGGGGCAGGAAAGAAAGAGCCCCCTCTTTCCTGGCTGTAGGGGTGCTGCTAGTTTCCTTGCTGCATCGTGTGGGAGTCCGGCTCTCGGCATTTCAAAATGGCCACCGAGAGTTGAGGTCTCTCGAAGCAGCTTCAACTCTTGGCGGCCATTTTGATTTGCCGAGAGCTGGACTCAGACACGATACAGCCGGGCATCTAGCAGCAGCGCTCCGGGGAGGAAAGCGGGGGTTCCTTCGTTCCTGCCCGAGCGAACAGGTACTGCTAGACCACCAGAGATAGTGGCGTAAGGGGATGGGAGGTGACAGGGGGGAGGGAAGGTGATGAGGGGAAGAGTGTGGTACCGGGGGCGGGCTGGTACCTTGAAAGGGGCAGGGCGATGTGGTGAAAGGGGCCAGGGTGATGGGCACGTCGTCATTTGCGGCTGGGATTTGTTGGAAGGGGAGGAGTAGGGAAACACACTGCGCATGTTTCCCTACTGCTCCCTGTGCGTTGATTTTCCTTGTTTTCGTGTTCCTCCCTCGACGTCATCACGTGTGACGCGAGGGCGAGGCATGCAGACATGGTGAGTGTTGTGGCTTCACCACCATGAACTTACGAACCGGTGTGTGAGCGCCTGCAGTGACGTCAGTGTCCTCAGAACGTTGAGGGTGCGTTTTATTATAGTAGATGCTGAGAGCCTGCCCACGCGACTAAATTTAGATGCGGGCAGTTACGCCAAGTAAAACTTGGTGTAAATGCCGACGCCTAAATTATGTGCAGACTAGGTGTATTCTATAACCACGTGCATAGATTTTAGAAACACCCATGACCCGCCCATTCCATGCTCATGGCCATGCCCCCTTTCCAACTATGCGACTTAGAATTTACACGCATCATATCATAGAATAATTGCTTGTTAAGTGACAACTATCAGTGCTGATTGGCTTGTTAACTAATTAAATTGCACACAAAATCCAGAATATGACTGGATTTGCACACACAACTTAAGTCACGCTATTGTGTATCTGAATTTTCAAAAGGCGTTTGACAAAGTACCTCATGAAAGGCTCCAGAAGAAATTGGAGAGTCATGGGATAGGAGGTAGTGTCCTATTGTGGATTAAAAACTGCTTAAAGGATAGAAAACAGAGAGTAGGGTTAAATGATCAGCATTCTCAATGGAGAAGGGTAAATAGTGGGGTTCCCCAGGGGTCTGTGCTGGGACCGCTGTTTTTTAACATATTTATAAATGATCTAGAGTTGGGCGTAACTAGTGAGGTAATTAAATTTGCTGATGACACAAAGTTATTCAAAGTGGTTAAATCGCGAGAGGATTGTGAAAAATTACAAGAGGACCTTATGAGACTGGGAGACTAGCCAGCTTATAATCGAAATAGTAAAACGCCTATATTGTGACCCAAATCGGGAGATAGACATTTATCTCACAAAAACGAATAAAGCGGTATAATCGAAAGCCGAATTTGGACGTTTTCAACTGCACTCCGTCGCGGATGCGGACAAAGTTGATGGGGGCGTGTTGAAGGCATGGTGAAGGCGGAACTGGGGCGTGGTTATTGGCCAATCAGAGATAGGCGCCTTTCGCCAATAATGGAAAAAAATATGCATTTTTAGCGAGAATTTAGGGCACTTTTCCTGGACCCTGTTTTTCCACGAATAAGGCCCCATAAAGTGCCCTAAATGACCAGATTACCACCAGAAACTAAAAAGACCTCCCCTGACTCCCCCAGTGGTCACAAACCCCCTCCCACCACAAAATATGCCGTTTCACAACTTTTTATGTTCACCCTCAAATGTCATACCCACCTCCCTGGCAGCAGTATGCAGGTCACTGGAGCAGTTATTAGGGGGTACAGTGGACTTCAGGCAGGTAGACCCAGGCCCCTCCCCCCACCTGTTACACTTGTGCTGGTAAATGGGAGCCCTCCAAACCGCCCCCCAAACCCACTTTACCCACATGTAGGTGCCCCTCTTCACCCCTTAGGGCTATAGTAATGGTGTAGACTTGTGGGCGGTGGGTTTTGAGGGGGATTTGGGGGGCTCAACACCCAAGGGAAGGGTGCTATGCACCTGGGAGCTCTTTTACCTTTTTTTTTGTTTTTGTAAAAGTGCCCCCTAGGTTGCCCGGTTGGTGTCCTGGCATGTGAGGGGGACCAGTGCACTACGAATCCTGGCCCCTCCCACGAACAAATGCCTTGGATTTATTCGTTTTTGAGCTGGGCGCTTTCATTTTCCATTATCACTGAAAAACAAAAACGCCCAGCTCACAAATTGTCGAATAAAACATGGACGTCTATTATTTTTGAAAATACGGTTCGGTCCGCCCCTTCACGGACCCGTTCTCGGAGATAAACGCCCATGGAGATAGACATTCTTGTTTAATTATGCCCCTCTAGGCATCTAAATGGCACATGACGTTTAATGTGAGAAGTGCAAAGTGATGCATGTGGGAAAGAGGAACCCAAACTATAGCTACATAATGCAAGGTTCCACATTAGGAATCATCGACCAAGAAAGAGATCTCAGCATCGTTGTTGATGATACATTGAAATCTTCTGTTCAGTGTGCTGCGGCAGCTAGGAAAGCAAATAGAATGTTAGGTATTATCAGGAAAGGAATGGAAAACAAAAGTGAGGACGTTATAATGCCTTTGTATCACTCCAAGGTGCAACCGAACCTTGAATATTGTGTTCAATTCTGGTCGCCGCATCTCAAAAAAGATATAGTGGAAGTAGAGAAGGTCCAGAGAAGGGCAACGAAAATGATAAAGGGGATGGGATGACTTCCCTATGAGAAAAGGCTTGCAGAAGAGAGTGGAGTGAAACGGGAAGACGTGAATTGTTTGTTTACTCTTTCTAAAAATACTAGGACTAGGGGGCATGCAATGAAGCTACAAAGTAGTAAATTTAATATGAATCGGATAAAATTTTTCTTCACTCAATGTGTAATTAAACTTTGGAATTCGTTGCCAGAGAATGTGGTTAGCTTAGCAGGGTTTAAAAAGGGTGTGGACAGCTTCCTGAAGGAAAAGTCCATAGATCATTATTAAATTGACTTGGGGAAAATCCACTGCTTATTTCTGAGATAAGCAGCATAACATGTATTGAGTTTTCTGGGATCTTGCCAGGTATTTGTGACCTGGATTGGCCACTGTTGGAAACAGGATGCTGGGCTTGTTGGACCTTTGGTCGGCCCCAGTGTGGCAATACTTATGTACTTATATAGAATCCCAGAGTTATTGTGTAAAGGTCAGTATGCGATAGTAATACAGTTTGATGACCCTCTTATGCACCATCAATCACCACATATAAAGGGTGTTCCTTATGGGGGGGGGGGATGGAATATAAATTGCATACGTGGACAATGTCCTACTGTATCTTATAGACACCCTTACTTCACTTCCAGCTTTATTATCCTTAATAGATACATATAGAGCTTTTACTGAGTATAACGCGAATTGGACAAAATCTGAACTTATGTGTATGAATGCATTTGCTACTAAAGACCTGTTTGCACAATTTCCATTTTTATAGTCAACTAAAGGGGTTAAATATTGAGGCATTTTATTATTTCCTGATATTGATGATGATTTGAAATATAATAAATCTCAAATTTTGTCTAAACTTTCCGAGTTATGTGACAATTGGTCTCCACTTCAGCTTAGGAAAGGCTGGAAACCATAAAAATGTCTATAGCACTCATTATTATGTACCATGTGACCATGAGTCTGATTTATTCCCCATCCCATTTTTATAAAACAGTTGATAAAACTCTTTCTACATTAATGAGGAGAGGTAAGAGACCCCCCACATTGCTTTGCATACTCTCAAATTAGAAAAAAACAAGGGAGGTGTTGATTTTCCCCATTTAAAAAAATATCACTCAGCTTTTATTCTCAGGCAGGGAGTTCTTTGTTTGCACAACACTACCTCTTGCTTATTGCCCTCTTGGCTCCATCTTGAAAAGGACTTTGAGCCCCTATGAAACTACAATATATGCTGGGAGCAGCTTTGCCTTTATGACTTAAAGTTACTGCTTTTCTGGCATCAACTCTCTTAGCACTGTAGTCTTTGGACAATTTGTTTCAAATGAGAATTCCATCCACGATTCATATCCTGTTGTGGTGGAATTCTCTCTTCAAGGTTGAAACACATCATGACTCCTGGCAATGTTGGAGAGATAAAGGTATCTAGACTTTGGAACACATATTAGAGCAAAAACGTTTGCTCTCTTTTACTGAGTTTAGGAAAAGGTTTCATCTTTCTTTCTCCCAATGCTTCAAGTGGCTTCAATTTACGCATATTATAAAGGCAGGAGAGTTGAATATTAATAATCTTTCTTCATCCTCACCTACATTGAATTTTTGTACCTCCTCTTCCTCACAAATACTCTCTGCTTCTGGGATTTGCAAACAAATACATCACTGTGTTCAGTCAGATAACCCTTCTGGGTTGTCTTTCATTTGGATTCATGAAACCCAAGCATCTATTTCTCCTTCACAATGGAATCAAACTTGATCTAGTCTAGTCAGATGCTATGCATCAGCTTCTATTACACAATCTTTATTTTTTGTAACTCATCATGTCGTTTGGATTTCTGTCAAATTATTTCCACTCAAATTAATGTCATCAAATCTCTGCTGGTCTTGTCAAATCTCTCCAGGAACTCTCGACTCTCGATCATCTCGTGTTTTTTTTTTGTACCCACACTCTTAACCTTTGGACTCTAGTATGGAAAAAAGTCCAGTAAGTGTTGTGCATCAGAGAACCCTTAACATATGAGAATATCTTTCTTTGGTCACCTTCACTCTATGCCTCTTTGGAGTATGGAGAACGTTTATTTTGCATTTTGATTGTACTTGCTATCCAAGGTATCTTAAGAAATTGGAAATCATTGAGGGGCCCTTTTACAGAGGTGTGTTAAGCTCTATGCACATGTAGTGCATGCCAAAATGAGACTACTACTATGTTACCACACCCCCTAGCGGTAATTTCAGATTTGTAGTCACAAACAGAAGGCAAAATGTTGCACTAAAAGGAAGGCACCAAACAAGAAAGGAGTAGAGCAATGGAACCTCTCATCAGGGGCATAGCCAGACCTTACTGTGAGAGGGGGCCAGAGCCCGAGGTGGGGGGCACATTTTAGTCTGCCGCCCTGCCGCTGCCACCCCCTGCTGCCGCCTCACTCCCCTGCTGCCCTGGCAGGGGTCCCCAACCCCTGCCAGCTGAAACCTTCTCCAATGCCACCACATTGCCTGCCCTGCTTTCTCTTCCGCCTCACATCCTGCACGCTCCTTTAAGTGAAACTGAGTATGGGACCCCCGCCAGCAATACCAGGGGCCTAGAAGAAATTTGGGGGGGGCCCAGGCCCCCGTGGCCCCACCAAGCTACGCCACTGCCTCTCAAAGCTGGTGTTCAAAATTCTCTTTATTGGAAACTAAAAGAGTGACCCGACACGAAACGTGTTTCATCTCTACCGGCCTTCATCAGGGGTCTATAAAATATCAAAACAGCATATATAATAATATCAGGGGTCTATAAAATATCAAAACAACATATATAATAATATGGTAATTTCAGATTTGCCATGCACCCATAATGCTTGGATGATTTATTTATTTATTTCATCTCACGTGTGGCGTTTCCAGCAGTAATCGTCACTCGGTGCGTGCCGACCGGTCACCTTGCTTGTTGCATGTGAGTCCTTACTGCTAGATCAATTGGTGGCGTTAAAAGGCTCAGGCCAGTTTTAGGTGCACACTGGTTTCAGTTTTACCACATGCCCTTTTTCCGTCCCATTAAAAAAGCCCTTTTTTCCAGACACGGTAAAAAGTGGCCCGACGCAAGCCCAAAACACATGCCTACACTACAGTAGGCCACTTTTTACCACGGCTTAGTAAAAGGACCCTTGAATAAGCTCAATATTCATATGTGGTGGGCTTCAGTGTGTCATACATAAATATGAATTCCTTGCATATAAAAAATATGGTAGTTATCGGAAATGTATAAACTCACATTATTTGCTTGGATTGTTGTATATTTTGCTCAAAATCTGCCCTTTTGTGCTGTATTTAGACTTATTGAGCTGGTTGATCTGGCTCTAATGACAGGAATCTTTCATCAGTTTGAAATTCATGGTCAGATTTTGACCTGGCTCCGGGGCTTTTTTGATAAACGCTGTTATGCGGTTAAAAAAAAACAGAACTTTTCCCGAGGAGGAAGTCATTCTGTAGAGTCCCGCAAGGCTTCCTCTTCTCACCTTTACTTTTTAATCTGCTTATGCAATCTCTTGGTATGTTGTTAGACCAGTTTGCGTTAATACATTTTATCTATGCTGATTACATTCCTGTCATCCTATCTTTGTCCCAATCTTGGTCAGAAACATTGGAACACATTCGAGGGTGCATTGGATTAATCGAGAACTAGATTCGGGTTCATCAACTTAAAGTTAATAAAGAGATAACCGGGTTCCTAAGGGTTGGACCTAATAATGACCCCAGGTATATCCAGTATCTTAATATTGATGGTAACACCTTTTCATTGGATCTACACTTAAAAATCTCAGGAGTAGAAGTAGATAATTTATTAACTATGAAACACTATGTACATTCAATAGTAAAAAAAAAAAATCTTTCTATATCCTTAGAAAGCTGAAAATATTTTTCAGCTGAAACATTTAGGGTTTTTGTTCAATTGCTCCTTTTGTCAAGGCTTGATTATTGTAACCTCACTTTGGCAGTTTGCTCTAAGGTTTTGATCTACCAGTTACGAATCATCCAGACTACAGCAATTAGGATGATTTTTGAACTAAGCATGAATCAGTTAAAGTTTTTACACTAAGCTGCATTGGTTACCCGTTACAGTAAGGGTGCAATTTAAACTATGTACTATGGTTTTTAAAATTTTAGTAGGGGAGGTCCCCTCATATATGACAAATTTAATAAACACTGTTACACGGTTCCAATATAAAAGATACAATGCTCAAAAACAATTGTTTTTTTTTACATTTGCTAGCAATATCTAAATTAAGATCAGTTAAACATGGGGAGTGGCTAAGATGGCGGCACGTACCTGATGCCAAGAGGTGGCCAAAGTTTGTTCTGCTGGCGTTTTTCATCTGTTCTGTTTTTCCACTGTTTCCTAATGACACATACAAAGTGGAAAGGGTCAGTAAAGCCTGCTCCCTCTGCCCTGCATGCACTGCCCTTGGTCCAGCAAACCTTGGACCGCCTCATGGGACCCTCCTAGGGAGGGTGCAGAGAAGGCTGGAAATTCTGGCCAGTTTGAGATGGCTGGAGCAGAAGCAGAGCTGCAAGCTCCAAAGGAGGTAACACTGGATTTGATCTGGATGATAAGTAGTAGTAGTAGTAAGGCACTCCAGAAATTGGACTCTATTGTAGTCAAGTCAACAGGAGAAGTAACTGTTTTTGTTAAATCTTTGCTCAAAGCCCACCTCTTCAATGTTGCTTTTGGCACCTAACCTTTATACCTTTCAGGAAATCTAGACTTCCCCTATTTGACTGACTGTACACTTGTCCTTTAGCTTGTAAACTCCTTGAACAGCGACTGTCCTTCTATGTTAAATTGTACAGCGCTGCGTAACCCTAGTTGCGCTTTAGAAATGTCAAATAGTAGTAGTAGTAGTTAAGGTAGAAGAACTGAAAAAAAAATCTCTAGAAACTGTTAAACAAGTCTGTTCTAACCAAGTGAAACAGATTCAGGATGAAGGAAAGACCTTTCAAGAATTTAAAGCTGTAATTGCAGTGGATAAGATGACAATACACAGGAAAATTGAGCAGAATGAGAATTTTAATAGATGATTGAACCTCCGGCTATTAAACTTCTGAAGTCTCCAGGGGTATTACCCCTAGTTTTATTTAAGAGGTATTTAATGGAAATATAAAAATTTTCCTCTGATTCTATTCCTCCTCTAAATAAAATTTACTATTTGTCAGTTTCCTCTAAAGTAACTCAGGAAAGGTGAAAGGTGGCTGGGGTCAGGAGACTCAGATAGATTCCAACAATATATATGTAATATTGGAAGAATCTGTAACAGAATCCTCTATAAGAGCTATGCTATTAATCTCCTTTGCTTTTGAACAAGATTTAAATGCTGTCCTGAAATTATATTTTCGTCACACCAAGATTTATTTTGTGGACAGAGGTTATGAATCTACCCAGATGTGACAAACTACACTCAGGAAAGGAGAAAGGCTATTTTGGTGATGCATCAAGAGATGTGGAGTCTTGGAACTTCTTTTCTTTTAGCATATCCATGCAAATGTATCGTTAGATATGCTGAGCAATTAAGATCCTTCCTAGATCTGAAGAAGATCATTTAAGTTTATGTTGGGAATATAGAAATGGTTGGGATAATGGTGTTAAGCCTTGTTAGATAATATTTTGGGTCTCTTCCCCCCCCCCCCCCCGAGTTCTTCTTGGTTTTTCCTTGCTTACTCCCCTTAGTTTTGTGGTCTAAGAAAGATGATTATATATTGCATGGCGTGTACTTTATTAAGGGTTTTCTTTCTGTATTTCTTGATTCAAGAGTAATCTTGTATGCCTAATCTCTTAAAATGAAATTTAAAAAATCTGAAATACACTACCCTTCTCATTAAGATCCTGCAGACATTACCCCCCAGATTCTATATAGTGCGACTAGAGTTGTGCGTGCAAATCTATGCGTATTTTGATTTGTGCGTACATCTCAATTGGTTAACAAGCCAATCAGCACCAATAATCGGATGTTTACAAGCAATTATTGGCACTAATTAGAATTTACATGCACTATTCGCTAAGTGTATCCTATTACATAGCCCGCATAAATTCTACCGCACGGATCCCAAAAGGGAGTGTGGTTATGGAAGAAGCATGGGCAGATTGTGGGCATTCCTAAAATTTATGCGCAGTGTTATAGAATAACCCACTCATGCCTAACATTAGGAGTGAGGCTAATAGCAATGCTCCAAAAGAAATACTTTTTTTGTATAAACATTTATTGCAGCTGATACTCTATAGTGAAAGAGTGCCCTCAGAAACAACCACTCATTTTAAGGCAATGTAATTTCTTTTGCCAAGGTGGCATAGCACCTCTTTCATTGGGCCACTCTTGTGCATAAATATATATGTGCTGTTTCCTCAATTAATAGTGCTATAACAAAGCATTGTGCTATGTCAAAAGAAATGTGTACTTATTTTCAAACGTTTTTCTTCAGAATTTTTATAGTTCCAATCAGTCACTCTTTCTGACTGAGTAAATGGCTTCCCCGGTTAAGTTGAAATTGGCCAAAGATAGGCCTGCTATTGGGCTTCCCAATTTGGCTGCCAAACTTAGCCAGAGGTAACTGGCTATCTCCCACTTAATATTCTTTCCTGAAGGCTTCCCCTCCTCCCTGCCTCCACATACAGGTTGCTCCAAGCATGGCTGGCATTAGGGGGTGGCAAAAAGAGCAATTTTCATGGGCCCCATGCTTGTTTTACTGGGGGGCTGAAACTGACTAGAGGGGTTTTTCTTATATCTTTTACTGCTTATTTAACAATGGGGGAGAGGAAGGCTGTGATATGCAGAAATGTCACTGGCTTGCTTTCCCCAATACCTGGGTTGCCTCCCCTGTGCCTCCCCTCCCCCTTACTACATTTGTCTAGTGACACTAATACCTGAAAAAGAAAAAGGAACAGAAAAATAAGGATCATATTTTTTAAAAACCTCCTCCTCTACCATGGACAAGCTACTGCTTGTTTGGCTCTGTTTTCCTTTTGGTGTCTTGGATTGTATGTGTCATTCTAGCTGCTGCAGTCCAACCTGATCTGTGCCCTGTTACTCTCTTATTTCCACTACGGTATTTGTCACCCAGAAGAAATGCACACACACATGCACACGCGCACACACACACACACACATACACACACACATTGATGCTTATGTTCAATTATGCATTTGTATAAGTACATTATGGGAGGGGTGCTGTTGGGGTGACTCTGAATGTTCTGTCTAATTATCAAATTCCTGGTTAGGTAGCTAAGGGCCTGAAAGTTAATTGAAGGTGGTACAAAGTTGAAGGTATGCCTAGGGCACTTAATACCCTTGTACTGGCTCTATTTAAGTGGCTTTTGCAAAATATTCAAGATTACATTCAGAATGTGATGTGCCCACATCAGTACAACAGACTGGCTTGTTGAACTATGTGTTCTGAAGATGGGCAGTGGTAAAAAGCTTTAGAGGACCTGCTTTTGATACCTAAAGATGTACACAGGTTTTTTCATTGAACTATTAAATGTGCTTTACCTTTATCCAATGTCCTTGCTAAGCTATTAAGGGAGGAAGCTATCAACATGGGCTACGTTAAGACAGGTTATTTTACCAGAGGGTCCCATTTTATGCAATGAGGTCTTCGTGCTAAAATAACCCGACTTGTGGTAAAATCACCCAACTTCGCCATAGCCCACATTGATAACGTCTAAATGTGCTTTGTCCAATATCCCTATTAATTAATTTATTTATTATGAACATTTATATCCCACATAATCCCACCAAGGCAGGCTCTATGTGGCTTACAATGTTAAGGAAAAGTACAACATAATAAGTCAAGTGCAAATCAGGGTAGAAAGTAGATGAAGGGTAGAGAGGGAATCAACAGAGGAGAGGAATGCGGGGATGCAGAAGATCAAGCAGTAGAGGAGTAAGATCGATCACACAGGTAGGTCTTTAAGGATTTCTTGAACTGGCTGTGATCGGATGTTGTTAAAAAGTGGTTTGAAAAGAATGCCATGGACAGGAAATAGTTGCAGCTAAAGAATCTGATGAAAAGAGAGTTGAATTTTATAATGGAAATATTTAAATAAATACAAAAACGAGAGCATGGGTTCATGCTGCCACAGAGGGGGCAATGCTAGATTTAGGCTGGAAGAACACACATAAATACGAATATTCAAGCCTCGTAGGGTGTATTTGTTGACTGTAATCTGCTACATGCTATTCTTTAAGTATGCACCAGTCTTCAACGGAGCATATTTTACCGGTGGGTATTCACTACAGTGGCATGAAGCTTGCCCCCAGCAGATTTAAGAAGTATTCTGGTTTTTCATGATCTACATTTCATTAGGGGGTCCTTTTACTAAGCAGTGGTAAAAAGGGGCCTGCGCTAGCATCAACATGTGTTTTTGATGCTCCAGGCCCCCTTTTACCATGATGGGCATAAGGCTGTCTTTTTTTCCTGAAAAGAAATGGCTGTGTGGTAAGTGAATCAACAAAAGGATAAGAGAGTCTTAATATATAAACACAAGAAAAACCTCTCTTAATATGAATCGCAAAGTACTTGATCTACTATTATATTCCTGTGAAGTGCAAAAAGAATATTTATGAGAAAGGGAAAAAGCCTCTGAACCCAAACCTCCACCCAATATAAATTTTAATCGGGTATAGAGTAAATAACATGGGTCACCTTGTCTTCATCGGCATAAAAAACCCTTTTCCCTTTTACTCCATATTGCTAAAAATTTCACAGGAAAAGCAAACTTGTGGATCTAAAAATATGAAAATGAAAAATTACTTAACTTAGACTTTTAAATCATTGTAGACAAAAACGTGTAGAATAAGACGATCACACCGACTGTGGCTAGAGTTTTGCTATGTGAGCTGTCTCAAGGCGTGCATGACATCGGTAATCTTGAACACGACATGTCTCCAATCATTTGGGGTCAGGCCACTGGCGCTGCAGTCCCCGATCTCACCTGCCTGCTCTCGGCTCCATCGACAGCCCCCCTCCATCCCCCCTCCATCCGCCACCGGGCTCCCTGCATTCAAATAGGCAGCACCTCACCTCCGTAAGAAAGCGGCAAATCGCCTCCTTCGGGCCCTCCCTGTGTCCCGCCCTCACAAAATCCGGAAATTACATCAGACAAGGGCGGGACACAGTGAGGGAAGGCCCGAAGGGAGGCGATCTGTCGCTTTCATATGGAGGTGAGGTGCTGCTGATTTGAATGCAGGGGGCCCGGTGGTGGACAAAGGGGAGCTGTCAACGGGGCTGGGGGTGGGTGGGTGGAGACTTGGGACTGCAGCGCTGGCGGCCTGAGAGCAGTCGGGGGCTGCAGCGAGGTGGTGGCCTTGCCCCAGGCCCGGCTTAGTCTCTTGTGTTTCTTGTGTTTATATAGTGCAGTAAGTGAACCACTTACCATGTGGCCATTTCGGGGGGAGCACTTACCGCCACCCATTGAGGTGACGGTAAGGGCTCCTATGCTAACCCAGTGGTAACCAGGCAGCACTGCCCGATTACCGCCAGGTAAGCACCGGCACTACACAATGGTGTGCACTGGGGGTGGGAAATACCGCCAAGCTCCTGTGGTAGCCCGGCAGTAGATTTTTTTTTTTTGTTACATTTGTACCCCGCGCTTTCCCACTCATGGCAGGCTCAATGCGGCTTACATGGGGCAATGGAGGGTTAAGTGACTTGCCCAGAGTCACAAGGAGCTGCCTGTGCCTGAAGTGGGAATCGAACTCAGTTCCTCAGGACCAAAGTCCACCACCCTAACCACTAGGCCACTCCTCCACTCCATAGTTCCATATTGGCGTGTGGAAGCCACACACCGACCCTTTAGAAAACAGGGGCCCTAGAAGCACTACAGGACTCTGTTGTCATTTCAGTTCTAAGCGGGTTATAGAAATCATTTAAAAAAGAAGAAACCAGAACACATTTCTGGGAATTACAAAACAATTAACATAACCCAACTATAATACATATTTCTTAAATAAAAAGGTTTTTATCTTCTTCCTAAACAAATATAAGACTTGTGAAAGAGAAAACATAGCAGCAATATCTATCCATAGTCGAACTGCTTGTATGGCCAAAGATTTATCAAAAAACGCCAATCTTCTCTTACCCTTAATAGAAGGAAAGGTGAAAAAGTTATCAGTATCACATCTCCAAATTCTAGAAGAAGTTGCAAAGCAAAAGTGGGACAGAAAATAACTAGGTATCTGCCCTTGCAGTATTTTAAAGAGAAAACAAGCCAACTTAAATAAAACTCTTGCCTCAATGGGCAGCCAATGAAGCTTAATATAAAAAGAAGAGACACTAACACATTTAGATAAATCAAAAATTAGTTTTTTGCTGGATTTTGTATAGCTTGAAGCTTCCTCAGGGACCCCTTCGTGCAACCTAAATAAATCAAACCTGACAGTCTGTGGGGTCTCCAGTACAGGACTGGGAAGGTGAGACCTACAGGGAACATTGCAGCTCAGAGCAGGGCATCCTAAACACAACCAGTCATGTTTTCATGATATCCACATTCAGGATGCCTGTGAGGCGAAACACGATGTCATAGAGATTAATCTGGTGATCATATTTGGATTGTTTGCAAACCACTATGTTTGAAGTTTCCAGCATACATAGAAGGCAGTTAGCTTAGCGGAGTTTAAAAAAGGTTTAGACGACTTCCTAAAGGAAAAGTCCATAGACCGTTATTAAATCCACTATTACTGGGATAGGCAGTATAAAATGTTTTGTACTTTTTGGGGAACTTGCCAGGTATTTGTGATCTGGATTGGCCACTGTTGGAAACAGGATGCTGGGCTTGATGGACCTTTGGTCTTTCCCAGTATGGCAATACTTATATATGTACTTACCAAGTGATTACAATTTTTAGCATATGTAGGAATAACAACAAAACATATTTTCTACAAGAATGAGTTCATGTGACGACTTTCGGAACAATCAAGTCAGTATTGGAGTGCCCATTACAGCAAGGTCAGTTTAAAGACATTATTTTTCATGGACTGATTATACATTCAGTGGTCTTTTGAATGATGTCAAAGTTGCAAGTTTGGACAACTTCGCTGATGGTTTGTGTTGGGCTAAATTGAGATTTTAAAAGATTGTATATGATGTTAATATGATGTCAATAAAAGTATTTTTGGTATGTTATAAATTGAACTCAATGATATAAGTAAGAACATATTTAACTGTTTGTCAGTGTATTTGTATGTAAACTTTTGTAATTAGGTACAATGAATATTCATGAGATAAATCTGCATGCAGTGGGCTTCAACATATGGAAATGATCATATGCATATTTATTATGGACAGGGCTTTTTTTGAGGGGTTACTTGGGAGTACTGAGTACCGGCACCTTTTCCATTGTCTGCAAAAATTGATCCATGGACCCCAAGTTTTAATGAAAGAGCTCAGGCTCTACACACCAATTCTGCCTTGTCATAGATTCTATGACTGGTTGCAGGGGGCCTGGCTATTATGGGGTGGGTCCCTCAGTGATCACCCCACCCCTGAAGGGTAGCCTGGCATTTGAGTACCGGCACCTTTTTTGCTAGAAAACACACACTGATTATGGATATCTTGAAAACAAACCTGGCTGTGGGGTCCTCTGGACAGGTTTGAAAAGCCTTGGCCTAGAGGAACATTGAGTCAGTCTATAAAAATGAATGAAGCAGACAGTACTTTTGTCTTGAAGGAGAGATCAAGTCATACTGGGGATAATTCAACCCTGCTGTTTTATGCCTTTATTTGGAAAATAATTTCATATACTCAGGTTTTGCCATAAAGGATTTATTTAAGGGATGTGTCAAAAGAAACCCAAAAAAGGAGGTGTCAATTTCTTCTACAAAGACCTGGAGTCCAACAGTTGGGAGCTTCCGTTTTCCTATACTATCCATGTAAATGTATAGTAAGATACCAGGCAATTAAATATACATTTTTTGAACCTACGCATCTCACTGAGTTCCTAGCCACTAAGAGAATAGGACAAGAGACTCAAAAGTCCTGAAAGAAGAGAATTGTAGCTACACAGGTCTTATCTCTTTTTTCTTTCTTATGTAATTTCCTTGTTTTTTTCTCCATATAAGTAAGTCTTGAATCGTATTTGTGGACTGGAGCAGTGGAATGTACAAATCATGAAGCCTAGAATTAGTATTCATGTTTTTTTTCTTAATAATTTATTTTGTTATTGTAAATTGGATATGGTATTCCCACTGCTTTAAAAAAAAAAAAAAGAAAGAAAAAAAAAAAAAAAAAAAGAAAGAAAAAAAAAAAAAAAAAAAAAGGATAGTAGTCAGTGGGCTTAATGAATCTCAGCAAATTTTCTGCTACATCTCGAATCTTGACACCAGGCAGACAGCACACCTCCCTGGACATCATGTCTGGTCGGGAGATAGGTGCCTCTGTACCCAGCACATCCCAATTCTGACTTGGATGTCCTTTCAAAAATACCCCTCAGTATATTAACTGGCTCAACACCTTCAAACACATCTAACAGATTGGTAAAGCAAGACTTTGTTTTCTTTGTTTAGCTAGATCCATTTTGGCTTTACCTCATTAAGCTATGTTTATCCTATGGTGAATACTTTAAGGGCTGATATTCAGACAACAGCCATCAGAAATCTTTTGGCGTTGACCCAGATATTTAATGCCAGTCCTAATCTGGGCATCATCATTAAACATCAAGGTCCTACATGGTTACTGGAAGTTATCTGGGTGCTTGCCATTATTCAGATCAGCGCCTGCATAACAAAGCACATAAAGTTAGGACAGCCATTTTGCTGATGTAATTTTATCCAGTTTGTTACCTGGTTGAGTAGAGTTGCTTGAACAACAAAACGGAAGAATGCAAGAGAACCAGGCTCGAAAAATATATGAAAAACCAAATTTATTGCACAGGACCCTACACGGTCCGTGTTTCGGCCAGAAAGGCCTTCCTCAGGGGTCTATAAATTGGCTTATACAAATATTCATATATGTATCCAAAAATACATTCAAATTCGGACAGATCTGCTGATTCTATCCACACTGATATCAGTGTGGATAGAATCAGCAGATCTGTCCGAATTTGAATGTATTTTTGGATACATATATGAATATTTGTATAAGCCAATTTATAGACCCCTGAGGAAGGCCTTTCTGGCCGAAACACGGACCGTGTAGGGTCCTGTGCAATAAATTTGGTTTTTCATATATTTTTCGAGCCTGGTTCTCTTGCATTCTTCCGTTTTGTTGTTTTTTCTGTTGTTTTGTACGGAAGAACTGGACTCTTTGTCGTTTTTGAGTAGAGTTGCTTGCCAGATAAACTCCAGCTCTGCCCTGACTCCTTTCCAGGACTATCCCAGTACTAAATGGATAGTGCCTTGTCAGTCTCCCTGGATTTTCACTGGCAGTTTGTGATTGTGTGCTGCTGAGAATGCAGGCTTCATCTGGTCAGTGGAAGATAACAGGTTAGGAGCCTTTTCTACCCAGTTATCTCCCACTGAATATCGGCCTGTTAATTTTTCAGTCTAGCGTGTTCCATTTTGCCTGGCATTCATGACAGGTTCACCGGTCTGTAGTTTTCCAGATTACCCCTGAGGCCCTTTTTAAAAAATTGTATTACACTGGCCACCCTCCAATCTTTAGTTATCACAGCTCATTTTATGATCAAATCATTTTTATTAATAAAGAAAGTAATACAACACAATATGTCATCATCCAGTAATTCGCAAGTTACTATTCATATATTTCAACAGAACAAGTAACCTTTTCTTAATAACTCTAACTCTACTACCTATCATTCTTTAATGATTCCCTCTCCCCCATCCTCCCTCTCCCTCCCCTCCATCTCCATTCCCTCCCGTCCCTCCCCTCCCACCCCTTTTGCCTCTTTGGGATATTGTCCATCACAGCTGATTTTAATAATAGACTATGAATTACTAGAAAAAGGTCTGCAATTTAATTTGACTTCTTCCGTAACTCTGGTGTCTATACCATCTGTTCCTGGTGATTTGTTACTCTTTAGTTTGCTAATTTGTTATATAATATCTTCCAGCTTTACCATGATATGCTTTAGTTCCTCTGAATTATCATTAACAAACAGTGTTTCTGGCATGGGTATTTACCCTGAAAAAATATTGAATAATTGGGGATGATAAAAATAAAACTATTATAATCATATTTTTAAACAATTGTAGTGCGTGTGCTCAGTAGACTAGTACCCTATTCAGCAATGAACACAGGCAACTAAAGATACCATCATTGTACCACTTATACATCCACCAATGTCCTTGCTGTTCATTCAAAAAATTACACAAACAAGAATAGCATATTATTTGGCAAAGGTACGTATCTTCAAATAGATGAAAACTTCACTGGGTACAGGATACGCTGCCAGTTCAAAAAAATATCTTCTGTCAAAGAATAGTGAATACAAAAACTTCTTTACAGCTTCTTAAAACTTCCTTGAAGCTCCCTCTACATAGAACTGTGTTTCACCATGATGGCTTCTTCAGGAGGAAGCTAAAAATAACATAATGGGCTCCCAAACGGGACTCACACTAGTCCCATTCTGTAGAAATCATGCCTAGATTGAAGGTGCAATGCAAGAGAAGGTGTAAATATCTACATGTACAATACACGAACAAAGAGGTATTTTATAAAAGACACATGTAAATCATGACTCCGCCCATGGTCTACCTAACTCCATCCCTGAGCACATCTACTATATAAGAACACACTGGCTTTCTCCACCCATACTTTTACACATGACCTAATTTTAAAAGAGCCCAGTGTTTTACGTGCAAAAATGATTTATGAAATTTTCCTCCAAAAGTGCAAGAGCAAAGATACCAAAGCCCAAGTCAAAGCCCCAAGAGTTCTTAATACTAGAGAGTATATAGGAAAGTCTCTTGATGTACTTCATAGTAGAGTACTTAATACTGCATCCTGGTTCCAGTGCGGTTCCAGTGCAGTAGTTTCACAGTGATAAATAAAACCTGGCTTAGTATATTAATTACATACAGTAAACCTGCTCAAAGAATATATAAGCCCATCAAAATCAACCTTATTTTAGATAATTGTGGTAATCAGAACAAAAACAAACTTCTAAAAACTGTAATAAATTATGCTTTGCAGGTTTGGTTTTGTCAGACAAAGACAGAAATGATACTATAGCATTTACAGACCATAGGTTAAGAGACTCAATAACAGAGGTACCTAGTAGACCATCTCCAGAGAATTAGATACAATGACCTAGACTTGTAAAGACCTAGATGCCGACTCCCTAATAGGCTACCTATAGTATTCATAATAATAGAAGAGAAGATGGAGAAACTGCGAATATTTGAAAGGCTGTGCATGAGGTGCATGAGGACAGGAGAGGGTAGTTAGTTACACAGTTAGTTACCTCAACAGAATAGCAATCAGTTATGTGAGATAGTTACTTAAGAAAGTAATGAAGTAAAGTAATTAATAACGTTGGCCTAAATTCTGCAGAATTCCTGAGCCATGCAAATAACTAATTTATCTGCAGATACCTGACCCACAGAATATTTTCTTTTGCTGCAGAAAAGATATTCAGACAGGCTTAGAGGTCTAGGAGTTTGATAGTAATCCATAGTTTTTTGCGTACCTCTGAATTTTGCATGTATTTCCCAACAGAAAAATTATGAGGACCTTTTACAGATCTGTGGTAAGCACACCATGGTGTACTGCAATTTTGAGATGTGCGCGTGCTACTACCCACATGCTAAAAAATACATTTTATTTTTTTGCAGTGGGGGCATGTCTGAGAGAGAGTGGATGTGTTCTGGGCTAATCTGTTTTAATGGCAAAATTACCGCATGGCCATTAATTAAAAAAATAGGAAATGCCACCATTTTACCCCAGTGGTTAAAATGACCTTAGCACATGGGAAAGACCTGCAGTAAGGCCACTTTTTACCTCTGTTTGATAAAAGGACCCCTAACCCCTGGATTCTATATATTACACCGAGATTCCTCATGAAGGTACGTGCGTAAGTTAATTGATGTAACAAGGTAATCAATGTTTTTAACAGCACCAAACAAGCAATAATAAACATTAATTGGCAATTTTCATAATTTATGCGTGGAAATCACTAAGCATATTCTATAAACTCTTCCTAAATTGCAAAGCACCATTGGAATTCCTAGGGGGGGGGGGAGTGGGTGCAGTCCGCCCCGGGTGCACGCCGCTGGGGGGGTACATAAGTAATGCCACACTGGGAAAAGACCAAGGGTCCATTGAGCCCAGCATCCTGTCCATGACAGGTTACTTCCTGTTCCGGGGCAGAGGGAGCATGGAAGGAACGAAGCCGACAGGCGCGCGGCACCCCCCCCCCCCCCCAGCAGGTAAAAATGCACCCAGGGGGTTGTTTCGCTGGGGTGGAGGTGTCGTTTCACCGGGGAGGCGCTGCACCCGGGGAGGGGCGAATCGGCGATCCGCCCCAGGTGTCAGCCGCCCTAGGAATGCCACTGCAAAGCACACAGTTCAAAATAAACGCACGTAGCTTAAAAGGGGCATGTTTATGGGCGTTTCGTAGATGTTCTAAAATTTTCATGCATAATTACAGAATATGGGTGCAGGGATTTACACCAGGTTTTTGTTGGCGTAAATGGCATGTAAATTTAGGTGCTATGGTATCAACTAAGCGTATTCTATACAACACGCCTAAATGTTATAGAATACGCTTAATTCTGCACAGATTTTTTAGGCACCATATATAGAATCTGGCCCTATATGTGCAAGAAGCAAAGACAGTCTAATTTTGCTTGGATTGTGAACCTCATAGGTAAAAGTAAATGCAGAGCCGGCTCCAATGTGGGGAATTTTGATCACAGCCCCCTTGAGTAATCAACTTTCAAATAATACTCTGATGGTTATTTGGAGGCATGTGTGCCAGAAATAAGGAGCATATCATAAAATCACATTGGAATATATCTGACCAACAGGGCCGACCCATGGCCGAGAAGCTGCCCCCCACTTCCCTTCGCAGCATTTTACCTCACGGTGACATTCCAAACCCGGCAGTGGCAGCGACTCCCATACACTGCCCTGCCACCACCGGCACCCGCCTCTTCCCTTTACTGCGGCTGCGTGAGCCTCTGATGAAACAAGAAGTTACATCAGAGAGGTGGCCACAGTAATGGGAAGAGGCGGGTTCTGGCGATGGCAGGGCAGCGAATGGGAATCACTGTCGCTACCGGATTTGAAACGTCACCATGAGGTAAAACTCCACAAAGGGGGAGATACCACCCCTCTGAGCTGCCGCTCCTGATGACTGCCGTCTGAGGCCTCTGCCTCAGGTGGCCTAATGGTCGGGCCACCCCTGCTGACCAAGAGGTCCTTTTACTAAGGTATGCTAATGGATTTAGTGCACGCTAATGTTTAGTGAGCACTAAATGATAAGATGCCCATTATATGCCTAACAAATCCACGTGGAAAAAAAACCTCACCTAGGCGTATGCTGTAAAGTATGCCCACATTTTATAGAACAGGCTTAAAGTTCCACCCAGTTTATAGAATATGCTGACCAGCTCTCCACGCAACCAATTTTTGATTGCATCCATTTAGGCCATGTTTTACTTGGTGCAAATCCCAACGCCTAAATTAGGCGTAGATCAGGTGTATTCTATAATAATGTGCATAGATTGTAGAAATGCCCAAACCCCCATCCCTGGCCCACCCCCTTTTCAATTATACACTTAGAATTTAGGCACACCACGTTATAGAATACTCTTAACGAGTTGTGCGTGTAAATCTCAATGCCAATTACTGCTGATAATTACTTGTCAACATCCAATTAACAGCATACACCAGTCGCAGACCTTGTGTAACTGCGGGTGATTAAATATCAAAGACGTGTCTACTTTATAGCAGTGTTTCCCCAGTCGGTCCTGGAGTACCCCCTTGCCAGTCAGGTTTTCAGGATATCCACAATAAATATGCATGAAAGGGATTTGTATATAATGGAGGCAGTGTATGTAAATCAATGTCATGCATTTTCATTGTGGATATCTGGAAAACCAGATTGGCAAGGGGGTACTCCTGGACCGACTTGGGAAACCCTGCTTTATAGTATTTTCTGTGTCCTGCCCAAGCCCCTTTCAGGCTCCATCCATGTATCATCCCCTTACAAATATGTGCTATGTAAGATAAGCAGGTATTTATAGACTAGTGCTTAAGCAAACTTTTCATATACACTCATATATATATTTGAACATACTGAATTGGAAACCCAAAGAAACCAGACTGCATTCAGTTCAGCATCGGAAAAATAGAAACAGAAATGCATTTCCTCTTGCTCTGTGCAGACTGCAAAGATCAGAAATGCACATTTCCCAAAACTCATTGAGACAATCAAAAGCTCACCACAAAAAAATAGAAAAAAGTGTATAATCGGGGGAAGGAGGAGAATCAGTAATTATATAGAGCAAAATATGTTGAGTGCTGTCACCAGCTGAAGAAATATAACCTAACCATGGACAATAGGGCCACCATTGGCTCACGGGTCTTACATTGAAGAACACTGATCTATTTGTTTCATTGTTGCTTTCACCCTACTATTCTATTAAAATGTTTTCTATATTTATTATGTATTGTGTTGACACTGTAATGTCACTATAATATAGCCGACCACCAGAAGATCTTATGTAAGAAACTAAGCCTTGGTCACCTCAGCAGTGCAACTCATTGATATAAATTTTTCCATAAGATTTGACAGCACCCACCTCCTCATCGGCAGACCAAAGTTAAGTGATTTAATATTCTGTAATCGCTCAATGTGCATGAATAACTTATTAATAAAGAATAACTTAAGTACATAAGCATCGCCATGCTGGGACAGACCAAGGGTCCATCGAGCCCAGCACCAACAGCAGCCAAAAGAACAAGCAATTTGTCCCGCCCATCCTAGAAATACTGTATTATACCCTCGTCCACTCAATAACATTCTATGGCTTTTTCCTCCAGGAAGCCGTCCAACCCTTTTTTGAAGTCCGCTAAATTAACCGCCTTAACCACCTTTTCCGGCAGCGAATTCCAGATTTTAACTACGCGTTGAGTGAAGAAAACTTTTCCTCCAATTCATTTTAAATTTACCACACTGCAGCTTCATCGCATGCCCCCTTCTCCTAGTATTTTTGGAAAGCATAAACAGATGCTCCACATCGACCCATTCCATTCCACTCAGACCTCTATCATATCTCCCCTCAGCCGCCTTCCCTCCAAGCTGAAGAGCCCCAGCCTCTTCAGCCTATCCTGATAGGGAAGCTTAGCTTCTTATCTTCTTATAACTTCTTATGGAAGTAACTCATCTTCTATAGACGATTATAGTCTCATTTTGGCGCATGCTGCATGCGCATAGAGCCTACTGCGGCTTAGTAAAAGGGCCTCTAAGTGCATTTTTGTGCCTAATTGCTTACCTACTGTTATCTGCCATTTTCACACCTAAAGTTAGGCACCTAGGGGCCCTTTTACTGAGCTGTGGTAGGCTCTACATGAGTGCTATACGCACCAAAATGAGACTTCCGCCAGGCCAGCGTGCCTTCCTGATGGTAATTTCAGATTTGGCACATGCCCATAATGCATGGATGGATTATTTATTTATTTCCTCCTATGCACGCAGGTTCCAGCGGTAACCAGCAGTAATCTAGCTGTAAAGGCTCATGTGCTACATGTGCGGTGACCGGTTGGTGTGTACCATCAGCACTTGGCGCGCACCAACCAGTCACCGCACGTGTAGCACGTGAGCCTTTACCGCTAGATCATTGGGTGGCATTAAGGGCTCAGGCCGGTTTTGGGTGTGCACTGATTTCATTTTTACTGCAGGCCCTTTTCCCGTCCCATTAAAAAAACCCATTTTTTGTAGATGCGGTAAAAACTGGCCCGGCGCGTGCCCAATACACGTGCCTACACTACCGCAGGCCACGTTTTATCACAGCTTAGTAAAAGGACCCCCTAATTTGTGCCATAGAGCCCTATGTAGAATTACCCCATAGTGGACTGTGGCGCTAACCGGGTAACTTCCAGCTCTGCCACTGGATCATCCCAGTACTACTGGATAGTGCTGCGGTGGTCTATCCCAAGGAGGTTTACTACAATAGAAGATGGCATGACATCAAAAAGGTGAAAGCCATCTTTACCATGCATCCGCCATATTGGTGTACCATAAACAAACTATCAGCTGCATCCTTAAATCTTTCCTTCCTGCTCTTACCTCACCTGCTCTCACAGTTTTCAGCCTGATTAGGCCTGTGCATTTTTATTGAATCTCAATTATAGAAACATGCCGGCTTGTGCAGCATGCGGATGTACACCGGGGAACCGTCAGACCGGATAACGTTTCATCAGTTAGAGTAGTAATTATGACTCATTTTCCTCTTTGCCTTTCCCCTAATACGTCCAGTCGTTTCTGTTTTAGTGATTTTTAATTTTATTTCATAACATATATCTACATATGGGAAGCTTTCAAATAAATAAAAAAGCTGTCAAATAAAAAAAAATCCACACAGCAATATCTTTATTGACGTCATAAGCAAAAATAAAGGCATATAGCGCAGCACTGAAATCCACAATACAGCATTGCAAATAATAAAGCAAGATCTTGAGCAATGACAAAAACATTTTGAACATAACCCTCCCCCCTTCACAGACCCCTTGAAAACTCCCCCAAACTCTCCTTACATCCCCTCTGATCTCCTCCTAACAGAAAGAAAACAAAAACTAAGGATGTTTACTAAAACAATATAAATCTAACAAGTTTGCTATTGTTTTCAATGGGCTAGATAGACTCATTCCGTCTCCTGCAATATTAAACCTCCTTGGTCTATCTGGATATTCAGTATTACTATCCAGGTAAAAATGTCACTGAATATCTAGTTTAGCCCTGTGATTCAACTGTGAATCAACAGGGCTAAACCTTTCCTAGCCAGTTGTGTAACTCAGTTTAAATATCCACTGCTCAGTTTCTTGGCGGTATATTCAACTGTTACTTGCAGAATGAAAATCAAATTATTATTTTTTTTTCCATTGGGAGCACCTGAATTAAAACCAACAGACAGCAAAATAGGGAGTGGGTACAGATTTGCTTTCGTGAGTGGGTTCGGTAACTTTGCTTATTTTCTATATTAAAGGCCCAAAGTTGTGGAACGCACTACCTGCCAAGCTTCGCTCTGTGCAGAATGTTGCTCATTTTAAGAAAGACCTGAAAACCCATGTTTATTCAAGCATATGGGTCATTAGGAAAATAATTCTGTTTTTGTTTTTGCTGTTATGCAATGAAAATCAGTGGTTCTGTTATATTGTTCATCGTGTTATTATGCTTCATGTTGTATGGCTTGTATTGTTTTATTTTAATTCGTATGTGCTTTTGTTCCCCTATCAGAATTTTTAGATAATGCAGGTTAGAAATAAAATTATTTTTTTTCCAGAAGCTTCTAAGGAATTTGAGGAGTATTTTTCAAACAGTCCTGCATAGTTGTAAACTGTGTGGGTAATTTTAATGATTTTACTTGTTGCAAAAGTTCTTAAAGATATTATCCATCCCTTCTCATTTCCCTTTGAAAATGAGAAATAGCAATTAGTCTGTTGCTTATAACTTGTAGCACCCAATATTAATTAATGAAGGAGGAAAGACTTCAGGGGATCTTTTACTAAAGCTTAGCTCGAGTTATCTGCAGCTGGGCCCATAGGAATAAAATGGGCCCTGCTGCAGATATCTCAAGCTAAGCTTTAGTAAAAGACCCCTTAATTTTTATTAACTTTTTTTTCTTTATGACTTTTTTATATCCAAAAAAGTTTACTTCCTCAGTAAAGCAGTGCTACCAATTTTAAAAGTAGCTACTAAATCAAAACATCATCTGTCAAAAAACTTCCCCCTTTCCCTATATTAGGGAGTCTTTTACTAAAGCTTTGCTCAAGTTATCTGCAGCAGGGCCCACAGGAATAATATGGGCCCTGTTGCAGAAAACTCAAGCTAAGTTTTAGTAAAAGACCCCCTTAATTTTTATTAACTTTTTTTTCTTTATGACTTTTTTATATCCAAAAAAGTTGAACTTAACTTTAGTGAAGAGCAGCAAATACTCAGTTGAATAATAGACTACCACATCTTTTCAGAACTGCATTTGACCCTCTTTCATAACCCTTCCTTTTTGCCCGATTTTTCTGATTTCCTCCCTCTCTTTTCTCTGTCTCCTCCCCCCCATTCCTCCCCCCTTATTTTTCTGTATTCTTTTTCTCATTTCTTTTTTTCTTCTATGCCCTAATTTTTAATTTGTTTCTGTAAACCGCATTGAAGCCTTGTCTAGGCCTCATCCAGTATATCAAGCATGTGAAACAAATAAATAAATAAACACCATCTAACACAAATTGATGTATATTATCATTAGGAGGACTCTGGAAGAGTCTTGTATCTGGCAGGTGCTGGCCCACCTTCTGTTCTGTGTGGGTAAGAGAACAATTGCTATTATCATCCTTTGCTACAAGTACCTAATGAGCTCAGTAAGTAAAAGCTGTTTATAGGATGGGATTGAACCCTCTGCCATTATTCTGTCTTGGGTTGAAGGGGATAATCCTTGAATTGTGTAGACTTGGCCCAGCAGTGATCAGTTAATAGAGTTAACTGCTGGGGAGCTTCTATTCAACCATGAGTTGTGATGTGGAAGCTAAATCAATTGCACCATCTGGGTCTTCAGGCTTTTGTCTTGGGATTGCACTCTGCCTTAGGTGCTCACGTTTACCACTGGCTAATATTTTGACTCTCTTTTTGGAACTTTTCAATCTTATTATAACTATGATGATACTGAGACTAAACTATTTAACCTTATTAAGAATTTCAAGATAGAATCAAGAAAACATTCTTATACAGAAGTTCAATGAAGGGTCAAAAAGTTATCATCAATACATTTTAGACATACTTCTGCATAGGAAATTTAACTACACTCTCATTTGAGATCAGTCCAGGATATTTACTATAATATTAGGGACATAGCCAGCTCTGTGGGTGCTTGAGCACCCCCAGTATTGAGCAAACTCCTTCATTGTGTCTAATGAGGGGCAATTTGTTTTTGAGTTAGCACCCTCAATCATTTTGAAAAGTTGGATCTTATGATTAGGGGGGGAGAGCATCCCATACCAATAAATGCCAAGAAATACTGATCAATATTATCAAACTGAAAATCAGGTGGAACCCGCTGAGCTTGTGCTACTGTTAGCAGAGAGCAGAGTTCCTAGGTCAACTACGATGATGAAGAACACTTTACTGGTGTAATAACCTCCTTGTTGTTCAGGAATGCAACAAGCTGTGGGTCATAAAAACCTACGTGACAGATTTATACTTTATAAGACATTTACAAGGAAAAATTCAAGCAAAACAACCCACCCAGCTGTAGCTCTTGAGCATTCAGTAACAAAAGCTGACTTTGCTTTTTCTGAGTGGCCCTAGCCATGTCTGGATCAACTCTAGTTTTACTGCTAACGAAAATTCATCTCAAAGTTTTAAAAAAGAAAAGAAACCAGAGGTCACTTTTCAAATGGCACTTAGATATTTGGCACTATGCCAGATGTCTAAGGGGTCCTTTTATTAAGCTGCTGTAGAAAGTGGCAGTGCACCCTTATGTGGGTCTTTCCATGCACTAAGGCCACTTTTACCACTGCTGAAAATGGCCACTTTTCTATTTTCTGAATTAATGGCCATGCCATGGCTTGGCGGCAATAGTGTTAACCAGAAAGCACTAAGTAACTCTTGGCTCAGATCCCTTGACAAAGCAACAGTGAAATGGGTGTCCATTGGGACTTACTGAGCCAGAAGATAAGTGTTGCTTTATATAATTATTGTTTTTACGCTTGATTAAAGTGATTAATCTATCATTCTAAAAGAAGTTTTAAATTTGATATTAATAGTTATTAAAATTATATGGATGGAGAGGGTGTTTGTCAATGATTACAACTGTTACCAATGAGCTATATTGAATAACCCAGTCCTCAGAGATTGGAGGGTTTTGACCCAGTGACAAATGAAACTTTTTTCCTCCATCCGTCTGTGTAATATATTTACTAGTGAACCACAGGTCCATTACATGTTGAATTGCATTGCATTGGGTGCTGAATTCCATGCCCAACTTTGGGTGTGAAGACATGCACTAGCTGAAATCTGGTGTAAATCCTGGTATACAAGTTAGGAGCTCATCTGTGATATTCTATAAAACTATGCACAATTTTCCAGAATGCTCTTGACCCGCTCATACCTTCTATGGCCACGCCCCCTTTGCACTTACACGTGAAAACACTTAGGCACTATCCTATACCTGGGCGTAAGTGTATTTGCTCACCGAGCTGCCATTTCAGTCCCATTTCAGTGCCTTGCATTCGTTAGAATGCGTTTCCGCACAGAAAGTATCTAACTTTGGGTGCCATTTATACAATTCCCCAATTAGTGGGTTTTTACTAAGCTGCATTAAGCAACTAGCGCATGTTTTACCATGCAGTAAATGTTAATGTAGACTCAAGCTAATGTCTCTTGTGTATTAAAACCAGCATCTTGATAACAAAATCTGCACTAGCTGCCTTACATATGTAGGAGCGGGAGCTGGGCATGACCTTGGTAGGTCAGAGGCGTAGCCAGTTGTGACACCTCTTGACACACCCCAATCTTTCCCCCCACCTCTGTGACATCCTTCCATTTGATCCCCTCCCCACGCATCCCCCCAACATATGATCCCCTCACCCCCGACTCAAACCCCACGCTCAAAGTTCCAAACTTAGCTGACAAGTCTAAGCACTCTCCCCAGAGGCAGATCTATTCCCCAGAGGCAGATCCATCCCCCACCCCCACACTCCCTTGCTGGGATCTACTTGGGAACTTTCATTGGTAGATCAGTGGGCCCAGGTGGGAGCAGTACCCCTATGCTCCCTCCTGGGACTGTGCTGGAATGTAAAATGGCCACCATGACACCTCGAGGTAGTCCTGAAGTACTAGTACTAGGGGCCATCCTTCCATATAAATGAGACCACCAGTAGGGAGCAAAGGTGTACCACTCCCACCCAGGCCCACTGATCTATCAATGAAGTTCCTTGGGTAAGTCCCGGAGGGTGTCAGGGGTAGGGGTGGGGGCCGGGTCCAACTCCAGGGAGAAAGATGCAGGACTTTTCCTCTTCTCAAGTGTTGCCGTGTGTATCTTTGTGCATCTATGTGCATGTGCAAATGGAGACTGAAGTTGCCTTTCTGAATGCCGCATGTATGAGTGTGGGAGCTTGGGGGAGGGAAGAGCAGGGAGTTACCAATACAGCACTCCTTGGCAGTGATTTATAAGATAGGTCAGGCACAAATTGACTCGTATGCAAGAAATGTAAATGGAATTGAGACTTTTGATGGAGAAGCTCATTTTGTGACTTAAACATTTTAGATTAAACACACACGCGCACGAATGCTGGATGGGAGGGCACTCGATGTCATTTACATTACAAATCAATTCATTATCCACACCGGCAGGTTGCACTGTTTTTCAAGGATCGAAGGTTTGATGAAGAGGATTCATTTGAAGAAATAAACCTTTTAAATTAACTATGGGATAAAGGGATTTTCTTCTTTTATGAAAAATTGAATCATTCCTTCCTTTGTTGATTTTATTGTCTGTTTGTTTTTAACTATTATTATTAATCGAAATGCAGTTTTGTGCATAGGACCCTTAGAAGCACTTCAGTCCCTTTCTGAACTCAAAGATTCAGTTCACACAAATTAGGATGCATTTTTACAGTTTCTAGAGGTCAAATTGAAAGTCAGATATATAGAAAGAGATATAAGGTTTTATTTTACATAGGGGTCCTTTCCCCAATCTGCAGTAAGCACTAGCACGTTCTTACCGCAGCTTAAAAGGGCTTATCGCGGGGCATGCTCAGGCATCCTGCAGTAAATTCTGGTTAGTGCATGCACACCACTTATTAAAAATTTATTTTTATTTTTACCATGGAGGAGGATATCTGGGTGGCAGGGAGTAGGCATTTCTGTGGTAGCTATTCTTCGCCAGCTGCTCCAAGTTTTTCTTTCTCCCTTTTCCCCTATCTTCCTGTCAACATCTAATGCCCTCCTAACAATAGTTTGGGAAAACCATCAGGTCTCTGAACTAAACAAGATATTTCCATCTTTTCCAGTAAAATTAAATTTGATGACTTCCACTCCTGCCTTGGGCATCTTTCAAATTAAGGAAACTCTGGAACAAGGAAGCAAAGCATGAATGCAAAGTCTGAGCAAAAGGTAATAGAGGCATGAAGAGCTGCCAGTAGAGGTGGTGTGATGGGGACAGTACTTTAATTCAAGAAAACACAGGACAAGAACAGAGGATCTCTGAGGGAGAGGAAAGAATTGCAGCACCTTGCTCACTGAAACCTTACCTATAATGAGAGGGGAGAGATATGGGAAGTCAACACCATGTAAAGAATAAAACTGAACACCACCTGAACCCACACACAAGCACACACACACAAACAAAAACAAAACAAAAAAAACCCAAGTAAGAGACTGACCAACCGTGCTCCTGCGTGACCTTTCCTAATCATTTCCCCCCTCTTCATTTCACGATGAGGTGGCCTCTTATAGTCTGCCTAACCCTCTTGGGTATTATGACAGGCAACTTACATGAAAATGCTGGCACTAAACAAATCCCAGTAATCTACAACTTACCCAGGAAACCCAGCAACTGTAAACAATCCAGACCCACCAGCAGACACCTTTCAGAGATGTCTGACACCTGGTCACAGAGTTCCAATCCTGCTTCTATCCAGTGTCCACTGATCAAGCACAATGCTCTACCCAATACACAACTTCTTTTGAACTTGAACAAATATCCCTCATACTCAGACCATAGGGTCTATCCAACTCCTGCACCAGCAATTTATATCAATGCAAGATCCATGGTGAACAAGACCCTCTTAATAAAGGAATTAGACTCATACGATCTAGGCTTTTTGTTTATCTCTGAAACAAGGCTCACAGAAGTCAATAGCCTAACACTACCCCACCTATACCCACCCGGATACCACATTATCTACAAGACTAAATAAAAAAGGAGGAGGTCTCATACTCATTTACAAGAGCTTTCTACACATAGCCTTAGTTAGTTCAGGATTGTCCCCAGAACTAGAATACATGCTATGTAAACTCCACAGCAACTCCAAAGGAGCCAGACAGATCGCTCTACTCCTTATCTATCAACTCACAGGAGCCTGGGCAAAGGATGAACCTACCATATTGGAAATCATCTTGTCCACTATGTCCCAGTTCCACAGAGTAGTTGTCCTGGAAGATCTAAACCTACACCTAAAGAATGATGGAAATACCAATATTCTTTAAATCATTCCTGAGCAAAACTGAACTCACTACACATGGGGGAGGTCCAGCCCATGAGCTAGGCTATATTTTAGACTTCCTTATGTCCTAGCCCACCAACCTGATTGGATCTGCCACATGGAAGTCTATACCGTGGACCGATCACTTCCAACTAGACTTCACCATCAATATGTGTCTCCTGAACCACCCCAACCATCACCAAATTCAGTTAATTTCCACCAGAGGGAAAGTCAACAAATCCAAATTCTGGAATGGACTTAATAACTCCCTCACCCTCGCACACCCTACACAAGATTCAGTAAACTACTTAAAATCTGACTGGGACACCAAAGTCAAAATAGTACTGGATAAAATAGTACCAATGACCGGATTGGCGAACGCAACTTAAATTGTGCTATATAGAATTCGGGGGTATCTGCTTAAGTGCTGCTGAATATTGATGAATGGCCAGCTCAGCGGGGTTTAACTCATTTGCTTCTCTCAAATGAGTACATGTTAATGTACATTAACATATGCTAACCACTTAACACATGTTAGTAATTCAAACCTTAAATGTGTGCAAACAATGCCATTTGTACACATACATGTCCTAAAGCTTGCCACACAAAAGCCTGTCCATGTGTAAATCTATTTTAAATGCATCTCACCATGAAAATGCTAGCATATATGTGGGTAGATCACATATTCGTGTTAATAGTGATTTCAGAAAGCCACAATTTACAGATGGGGATCAGGACCAGTGCAAACCTATTCACCCCTATCCTCTTCCCTCCCACACCCAGTTAACTTTTAGGTCTGCCAGCACTTCCCTCCCTGAAAGTCTGATAATTAAACTCCAATTATGATCACTGCACTACCATCACTCCCAAAACCAAGTCCTGTACAAATGCATAAAAGTTTACAAGTTTGCACTGATGGTTATGTGATAATGTGGTCAAGGGTGCGGCTTGGATCGGGCACGGACTCAGTTAGACACAGAAGTTTTGCAAGAAAAAGGAAAAATATTTTATTGTTTAGCTCAACATTAGCGGCCCTGTTACTTCACAGGGTTTAGCCCAGCACAATTATAGTCTATGTTTTCTCTCTGGTTCCTCAGATATCACTGTCAATACTCTCTGTCTAGGGTTGGCTCCCAGCCTAGCCCAATACAGTGTCCATTAACCTCTTCCTGGGTTCCCTCTGGACATGCATCAAAACAAGTACTTTCTGAATAGAATTCAAGGTTCTCTTCTACCATGATAGTCTTCCCACATACTCTCTGGAGGGTTAAGCTTGAGCCACACTGCTTCCCTGATCCTCTCCTATGGTACTGCAGTTTAGCTTTATTTGGTGTCCTCTTCTCTCCTGGAGCTCCCTCCTGAAAACCTCTATATATCAGGTCCTCCCTAAACTGAGCAGTTTCACGGTTTTTAGCTTCCTTCTGGCCTGAGCCCCCACCCCTCTGATTCAGGCTCAGCCTAGCGCCACCTGTCGAAAGGTGCCTGAACTGAATCAGCTTCAGCCTCCACCTCGGCAGACCAGCGCCATCTGCTGAAAGGGGCTGAACTGCACCAGCGAGGGAGTGTTTCCTGTCCCTACGTCACTTGCTCCCTCACAGATTCTTAGAGTTGTCTGACTGTGAAAAGCTATCCATTTTGCTTCAATTGCAGCTGTTCTTTGCTGCCTCTTAGAAGCTGCTACTGTAGGTGACTGCCTAAGTTTGTCTAATGGTTAATCCGGCCCTGGTAGAGATCCACACTATGCAGAGTTTTAAAGGGGAAAGTTTCAGAAAGGGCTTCAGTGGGTCAAAAATCTACATGTGTATTCCTCACTTCACAAAGTGAATATACATTTATGAGGAAAAATATCCACATCGGATTTTACACTACCTCAGAGCTACACAAAGAAGTTTAAAAAGTGCTTCTTTTAGCCAGGATTTTTCATGAGGGATTAAGGGAGTCATTTTCCTTTATCCCCTGTTGTTTAGTTCCACCTCCAAATTGAAACCAAATAAAGACTGCAGCATCACTACTTATATGGCAGCACTTACACATGGAGGTTTGTAAAATGAGGCAGCTATATGTGGACAAAAAATTTTAAGCACAAATAATTGCAAGATTAAAAGGTGCCTCCCAGCATCTTATTTCTGCCCTGTGTCCATCTTTTCCTTCCTCCCTTCTGCCCCTCTCTGGTCTAACATCTGTCCCTCCCTCCCTCCCTTCTGCCCCCCCTGGTCTAACATCTTTCTCTCTCACATCCCTCCCCTCTGCCCCCCCCCCCCGTCATCCAACATCTCTCTCTCTCTCCTCCCCTGCCCCCCATCTAATATCGGTTTATCGCTCTGCTACCTCATTGCCCAGGTTCAACATCACTCTATCTGTTCTCCCACTACCCCCGGGTCCAACATTGCTTCCTCTCTTCCTTCAATCCCTCCTACCTGCACCCCCCCCCCACCCCCATACCTTCCAAGTTGCTTATACAGCAGCATTAGCACAGCAACATCAATACACTGCCTGCGGCGTGCTCTTGAGGTTCCCTCTGACCCATTCTGCCCCCTCTGATGTAATTTCCTGTTTCCTCAGGGGTGGGATAGGTCAGGGGGACCTCCGGAGCAGGCAACAGGCAGTGTACTAAAGTTGCTGCACTGTCGCTGCTATCTAAGCAGCTTGAAAGCTATGGGGAAGCCAGTGAGGGAGGGAAGTGCAAGGTGGGGGTGACAAAGTTTATTAACCGCAAATTTTTTTTAAAATGTGACTAATAAATAACCCGGATGATATTCAGCCAGCGGCGGTCACCGTATTTTTAAACGCAAACCGTTGCCAGCTAGATTATCCTCCAATATTCAGTGTTGGGCCGTATCCAGGCACTGGCATTGAAAATAAGGGGCTTCATTTGGTGGGGATGGCCCCTGGAGCCTATGTGGATCCTGGCTGATATTCAGCCGAGGCCCAAATAAGACAGTTATGCAGGCCCTGGCTGAACATCGGCCAGGACCTGCATAACTATATTTTAACTTTAAAGAAGACCTAATCCCCCTCCCGGCCTACAAAGAAACCACTCTCCTTCTTACCCTCTCCCCCCAGTCTATGAGAATCAAAGTCCTCCCTCCCAGAATGAGCCTTCCCACCCCAAAGTCTAGGTGCCCCCCCCCCTCTCCAAGGCCTACCTGTATCCCTGATGATCCAGTATCAAGGAATGGTAGAGACAGGGACCTCAGCAATCATTCTGAGGATTTAGAAGCTTTGATCCTGGGATGCACATATGGAAACATGTATTCTGCTCATTAACACATCTTTAAATATTTAGGGGTCCTTTTACAAAGCTTCGGTAAGCTCTAACACATGCTTACTGCGGCTTAAAATGCCTTACCACAGGATGCGCTCAGGCACCCTGCAGTAATTGTGGCATCGGTGTATTTTTCCCACACGCTAAGAACTAGATTTTAGTTTTTAGCGCTGAGGTGGGTCAGGGAGAGAGAGTAGGCATATTCTGTGCTAATCGGTTTGCGCAATTACATTGTACACATGCTAACCAATTAGTGCATGGTTAACTCATGATCACTTACCACCTACAAAATACATGGCAGTAAAGGCTGAAGTGTTAATGGCCACTTTTTACTGCAGTGCTTGCTAAGTTGATTTCACTCGTGTTAACCCATGATGCAACATCCATTAAAGTTGATTATCATGTGTTCAAAAATTATTTTCCATCAACTTTTTATGGATTTTTGAAAAATGCAGTACATCAAGAAAGGAAGGGAAAGTATAGAGACACAAAAAGAATAGAACATTAACACTCACTAATGAATGTAAAGTATTTCATATATACATGACTGGTGTACACAACATCATGAAAAACAGGGGTAATCTTATGAGTCAAAAGGAAGCCCACACTTTCTTGAAATTGGATAGATTATAAGATTTAACTGCCGCAGATTCTTCATAGTTTCTAATGATACATAGATGACTCCACCATTCATGCATGTTAAGGTTGAGGCTATTTTACCAGTAGTAGATAATGAAATGAGTTGCTAAGGCCATCATTATGCCGAAAATTCTAATATACGTTACAAATGTTTTAGTAAAATGAAGGTTTGAAACAAACTGAAAAAAAAAGTTCAAAAATCACAGAAAAAGCCCAGATGAACTGTGCATATTCCTATGTGATCCAGCTGTGATTGCCAACACTCGAGCATTTTATTCCCTTTTGGCCATTTATATTCTCACTCTTCCATCCTCTCTCCGACAGTGGGGAGACATCATATGCTTAGAGGAATAAAATAGGAAATGCATCATGTAGACTGCTGTCCAGCCACTGTCATGTTGCCCTAGTTTTTTACAGTCATAGTTTAAAGAAACACTGAACACAGGTTGACATCTCTGGGACATCCCTAAGGGTATGGCAGTGGAGGCAAGGATAGGATGTCGGCTGGAGTATGGAGCAACAATCATACAAAATAAGTAACTTTCCCTGACTCACTGAAGTTGGGCCAGGCATTAAATTTATGAGTTGGGGATCTCATTTAGGACACCTCCCAAGAGTGTCAACTATGACAGTATCCCTAGAAGGAAAGAGGTAATGTATGGCTGCTTTTAACTCCTTACTCCTACTCACTTGTTCAGTACCCATGTCTGTTTTATCATTCCCACCTTAAATAATTCGCTTATCCCTTATTTGTCCTGTTTGTCTGTCCTGATCAGATTGTAAGCTCTGTCGAACAGGGACCATCTCTTCATGCAATGCTGCGTACATCTAGTAGCATTGTAGAAAAGTAGTAGTATGGCAGTATCATCATATGGCTCAGGAAAGCAGAGAAGCCCAGAGCTGAATGTGGCCCAGTGAGAATGGAATCTATTTCTGCAATAGGGTCAGTAAGGCCAGGCTAGCCAGGAGCTGAATGTGGCCCCAACAAAGCAGTAGAAACTGCGCTTGTTCCAGTGGGGTAGGTGAAGTTATGAGTTGTGTGTTATCCCCAAGGCTGAAGGATATGCATTAGGAACAGCCAACCAAAAAAGTTTCACTTTGTGTCATTTCCAAGAATGTTTGTTTTTTTCGTATTTCTTTTAATCTTATATCATCACGATGTCGTTGAGAGTGTACACTCTTTCAAAAGAATGCATACTATTTGCATAGAGTATGCATTATTATTGGCAAACAAAAAAGCATAAACCCCCTGATTCTGTAAAGGTCGCTAAAAATTGCGCACACAAATTTTGGCACGTTCCCAATCTGCATATGCAATTTAATTGAACGACAAGCCAATACGTGCCAATAATTGGCTTTTAACATGCAATTATTGGCACTAATTAGATGTAATTGAGAACAACACATGTAAAGTTAGGAGCGGGATCCGCACCTAAAATTTACGCACGTTCATAAAAAGGGGTAAAGAAATTGGAAGGTCATGGACCTTTCAGGGCAGAGTGGGGGTGTGTCTTTGAGTTATGTGCATAATTACAGAATAATGGTGCTCCACATGTAAATTTAGATGCAGGCATTTGCACCACACTTTTGTTGGTGCAAATGGCCATTCCTACATTTACACGTGACTTTCTGCTTAAGTGTGTATTTTATAAACCACACCAAACTGTAGGTAACTTTATAGAATACCGCTTAAGTGTTTTTTATCGGCGCCAAATTTTAGGAACCAGCTATATATCATGCCTTACTTTCCGCATAGAAAGTGAAACGTTTTCTACAACAGTGTGCGTAACTTAATTGGTTAACTAGCTAATCAGCACTGTCAACTGGATGTTAACAAGCAATTATTAAGATTTGCGTGCACAAGTCGCTAAGTGTATTCTGTAACGTGGTGTTCTTAAGTTTTAAATCTCATAGTTGAAAAGGGGGATGGCCATGGGCCACTAGGGATTGTTTTAGGTAGGCCCAAAGAGCCTACAGGGGTAAGGGTGTTTATGGGGGGGAGTACTTCAGGAGGTATGGGTACCTGTGGGTGGTGCTCTGGAATTGCCTCATGGGGGGTAATTCTATCAAGAGCCACCTAGATTTAAGTAGCAAGAATGCACATAAATGCAAGGATTCAAGTAGATACATATGTAGACACATAGGGCCAGATTCAGTAAAGAGCATCCAAATGTAGGCACCGGAAAGTTCCTTGCCAAACTCATATTCTATAAATGGCACTCCATGCTAAGCACACTTTATAATCCTTTGGGTCTTCTGAAACCTGGTGTAAATCCTGGCGCGTAAGTTGGGCATGCAGCCAGGGAATTCTATAACAGTGCGCCCAAATTTTTGGAACACTTATGCTCATCCCATGCATGGGTGTTTCTATAATCTATACATGTTGCTATAGAAAACACCCACTCTGTGTCTAATTTAGGCATCAGGATTTATTCCAAATAAAACATGTTGTCAATGGCCACGTCTAAATTTGGTCGTGTAGAGAGGCACTCGACATATTCTATATACCGCACAGAAATTTAAGCCTATTCTATAAAATATAGGTGTGCTTTAGAGAACTTACCTCACAATATAACACAAAAAACTTCTCCACCATAACCACACCATACTGTTCTCTTCCTGTCTCACAAAACTTGAAAATTCTTGGAGTCACCATTGATCGAAACCTCACTATTGATGCCCACGTGAAAAACACTACGAAAAAGATGTTCTACTCCATGTGGAAACTCAAAAGAGTAAAACCTTTCTTCCCGAGATACATCTTCCATACCTTGGTACAGTCAATGGTAATAAGTCATCTGGACTACTGCAACGCACTGTACACTGGCTGCAAAGAACAGACTATTAAAAAACTCCAGACTGCCCAGAATACGGCCGACAGACTCATATATGGAAAAACTAAATATGAAAGTGCAAAACCCTTAAGAGAGAAACTTCACTGGCTCCCACTTAAGGAACGCATTGCATTCAAGATCTGCACGATTGTACACAAAATCATTTATACAGATGCCCCAATCTACATGCTAAACTTCGTGGACCTACCTCCCAGAAACGCCACAAGATCATCTCGCAAATTTCTCAACCCACACTTCCCCAGCTGTAAAGGACTAAAATACAAGCTGATGCACGCCACCACCTTCTCTTACAAGAGCACGCAGTTATGGAATGCATTACCCGCAGAACTGAAAACAATCGACAAAACAACTACCTTTCGCAAATCTCTGAAGACATATTTCTTCAACAAAGCCTACAATGAGAACCTACAGCCCCACTAATCCACTTCACCAACCCATTCAGTTATGAAAGCCCACCTTCTATAAATACCCTAATAAATCTCTTCCTTCTCTTTCTTCCCTTAATTAATCTCTACACAATACTAACGATACACTGGAAAAACCATGTTAATAATACTATGTAAGCCACTTTGAGCCTGCAAATAGGTGGGATAAAGTGGGATACAAATGCAATAAATAAAACAACCCTAGATGTTTTTTTTCAGCATACAATTTTCAGGCGCCATATTTAGAATTGATACCCATTTGTAGAATTTACCCCAAATTGTGTTTTTTTTCTACTCATTTTCATGACTTTTTTTTGGATGGGGGGGGGGGGTTGTTTGCCAGTAATAACGACATTGTCCCCAAATTGAAAATTAAGACTAACCAAAATAAAACAAAATAAACAATACTGCAAACGACATGGAAAATGAAACAAAATGAAAATTTTGGGTCTTCCCATCTCTAGAGTTAAGTTCCTAGAATAGACTGCAGCACTGCAAGCTCCCAGGCTTCCCCATCACAAATCATGTACAGAGAGAGCAGGGAGGAGAGAATTCAATAAGCGGCACTCAAAATTTGTTGCTGGAAAAATTGGCACTAAGCCCGATTCTATAAAGGGTAAGTACCCTTTATAGAATTGCCCTTAGCGCCAATTCCCGCACCTAAGTTTAGGTGCCAGCATTTACGCCTTCTGAAATCTGGTATAAATGCTGGCACCCAAGTTAGGCACACTGAGACCGTATTTTGTAACTACGTGCGTAACTTTTTGGAACACCTTGACACTCCCATAGCCATGCCCCCTTTTGAGTTGCATGCTAGTAGAGTTAGATGTGCATGCAAATTTTAATGAGTGCCAATTAGCTTCAATAATTGGTTGTTAACATCCAATTATTGATAGTTAAGGGCTTGTTAATTAATTTCAAGTGCATCTTGGACATAGGCCCAAATTTGGACGTGCTAATCTGAGTGACATATATAGAATCCGGGAGTAAGAGTAGAAAGTTTTCTCGCACAGTGCCGAACCCAGAACAGGTACAGAACAAATAGAAAGTTTCACTCACTATGGCTATGCCAAAAGCAAAAACTGGCATGTCCCCACCACAAATACTAGTGGGGGAGGAAGTGGAATAGGTAGCTATAACTATTTTTCACAAAGTAAAATTAAGCTTTATGTTAAGTTATGCTACTATGGTTATGTTATCATTAAGGTACTTTGGTTTCTTGTTGGATTTTTATTTTGTTTTGTGTACTTGCTTCAATTTTTCATAAGAACATAAGCATTGCCATACTGAGACAGATTGAAGTCCAACAGTGGCCAATCCAGGTCACAAGTACTTGGTAACATCCCAAAAGTGTACATCAAATTTTATGCTGCTTATCTCATAAATAAGCAGTGGATTTCCCCAAGTTCATCTTAATAATGATTTGTGGGCTTTTCTTTTAGGAACTTGTCAAACATTTTTAAACCATGCTAAGCTAACTGCTTTGTCATGCACTCTATAATGTAAGCTGCCTTGATGTTCAGTGAAATGGCAGTATAGAAAATAAAGCAAAATTAAAAAACAATTTTAACAAACACGCAACATGGTTAGAACAATAGGCTGACAACCAGAGCTATCAGGGTTCATATTCCAGTTAGAACATAACTGGTCCATCTAGCCCAGTATTCTGTTTCCAACAGTGGCCAATCCAAGTATTATTTATTTATTATTATTTATTGCATTTGTATCCCACATTTTCCCACCTATTTGCAGGCTCAATGTGGCTTACATAACTTTGTTATGACATTAACATTCCAGGATATCAGATACATTTAGTAATGTGCAGAGATTGAGTAAGGGAAGAAAGAAGGAAGTGGTTAGGCGGGTAAATATAGAAGGTGGACTTTCATGGCTGATGGGTTGGCAAAGTGGATTAGTAGAGCTATTAGTTCTCTTTGTAGGCCTTGTTGAAGAAGTATGTCTTCAGAGATTTTCGAAAGTTATTTATATCGTCAATTGATTTCATGTCTATAGGTAATGCATTCCATAGCTGCGTGCTCGTGTAAGAGAAGGTGGTGGCATGCATCAGCTTGTATTTTAGTCCTTTACAGCTGGGGTAGTGCAAATTGAGAAATTTGCGGGATGTTCTTGTGGCATTTCTGGGAGGTAGGTCCACGAGGTTTAGCATGTAGATAGGAGCGTCTGCATGAATGATTTTGTGTACAATCGTGCAAATCTTGAACACAATGCGTTCCTTAAGTGGGAGCCAGTGACGTTTCTCTCTTAGGGGTTTTGCGCTTTCATATTTGGTTTTTCCAAATATGAGTCTGGCAGCAGTATTCTGGGCTGTTTGGAGTTTTTTGATGGTCTGTTCTTTGCAGCCAGCATACAGTGTGTTGCAATAATCCAGATGGATTATTACCATAGACTGTACCAGGGTATGGAAGATGCATCTCGGGAAGCAAGGTTTTACTCTTTTGAGTTTCCACATGGTGTGGAACATCTTTTTCATCGTATTCTTCACGTGGGTATCGAGAGTGAGGTTTCGATCTATAGTAACCCCAAGGATTTTCAAGTTTTGTGAGACAGGAAGAGAACAGTATGGTGTAGTTATGGTGGAGAAGCTTTTTGTGTTATGTTGAGAGGTGAGTACAAGGCATTGTGTTTTTTCTGCGTTAAGTTTTAGTTGGAATGCATCCACCCAGGTGTGCATGATTTGGAGGCTTTGGTTGATCTTGTTGGTGATTTCATTTAGATCATGTTTAAACGGGATGTTAATTGTGACATCATCTGCATATATGTAGGGATTGAGGTTTTGATTGGCTAGAAGTTTGGCTAAAGGTATCATCATTAGGTTGAATAGGGTTGGTGAGAGGGGGGATCCTTAGGGACTCCACATTCAGGTGTCCATGGGGGTGATCTGTCTGCACACGTTGTTACTTGGTATGATCTTGTGGTCAGGAATCCTTTGAACCATTTGAGAACTGTGCCTCCTACTCCGAAGTATTCTAGTATATGTAATAGTATTTTATGATTAACCATGTCAAATGCACTGGACATGTCGAATTGTAGGAGGAGTATGTTGTCACCCATTGCTATTGCTTGTTTGAATGAGTTCATTGCAGACATTAGAACTGTTTCAGTACTGTGATTTGACTGAAATCCTGATTGAGAATCATGTAGAATTGAGTGTTTATTTAGGTATTCAGTAAGTTGTTTCGTCACTACTGTGACAAGGCTATATCCCCGATGTATAGAGTGAAGCAGCAGAACCATGAACTACATATCACAGAATGCATTTCCAGTCCTAGCAGTGAGATCCCAGGGGATAGGCAAGTTGGCCATATACCGTCTCTGACCACAAGAGGGAGGGTGAATGAAGGAGCCAGTTCCCGGGACCAGCAATCTGTATATCATGCAGCCCACCTGTAATAGGGAGGGGTGGGCTGAGAAGCAGGAGGAGGATTGGATGGAAGAGGGAATTAATCAGCCTGAGCAGGGGAAGAAAGCAGAACGGAATGGGAGCTTGAGGGCTGAGGAAGGCAGCCCCTGAAGGTTTGGAACCTACATGGTTTTGGGAATTTATTTTGGTTTAAACCCTGCTTAAGTAGAGAAGCCTGGTTTTCTTTTGGGGAAACCCTGAGTGGTGGGGGAATTACTAACCTGTTTTGAAACCTGATTATTGTGAGAACCTCTGAAGTTGGAAGGCTTGTTTATGAAGGAGGGCTGCCTGGTGGGAAGAGGGGTTCAGTTCAGGAGGAGAGGAGCAGTGCAGGCTGAAAATCCTTGGGCAAGACAGGTCCCTAAAGAACTGAAGCAGGCTGAAATACCTTGGGTGGAAGGAAGTCCCAAAAGTATTGAACCTCCTGAAAGTAAAGGCTGCTTGGTGATTAACACTGTCTTGAGGGGAAATCCTGCTTGTGGGACAAGTACTATTTGTTTGCTACTGACTGGGACCACAAAAGCAGGGATTTCCAAAGGACTAATGCATTCCCCTCCGGGAAGGGGGCAAAGTCTTTGTGTAATTGGTTGATGTACTAAGCAAGGCAGAACAGCCCTGCCTGAGGAGCAAGTCTCTACTCTGGAGTGAAGTTTTGTTTATGAATCTGGAAAATAAAGGAATGTTTTGAAGTATTTCCTGGTGGCAGTTTTGTGAATTTCTGGCTATTCAGGGGAGGCAGCGCCCTCTCCCATACTGGAGCAGCGGGCCCATTTACACTACGCCTTCCATGAGTTTGGTTATGAGCGGAATGGATGCTACTGGGCGATAATTGGTTAGATCCAATGTGCTTTTCTTGGCATCTTTTGGTAGCGGTACCTGGCAGAAACCCAAATAGTAGCAACATTCCATGCTACCAATCCCAGGGCAGTGCTTTCCTCCATGTCTGTCTCAATAGCATAGTAACACAGTACTTGACGGCAGATAAAGACCTGAACGATCCATCCAATTCATGATATCAGCAATGAATGTGATGTAAAATACATGATCATGATCTTTGGCATTTCTGGGACATAAATTATAGGAGTCCGCCAGGCCCTGTTTTTACGTTTCAACTACTGGAGTTGCTGTCGAAGCCCATTCCAGTCTGTCTGTCTTGTCATTTGTGGGACACAGACTGTAAAAGTCTGCCCAGCACTGTCCTCAGCTTCCAGTCAATGAAGTTGCTGTTGAAGTCCTTTCCAACCCATCCTAAACCAGATTGCCATAAACATATGTACACAGACCATACAAGTCTGCCCAGCACCTGCTCTAGTTCTTCATAGCTGGAGTCGCCATCTAAGCGTCACTTGACACATCTACACACATGCAACCATTTAAGTGTAGGGTTTTTTTTAATACCATCCATTTTCTAACTATAGATCCTCTGCGTTCATCCCACACCATTTTGAATTCTGTCACTGTTTTTGTCTCTACCACCATTCCAGGCGTCAACCACCCTCTCTATGAAAAAGAATTTCCTTACATTACTCCTAAGTCTACCTCGCCACAAACTCAAGTCACATCCTCTAGTTTTAATGTTTCTCCTTCTCTGGAAAAGATTAGTTTCTACATTAATATCTTTCAAGTACTTAAACTTATCTCCTCTTCCTCTAGGCTATACATATTCTGGTCTTCCAGTCTCTCCTCATATGTCTTTTGGCACAAACCTCATACCATTTTTGTCACCTTCCTCTGGACCTCTTCTAGTCTTTTTTTATCCTTAGCAAGATATAGCCTCCAAAACTGAAAACAATACCCCAGGTAGGGCCTCACCAACGACTTGTAGAGGGGCATCAACACATTACTACTACTACTACTTAACATTTCTAGAGCACTACTAGGGTTACACAATGCTGTACAGTTTAACAAAGAAGGACAGTCCCTGCTCGAAGGAGCTTACAATCTAAAGGACAAAATGTCAAGTTGGGGCAGTCAAGATTTCCTGAATAGAGGTGTAATGGTTAGGTGCCAAAGGTGACATTGAAGAGGTGGGCTTTGAGCAAGGATTTGAAGATGGGCAGGGAGGGGGCCTGGCGTATGGGCTCAGGGAGTTTATTCCAAGCATGGGATGAGGCGAGGCAGACACATCCTTTCTTCCACTGGTTACGCCTCTCTCGATGTAGCCTAGCATCCTTCTGGATACGGCCACTGCCTTGTCACACTGTTTTGTTACTTTAATATCCTCGGACACCATCTCCCCAAGGTAATAGCATCCGAGGATCTTAAAGTAACAAAACAGACTATGGACTTTTCCTCCACGAACTTGTCCAAACCTTTTTTAAACCCAGATATGCTAACCACAGTGAGTTCCAGAGCTTAACAGCAGGAGGGCAGATCTTGTTAGGTATGATTTGTGACAAGAGAATCACGCTTTGGGCAGGTTCTCAGAAGAGTATATTGGCGGCAGGGTGTTACTACTTATGGACTTGCAGAGCTGCAGGGGTAAGACATATGCAGGACATGCATGCCCTCTCATATGGCACCCTAAGCCATACAGGCTGCATACTTCCAAAGCTGACCCTTTCCCTTAGACATTGCCCTACCATAGAATACATATAGCAGAAAAGATTATCCCCCTTTATTTTGAAATAAACTGAAAAGATGCAATGAAATGGTTTTGATTCATTTTATTTCAAAATGAAATGCCCCCCCCCCCTACTCCCCTTTCATTTCAGGATTAGTGCACGTCAATTGAAAATAGCATGCACTGTTTAAAAATAGTGCATCTTAATCCTCCCAAAAAACATAAATAAATAAAATCCCATGAAATGAAATAATAAAACCAGAATATCCGAATCGGATGAATGAAATGAAAAATGCAACCATGCACACCACTAGTCCTTTTCATCATCCAATAGTTAAAATCAGAACCAAACTTCAAGATCATGCTCCCAGGGTTGCTCTGAACCCCCTCCCTCCCTCAGTATCTGTCTGCAAGTTATCTACAGTATAAAATCAAGGAAAAGCTTGAATAGCCAGCCAGGTGCGCAGAGCCGAAGAGAAATACATCTCATTAATGTGGAATTGTTTTTAGGTTAATAATCTTGTGTTAATTTTCCTTTAAAATGTTGTCTTTGACTGTTAAGCGCTTGCACTGTTATAAAAAGAAGATAATAAATGATCTAGAAGCAAATTCTCCTGCCAAATGTCATAATTTATTTGCATAATTAGCTCTTAATTTTAATTCAATATGCAAATCCACACTTCCCTTAAATTGCAACAGCCTGTTTCCCAGCCCTTGCTGCCATGAATTCATTGTGACGTGGTCTGTTGCTGAAGCAGATTCCCTGCCTTATGGGGATGGCTGGGGGGGGGGGGGGGGGGGACAGAAGATGGGACTGCAAAACAAGCTACAGGCTCTACAATTCTTTTCTCTTCTGGTGGACGTTTGCTTTAGTTTATAGCAGGGAGAGGGGGAATATGACAGAGACAGTAACATATTTCAGAGGGCTGTATAATAAATATGAGGTATGCATGTTTGGATTGAAAGAAGGTTCCAGATCACAAGGTCATTAACAGGTTGAGGGCAGAACTAGGCTTGGAAGCAGCTCATTGCAGAAAGGCAGTTGGATGGATGGCATGGTTTCCCAATGAAATTGGATTCCTAGCTACAAGGGAAAAGAGGGTAACCTGGAAGACTAAACCAGGTTTGTGCAGTTGCAGGAGGAATGGAAAATGGACAGATGAGATGGGCCCGACGGTTGCTATCTCCCTTATTTGTCTCTGGTTCACTTCTCTATTTCTTAATATTTTGACCTTCAACCAACACAATCATACCACTGAAAAAAATGTTTATACAATCGATTTTCTATTGCTAAGATAGTTAAATAAGGTATTAAACTTGACTAGAAGATCCTTAATGACAGGAAGAACAATAATCAGACACAACAATAATCAGAGTAACCTCCACAGATAATTTTGGTATGCTTTTTTGGTGCAAAACCCATAAGTAAAACCAACCCACCGTGTTTGCACCAATGTGGAAAGTTTAATTATTGCCCCCTACTGTACCCTGAAGAGCAGACTCACTGGGTTGTTTAAATATCCTTATATGCTATAATGAATGGCCCCAAAATGTTGGTCCCAAGGGCCTCAGAGAATCTTAATTCACTACTGTGCTTGCCTTGATTTCAGGATATACTTACTGAATATGTATGAGATGGTTTGCATGCAGTTGAGACAGTGCATACAAATAGTCTCATGAACATGGATTAGATATAGCCTGAAAGTGAGCCTGGTTTGCGGCCCTCAAGGATTGTAGTTTGACATCCCTGTTTAATGTGGTAATATAGATAGGATGAGTACTTGATATAGAAGATTTAGACAATGTAGTGGTAGCTGGAGATGTAAATATGTACAGTATTCTGTTGCACTATGTCAATGTAGATGAGTTGAACTTTGTGGATGCTGTAGTGAGCTAAAGGTGTATCAGGGTAGGAGTGCTGTGATTAGTGATAGCAAGGGTTGGACTTCTGAATTTCTCACTTGGGATACATTTTCCTGCCACAGAAAGATGTAGACCACTATTTGTTATTGTTCTTGTGTTGCCCCAACTACCCTACAGGGGCGTATCTGCATGGGGCCACAGGGGCCTGGGCCCCCGCAGATTTCGCCCTGGACCCCCCTACCGTCATTAACCCTCCCCCGCCTACCGCCAACCCTTTCCCCGCCTACCGCGGTCACCTACCCCCAAGATCCGCTCCTGCCGGTTTTTTAAAATATTACTTCAGCTGGCGGGGGACCCCAACCCCCACCAGCCCAGCCGAGGTCTTTAACTTCTTCATCCTCGTGCTGTTCCTGCAATGCATCCTTCCAGTTGGACGGAGTTTGACGTCGCAGCACGTTGTACGTGCAGGACGTCAACGTGCTGCGACGTCAAACTCCGTCCAACTGGAAGGATGCATTGCAGGAACAGCACGAGGATGAAGAAGTTAAAGACCTCGGCTGGGCTGGCGGGGGTTGGGGTCCCCTGCCGGCTGAAGTAATATTTTAAAAAACCGGCAGGAGCGGACCTCGGGGGGTAGGTGACCGCGGTAGGCGGGGAAAGGGTTGGCGGTAGGTGGGGGAGGGTTAACGGCGGGGGGGGGTTATAATGTGCCCCTTCACTCTAGCCCCTGCCCCCCCTACCGCCGAACCTCAGATACGCCCCTGCTACCCTATATATCTAAAACCTTCTTGTTGACATTATGTTTTAAGTCACAATAGTGAGGGAGAAACACCCAGAACAATACCATAGCAAGAAGACACAAGAAGTTGGCCGCAGAAGGATGAGATGAACCACAGGAAGCACACAGAGTCACTGAACTGTTAACTGATGACCCAACATGGACTGTGTTTCAGCTTTTGTCTGCATCAGGGGTCAAATAAGATGATCTTTAATGTAGAAAAAGGGTATGAATGAAATGGACACAAACAATGCCCAATAGCTAACAGACTGCACAACAGAATTTTGTCTTGCCACTTAAACTCCATGCAGCTCTCTATGAAGACAAATTCGGTTTTGCAGTCTGTATAACTGCAGGTGCCTAGATGGTATCAGGTTACTCTGGTATTCTATAATAGAATCTGAGCATCCAGATGTTGATATAGAATAGGCTCTTCCCGTGTGGCATCAGGAAACCTGAAAGGCTCCCACTTATAGAATTGCCACCATAGTGTCATTGTTGTCACCACACTATGGGCCTGATTGCATTACAGGATACCTATATGATAAGACTAAAAAGGTATTTATTTGAAGCCTAATTTATAAAGGCAACGTGGAGAGGCATTTTCGACCGGGGACGCCCATCTCTAAAGGCGCCCATCTCCAAGAGACACATACCCACCCCCCATCCTGTTAGACTGCCACTGAAATGCTTTGATGTTTCACTTATACATACTGTCATCTACCAACATTTGCTTATTTTCGATCTGACGAAGATGGGCAACCTTTGAAAGCTAATCAAAAATGTATTAAGTTATGTCCAATAAAAAAGGTATCATCTTATTTTGTTTTCCATGTTTTATTTTGTTTTATTTCTATTGATTACCTGTAATGTTTCAGAAATTCTGCTATTTAAGGTCCCTCCTCTCCCCCCCCCCCCCCCACCAAGACACTACCAGTGTGTCCCAGTGACGGACAAGAATTACCTGATGAGTTCTTCTACTCTTGGTGTTGAAACTAAAGGGCTTGAGCAGACATCAGGGAGCTTGGGAGTGGAGATTGAGAAACCTGAGACCTAGCCTGACTTTGTATAGACTGCAGAATTCACTGAAAGAGGCAAATTAGCTTAAACAATGGCAGATCTTTTCCATGAGGGGAATAATTAAATGCTACTTCATCAAAGCAAGGTCAGTTTGCAAGCTGCTCTCCCTTGTAACTCAATCATGTTTACCCAATGATGGACCTTTTAATATTGCTGATTCTATCCCCGCTATTGATGTCAGATGCATTTAATGACTGGGCAGAAAAGGCAGAGGCACAGTATTAATTATAGCTTCAGCACGGGATGGATCACAGCTGAAAGAAATACAAATAGCCAATGAAGGTGCTTATATATATTTTTGGGCTAGAATGGGTTAGGGGTGTATGTTGGGAAGGTAGGAGCGGGGGTGGAGGTAACTGAACTTTCATATCAAATTGCAAGCCAGCTGACCTAAGATTTCTGGGGGAGAAAAACAAAATAAACCACAGTGCTTCATAACAATGACCCCGTTGTCCAGGAAACATGGAGGAAGGAGAAAACAAAAAAGCAAGGAATAGTAAGAGTGGCTGCTCATATTCAATCTAAATAATTAAAATGTTCAAATAATCTCACCCCTCCCCTCCCCTCCAATTCTATCCCATCCACCCTTAAGGGACAAACATAAAATCAAATAGTTAAATATGATACATTGACAGAGCAAAGTTCCATCTTTAAGCACAGAGAAGGTTTGAGCTGCTGAAGCCAGGACTGACCTTCGGGTCAACCCTAGTAATCTCATGTAAGAGAACAAGCTTGCACTAAGGGACCCACTTCAGAAAACAAATTGCAGTGCTATGAGGAAGAGCTGGCAGGGAGCACCTGTTTTCTCTGACCCATTGCTCAGTGAAAAAAAATATGATTAATACAAGTTTATTCAGAAGCTAAGGTCTGTAGGTATTACACAGACACACTGAGACAGACATTTCTGCAGGAAACAGAGAAAATGACAACAGATAAAGACCATATGGCCTATCCAGTCTGCCCATCTAGACCAACTACTAAACTCTATAATCCCATCCTCTCCCTCAGAGATCCTATGTGTTGTCCCATGCTTTGTTGAATTCAGATACAGTCCTAGTCTTCACCACCTTCTCTAGGAGGTCATTCCATGCATCCACCACTTCTTCCATAAATGTATTTATTTATTTAGATTTTGCTCACACCTTTTTCAGTAGTAGCTCAAGGTGAGTTACATTCAGGTACACTAGATATTTTTCTGTCCCAGGAGAGCTCACAATTTAAGTTTGTACCTGAGGCAATGGAGGGTTAAGTGACTTGCCCAAGATCACAAGGAGCAGCAGTGGGATTTGAACCAGCCACTTCTGGATTGCAAGACCAGTGCTCTAATCACTAGGCCAGTATTTCTTTATATTGCTGCTGAGTCTGTCCCCTTTCACCTTCACCCTATGACCCCTTGTTCCATCTAGAGCTTCCTTTCAACTGAATGAGGCCGCCTCCTTTACATTTAATCCATGGAGGTAATTAAGGGCTGGATTCTATAAATGGAGCACAAAGATGAGCGATGGAAAGATTGGTTCTAAGCGTGAGTCTATAAAGGGTATGTGCTCTAACTTTGGGCGCCAGACTTATGCCTGCTGTAACCTGGTGTAAATTCTGATGCCCATGTTCAGGAACATTATTCATTAACAAGGCACACAACTTTTCAAAACATCCTTGATACGCGGATGCCCCTTCCAAGGCCATGCTCCTTTGAGTGCACGTGATGGCATTTGGGCGCCCAACATTACAGAATAGCCAGATGCGTGCGCAAATCCCAAATTGGTTCCAATTAACGTCAATAATTGGTTGTTATCATCCAATTATTGCTTGTTAAAGGGCCGTTAACCAATTAAGATGCATGCGCATCTTGGCAGCACACCCAAATTTGGATGTCATATTTAGAATCTGGGGGTAAATGTCCGTATCATATCTCCCTTCTCCCACCTCTTTTCTAAAGAAAGATCTTTAAGTCTGTCCCTATAAGGATAGTTCTATAAGGAGCCCCCTAGATTTAAGCAGCAAGTACATAAGAATAGAAGAACATAGTCATTGCCATACTGGGACAGATTGAAGGACCATCAAGCCCAGTATCCTGTTTCCAACAGTGGCAAATCCAGGTCACAAGTACCTGGCAAGATCGCAGAACAGTAAAATAGATTTTATGTTGCTTATCTTAGAAATAAGCAGTGGATTTTCAGAAGTCCATCATAATAATGATTTATGGAGTTTTCTTTTAGGAAATTATCCAAATCTTTTTTAAACCCTGCTAAAAGTTTACTGCTTTTACCACATTCTCTGGCAATAAATTCCAGAGTTTAATTACACATTGAGTGAGGAAATATATTTTTCCAGTTTGTATTAAATTTACTAGAATTAGAAAAGGTACAGAGAAGAGTGATAAAAGGGATGGGACGACTTCCCTATGAGGAAAGGCTAAAGCGACTAGGGCTCTTCAGCTTAGAGAATAGATGGCTGAGAGAAGATATGATAGCGGTCTATAAAATAATGAGTGGAGTGGAACGGGTAGATGTGAATCTCTTGTTTACTCTTTCCAAAAATACTAGGACTAGGGGAAACGCAATGAAGATACAAAGTAGTAAATTTAAAACAAATTGGAGAAAATATTTCTTCACTCAATGTGCAATTAAACTCTGCAATTCGTTGCCAGAGAATGTGGTAAAAAGTAGTTAGCTTAGCGGGGTTTAAAAAAAGGTCTGGATAGCTTCCTAAAAGAAAAGTCCATAAGCCATTATTAAGATGGACTTGGGGAAAATCCACTGCTTATTTCTAGGGTAAGCAGCATAAAAGGTATTGTACTGTTTTGGGATCTTGCCAGGTACTTGTAACCTAGATTGGCCACTGTTGGAAACAGGATGCTGGGCTTGATGGTCCTTCAGTCTGTCTCAGTATGGCAACATTTAAGTACTTATGACCAGCAGCTCAACTAAACCTTCAGAATATAGACCAAATATTGACTTCATTTTTGTGCATGTGTACCTATTCTATAAACTGGTGTGCGTACATGGGCCCTGATATTCAGACCGTGAGAAATAGCCTGACTGTCTCCCTCGGTCTGTGCTGGACCCAGATGTTTGTCCTGTTTGTCTGTCCTAATTAGATTGTAAGCTCTGTTGAGCAGGGACTGCCTCTTCATGTTCAAGTGTACAGCACTGCGTACGTCTAGTAGCGCTATAGAAATGATAAGTAGTAGTAGTATATTCAATGCTGGGCCGTTTCCAGTGACCGGAATTCACTATCTGGGTTTTTTTCTGCCACTTTGAAAACAACCGGCTATGTTGATATTCAGACATAGCCAGTTATCTTTAAACCAGCCAAAGATATACCAGGGTTTGGCGCGGCCAAATATGACCACCAAACCTGGTTCAAAAATCGGTGGATAACCAGTTATAGCATGTGATATAACTGGTTATCCACCAGTCACTAACTGTGGATATTCAGCGGAGGATAGCTGGGTATCCCCTGCTGAATATCGGCATATAGCTGGTTAAGCACTATTTAACCTGTCAGCATCTGTTCTGACCAGTTAAATAGCGCTAAATATTGGGCGGATGGAGTTTAAATTTAGGCACACCTTATAGAATTGCCCATCAAGATTTGTGACAGCTACTTTTATGCATGGATACATCAGGCCAGTTCTATAAAGAGCCTAACTGAGTGCATACAACACTGGTTTACATGCTTAAGTTGTTTTTTTACATTATTTATTTATTAGGATTTATTTGCCGCCTTTTTGAAGGAATTCACTCAAAGGGGTGTACAGCGAGAAGAAGTCAAAGATAGGCAATAGACAATTACAGCAGTAAAAATATTCAAATTACAATACAAAGTATGGAAACACAATACGCAATGTCAACACAATACGCAATGAAAACATTTTAATAGACAGCATAGGGTGTAATCAAAGATGGAACATCTTTGTAACAAGAATTAGAAAGGTGCATGGACATAATCTACAAACAAGCCTTTTCCAGAGACGGGAAAGCAGTAGAACTAGAGGACATGAATTGAAGTTGCAAGGGGGTCAACTTAGTACGTCAGAAGGTACTTTTTCACAGAGAGGGTGGTGGATGCCTGGAATGCCCTCCCATGGCAGTGGAGACGAAAAGGATAACAGGAGTCATACATGCATGGGATAAACACAAAATATTCCTTTATGGAAACAGAATGGAAGTGAAAAAAATGTAGTGGGTTTTAGATGGCAGCTCCAGTAATAGGGAAATAAGGCCAGACTTCTACAGTCTGTGTCCCAATTATGGCTAGATAGTTCTAGATAGGCTGGAGTGGGGACTTTGACACAATTGCAGTATTGGGGAGCAAAACCAGTTCTTGGCATATTTCTACAGTCTGTGCCCTGATTATGGCTACACAGATCTGGATAGGCTGCAGTGGGCTTTGATGGCAACTCCACAGAAGCGTAACCATGTGAGGGTGTGTGGGAGGGGGAGCGAAAGTGACTTCCGACAGCACTGGTGCTTAATTTAAATGCGACAAATTGTGTCAAAAATAGGGGCCAGTGCGGTCGGAAGTCTGTTTAGGGGAGCACCTGCTTCCCTGGTGTGGTGACCTACCTATCTACGCCTCTACCACTCCAGTAGTTAAGGAATAAGACCAGTGCTGGGCAGACTTCTACAGTCTGTGCCCTTAAAATGGCAAGGACAGATCAAGAAAAAGTATGCATTGGTTATATCACCTCATACGGTATCCTATGAGTTTATCTTCTTGGGCAGACTGGGTGGACCGTGTGTGTAATGCATTGTATACATGAGACATGCATACACTGTTCTGTTAATAAAGGTACAAAGGAGGCATGTGTATTCAGACAGCATAGATGTGTGCTATACATTCTTAGAAATATATGATGTGGACATACAGGTGGGAATTTTATAAGTGGCGCTCAAAATTTGGTGCCGGAAAAAAATCAGTACTAAGGGCCAGATTCACCCTCCAATTTCTGCGCCTCAGATCTTCCTCTCTCAGATCATCACCTGATCACCTTCACACTTCATCACCCTCCCCCTCAGCCCCGCCCTACACTAACCACTACTTTCAGGAATCTCCAGGCCGTTGACCCTCCCACCTTATCCTCTAGTATCTCTAATCTCCTCCCCTCCATCATGTCCTCCGAGTCTGTCGATAAAGCTGTCTCCGCTTACAATGCCACTCTCTCATCTGCTCTGGATACCCTTGCACCATCCATCCCCTGTCCCACAAGACGAACTAATCCCCAGCCCTGGCTAAGCCCCTGCATCTGATACCTTCGCTCCTGCGCCCGATCTGCTGAACGCCTCTGGAGGAAATCTCACACCCATTCAGACTTCATTCATTACAAATTCATGCTATCCTCCTTCCAGTCCTCCCTATTCCTTGCCAAACAGGACTATTACACCCAACTAACTAATTCCCTCAGCTCCAACCCTCGTCGTCTCTTCGCCACCCTTAACTCCCTCCTCAAAGTGCCCTCTGCTCCCACCCCCCCTCACTCTCCTCAATCACTGGCGGACTACTTCCGCGATAAGGTACAGAAGATCAACCTCGAATTTACTACCAAACCACCTCCTCCTCTAACCCATCCCCTCAACCAACCAACCCAGGCCTCCTTCTCTTCTTTTCCTAATATCACTGAAGAGGAAACTACCTGCCTTCTTTCCTCCTCGAAATGCACCACCTGTTCCTCTGACCCCATCCCCACCAACTTACTTAACACCATCTCTCCTACCGTCACCCCCTCCATCTGCCATATCCTCAACCTCTCTCTCTCCTTCGCAACCGTCCCTGACACCTTCAAACATGCTGTAGTCACACCACTCCTCAAAAAACCATCACTTGACCCTACCTGTCCCTCCAACTATTGCCCCATTTCCCCCCTACCCTTCCTCTCCAAGATACTTGAACACACCGTTCACAGCCGCTGCCTCGATTTTCTCTCCTCTCATGCCATCCTTGATCCGCTTCAAACTGGTTTTCGCCCTCTACACTCGACAGAAATGGCACTCACTAAAGTCTGTAATGACCTGTTCCTTGCCAAATCCAAAGGTCACTATTTCATCCTCATCCTCCTCGACCTATCCGCGGCTTTTGACACTGTCAATCATAACTTACTTCTTGCCACACTGTCTTCATTTGGGTTCCGGGGCTCTGTCCTCTCCTGGTTCTCCTCTTATCTCTCCCACCGTACCTTCAGAGTACGCTCTCATGGATCTTCCTCCACCCCCATCCTGCTCTCTGTTGGAGTTCCTCAGGGATCTGTCCTTGGACCCCTTCTCTTGTCGATCTATACCTCTTCTCTGGGCTCGCTGATTTTATCCCATGGCTTCCAATATCATCTCTATGCCGACGACACCCAGCTTTATCTCTCCACACCAGACATCACTGCGGAAACCCAAGCCAAAGTATCTGCCTGCTTATCCGACATTGCTGCATGGATGTCCAACCGCCACCTGAAACTGAACATGTCCAAGACAGAGCTTATTGTCTTTCCACCCAAACCCACCTCTCCCCTCCCTCCACTCTCAGTAGATGGCACCCTCATCCTCCCAGTCTCATCTGCCCACAACCTCGGAGTCATCTTCGACTCCTCCCTCTCCTTCTCCACGTATATCCAGCAGATAGCCAAGACCTGTCGCTTCTTTCTCTATAATATCAGCAAAATTCACCCTTTCCTCTCTGAGCACACCACCCGAACTCTCGTCCACGCTCTCATTACCTCTCGCCTTGACTACTGCAACCTACTGCTCACTGGCCTCCCACTTAGCCATCTATCCCCCCTTCAATCCGTTCAGAACTCTGCTGCGCGTCTTATCTTCCGCCTAGACTGATATACTCATATCACCCCTCTCCTCAAGTAACTTCACTGGCTTCCAATCAAGTACCGCATACAGTTCAAGCTTCTCCTACTAACCTACAAATGCACTCAATCTGCAGCCCCTCACTTCCTCTCTACCCTTATCTCCCCATACACTCCTACCCAAAACCTCCACTCACAGGACAAATCCCTCCTCTCTGTTCCCTTCTCCACCATCGCCAACTCCAGGCTCCGCCCTTTCTGCCTTGCCTCTTATGCTTGGAATAAACTTCCTCAGCCCACACGCCAAGCCCCCTCCCTGCCCATATTCAAATCCTTGCTCAAAGCCCATCTCTTCAATGTCACCTTCGGCACCTAACCATTTCACCTCTACCCAGGAATCTAGACTGCCCCAATTTGACTGTCCGCACATACTGTCCATTAGATTGTAAGCTGACTTCACATGTTGTCCATTAGATTGTAAGCTACTTTGAGCAGGGACTGTCCTTCTTTGTTAATTGTACAGCGCTGCGTAACCCTAGTAGCGCTTTAGAAATGTTAAATAGTAGTAGTAGTAGTAGTAGCAATATAAGGTGCCTAAAAATCCATGTGGTAAACATTTCTGCCTAAGCATTTTTATTTATTTAGATTTTGCTCACACCTTTTTCAGTAGTAGCTCAAGGTGCGTTACATTCAGGTACTCTGGATATTTCTCTGTCCCAGCAGGGCTCACAATCTAAGTTTGTACCTGAGGCAATGGAGGGTTAAGTGACTTGCCAAAGATCACAAGGAACAGCAGTGGGATTTGAACTGGCCACTTCTGGATTGCAAGACCAGTTCTCTAACCACTAGGCCACTCCTCTGTCAGATGCTTGTGTAAATTTTATTGGGTACCAATTAGTATCAATAATTGTTTGTTGGAACCCAATTATTGACTTTAATTGGCTCCTTAGAGTGCAGAAATGCTTGTGCGCAAATCTAGACACCATATATAGAATCCGGGGGACAGTATTTTGGGTATAATGAGTGTAAAGGAGGCATACATATATCTCTGATACATAGTGCAAGATACTGTACTTGTCTGATGTTCGCATGCTGTTCTATGTCAAAATGTATACATAATTTGCTGTATCCATGAGATGTATATAAATACAGGGTTGATTGATTGTTTATTTGGTTCTTTCTATACTACCCTTCTGTAGACCAATCAGGGGGCTTTACAGGCTAAAAACAAAGTATGAAAAGAAATACAATTTCTTCTTCCTCAGTAAAGCAATAGCAATAGAATCGAGAGCGAGCAAGAGAGAGAGAAAGGGTTGAGAAGAGAGGGAGGGGAGATGGGGGGGGGGGGGGATGAGAAAAGGATTCAGGCTGTTCTGCTGCCAGAGTCACAGCCTCTCAAGTTGCCTCTTCTCCAGAAAATACCAATGAGAAAACAAAATGTGTTTTTAAAGCTGATTTGAATCTTGGGTAGCACAGTTCCCCAGGTACGGTTGTTGGTTATTGATGAATATTTGCAGAACGCTGTGACTTTCAGCAATAAAATAACAAGTTAGTTGTGCAAATCCTTGCAACACAGTGCAGCCTGAATCCGACTCCTAGGATCAGCGCTGTGTTGGACCTGTTCAATTTCTGCTGCCCTGCAAGAACTGCAAACCATGGTTACCATCTGGTTCTCTAATCTGTCATACCCCTTGGTTATCATCTGGTTTTCCTCTTTTACTCCCTGGTTAACATCTGGTTCCCTTGCCCAAGGGCTAATGTCTGGTTAATGCTGGCAGCTTTCATATTCTTTATACCTCGATTAACGTCCAGAGTTATTGACTGCATAGCCCCATAGTTAACATTTGGTTCTCTTGCCTACTATATCTCATGGCGAACATCTGGTTCTCCTCTCTACCTTATTCCATAGTTAACATCTGGTGCTTCTTCCTACCTTATCCCACAGTTCAAATCTGTTTTTTCTGTCTGCAGTAATCAAAGCTAGTAGTTAACATTTAATATTCTACCTGCAGTAACCCCATGGTTAACTGCTAGCTCGCCTATCTGCTTTACCCTCTGGTTATTGTGTTTCTTTCTGTCATACTCCAAAATTAACATCTAACTCCCCTGTTTTAATCCAGCCCGAAAGTTGTTGTATGCTTCTACTGTCTGTCTTAATCCCATAGTCAAAGTTTGATGCCTGCCTTACTCCCTGATAATACTGTGTGTTCCTGTCTGTCTTATTTCATATTTCTTTCTGCTTTGCTCCAAAGTTAGGGGGTAATTTTATAACAGGGTGCTTGGGTTAAGTGAGTAGGAAGATACCTACTTTGGTGTTATTTTGTAAAGACACGCAGATGCCTGTGTCACTAATGCAAATCCAGCAGCAATAGTGCCTAAATTGAAGGCCTGCTTGAGAACAGGTGAAAATAGTTCATAGAGATATGCTCATAAATCGAAACTCCATCCATGCCCTGCCTTAACACCACCCCAAGCACACTTTAACACAAAGTTGTGCCTGGGGCAAATGATCTTAAGGGCCATGCCCCTGCCCCGCAGTCTGCCCTCTCTATCCCTCTCCCCCTTGCCTGCTTACTGGCATCTCTCTCCCCTCCCGCACACAGGCTGGCATCCTTTACCCTTCTCCCTCCTCCCCTTCAGCAGTCCTCCATCATTTCTGTAGGCAGCGTCAATAAGGAGAACAAGCTGCCTCTGGCTGGCCCTGGAAGTATTTCCTCTGCTGTGTCTCACCTACGCAGACACAGGAAGTTGTGTCAGAGGAGGCAGGACATAGCAGAGGGAACGCTTCCGGGGCTAGACTGAGGCAGCTTGCTCTTCTTATTGATGCTGCCAGCAGTCCGCAGAAATGATGGAGGACCACTGAAGGGGAGAAGGGAAGGATGACAGCGATATCGGACTGCGGAGGGCACTTCTAGGTTTTCATGGATGGCAAGGGGCATAGGGAATTGCGGCCCTGATTTAACAGTATGTTCTGGTTTGTACTGCATGTATTTTTAGCTGTGACCTAATTTTATAAGATCCATTTATTTGCTTGAAACAGCACTTTAGGTGTTAGAATGGTTTAAAAAATTATGTCTGATGCTAATCTCCCTCATTCAGTAGTCAGTATCTGGCATCCATGTCCATCATTACCCTGTCCATAGTAGAGAGTTGCATGGGGACAGAAATCTAACCCGTCCTGCTGGAATCTTACAAATCCCCACCCGAACCTACTACTACTACTACTACTACTACTACTATTTAGCATTTCTATAGCGCTACAAGGCATACGCAGCGCTGCACAAACATAGAAGAAAGACAGTCCCTGCTCAAAGAGCTTACAATCTAATAGACAAAAAATAAAGTAAGCAAATCAAATCAATTATTGTGTACAGGAAGGAGGAGGGTAGGTGGAGGCAGGTGGTTACAAGTGGTTACGAGTCAAAAGCAATGTTAAAGAGGTGGGCTTTCAGTCTAGATTTAAAGGTGGCCAAGGAAGGGGCAAGAAGTAGGGGCTCAGGAAGTTTATTCCAGGCATAGGGTGCAGCGAGACAGAAGGCGCAAAGTCTGGAGTTGGCAATAGTGGAGAAGGGAACAGATAAGAAGGATTTATCCATGGAGCGGAGTGCACGGGAAGGGGTGTAGGGAAGGACGAGTGTGGAAAGATACTGGGGAGCAGCAGAGTGAGTACATTTATAGGTTAGTAGAAGAAGTTTTAACAGGATGCGAAAACGGATAGGGAGCCAGTGAAGCGACTTGAGGAGAGGGGTAGTATGAGTAAAGCGACCCTGGCGGAAGACGAGATGGGCAGCAGAGTTTTGAACCGATTGGAGAGGGGAGAGGTGACTAAGTGGGAGGCCAGCAAGAAGCAGATTGCAGTAGTCTAAACGAGAGGTGACAAGGGTGTGGATGAGGGTTTTGGTAGAGTGCTCGGAAAGAAAGGGGCGGATTTTACGGATGTTGTAAAGAAAGAAACGACAGGTCTTGGCGGTCTGCTGGATGTGAGCAGAGAAGGAGAGAGAAGAGTCAAAGATGACCCCAAGGTTTCGAGCCGAGGAGACAGGGAGAATGAGAGAGCCATCAACAGAAATAGAAAACGGGGGGAGTGGGGAGGTGGGTTTGGGGGGAAAAATGAGAAGTTCGGTTTTGGTCATGTTTAATTTCAGGTGGCGTTGAGACATCCAGATAGCAATGTCAGACAAGCACGCTGAAACTTTAGTTTGGATGCAAGGTGAGATATCAGGGGTAGAAAGGTAGATTTGAGAGTCATCAGCATAGAGATGGTAGGAAAAGCCATGGGATGAGATTAATGAACCAAGGGAAGAAGTGTAGATAGAAAAGAGGAGGGGACCAAGAACAAAACCCTGAGGTACGCCGACAGGCAGAGGGATAGAAGTAGAAGAGGATCCACCAGAGTGAACACTAAAGGTGCGGAGGGAGAGGTAGGAAGAGAACCAGGAAAGGACAGAGCCCTGGAATCCAAGTGAGGACAGGATATCAAGGAGTATGCTGTGATCGACAGTGTCAAAAGCAGCGGAAAGATCAAGAAGAATGAGGATGGAATAGAGACCTCTGGATTTAGCCAGTAATAGGTCATTGGAGACTTTAGTAAGAGCAGTTTCGGTTGAGTGGAGAGGGCGAAAACCAGATTGTAGTGGGTCAAGAATAGCATGCGAGGAGAGAAAATCAAGGCAGCGGCGGTGAATAGCACGCTCAAGTAATTTGGAGAGAAAAGGGAGGAGGGAGATGGGTCGGTAATTAGAGGGACAAGTAGGGTCGAGTGAAGGCTTCTTAAGGAGAGGTGTGACCACAGCATGTTTAAAGGCAGTAGGGACAATTGCAGTGGAAAGTGAGAGGTTGAGAATGTGACAGATAAAAGGAATAAGAACAGGTGAGATGGCATTAAGAAGGTGGGTGGGAATGGGATCAGAGGAACAGGTGGTACATTTTGAGGAAGAAAGGAGAAGTGTAGTTTCCTCTATAGTAACTTCAGGAAAGGAGGAAAAAGAATGAGGGGAAGGAGAGAGAGGGGAACGGACTAGTGGAGGGAGAGGTGGCGAGGTAGAGAATTCAAGGTTTATCTATTGAACCTTGTCGTGAAAGAACCCACAAGAATTTAATCCATCCCCACTCATCCCCTCAAGAATTTAATGGTACCTGACAAAAAATTCCATTCGGCTCTCTCTGTCTCTGGGTTCGAGCCGCAGCTCTGCAGGTAAGGAAGAAATATGGAATTTGGAAGTTGGAACACTCTGGTGCGCACAAGTAAGGCTCATCTCTGATTCGCTGGAACTGAGTGCTGAGAGGTTGCCACATGCACACATCAATAGGTCAGGTGAAAGAGCTGAGGCCTGTGCATCAGCCCGGGAACAGAGAAGGTTAATGGAAGACTATCTACATAATGTGCTATTAAAGCAAGGAGGAGGCAGCACTCAAAGAACTTGGTACTTGGTAGGTGAGAGGCTGGCACAGGTGCAGCTTACACTTCCATGGGAACCCCGCAGGAACTGCTTCTGTCCCCACGGGAACCCCATAGGAACTGCTTCCATCCCCATGGGAACACTGTAGTGCCGGAAGGGATTCCTGTGGGATTCCTGTTAACCCCGTACTTGTCCAGGTCTCTAGTCCACAGTTCCCATCTGATCATCTGATTTGCCCCACTTCAGCCCTGTACACTCTTAATTTTGTATACTGTGGCTATAATTATTTCTGTTAAGCCTAGCACCCCCCCCCCCCCCCGACTAGAATAAGGCAGGTATATGTGCGGTCAGCTCAGCTGCCTCTGATTCCCCCCCCCACCCCCTCCTTCTCTCTCTCTCTCTCTCTCTCTCTTTCAGATCCATCCTTGCCTTCCTTTGCCTGCCACTTTCCACTCTCCAGGAATGCTCCCTGCTCTGCCTGTGAAAGTGTACAAAGTGTCAACCTCAGCTTAGTTTTTAACCTGGAGTGATAGCTTTACTGATTTCCCACTTTACTACTCTTGTTAATGAATTTTTAATCTTCTTAATGACATTAAACACGGAAAGTAATTAAGGAAAACAAGTTTGAAACTGCTGACTTAAACCCTTTATTCAGAACTATTTAATGTAGAATTAATTTGGTTTTACCCATTATTCAAATGAAAGCATTACCTTTTCATGCATTGGAATTTTTTAAAAATATTTTATTCCTTTTAAATTTATTACTTGTCAGTGATGTCATCAAGTGATTCCACAGACAGCTTCCTGATCTCCCATATTGCCTTTAACCTTATCCCTAATAACTCTCATGGATTATGCTGTGAAAATTCAATAGAGTCTTGGAATTGTACTTAACAATAGTAGCCAAGATTCATCAGTTATTACCGCTGTTGTTTAATAGAAAAAAATAGCCATATAGAAGGGACCTTTGCAGTCCAGCAAGCTTGCAGTTTTAAACATTCATTAGTGCAACAAAGGTATCATCAGGGAATATTTTAAGAGATCAATTGCATAGTGGCTTGAGCCATTCCAGATTGTACTCTGAGCTTAATTAGGCACACCTAAAGGGCTTTTTTTCCCCTGCAAAGATACAGCCAAAGGCTCCTAACCTCTCAGGTATGGCTAATTAAGCTCTCAGCAAAGCTGTAATGACTCACAGTGCTGCATAATGAAAGCCTGTGAATATCAAAGCTATCCACCTACTTTCATATTTTTCTTTTAGGTAGCTAGTGCTTAGTAGGCAAGCAGGATATTTCCTCTGTGACTGAATTGTACAACACCACTCTGTTTCTGTGAATGACTTCTAGAACACCTTTTTTTATCTCTCTGTATGACTTCTAGAATATCTGTGAGACTGACTTCTAGAATGCCTGTCTGTGAACTGACTTCTAGAATGCTTATCTCTGATTGAAATCTAGAAAACATTTGGTGTATATGTCTGCCTTCTAGAATGCCTCTCTGTATGGTTGTCTTCTACAACATCTCTCTTTGTATCTGTTTTCTAGAATACCTGTGTGTGACTCAATTCTAGAACACCTTTCCTTGTCTCCATGTATGACTTCTAGAATGCCTATGTCTGACTTCTAGAATGTCTGTATGTGTGACTGACCTCTAGAACACCACTCTTTGTTTCTATCTTCAAGAATGCCTGTGTGTCTTATTTCTAGAACATCTGTCTTGAATCTGTCTGTCTTCTAGAATGCCTCTCTGTGCCTGACTTCCAGAACATATCTATTTCTGTCTGCTTGTCTTCTATAATGTCTTTCTGTGTGACTGAATTTTACAGTGCCTGTCTGTGTGAATGCCTTCTAGAACATCCCTCTATGTATCGATCTGGTTTCTAAAATTGCTATTTCTGTGACTTCTAGAACAACTTTATTTGTCTGTATGATTTATAGAATGCCTGTGTATGACTTCTAGAATACCTGAGTGACTGATTTCTAGAATGCCTGTCTGTGTAACTGACTTCTAGAATGCCTATCACTGACTGAGTTCTAGAAAACATTTTGTGTATATGTCTGACTTCTAGAATGCCTCTCTGTATGTATGACTTTTACATCTCTCTTGAGGTCTGCTTTCTAGAATACAAGTTTGGGAATGAATTCTAGAACACCTCTCCTCGTGTCTCTGTATTAATTCTAGAATGCATACAGTATATCTGACTTCTAGAATGTCTGTATGAGTGACAGACCTCTAGAACACACTCTTTGTTTCTGTATGTCTTCAAGAATGCCTTTCTGTGTGTCTTCTAGAACATCTCTATTTCTGTCTGTCTCTCTTCTAGAATACCTATGAATGAATTCTGGAATGGCTTTATAGGTGAATGGCCTCTAAAACACTTATTTTTGTGTCTGTGTGTCTTCTAGAACATCTGTTTGTGGGACTTACTTCTTGAATGCCTTTCTATGTGATTGACTTCTAGAATGCCTGTCTCTGTGACTGAATTCTAGAACACCTCTCTTTAAGTCCCTGTATGTCTTCTAGAATACCTATGTCTGAATTCTAGAATGCATTTCTGTGTGACTGAATTCTAGAACACCTTTGTGTCCCTGTCTGACTTGTAGAATGTCTGTCTGTCTGAATTCTAGAACACCTCTCTTTGTGTCTTTTTGACTTCTAGAAAGCCTGTATGTTTGGCTGACCTCTATATCACCACTTTTCGTTTGTGTCTGTCTTCTCTCCAGGTTCTATTTTACATATTATTTACATCTGTTTTGCTGATGTAATGATTAGAACGATTCAAATTCTACCTTTTTTAGTGCTTTTTTTTAGACTGTCCTTTCAGACATCGCCAGTCGCTGCCATCTAAATGCCGCCGAAGTAGCCTTTTTTTATTATGTGCACTTTATTTAGCTCTCATGTTATAATACTCTTCTGACCACAGCGTTCTTACCTTTTTGGTACAGATTTTTATTTTTATTTTTCTTCCCTTAGTAGGTTGTCGTTTTTACTACTTTTTCACCATGGCTCCGTATATCATCCAGCAGCACGTTTTTCCATTTTTCTTTTTTACTTACGTTTTACACAATCATGTTGGCGCACTTTGGACTTGGTTTGCTTCCACCCTTGTGTGCTTTGCTTGCTTCTTTGTGGAAGACGTGGACCCCCTTCTTTGTTTTCCTTGGCACACTTTGTTTTCACAGCCGCTGTTCTACACATGCACATATAAACCTAGAACTGGCAGCAATCCATAGCTGGTTTTTTTCGGGATAGTCACGCTTCACCCAGCACTATTCTAATATACCTTTGATATGTCTACAGAATCTTTGATGTCATCAAGATGCCCTTTTTTTATTTTGTTTTTTTTCACAATATCATCCAACAATGATGACAGAATAACACGCGTCACTTACATATTTCATTTACATACACACACCTCTCAATGGGCAGCATAGCCAAACGTCGCACTTATGGGCTCGGTGGCATTTTATCTCACTTCATTTCCTAGACACCCCTTATACATTTCCAAACGCTGCACTTCTGGGTTTGGCTACATTTTATCTCACTTTATTTCTGAGACACTCCCTTACACATCTTATGTTTATTTATATACATTTTGATACATCACATTTTTGTGTACAGATCTCTCCTAATTGTAGAATACATTTACATCACTCTCACTTTTTCTCCTGTTCTTATTAGTTTATTTATTTGGCTTACTCAAATAGCTCACCTTTAACAGTACACGGAAGGGCATTTTCGACAGAACGTCTAAATGAGAATTTGGACGTTTTACAAAAATGTCCAAATTCTGAACAGGAAAGGTCATTTTCGAAAAAGATAGACGTCTATCTTTTGTGTTCGAAAATACTATGGACGTCTTGTGATTTGGACGTCTTTTTTTGGTCCATTCTCGAACAAAAAAACATCCAAATGCAAAACGTCCAAAGAAAATATACTTAATACCTTACTAATCTACAGGGTCCTTTTACTAAAATGTGGTAAGGTTTTACACTTAATTGTTGGAGGTATATTCCAAAACAGTTACCACACAAAAAAAGTTTTACCATGAGATAAGTGCAGCTGCAGATTGTGCTGATGCTCTTACCACCTCCTATTATAGAGGTGGTAAATGCATTCACACTTACAACACCAGTGACCATGTGCTAACTGCAATTCTCAATCCATACTCATTTCTCATTCATAACCCATTTATAGTTTATTAGAATTTACTATACCGCTCAACCTAACTTGCAGACCTGAGTGGTTCACAAAACTAAGGGTACATAAATAGGCAGAAAGGAACTACAATGTAGACAGGAAAGGAATAAATCATATGCATGTAAGAAGGAGGCACAAGCTATAGCACAGCGAATATGAAAGGCCATAGAAGGCAAAAAGGGAAAGGAGATGAGGGAATGAGTGGGGAAAGGAGATGAGGGAATGAGAGGGGAGAGGAAGAAAAGCCATGAGTCTGAATTTGATTCCTCTTATAGTGAATCGGGGAACATTAAAGGCTTGATTAAAAAGCCAGGTTTTTATAGCAGTGTTGAAATTTTTGAAGGCTGATTCGGGAGGAATGGTTAGCAGAAGAGAATTCCAATAAAAAGAAGCAGCAAAGGCCACGGCTGCGACGTTAGTTGCAACCGTGGCTTTACCTCCAGACAAACAATGGATATTCCAGATGTTTTTTAAACATAAGGAAAAAACATTTTTGGGTCTACGTATTTCCTTATTTCTGGATTTCTCAAGAGAGACACAAAGAAGAAGGAAACAATTTCTCATACTGAAACCAGCAGCAATACAAGCAGGTGGTACCTTTTTTCTGAGATACCCCTGCAAGTGCATAATAAGGTTTGATACTACTAAATATACCTTTATAGATTCATCTCAGCATAGGCGGTCGGTGGCCCAACTGTTTGGGGAGGCTAAAGGGGGTGGGGTTAGGGGTGGGGCCAGGGACGGGGCTTACATCTATAATTGTCTGACAACACAGAAAAAAATAAGTAAAAATAAGTCACTAATACCTTTTATTAAATTTAGATATTAAATATGTATCATATATCAAAGAATAAAGTGGTTGCTCAAAGCATGTACTAACCACAATTGCTCAACTGCAAAACACTATGCACAAATTTGTGCAAAAACACACTCATAAACCTTACTGTACCATAACACTGGGCAGACCCTAATAAACCAATATACCACCCATACGGAAAATGCAGACCGTCAACAATATGAAACAAGGGATCATAATATCACAATTCTCATGTAGAGCCACAAAACACCCTTTTAGAGTGGAAAGTGTTCATAATGAGCTCCTTTTATGAACGACTATATGTAGATCCTTCAAGAGGTAGTGTGTCATGATTTAGGCTCTAAACCCCTTTCTGATGATTTGGTGCCACCTCAGTAAGGCCAATACACAATTTCTCCACTGCAAAACACTATACACAAACTTGTGCAAAAACACACTCATAACCTTACCAAACCATAACAGTACTAATTCCAAGGACAGGACGAGCTACAACCTTATGCGTGGAAAGGCAGCACTGTAATTACACCGGGCTCTAAAACACCAGTGCACAACCTAGTGAAACAAAAAAAAAACCAAAAAGGCTGCAAATACTACACGCTAGCAGAATACTGCACCTTGATCACACATGAAAAACACATGACACAACAGATATGAAGGCAAAATACTGAACTGGAAAGTTACCTCAAGAAGTCAGACTCAGCACGCAGCAATACTAGAAAAATTGAAACTTACATGCAAAACATCACAAATGCATAATTCCAAAAGCTGACATATTCCAGTTAATAAATTCTGAAAATACTTTTTTCTACCTTTGTTGTCTGATCATTTAGTTTTTCTATTCGCTTTGGTCCCAGTGTCTTCTGTTTTATGCAGTGTCTTCTTTCCATTTGATATTTTTTCTCTCACCATGTCCACCATCCTCCTGTGTCCTTATGCGTCCTGTCTACCATCTGTAGCCCTTTCCCTATCCTTTCTCCACTTTAAACATCTACCCTCAAAGTGTTTCAATCCAACCCTTAAATTCAGCCATTTTCCCTCCATCCATATCCAGCATTTCTCCTTTCTGTCCCTGGATCCACAATCTCCCTCTTTTTCTCTTTCCCCTCTAGTGTATATCTATCCCTCCCTCTCATCCATCCCCATGTACAACCTCTCTTCCCTCCTTCTTCTCTCCCACTGCCCATATCACTCTCAGTATCTCCTTTCCTTGCACCCTGGGCCCAACATCTATCTCTTTCTTCCTCTTCCTTCCCCTTATAGCATCCCTCCCATCCCCATACAGCATCTCTCTCTCTCTGTCTCCCTCCATCCCACATCCATGTTCAACATTTCCCCTTTTCTCTTGCTGTGCATCTGTCCCTCCGTCCTCCTTCACATCCAGCATTTCTCCCTCTCTCTCCCCATGCATCTCCCCCCAACATTTCCCACCTCCCTCTCTCACTTCTACCAGCCAGTATGCTGCCTCGGTCCCTGACTCCCTAATGCATTCTTATCTTCACCCGTACCCGTCGCCGTGAGCGCTGCCTCACTGCCTGCCATTCATTCTCACAGGCAGCTCCGTTCCCACTCCCCTTTGCCGCGTCCACTCCTCTGGCTCTCTTTGATGCACTTCCTGAAGTGCATCAGAGAGAGCCGGAGGAGTAGACGCGGCAAAGGGGAGCAGGAACGGAGCTGCCTGTGAGAATGAATGGCAGGCAGTGAGGCAGCGCTGACGGCGACGGGTACGGGTGAAGATAAGAATGCTTTAGGAAGTCAGGGACCGAGGCAGGCAAATTGCGAGGGGATGTTGGGTGGGCCCTGGCGGGGGGTTGGGGTCACGTGCGAGGGGGGGGGCAAGGAGAGCTGCCAGTCGGGGACTCCCCGATGGGGAGAGCAGGAAGGACGGTGGGAGAGCTCCCTGGCTGCTGCGGAAGCCCTGCGTTTGTGAGGGCAGCAGCCAGGGGAACGTCAAGATTGGGCTGGGGAGGCTTAGCCTCCCCAAGCCTCTTATACGGAGCGCCTATGCATCTCAGCTCTCAACACTCATTGCCTTCAAGACAACTTCTGGAGCTTTATAAAAAAAAAATGTAACACCAGTCTTTTCGCAAATGCTGTTTCCTCTGATTTTTTCTTTATTTAATTCCTCTGTTTTGATTTTGGAATACCTAATTGAGGACTTGAGTGATGTTTGCAATATTTAAAGAAAGTAATTTAATTTAAAAAATGTCTTTATATTTATCACTTTCTTTCAAGAATGTAAGCATGAAAATAATATTGTAAACTATAAATAAAATAATAAAAAATAAAAAAAAGAAGCAGCAAAGAAAAAGGCACGATGTCTAGTAAGCTTATGGGCTTAGGAGAACCAGGCAATGATCATTAATCAACCGCAGAAAATGAGCCGGAGAATATGGAATGGTCAGTGATGCTAGGTAATCTGGAAGACCTAAGTTGTAGGTTTTGAATGCCAGTATGAGTAACTTGAAGATCATCCATTTCTCAATAGGGAGCCAATGAAATTTCTAGAATAAGGGAGATACATGATCGAACTTATGTGCATGAGTTATTAATCTTATAACAGTGTTTGTATAGATTTTAGTCTTTTTAGGTTTGTCTGCAAGCAGCCGAGGTAAATTATATTGCAATAGCCAAGCCTATTTATTAACAATGAAAGGCCATGGGAATGAAAAGTCTCTTGACTGAAGTATTGCCAGACTGACCACAATTGTCAAAGGATCAGAAAACTGGTTTTTGGCTAAATGGGAGATTTGCTGAGTGAAAGTGAGATGAGAGTCAAGTATTACTCCCAAATACCAGAAAGAGTTAACTGGCTGAATGGAAGTACCGCAGAGAATTAGAGGGGTGGAAGGAATAGATACCACTCCCCCCCCCCCCCCCATGAACCAGCATGCAACCCATCCATTTCCCATGGCCATAACAAGCTATGAAGTTATTGCTGGACAAATGGTGCCCAAAAGATTCAAGTTTATTGAAATTTTTCTACCCTGCCCAACAGAAAAACTATCTGGGTGGCTTACAATCTAAGTAAAAAGAGAGGGAGGGGAAGCAACTAACAAGAACAGACATGGTACAAAAGGAATAGGGTGGGACTACAATGAAAAATAGATAAGTAGAGAAGATGAAAAAAACTAAAAAGGAGGGGATACAGTTTTCCAGATAAGTGTGGTCTCATCCGTAAAAGTTAAAAAAAAGCGTCCTGAAAGAGAAACATTTTAAGTTCAGCTTTAAAAAGTGGCGATGAAGTGATCTGTCTGAAATGAGAGGGTACAGAATTTCGTAATTTAGGACCCTGAAATGAAAACATGACATGTCTACTGTGTGAAAGATCTACATGAAACTAGTATTCTATAAAGGATGCTCTGCACAAAGCATTATTTATAGAATAGCGCTCAGTGTGGATTCCTGCACCCAACTTTAGGGACCAGCATTTACGCCTACTGAAACCTGATGTAAATGCTGACACCTAATTTTCAGCAGTTGGGCACACAAATCACAGTATTCTGTAATATAATATAGTGCCTAACTTCTAGGAATGCCGCCTGATCTGCCCATACCCCTAAAAAAACAGAAGGTAACTGAACAATAAGGTCCCACAGGACAAGCAATAACACACAAGGAAGTGGGAACGGAGGAAGGTTAGACAAACCTTAGGAATAATACAATTGAAATTTATTGCTTTAAATATGTACAAAAGTAACATAAAATCAATACTCAAAAAATATAATACAATGTACAATGAAAATTCAGTAATATACATTAAAAATAATGTCAATACTCAAGACTCTCAGTAATGAACATTAAAAATATCATCAATACTCAAGACTCGACATGGCACCATGTTTCGGCATGTAACGTGCCTGCCTCAGGAGTCATGTTTTATCATTGTTTCATTTTTTTTGCTTTTATTGTAGACTCTTGAGGCAGGCACATTACATGCTGAAACACGGTGCCGTGTCGAGTCTTGAGTATTGACATTATTTTTATAATGTATATTATGGAGAGTACTGATTTTATGTTACTTTTATACATATTTTAAGCAATAAATTTCAATTGTATTGTTCCTAAGGTTTGTCTAGCCTTCCTCCATTCCCACTTCCCTGCCCATACCCCTGCCATGGTCATGCTCCTTTTGCGTTGCATGCTAGAAAATTTAGATGCCAATGTCGTAGAAAGGTGCATAGGGCAGGTGCATGTGCAAATGCAAATTGTTGCCAATTAACTCTAATTATTGATTATTAACCCCTTGCTAGCTTATTAATTTGGGCATGCATTTGCCCTGCATGCCCAAATTCGGGTTACCTATATAGAATCCAGAATACATTGAGCCATGAATTAACAAGTACCTCAGCAGTGCAATAACAATTATATGTGTTAATTTATGTGGTCATAACATAACATAGCACATGGACTTGTATGCCACTATGTCCTTACAGTTCTAAGTGGCTAACAAATAAGAAACTAGGACAGTGGTTCCCAAACCTGGTCCTGGAGAATATTCATGAGATAGATTTGCATGAGGTGGAGGAACTGTATGCAAATCTCTCTCATGAATTGTGGATATCCTGAAAACCTGACTGGCTGGGATGCTTCCAGGACTAGTTTTGGGAATTGCTGAGCTAAGGCATAACCCAGGAAAAGCATTTAAAAAAATACAAAAGCTAAACTAAATTACAGAATATTGTTTAATACAATTTTCCTAAATAACCAAGTTTTAGTTGTTTTGCTAAAATGCAAATAAGACTGAGAATTGTAGAAATGCCCAAGAGTGTTCTAATAAATTCATCCTTTTTTTCTCTTTAACTGATGGAAAGCAAATCAAACTGGAAGTATGAATCCACAAATTCTATTTGAAGTGGCAAAAACCACATGTTGATATAAATAACTAGGCGCCTGGTCTAACAGAATTTTGTAAAGACAACAAGCAGATTTAAATAGGATTCTGCTTCAACTGGTAGCCACTGCAATTTAACAAAGCAAGGAGTTATCCTGTCATATTTACTCAGAGAAAACATAAGTCATGCAGCTGTATTTTTAATAGCCTGCATTATCTCCAACTGATGGCGAGCACAAGCTAAGTAGCGGATATTACAGTAATCTAATTGTGTTAACAGGGGGGGGGGGGGGGCTAGGGGTAAATGCTTTGCACACTTTAATAAACGGTCCCTATTTGTCATTTGGTGAACTGTCTTAACAAAAAGGACACTCCTACAGTTATCACTTCAAAACATTTGCCCCAACATTTTTTATTGACTTGCTTAAGTAACCAAGGCCACATCTAGAAACATTTAAACAGGAGGAGTTATTGCTTTTCTCTTTATGCAAACTATGAATCTGAAACAGAAATTCAACCACCTTGGTAGCTTCAGAAGGTGGTGCAAGGGAAAGAGATGCAAGGGGAAGTTATCAACATAGGCTACAAAACAGGTTATTTTACCACAAGTTGTGCTAAAATAGCATGACTTGTGGTAAAATAACCCAACCTACAAGTAACGCATGTTGATAACTTTCCCCCTGAGAGACATTAGAAAGATCCAAAGTAGTGGGAAAAGTAGTTATTTATTTGCATTTATATACCCAATATGCAGTCAGAGACAGTCACATTTCTTTAACAACTGACCGCTGCTGGCTAACTTAGGGCTCCTTTTACTAAGTGGCAGTAAGCTCAACACAGGCTTAGCACTCACTATACAGGAAGTACCACCGGGCCCTCAGTGGGTGATAGTAAGGGCTTCTCCCCCCCCCCCCCCCCCCCCCCCCCCACGAAATGACCATTTGGCGAGACTTCCCTTTCTTCAGCTGCAGTAAAAGGGGGCCTCGGCACATGTGTAAAACACACACCAGCACCAGCGCTGGCCCTGTTTTGCCGTAGCTTGGTAAAAGGGGCCCTTAGACCTGGATATTCAGTGCTGCCTCTATCAGGTCACTGATACTAAATATCTGGGTCTTTGGTGGCACCTAGAAGTTATCCAAGTACAACCTATATTCAGTGTCATACCCAAAAAGCTAATTGAGCCTAGTTAGGACTTCCTTTTGTGTGGTCCCAACAAGGTATGGGGCCACGAGGGCCTGGGCCCCCGTAGATTTGCCCCTGGATCCCCCTGTCGATGACCCGACGACCCCCCTCCCACCGCCGCCTACCTTTGCTGGCGGGGGACCCCAACCCCCGCCAGCCGAGGTCCTCTTCTTCCTAATCCCGCGCAAGGCTTCGTTCTAGTCTGACATCCCCCGCCAGCAAAGGTAGGCGGCGGCTGAAGGGGGGTCATCGGCTGGGGGGGGGTTCGGCAATGGCAGGAGGGTCAAAGTTGGTGGCGGGGGATTAGCAATGACGGGGGGGTTCAGCAATGGGGGGGGGGTCGGCAGTGCCAGGGGGGGCTAAAATGTGCCCCCTCACCTCGGGCTCTGGACCCCCCTTCCGCCGAAGTCTGGCTAAGCCCCTGGTCCCAACATACCTGGTTATCTGGACACTGACACTAAATATTTGCAATACCCAAATAACTTCAGGGTCAACTCCAATTCCACCCCCAGACCACTCCGGCCGTAACCAGATAGAGCCACAGTGGTCAGAGCATAGAAATATAGAAACATGACGGCAGATAAAGGCCATATGACCCATCCAGTCTGCCCATCCTCTGTAACCCCCAATTCTACCTGTTCCTAAGCGATCCCACATGCTTATCCCATGCCTTTTTTAATTCTGGAACAGTCCCCGACTCCACCACCTCCACTGGGAGACAATTCCATGCCTCCACCACCCTTTCTGTGAAATAATACTTCCTTAGGTTACTCCTAAGCCTATTCCTTCTTAACGTTGTCATATGCCCCCTCATTCCAGAGCTCTCCTTAATTTGGAAAAGGCTCTCTTCCTGTACATAAATGCCCTTGAGATATTTAAACATTTCTATCATGTCTCCTCTCTCCCTCCTCTCTTCCAGCATATACATGTTGAGGTTCATAAGCCTGTCCCTATAATTTTTGCATTCAAGACCGCTTGCCAATTTTGTAGCTGCCCTCTGGACCGACTCCATCCTGTTTATATCTTTCCATAGGTGTGGTCTCCAGAGCAGATATTTAGCAGCACTATCCAGTTAAGTGCAACCAAATATTTTCTCTAGGGCTGGCTGGCATGATTGAATTGAGCAGGAGCCTGTTCTCGTGCCCAGTTAAATCACTATGTTTCTATGACTGGAGAATTTGTCTGCCATCAGCCAGGTTACCATGTTCTCTGTGTCACTCTCTGTTCCTAGAATGGGTAGGATTGAGTTGGACTTGATCTCTGAACTAAACACGAAGGGACTCGCCTTTCCTGTCACATCGAGCACAACTTGCTTTGAATCTATACGGACGTGATGCCCTGATCTAAAGTAACGTCGATTGTTATCAAACTTGATAGGAAAGAGGTTTCGGTCTTGAAAAACACCAGACCCCTGATGCAGGCACTAGGCGCTGAAACACGGCCCGTGTCAGGTCTATCTTGGAATATCTACAATTGCTAATAAAGAATTGTGTTCCATTTTCCTAAGGCTGTTGGTGCTTCTGTGGTTTTCTAACAAATCTAGGTGAACATCAAAGGCTTTTGCTACCAAACCCATAGGACAGGGGCGTTGCTACGGGTGGGCCTGGGTGGGCCCAGGCCCACCCAATTCCAGCCCAGGCCCGCCCAGCGCCAGCGCCAGCTCCCATTGCCGGCCACTGCTGCTTTTCCTGATGAGCAGCAGGGCCGGCGCCCGGCGCTAAGGACAAGAAAAAATGTTTTAAAAAAAACGCGGCACTGCAGGCAGCCTCGAAGCATTGGCTCGGCTGCTGGCTCTGTGCAGTCTCCTCCCGTCTCTTACATCACTGCCCCTGTAGCGAAGCAGGGGCAGTGACGTAAGAGACGGAAGGAGCCTGCAGAGCCAGCAGCCAATGCTTCGAGGCTGCCTGCAGTGCCGCGTTTTTTTTAAAACATTTTTTCTCGTCGGTCTAGCGACGCTTTAGCGCTCAGCTCAGTCAGCTGAGCGCTTCTTCTTTTTGTAGCGCCGGCCCTGCTGCTCATCAGGAAAAGCAGCAGTGGCCGGCAATGGGAGCTGGGGCTGGTGGGCCTGAATGGGAGAGGGAAAATGGATGGCAGGGTGGGGAGAAAGAGGAAAAATGGAAGGATGGGGAGAGAAAGAGGGAAAACAGATGGGAGGATGGCAGAGAAAGAGGGAAAACGGAAGGATGGGGAGAGAAAGAGGGAAAACAGATGGGAGGATGGCAGAGAAAGAGGGAAAACGGAAGGATGGGAGGATGGCAGCGAAAGAGGGAAAACGGAAGGATGGGGAGAGAAAGAGGGAAAACAGATGGGAGGATGGCAGAGAAAGAGGGAAAATGGAAGGATGGGGAGAGAAAGAGGGAAAATGGAAGGATGGGGAGAGAAAGAGGGAAAACAGATGGCAGGATGGGGAGAAAGAGGGGAAATGGAAGGATGGGGAGAGAAAGAGGGAAAACAGATGGGAGGATGGCAGAGAAAGAGAGGAGATGGATGAAAGGATGCAGCGAAAAAGGGGAGAGTGGAAGGATGTGGAGAGAGAAGGGACACTGAACAGAAAAGGGTAGAGAGATAGACACTGGTTAGAAGGAGGGAGAGAGACATTAGATGGAAGGATCAGGAGAGAGGGTAGATGGGTGGAAGGATGGGGAGAGAAAGAGGGAAGACGCTGGATGGAAGGGTAGGGAGAAAGAGGTGACACTGGATGGAAGGATGCAGAAAGAAAGAGGGGAGACTATTGGAAGGATGGGGAGAGAGAGGGGAGACACTGGAAGGATAGGGAGAAAAAGAGGAGAGCTGCTGCATGGAAAGGGGGAGTAGTGAAAGATTGGAGAATAAGAGGAAAGGGCATGGGGAGAACAAGGGTGAGAAAAAGATGAAAAGCCATAAGTAGATGAAGGAAATTAAAGAATGGATAGTAAGAATGAATTAAATCAGGACAGAGAGAGAGAGAGGCAGAAAAATATTGAAGAAAGCTAAGAAAAAGGAGAGAAAAATGAGAAATGGCCAGGAAACCGTGGCAGAAGAGTCAAGCAAAAATGAAGGAAAGCAGAATCTAGAGACTGGGAGCAACACAATGAGAAAAAGTAAATGGCCATACAACAAAGGTAAAGAAAATAATTTTATTTTTAATTTAGGATAAAGTAATATGGTGTTAATAAAGTTTCAGAGACCAATACTTCCTTCCTTAGGTCAGGAGAGGATACCGTAACAGCATTATACTGACCTGAGGCAGGAGGTTTTGGCCTCTGAAAGCTCACTGAAAAGGGTGTTAAGGCTATTAAATAAATTGTCTGAAATCTGATGCACTGAAAAGCAGCACTTTACCCTGTGTGACAAATGCATCTGAGTGTGACTACATTTTGCTGGGGGGGGGGGGGGGGTAGAGAGAAAATTTTGTGCCCACCCACTTTGGGTTCAGGCCCACCCAAAATTGGCAGTCTGGCTACGCCACTGCCATAGGAGCCGACTCTGTGGGTGCTTGAGCACCGCCAATATTGAGAAAATTCCTTGTATGTGTCCAAGGAGGGGTTATTTCCATTGGGCTTAGCACCCCCAATAATTTTGAAAAGCTGGCTAAACCAAAAGTATTTTGGATGATAGGGAAAGGAGAGGAGGAAGGGAAGGATTTAAGGTTTTTGTGGTAAGATTTCTTTTTGAGTCACTGAAAATTTTTCAACTTGCTTATTTCTTGTTTTTGTTACTGTGGGCCTGTATTTACAGTTCGTAAATAAAAAAATTGAATTAAAAAAGTGTGGCTTAAGTTTTTTACATGTGTTGGAGAAGCAGGGCCAGTGACAAGGAAGTTGTCAAAGTAATGCACTGTGCTCGATGTTGCCCTTTTTCTCAGTTCTGTAGAGGTATTTAATGCTAGCTGCTTTGAGTTACAGCACTGTCCCCATTCACCTCCAGAACAAAAAGTGAATGATGAGGAAGGAGGTGCTTAAAGTGGAAGAAATACTTCAGTTCTTACAGTATATCTCCTTCTTTTGTCTTGCTTTTTAGACCTGGGAGTTGCCAGCGTGACATTGGACATCAACAGTGTAAGGTTGATCAGCTCCTTGTGCCTATATTGCAGGCATTGAGCTTGACAGAGTGGCCTCAGAGCCACCTTCCTGTACTATAATGCTGTACCACTGTATGACATCAGCAGTGTGCTCACTTTGGCATGTTGGTAGGTACAGTGGTCTGCTCTTCAGATTCCTTTGCAGCTGCTTATTATCAAGGCTGGCATTAGGGGTGGGCAAACAGGGCAATTGCCCTGGGCCACTCAAACCTGCCTGAAGTTTGAAAGAGGGATAATCTGCAAGCAATCTTTGGGGCCCCCTTCCTAGCATCTGCCCTCAGCCCCATCATGTCTAGCATTGGCCCTGCTTGCGATGCTGAAGCTACCACAGACCTGTGGTATATCAAATCCATGACCTTTACTGTGTCATGGTGTTGCATTTGTAAGTTTGCTTCAGTCTATGAAGGATAAACTTGCACCCACTTGTAGACAATCAGGGAATTTAAGCATCATGTATTTTATATACCACCTTCCCTTGGTACAACCAAAGCAGTTTACATGTTATATACAGGTACTTTTTCTGTCCCTAGCAGGCTCACAATCTAAGTGTGATCCCAGCTTCTCTGCTTTTCTCTGTTTTTTTTTCATAACTCTTTTCAAGGGTCTCCTGTCCTTTTGACATGTCTTCTCTCTCTATGTCCACCACCCAGTAGAACTGTATTAGAAAAAATATATGTCTGATAGTTTATTTATTTATTTATTTATTAGGATTTATTTACCACCTTTTTGAAGGAATTCACTCAAGGCGGTGGTTAAATACTGAAAGAACGTCACAAAAGTCTGTCGGGCTGATATTCAAAGTTATACTGGCATAGAGCCGGTGAATCTATAACTTCATTATCCATGTATTTACAAGTCTTATACCGATAGCATCAGGCTAAAAAACTGAATGTCCCTGTCCTACCTGTACACGAAAGGGCTGGGTATGAGGCGGAGCAACAGTGAACCAAAGAAAATTATCCAGATAGCGATGATATTGAGCCACTATCTGAATAACTTATACTTACAGTTTAGCAGGATTAAATTAAATGGGTAGTACCGGCACAGTGACCACACCATAATAGCGAACAATTGTATAACTGGGTGCTTCCATTTAGTTTTCCAAAGAATAATGCAAAAGCAGTGATAGGAACCTATTCTATAGCAGAACTTAAGACACTAAGGTTCCATTATAGAATATTAGCATAAAGGCAGTATCAGCTCACCTAACATATAAAGGGGTAAAGGGTCATGGATTTGATATACCGCCTTTCTGTGGGCACAATCTAAGCAGTTTCAGCGAATGCTACATACCTGTAGAAGGTATTCTCCGAGGACAGCAGGCTGATTGTTCTCACTGATGGGTGACGTCCACGGCAGCCCCTCCAATCGGAAACTTCACTAGCAAAGTCCTTTGCTAGCCCTCGCGCGCCCGCGCGCACCGCGCATGCGCGGCCGTCTTCCCGCCCGAAACCGGCTCGAGCCGGCCAGTCCAGTATGTAGCAAGACAATACACTTCAAGGGAAGACACAACTCCAAAGGGGAGGCGGGCGGGTTTGTGAGAACAATCAGCCTGCTGTCCTCGGAGAATACCTTCTACAGGTATGTAGCATTCGCTTTCTCCGAGGACAAGCAGGCTGCTTGTTCTCACTGATGGGGTATCCCTAGCCCCCAGGCTCACTCAAAACAACAACATTGGTCAATTGGGCCTCGCAACGGCGAGGACATAACTGAGATTGACCTAAAAAATTTACCAACTAACTGAGAGTGTAGCCTGGAACAGAACAAACAGGGCCCTCGGGGGGTGGAGTTGGATCCTAAAGCCCAAACAGGTTCTGAAGAACTGACTGCCCGAACCGACTGTCACGTCGGGTATCCTGCTGCAGGCAGTAATGAGATGTGAATGTGTGGACAGATGACCACGTCGCAGCTTTGCAAATTTCCTCCATGGTGGCTGACTTCAAGTGGGCTACCGACGCTGCCATGGCTCTAACATTATGAGCCGTGACATGACCCTCAAGAGCCAGCCCAGCCCGGGCGTAAGTGAAGGAAATGCAATCTGCTAGCCAATTGGATATGGTGCGTTTCCCTACAGCCACTCCCCTCTTGTTGGGATCAAAAGAAACAAACAATTGGGCGGACTGTCTGTGGGGCTGTGTCCGCTCCAGATAGAAGGCCAATGCTCTCTTGCAGTCCAATGTGTGCAGCTGACGTTCAGCAGGGCAGGAATGAGGACGGGGAAAGAATGTTGGCAAGACAATTGACTGGTTCAGATGGAACTCCGACACAACCTTTGGCAGAAACTTAGGGTGAGTGCGGAGGACTACTCTGTTGTGATGAAATTTGGTGTAAGGGGCCTGGGCTACCAGGGCCTGAAGCTCACTGACTCTACGAGCCGAGGTAACTGCCACCAAGAAAATGACCTTCCAGGTCAAGTACTTCGGATGGCAGGAATTCAGTGGCTCGAAAGGAGGTTTCATCAGCTGGGTGAGAACGACATTGAGATCCCATGACACTGTAGGAGGCTTGACAGGGGGCTTTGACAAAAGCAAACCTCTCATGAAGCGAACAACTAAAGGCTGTCCTGAGATCGGCTTACCTTCCACTTGGTAATGGTATGCACTGATTGCACTAAGGTGAACCCTTACGGAGTTGGTCTTCAGACCAGACTCAGACAAGTGGAGAAGGTATTCAAGCAGGGTCTGTGTAGGACAAGAGCGAGGATCTAGGGCCTTGCTGTCACACCAGACGGCAAACCTCCTCCAATGAAAGAAGTAACTTCTCTTAGTGGAGTCTTTCCTGGAAGCAAGCAAGATGCGGGAGACACCCTCTGGCAGACCCAAAGAGGCAAAGTCTACGCCCTCAACATCCAGGCCGTGAGAGCCAGGGACTGGAGGTTGGGATGCAGAAGAGCCCCCTTCGTCCTGCGTGATGAGGGTCGGAAAACACTCCAATCTCCACGGTTCTTCGGAGGATAACTCCAGAAGAAGAGGGAACCAGATCTGACGCGGCCAAAAGGGAGCAATCAGAATCATGGTGCCTCGGTCTTGCTTGAGTTTCAACAAAGTCTTCCCCACCAGAGGAATGGGAGGATAAGCATACAGCAGACCTTCCCCCCAATCCAGGAGGAAGGCATCCGACGCCAGTCTGCCGTGGGCCTGAAGCCTGGAACAGAACTGAGGGACCTTGTGGTTCACTTGAGATGCGAAGAGATCCACCAGGGGGGTGCCCCACGCCTGGAAGATCTGTCGCACCACACGGGAATTGAGCGACCACTCGTGAGGTTGCATAATCCTGCTCAACCTGTCGGCCAGACTGTTGTTTACGCCTGCCAGATATGTGGCTTGGAGCACCATGCCTTGACGGCGAGCCCAGAGCCACATGCTGACGGCTTCCTGACACAGGGGGCGAGATCCGGTGCCCCCCTGCTTGTTGACATAGTACATGGCAACCTGATTGTCTGTCTGAATTTGGATAATTTGGTGGGACAGCCGATCTCTGAAAGCCTTCAGAGCGTTCCAGATCGCTCGCAACTCCAGAAGATTGATCTGTAGATCGCTTTCTTGGAGGGACCACCTTCCTTGGGTGTGAAGCCCATCGACATGAGCTCCCCATCCCAGGAGAGACGCATCCGTGGTCAGCACTTTTTGAGGCTGAGGAATTTGGAAGGGACGTCCCAGAGTCAAATTGGAGCAAATCGTCCACCAATACAGGGATTCGAGAAAACTCGTGGACAGGTGGATCACGTCCTCTAGACCCCCGGCGGCCTGATACCACTGGGAGGCTAGGGTCCATTGAGCAGATCTCATGTGAAGGCGGGCCATGGGAGTCACATGAACTGTGGAAGCCATGTGGCCCAGTAATCTCAACATCTGCCGAGCTGTGATCTGCTGGGACGCTCGCACCCGCGAGACGAGGGACAACAAGTTGTTGGCCCTCGCCTCTGGGAGATAGGCGCGAGCCGTCCGAGAATCCAGCAGGGCTCCGATGAATTCGAGTTTCTGCACTGGGAGAAGATGGGACTTTGGGTAATTTATCACAAACCCCAGTAGCTCCAGGAGGCGAATAGTCATCTGCATGGACTGCAGGGCTCCTGCCTCGGATGTGTTCTTCACCAGCCAATCGTCGAGATATGGGAACACGTGCACCCCCAGCCTGCGAAGCGCCGCTGCTACCACAGCTAGGCACTTTGTGAACACCCTGGGCGCAGAGGCGAGCCCAAAGGGTAGCACACAGTACTGGAAGTGGCGTGCGCCCAGCTGAAATCGCAGATACTGTCTGTGAGCTGGCAGTATCGGGATGTGTGTGTAGGCATCCTTCAAGTCCAGAGAGCATAGCCAATCGTTTTGCTGAATCATGGGGAGAAGGGTGCCCAGGGAAAGCATCCTGAACTTTTCTTTTACGAGATATTTGTTCAGGGCCCTTAGGTCTAGGATGGGACGCATCCCCCCTGTTTTCTTTTCCACAAGGAAGTACCTGGAATAGAACCCCAGCCCTTCTTGCCCGGATGGCACGGGCTCGACCGCATTGGCGCTGAGAAGGGCGGAGAGTTCCTCTGCAAGTACCTGCTTGTGCTGGAAGCTGTAGGACTGAGCTCCCGGTGGACAATTTGGAGGTTGAGAGGCCAAATTGAGGGTGTATCCTTGCCGGACTATTTGGAGAACCCACTGATCGGAGGTTATAAGAGGCCACCTTTGGTGAAAAGCTTTCAACCTCCCTCCGACAGGCAGGTCGCCCGGCACTGACACTTGGATGTCGGCTATGCTCTGCTGGAGCCAGTCAAAAGCTCGCCCCTTGCTTTTGCTGGGGAGCCGCGGGGCCTTGCTGATTCGCACGCTGCTGACGAGAGCGAGCGCGCTGGGGCTTAGCCTGGGCCGCAGGCTGTCGGGAAGGAGGATTGTACCTACGCTTGCCAGAAGTATAGGGAACAGTCTTCCTTCCCCCGAAAAATCGTCTACCTGTAGAGGTAGAAGCTGAAGGCTGCCGGCGGGCGAACTTGTCGAATGCGGTGTCCCGCTGGTGGAGAGACTCTACCACCTGCTCGACTTTTTCGCCAAAAATGTTATCCGCACGGCAAGGCAAGTCCGTAATCCGCTGCTGGACTCTATTCTCCAGGTCGGCGGCACGCAGCCATGAGAGCCTGCGCATCACCACACCTTGAGCAGCGGCCCTGGACGCAACATCAAAAGTGTCATAAACTCCTCTGGCCAGGAATTTTCTGCACGCCTTCAGCTGCCTGACCACCTCCTGAAAAGGCTTGGCTTGCTCAGGGGGAAGAGCATCAACCAAGCCCGCCAACTGCCGCACATTATTCCGCATGTGTATGCTCGTGTAGAGCTGGTAAGACTGGATCTTGGACACGAGCATAGAGGAATGGTAGGCCTTCCTCCCAAAGGAGTCTAAGGTTCTAGCGTCCTTGCCCGGGGGCGCCGAAGCATGTTCCCTAGAACTCTTAGCCTTCTTTAGGGCCAAATCCACAACTCCAGAGTCATGAGGCAACTGAGTGCGCATCAGCTCTGGGTCCCCATGGATCCGGTACTGGGACTCGATCTTCTTGGGAATGTGGGGATTAGTTAATGGTTTGGTCCAGTTCGCAAGCAATGTCTTCTTCAGGACATGGTGCAAGGGAACAGTGGACGCTTCCTTAGGTGGAGAAGGATAGTCCAGGAGCTCAAACATTTCAGCCCTGGGCTCGTCCTCCACAACCACCGGGAAGGGGATGGCCGTAGACATCTCCCGGACAAAGGAGGCAAAAGACAGACTCTCGGGAGGAGAAAGCTGTCTCTCAGGAGAGGGAGTGGGATCGGACGGAAGACCCCCAGACTCCTCGTCAGAGAAATATCTGGGATCTTCCTCTTCCTCCCACGAGGCCTCACCCTCGGTGTCAGACACAAGTTCACGGACCTGTGTCTGCAACCTCGCCCTGCTCGACTCCGTGGAACCCCGTCCACGATGGGGGCGTCGAGAGGTAGACTCCCTCGCCCGCATCGGCGAAGCTCCCTCCGCCGACGTAGTCGGGGAGCCTTCCTGGGAGGTGGCCGCGGTCGGTACCGCACGCGGTACCGACGTCGGGGACCTCAACCTGGGCGATGGGCCAGCCGGCGCCACGCTCGACGGTACCGGTGGCGCAAGCACCGCCGGTACCGGAGGGGTAGGGCGCAACAGCTCTCCCAGAATCTCTGGGAGAACGGCCCGGAGGCTCTCGTTCAGAGCGGCTGCAGAGAAAGGCTGAGAGGTCGATGCAGGCGTCGACGTCAGTACCTGTTCCGGGCGTGGAGGCTGTTCCGGGCTGTCCAGAGCGGAGCGCATCGACACCTCCTGAACAGAGGGTGAGCGGTCCTCTCGGTGCCGATGCCTGCTGGGTGCCGAATCCCTCGGCGACCCAGAGCTCTCGGTGCCGACACGGGGAGGAGACCGGTGTCGATGCTTCTTCGATTTCTTCCGAAGCATGTCACCGGAGCTCCCCGGCACCGACGAGGAGGACGTCGAATCCACCCGTCGCTTCCTCGGGGCCGAGACTGAAGAAGGTCGATCTCGGGGGGGCTGTACCGCAGGAGCCCTCAGGGTAGGGGGAGACCCACCCGAGGGCTCACCGCCACCAGCAGGGGAATGGACAGCCCTCACCTGCACTCCACCCGATGCACCACCGTCCGACGACATCAGCAGACGAGGTCCTGGTACCACCGACGTCGATGCAGCTATCCGATGTCTCGGCGCCGATGCAGAGGCCCGATGCCTCGATGCACTCGATGCAGGGGCGGCCGAGGAAGATGGTCTGGACGCTGACGACGTCGATGCACTCGAAGATCCCGGTGCCGATGCCGACGAAGAGCCCGAGAACAACACGTTCCACTGGGCTAGTCTCGCTACCTGAGTCCGCCTTTGAAGCAGGGAACACAGACTGCAGTTCTGAGGGCGGTGCTCGGCCCCCAGACACTGAAGACACGACGAGTGTCGATCAGTGAGCGAGATAACCCGGGCGCACTGGGTGCACTTCTTGAAGCCGCTGGAAGGCTTCGATGTCATGGGCGGAAAAATCACGCCGGCGAAATCAAAAGCCGAAATGGCGAAATTTGAAGCACCAAATTTAGAGGGAGAAAAAATCTCGACCGAGGCCGAAAAAAGGCCTACCCCGACGACGAAAGAAAACTTACCGGGGCAAAAAAGCTGGAAGTACGGGGAGGATTTACACGAAACCCGGCGGGGGGTTTCCGGAGCACTTCCCGACTAGGACAAAGCTTTCCCGAAGGAAAAAAAACACGTTCAAACAAATTGGACGCGCGAGGTCGACTTTCCGGGGCTCGACACGGCGAAAACACGACCGTACCGAGTGCGGACAAAAGAAGACTGGCCGGCTCGAGCCGGTTTCGGGCGGGAAGACGGCCGCGCATGCGCGGTGCGCGCGGGCGCGCGAGGGCTAGCAAAGGACTTTGCTAGTGAAGTTTCCGATTGGAGGGGCTGCCGTGGACGTCACCCATCAGTGAGAACAAGCAGCCTGCTTGTCCTCGGAGAATGTATATTATATCCAGGTACTTTCTCTGTCCCTAGTGGGCTCACAATTTAAGGGTTTTATTTATTTATTTTTGTACCAGGGACACAGCGAGCTGCAGTGGGAATCGAATTCAGTTCCCCAGGTTCTCAACCCACTGCACTAAACATCAGTCACTTATTCTTGCACCAGCCATAGAACTGGCATAAGTGTGGGTGCCTAAATGTGTCAGGGATGCAAGTAACTTACAGTATACTGCAAGTTAACTTAGAAAGAAAGAGCCCCGCCTATGTCCTACCCATGCGCCACCCCTGTTTTTCACCCTCCCCCCCTTGCAAATACACGCTATGAAGGTATTTGCAGAATAGTGCCTAGGCAGAATATTAGCATTTATGTTCTTATGTGCACACATATATATGTCATTATTCTAAACATTTATCTGGGTAATATCTATGTAAATGATAGCACTTAATTTATACAATTGCCCTTTATGTATTCAGTGTCGCTATCTATTCAGATAGGGGCCCTTTTACAAAGGCGTGGTAGGCTCTATGCAGTGTGTGCCAAAACGAGACTACCGCCAGGCTAGCTCGCCCCCCCTGGTGGTAATTTCAGATTTGGCACGTGTCCCTACTGCCGGGATAAATTATTTTTTAAATTTCCTACCGCGCATGGCAATTCCGATGTTAATCGGCAGTTGGCGTGCGCCGACTGGTCACAATGCGTCTTTGTACTTTTTCAAAGAGTGAACAATCGATTCACTTTTACCCGTTCTACACCACTCAAAATTTTGTAGACCTCAATCATATCATTCCTCAGTCATCTGTTTTCCAAGGTGAACAGACTAACCTCTTTAGCCTTTCCTCATACGGGAGGCGTTGCATCCCCTTTATCATTTTGGTCGCTCTTCTTTAAACCTTTTCTAATTCCACTATCAGACACCATATGAAAAATGCCAGTACTAATAAAGATGTCATGCCTGTGGGGCAGCACTTTACAGAACCAGAACACTGTACCAGTGACTTCATGGTAAGAATCTTATAAGGGAACTTTAAAACAATACAGGTACGTACGACCTTTGAAGTCAGAATGATTAAATATTTTGACACCCACCAGACAGGACTTAACAAAGATCTGGGCTTTCTAGCCCAATATAAACCATAAAATTGTACTGCTTTGAAAATTGTACTGCTTTGACACCCTCCTGTCTCCATGCATATCTCACCTGTCCCTCTTCCTGTCTCTCACCTATCCACCCCCATCCTGTTAGACTGTCACTGAAATGCTTTGATGTTTCACTTATATATAGTGTCATCTACCAACATTTGCTTATTTCCGATCTGATGAAGAAGGGCAACCTTCGAAAGCTAATCAAGAAATGTATTGTTATGTCCAATAAAAAAGGTATTATTTTCTTTTCCATGTTTTATTTTGTTTTATTTCTATTGATTACCTTTAAAAGTGGACTAACATGGCTACCACACCTTTCAAGGCTTATTTTTGAAAGAGAAGGGTGCAAATCTTTTGATACAAATCGTAAGATGGGCGTCCTTCTCCCAGGGTCGCCCAAATCGACATAATTGAAAGCCGATTTTGGGCCTCCTCAACTTCTTTTCATTGCAGGGATGACCAAAGTTCACAGGGGGTGTGTCAGAAGCATAGCAAAGGCAGGACTGGGGCGTGCCTAACACATGGGCGTCCTCAACCGATAATGGAAAAAAGAAGGGCGTCCCTGACGAGCACTTGGGTGAATTTACTTGGTCGACTTTACTTGGTCCAATTTATTTTACGACCAAGCCTCAAAAAGGTGCCCAAACTGACCAGATGACCACTGGAGGGAATCGGGGATGACTTCCCCTTACTCCCCCAGAGGTCACCAACCCCGTCCCACCCTAAAAATACTTTAAAAATATTTTTTGCCAGCCTATATGCCAGCCTCAAATGTCATACCCAGCTCCATCACTTCAGTATGCAGGTCCCTGGAGCAGTTTTAGTGGGTGCAGTGCACTTCAAGCAGGCGGACCCAGGCCCATCCCCCCCCCCACCTGTTACAGTTGTGGTGGTAAATGTGAGCCCTTCAAAACCCACCTGAAACCCACTGTACCCACATGTAGGTGCCCCCTTCACCCCTTAGGGCTATGGTAGTGGTGTACAGTTGTGGGGAGTGGGTTTCGGGGTGGTTTGGGGGGCTCAGCACACAAGGTAAGGGAGCTATGCACCTGGGAGCAATTTGTGAAGTCCACTGCAGTGCCCCCTAGGGTGCCTGGTTGGTGTCCTGGCATGTCAGGGGAACCATTGCACTATGAATGCTGGCTCCTCCCATGACCAAATGGCTTGGATTTGGTCATTTCTGAGATGAGCGTCCTCGGTTTCCATTATGGCCAAAAATTGGGGATGACCATCTCTAAGGTCGACCTAAATTTTTCGATTTGGGCGTCCCCGACCATATTATCAAAACAAAAGATGGACGCCCATCTTGTTCGATAATATGGGTTTCACCGCCCCTTTGCCGGGACGTCCTGCGAGGACGTCCTCAGGAAAACTTAGGCGCCCCTTTCGATTATGCCCCTCCACATCTTTTTTGAGACATGATGGTGACCAGAAGGCAATACTCAAGGTGAGGTCGCAGCATGGAGCGATACAGAGTCATTATAATAATCTTGGTCTTATTTTGCATCCGTTTCCTATTAATTCCTATCATCCTGTTTGCTTTATTGACTGCTGTCACACACTGGACAGAAGATTTCAGCATATTATCTACAATGACACCTAGATCTTTTTCTTGAGGGCTGACTCTTAAGGTGGACCCTAGCATCAGGTAACTATGATTTGGATTATTATTCCCAATGTGCACCATTTTGTATTTGTCCACTTTAAATTTCATCTACCATTTCAATGCCCAGTCTTCCAGTTTCCTAAGATCTTCCTGCAATTTTTTACAATCTGCATCTGTTTTGACAACTTTGAATAGTGTTCCGCTGTGTTTATCCCACACATTTTTGGGATAAATATGTATTAATCTAATCTAATCTAATCTTGACACTTCTATATCACCTTTTCCCAAAAAGTTGGACCCAAAGCAGTTTACAGTAATCGCAAACAGAACATTAATTTACAAACCAAATCAAAAACTTGAAATAAAACAGTTGTCATATGTTTATGAAATAGTAAATAAAAAGTGATTATCTTTAAAGAAATAGGAAGCACATTCCATACTTGGACAGCTTTATAAGAGAAAGATTATTCCAAAAATCTCTTACAATGAACATTTCTGAATGGTGTGAAAACCGAAGCACAACTTTCTTTCAGCTTAATGGTTTTACTGTCACAGGAGAAACTTACTAAGGAAAGAAATTCTGCAGGAGCATTACCATTTAAATTTTTTAAATGGAACATGGCAATTTAAAATCAATGCATGCCTGAAGTGGAAACCAGTGGAGTGCAGCAAAAAGGGGCTATATGTGATCAAATTTTTTCTTTTTAAAAATTAATCTTACAGCTGTATTCTGAATAAGTTGTAGCCTTTTTAACAAAAAATCTATAATGCCCCCCATATTGGGAATCAGAGTATTCAAGCTGCATTAAAATAGTGGCCTGAACTAAAAGTGCAAAATGATTTTCATGAAAAAAAAAAATACTGAAGAGATCTTAATTGCTTCAACCTGAAAAAACAGTTCCTAAAAATATTGTTTATTTGTGATTCAAAAGTTAGTGAGGAGTCTAATATGACTCCCAAAACTTTTAAAGAAGAATCAATCTTGAGTATGTCACCTCTGTCTACTGTTAAATGAAAATTGGGGATTTGAGCTCCTAACATAGAACGTTTGTTTCCATAGGATTTAGATTAAGTAATTTACAACTAGCCCAGTTTTTGATTCTGTCGATGCAATTTAATAATCTCGAGTGGAACTTATTGGTGCCACTACTTCAATTAATATGGTTGCCACACTGGCTAAAAATGTACCCCCGTATTTTGAAGGTATTTACCCATCATGTTGTCTCATATGCCATACGGGGCAACTCTATAACTTGGCGCCAAGAAGGAGACAGCACAATGGGGCATGCTTAGCCCCTATTCTGTAGCACTCAGGGCACACCTAAGCTGTTATAGAATGCTAGGGCAAAGCCTTGTCAGTGCGCCGAAATATAGGTGTGCCCACTTACAACAGGTCAATGACTGATGAAAGCTGGCGTACCTAAATGCACTTGTTGCTTGGCGACACGCTTATGGCCCACCCATGCTCTGTCCATATATACGCCTCCTTCCATGTACTCGCTAGACAACTGGCTAAGGACGTGAAAAGAAGAAGTTCAGAGAAAAGCGATGAAAATGGTATGAGGTTTGCATCAAAAGACATACAAGGAAAGACCTGAGAACCTGGGAGGAAAGGAGAGACAGGGGTGATATGATACAAACATTCAAATATTTGAAAGGTATTAATCTACAAACAAACCTTTTCCAGAATCGCGAAGGTGGTACAACTAGAGGACATGAATTGAGGTTGCAGGGGGGCCAACTCAAGAATAATGTCAGGAAGTTCTTTTTAACAGAGAAAGTGGAAGATATCTGAAATGCCCTCCCACGGGAGATGGTGAAAATGAAAACGGTAACGGAATTCAAAAATGCATGGGATAAACACAAAGGAATCCTGTATAGAAAGCATGGAACCAAACAAGCTTAGCGGTGATTAGATGACAACACCAGTAATTGAGAAGCAAAGCCAGTGCTGGACAAACTTCTATGATCTGTGTCCTGATCATGGCTGGACAGATTCAGCTTCAGTAGCTGGAGAACAAGGCCAGTGCTGGGCAGATTTCAATGGTCTGTGCCCTGATCATGGCTGGACAGATCTGGATGGGCTGGAGTGGGGTTTCCATGACAATTTCAGAAGTTGAAGAGCAGGATAGTGCTGGGCAGACTTCTACGGTCTATGCCCTGAAAATGGCAAGGACAAATCAAGATCAAGTATACATATGTAGTATCATATCATTCCTTCTGCTATGAGTTTATCTTGTTGGGTAGACTGGATAGACTCTACAGATCTTAATCTGCCATCATCCTATATAATAAAACTCACCCTCAACTTTCTGAAGACACTGACATCACTTCCTTCAACACAGGTTTGAAGGGTTTGTGGTGGTGAAGCCACCGAAATCGCCAAGTCGCCGGGCCCCGCCCTTGCGTCAAACGTGATGACGTCGAGGGCAGAGCAATGGCGTCACACACCGAGGGCGGAGCAATGGCGTACGGTGCATGGAGCAATGGCGTCTGAACGACCAAGGGGTCAGTAGGTACGTAGGGAGGGAGGGAGAAGGGGGGGTGTTGGGGATGAAAACCTTGCTAGCGCCCGCTTCATTTGGTCCAGAAACAGGCCTCTTTTACTAGTCTACTATAATGACTTAGTTTTGAAAGAGGAAAATGTCCAAAAAGTGGCACAAAGCAGCAGATGGATGATTTTCTTCAAAAACATCCAAATTGCTATTTTGAAACACATTTTAGACGTTTTTCTATGCAGTTTATCTGCAGTGCATCCAAATCACAAGGGGGCATTTGGGGCCATGTTGGGGTGGGATTTAGACATTCCCACAACTTGGATGTTTTTCTGCCATAATGGAACAAAGCAAACATGTCCAGGGCTAAAAGTTGGATGTTTTGGTCTGGACCTGTTTCAATAATGACTAAGTCATAAAAAGGTACCCTAAATGACCAGATGACCACTGGAGGGATTAAGGCATGACCCCCCCCCCTTAATCCCTCAGTGGTCACTGACTCTCCCTCCCCCCCCAAAAGATGTGAAAGAAACAGTATATTCCAGCCTCTATGATGTCAGATGATATAGCTAGTCCAATTAGAGCAGCAAGCAGGTCCCTGGAATAGCCTAGTGGTCAGTGAAGTGTACTGTGGAGAAGGAAACCCAGGCCCATATCTCAGTCTAACTGTTACACTTTTGGCGGAAAGTGTGAGCCCTCCAAAACCCACCAAAAACCTACTGTACTCACATAGAAGTGACACCTACAGCCAAAAGGGCTATTGTTGTGCTGTATAGTTGGGTACAGTAGGTTTTTGGTAGGTTTTGGGTGGCTTTGGAGGACTCACCATACAATATAAGGGGGTAACGGTGAGATGTGTACCTGGGACCTTTTACATGAAGGCACTCCAGCATCTCCTCAGGTGCCCCATTACTCTGCTGGAATATCTGTGCAGCCATTTCAAATATTGACCCTCCATACATCCCAATGGCTTGTTTTTGTGCATTTTTCAATCGGCCTTTTTTTTTTTCTTTTTTTCAAAAATGGTCACAAAAGAAAAATGCACCAAGCACAAAACATCTAAAAATGTCTAGGAAATGGCTATTTTCAAAACAAAAAGATGGTCTTTTTCAGGTTCACAAATGGCTATGTTCACAACTTGAATTTTGGATGTTTTTAGCAAAACGTCCAAAATAAGATCGTCCAAAATAAGATTTAGACGTTATATAGAAAATGCCCCTCAATGTGTGTTAAAGAATAGTACCTAGCACTTATAGATTTAACTGCAATTATTGGCACCTCTGACATACATAAGTGCTATCATTCTATAATAAAACGTGTGCATTTGGCACCTAGTTCCAGAATTGTAATTATAATATTTGGACCTCTGAAAGCCTAGTTTAATAATGTTCAGCAAATCTGTTCTAGCCCTGGGGTCATAGAACAGGAACTAGAAGAAAAGAAAAAAAAAGTGTAGCACCAAGGAGTTGCTCAGGGAGGGGCCCACAATGGCACCTGGAGTGAGACTGAAAAGATTAGATCTACAGTCTCTGTCAAGTTGGATTTTAGAGAGAACAAACATTGTTCTGGTGAGGTGTGCCATGAAAGAGGAAAGCTCTGCACTCAGCCATGGCAATCAGACAGCTTTCATTTCCTTTTACAGCTGAATCCATGTCTGTCTAACCTCCGCTCCTCATTCCATGCGGTTTATGGTGCAGGGGACAGTACTGTCCCTATGCAACAGAGATTCCTAGATTCCTCTGTGTCAGGCAAATTTAAAAAAAGCAACCAAGACAAAGGTGGGACAATAACATATCTCCCCATCTTCTATGCTATCATGCTCCTTCCCCTGTAAGGTAGAAATTACCTCCCCCTCCCCTCTCCTTCCTTTGAATCCTGAATGTTTATGGCCAGAGACACAGTTTCACAAAATCCTATACATACACTGTGAGAGAAAGTAGTGCCAGCTTAACAACCAGGCAAGCAAGGCAGTCAACTAGAGCATTAGCTTCTGATGGGTGGCAAAGGGCAACAGCAATCAATGTAAAACAATAGATTCTGAGGAACCACATATTCTTTTATGCCCTAGGAGGGTGGGAAGGTTTCAAATAACCCCTTTACCTAGGTAAACAGCTTTTGGGAGTTGCCTCATTACACACACACACACACACACACACATATACATAAAAAGAAACAAAGTTTAATATTTAAAAGTAGGATGTCTATGCATTTTTTAATTGGTAGAAGATTTTTAATGAGAAATCAGACACATATATCCAATAGCATAAGCCTGTAGAGTAACAGGAACTAAATATAGTGTCCAATCACTCCAACAAACTGAATTAGAATGACAAATCTTCTGTCTTTTAAAAAATAGAATCAATGTATAATAGGGATGAGATGCCTTTTTATGAGATTGTTGTGGGGGGAGAGGTGTTGGGATGATCGTGATTCTTTAATTATCAATATTCAAGAGAGGGAATTGTGGATCTTAAAGTTAATTGAAGGGGGGAGGGTAAGCGGAATGTTTGTCTAGAACATTCAATACCCTTGCACCAACCTTGAGAGAAGGACACACTTTCACTTTCACGATGCCCTCATTGTCACAATAAGATTGCCCACAGAACTCACATAATAAACTGGCCAACACTTCCCTTTCACCTCTGCTCTAATCTCTTTTTCTCCTATGACACTATTCTTTCCCTAGTCTACTACTACTACTACTTAACATTTCTAAAGCGCTGCCCGGGTTATGCAGCGCTGTACAGTTTAACAAAGAAGGACAGTCCCTGCTCAAAGGATAAAAAGTGCAGTCAATCAAATTGGGGCAGACTAGATTTCCTGAATGGAGGTATAATGGTTAGGTGTCGAAGACGACATTGAAGAGGTGGGCTTTGAGCAAGGATTTGAAGATGGGTAGGGAGGGGGCTTGGCAAATAGGCTCAGGGAGTTTATTCCAAGCATAGGGTGAGGCGAGGCAGAAAGGACAGAGCCTGGAGGCGGTGGTGGAGAAGGGTACTGAGGGATTTGTCCTGTGAGCAGAGGTTACGGGTAGGAGTGTAAGGGGAGATGAGGGTAGAGAGGTATTGAGGGGCTGCAGATCGCGTGCATTTGTAGGTTAGTAGGAGAAGCTTGAACTGTATGCGGTACCTGATCGGGAGCCAGTGAAGAGACTTGAGGAGAGGGGTGATATGAGCATATCGGTCAAAGCGGAAGATAAGACGCGCTGCAGAGTTCTGAACGGATTGAAGGGGGGATAGATGGTTAAGTGGGAGGCCGGTGAGGAGTAGGTTGCAGTAGTCAAGGTGAGAGGTAATGAGAGAGTGGATGAGAGTTCGGGTGGTGTGCTCAGAGAGGAAGGGGCGAATTTTGCTGATGTTATAGAGGAAGAAGCGACAGGTCTTGGCTGTCTGCTGGATATACACAGAGAAGGAGAAGGAGGAGTCGAAGATGACCCCGAGGTTGCGGGCAGATGAGACGGTTGAGGGTGAGGGTGTTGTCGACTGAAATAGAGAGTGGGGTGAGAGGAGAAGTGGGTATTTTTCTCCTATGACTCTATTCTTTCCCTAGTCCCTTGGCATCCATCTACTTTCACCTCATTACTCTCCAGAACGGAGTAAGTTGCACAAAATGGAAATGCACAGCATATGAACTACAACATGCTTCAGTCCCCAAACCACTATTCTGCAGGGTAGATTTTCTTTTCAAACAAGAAACCCATGTGAATCACTTGGATACTGCAAGTGCACTCAGGCTCACATTCCTTGTGTTTTGACAACGGTCTGCATATTCTGCTCTTTGGTGAGCATCCATGGTCACTTCCTGCTCTCAGATAGCAAGCAAAGACTCCCCCCTCCCAACCTCCAAATCATAGGTGCCAATATTTCAAAATGATTGGGAATGCCAAACACAATACGAATTACCCCTTCCTGGACACAGTTGAGGAACTTGCTTAATATTGGGGGTGCTCAGCACCCACTGGCACTTACAGAGTTGGATCTTGTGCTGCAAACCCCATACAGATCTGACACTTTGAGTAAGTAAAATAGATACGTATAAAGTAGAGGAGGTTTGCAAGGGAGAAGGTGAAGATGGAGGGATCGGCAAATTGCTGCTTTGGAGACTGGTGGTCCAGAGATTGCTGATTGCAATGGAGCCTTGGTACCTCAACATTTCAGATTTTGTGATGTCAGCACATCAAAAAGGAAATTAAGCATGTAAATAAACTTAACAGTCACTTTACAGCCAACAAGCTAAGAAATGATTTGCTCTGGTCTTACAAAAAGAACATCCCATCAAGCTATGCATTAGCATTTGGAAGACATAAATGTCATTCAGCTCCAACTCTTCTACTGCTGCTTTCCCATAGCCATCATTATTCCCAGGACTCATCTATATACAAACACACAGCCGGGAGACAAAGATTACCCCCCCCCCCCCCCAAGAAAACATGTCTTTTGCAAACAAACTTGAAGAAGAAATAAATATATATCATAGAACTGGAAAATGTTGGCACATTTAGACTGACTCTGGACTTACATAACACACATAGTAGATGACTTCTGCCTGAAGCTAGTTCTGCCCTCATTATTCAATATCTCTTTTATAAATAGTAGTAATAAACAATATTAAGTGCATTTTTATAATATACCACTGCATTTCACAAAGCAAAAGGAGAAAGTTCCCACAAACCATCTTTCTCTTTTGATCTAGGCACAGAAAAAAAAAAGATTTTAAATGCTCTCAGGTTTCAACCTAATTCATGTTTAAAGTGGGATATAAATGTCATAAATAAGTAAATTGGAGGAGTGGCCTAGTGGTTAGGGTGGTGGACTTTGGTCTTGGGGAACTGAGGAACTGAGTTTGATTCCCCGCACAGGTAGCTCCTTGTGACTCTGGGCAAGTCACTTAACCCTCTATTGCCTGCCGCATTGAGCCTGCCATGAGTGAGAAAGTGCAGGGTACAAATTGTAACAAAAAAATAAATAGATAGAAACTCTGATTGTTGAGCACTTGATTCTCATAACATGACGTCTGTTTTAGTGGCCCTTTAACAGGAGAAAAAAAAATCTCTGCATGAATACAACTCATGCTAGGGTGTCCCTATAACCAATCCACCCCTCCAAATGACATACTGATTACAATTCATAACAAATTACTACTCTACCAATGAAATGTTATTCTGTTATTATACTTTCTCTGTGTACATCCATATGCTGCACAAGCCAGCATGTTTGAAAATATAAATGGGATCAAATAAAAATGCTACCAATAAAGAACAACAAAGTGCATGCAGCAGCCCATAGGTTGGTTTGCTTTGTTTTGATTGAATGGGGATGACGACTGTGTGGGGGAGGGGAAAGAGATTAACCTCCATGGCGTCAGTTTACTGTGGCTTCAGCTTTTTTTTTTACATCCTGCCATCTCCTGTTCTCAGTCAAACCTTCTTGGGCAGTGACTGAGCCTCAGGTAGCACTGAAGACAGCTGCTTTTGGCTGCCCTGGTCCATCTCTCTGCTTCATCCTGCCTTTTCAACTTCCTGTAAGTGGGACTAGGCAGCAAAATGGACTGAGGCAATCAGAAGCAGCTGCTTTCTTCAGCATTGCGTGTGCCACAGTTCACTGTTGTGGGAAGAAGAAGGAGAGAAAGATGTAGCCATGCTGGATCCAAAGGGAGGGAGGGAGGAAGGAAGGGAAGGAGGGAGAGTTCTGCTGCCTGACTGCGGGGAGCCTGAGGGAGCAAAAAATATGGCTTTTGTCGTGCCAGTTTTAAGAGTCAGCTGACGGCCTAGCTGGCCACCATTGTTGGGGGGCATGAGACAAAAATGGGGTCCTGGGCCCCCTGTAGCTATACCACTGATCCCCACAGGTCCACCATCACTTCCTCCCTTGGGTTCAACATCCCTCTTCTTTACATCCTGCCTTCCCCCCTCCCCCATGGTCCTCCATACTTATGGTGCCAATGAAAACAGGCTGCTTCAAGCCCACTCCACTTGTGCCTTCCCTCTGCCATTTCCTGCCTTCTCTGATGCAACTTCCCATGGGTGTAATTTCAACACAGGGGCCTCGGTGGGGCCAGCCTGAAGCAGCCCATTTCAATTGGTACCACTACCGGTGACCATCCTATGTTTGGAAGAATGCGGGGGAAGCAGAGAGAGGGAGAAGTGCTGAACCAATGGAAGGAAGCAGGGAAGGGAGAAATGTCAGACCACTTGAGGAGGGGGTGGGAAAATGTCAGATATGCAGGCAGGAGGAGGGGGACAGGGAGGAAGGAGTGGAGTAGGGGTACAGAGACAGGACTGGGGTGGGGAGAGAGAAGGAAGAGAAGCTGGACTTGGGAGGAAGAGAAAGGAAGAGAGAAAGAGAATGGACAGGGTGGGTAGCAGGAAGAGAGAAAGAAAGATATTGACCTGAGTGGAGGTGAAGATGGAAGTGGGGGTGGGGGCAAGCAGGGGAGAGAGTGAGAGATAATGGTGGGGGGTTAGGGGCAGCAGGGGGGGAGAGAGAGAGATGGTGGTCTGGAGGTGAGGTAGGAATGGAAGAAAAAGGGGAGAAGTTGGATATCGGGAGGGACAGAGACACAGAGAAGAGATGCTGGGCATGGAGGGAACATAGCAACAGGGACACAGAGAAGCAATGAGGAGCACAGGGGGAGAGATAGGGACACAGAGGGCAGGTGCTGAATATGGGGGGAGGATAAGGACAGAGGGGAGATGCTAGACAGGATGGATAAGGGACACAGAGGGAAGATGGATGGTGGATATAGGGAGAAGAAATGTCAAAAGACCCTGGAAAGAGAGTTAGGAAAAAAACAAAGAAAGGCAGAAAGAAATACTGAAACCAGTTCTGAATTTTTTATTTGGAATATGTTAGCTTTAGGAAATGTGCACCTCTGATATCATGCATTCATTTCTGTTTCTCTAGTATTGCTGTACATGCAGAATCTGACTTCAAGGGTGTCTGGCCAGGTTTTTTGTTTTGTGAGGGTTTTTGTTGTTGTTGTTGTTGTTTTTGCCTTCATATGTCTATTACTGATCTGTGGTCCCTTGTTTCATAGTTGTTGATGGTTTGGCTGGGTTTTGTGTGTGTGGTGAAGGTGCAACATTCTGCTAGAATGTAGTTTCTATAGTATATAGGTCTGGAATGTGTTTGCTTTTTGCAGAGTTTTGTTACTGAACTCTAGGGCTCCCACCCCTGTTGGTCAGCATTTTACAGGACCAGGACACTGTACCAGTGACTTCACAGTGAGAATCCTGAAAGGTAACTTTAAAACCATACAAGAACATAAGACCTTTGAAGTCAGAATGATTGAATATTTTAACACCCAACAGAAAGGACTTAACAAGGATCTGGGGTTCCTAGCCCATTATAAACCATAAAGCTGTATGTCTCTGTTGATCACCCCACCCCTCACCTATCCACACCCATCCTGTTAGAATATCAATGATATGCTTTGATGTCCCCATGCATACCTCCTACCCACCCCCATCCTCCCACCCTGTCAGACTGTCATAGTAATGCTTGAATGTTTTCACTTATATACACTGTCAGCTAGCACATTTGCTTATTTCCGATCTGACGAAGAAGGGCAACCTTCGAAAGCTAATCAAGAAATATATTAAGTTATGTCCAATAAAAAAAGGTATCATCTTATTTTCTTTTCCATGTTTTATTTTGTTTGATTTCTATTGATAACCTTACTGAACTCTGAAAGGGTCCCTCCACCCTCCCCAGTCCCCACTATCTTGGAAGAGAAGGTGTTATAGGGACCTTTCTTAATTTTTCCTCCCACAGCCCATTCAGTCCTAGCTATGCCACTGTTCAGCAGAATCCTCCTTGCTTTCTCCAGATTTACCTTAATAATGTTTTATGACCATTACCTCCAGGAATTTGTTCAAACCTTTTTTAAACCCAGCCAGCTGTTTTTACCATAACTACCGGCAACAAATTCCGAAGCTTAACAATGCGCTGAGTGAAAAAAATACTTTTTCCTATTTGTCGTGAAAGTATTACTGTGTAACTTTATGGCATATCCCCTAGTCTTTGTACTTTTTGAAAGAATAAACACTCGATTTGCGTTTACCTAATCCATTCCATTCAGCTGAAGAGCCATAATCGTTTTAGTCTCTCCTCATATGAGAGTTGTTCCATCCTTTTTGTCATATTAGTTACCCTTTTCTGTATCTTTTCTAATTCTGCTGTATGTTTTTTGAGATGTGGTGTCCAGAATTACACACCATACTCAAGATGCAATCATATCATGGAACCATACAGAGGCATTAGGCCATTCTTTATTTTATTCTCTATTCAGCAGACTGCTAAAATCTGTAGTTTCTTTCTCTATAATATCACCAAAATTCGCCCTTTCATTTCTGAGCACACTACCAGAACCCTCATCCACACTCTTATCACCTCTTGCTTAGACTATTGCAACTTGCTTCTCACAGGTCTCCCACTTACCCATCTCTCTCCTCTTCAATCTGTTCAAAATTCTGCTGCATGACAAATATTCCACCAGTGTCGTTATGCTCATATTAGCCCTCTCCTCAAGTCACTTCACTGGCTTCCTATCCATTTCCGCATACAGTTCAAACTCCTCTTATTGACCTATAAGTGCATTCACTCTGCAGCTCCTCAGTACCTCTCCACTTTCATCTCTCCCTACATTCCTCCCCGGGAACTCCATTCACTGGGTAAATCTCTCTTATCTGCACCCTTCTCTTCCACCGCTAACTCCAGACTCCGTTCCTTTTATCTTGCTGCACCATATGCCTGGAATAGACTTCCTGAGCCGGTACGTCAAGCTCCATCTCTGGCCGTCTTCAAATCTAAGTTAAAAGCCCACCTTTTTGATGCTGCTTTTAACTCCTAACCCTTATTCACTTGTTCAGAACCCTTATTTCATCACCCTCACTTTAATATTCCCTTATCTCATGTTTGTCCTGTTTGTCTGTCCTAGTTAGATTGTAAGCTCTGTCGAGCAGGGACTGTCTCTTCATGTTCAAGTGTACAGCGCTGCGTACGTCTAGTAGCGCTATAGAAATGATAAGTAGTAGTAGTAGTATTCCTTTCCTAATAATCCCTATAATACTGCTTGCTTTTTTGGCCACTGCCGTACACCAAGCAGAAGACTTCAACATATTTCCCCGATATTGAGTGCTATTTAACCGTCCAGGAACAGCTCATATTCAGTGAGAAATAGCCAGTTATCTCCATGGTTAGCACATAGCAGCTAACCGGCTCTATCGCGAACATTAAAGCATTGGTTGGCTACGTTTAACGAAACGGCCAGGCATAGAATATCCAGTCTCATCGTCAACCACGAGAGTTAGCCCTGCCAACTCCTGTGGACTGAATATCGGCCCAGTGTTTATGTTTATTGGGCACTTGCTATATCGCCTTTCAGCATAAAACATAATCAATAGAAATAAAACATGGAAAAGAAAATAAGATGATACCTTTTTTATTGGACATAACAATACTAGGATTTTTCATATGGTGTCTATGTAAATTACTCCATATGAAAAATGATAGTACCAATAAGGGTGTCACCTCTTTGGGGCAGCACTTTATAAAACCAGAACACTGTACCAGTGATTTCATGGTAAGAATCTTAAAAGGGAACTTTAAAACAATACAGGAACGTAAGACCTTTGAAGTCAGAATGATTAAATATTTTGACACCCGTCAGACAGGACTTAACAAAGATCTGGGTTTTCTAGCACATTATAAACCATAAAATTGTACTGCTTTGTCACCCTCCTGTCTCCATGCATATATCCCTGTCTCTTACCTACCCACCCCCATCCTGTTAGACTATAACTGAAATGCTTTGATGTTTCACTTATATATACTGTCATCTACCAACATTTGCTTATTTCCGAACTGACGAAGAAGGGCAACCTTCAAAAGCTAATCAAGAAATGCATTAAGTTATGTCCAATAAAAAAGGTATCATCTTATTTTCTTTTCCATGTTTTATTTTGTTTTATTTTTGTTGATTACCTTTAAAAGTGGACTAACACGGCTACCATACCTCTCTAGCATAAAACATCAAAGCGGTGTACAATACTAACACAGAAAATGAAAAGAACTCCATGCACAACAGGACAGAGGAAAATTAAAACAGAGAATAAGCAAAGGACAGAAAAGAGAAGACAGAAGGAGGAAAAAAAAGGAGAAAAACAGCCAACTATCCACCGGGGCCCCAGGCCCAGCACCCTCCATATGTACGCTGATACTTACAAGGAGTCATTTGAAGCTAAAGAAAATAAATTGGCTTTATAAAGATGGCAAAAAAGAGGATAAGAGAGCTCAGACCTTTATTTGTAATAATTTTGAAATTATTTTCCGTTAAGATGATTGCTATGATATTTTTATGCACCTTAGTTGCTTTACATTCTGAAATTCTTATTCTATTAATGTGAATATCGTTGTAACATTTTGTAAGCCACATTGAGCCTGCAAATAGGTGGGGAAAATGTGGGATACAAGTGCAGTAAAATAAATAAATAAAAATCTGGAGGAATAGAATTCTATAAAAACGGTGCAAGGCAAAAGATGGCCAAATGCCGAGTAGAGTTCAATCTGGCAGAGTGAACAGATGGAACAATAAGGCGGGAATCAAGTGCCCACTGCAAAGCACATGAAGGGCAGTAGGATGTGATCAAACCCACAAGATAAGGAGAGGCACCTGAGTGAAGAGCATGGAAAGTAACGGTACGAACCTTATGAATAATCTGAGATTTAATTGGGAGCCAATTGTGCTGTCTCAGAAGGGGAGAGACATGTTCGAAACGTCTGGCCTGGGAGGAAATATGAATAGTGGTATTTTGAAGTTTCTTGAGTGAAATGGGCGGGAGCCTGGCATAGATAATATTACAGTAGAGTCTGAAAGCCACCAAGGCATAGAGGAGCGTAGCACAGCTCTCATCACTAAGACTGAGGCAAAGGGAAATGAAACTGTATTTTACAGTAGCAGAAATGAGTGCTGACTCTGCCCCAGACTGCCCACAAAATAGTCAGCTTTCAGTTTAGCAGATCAGATATTCAGCAGCACTAACTGGTTAAGTGCCACTGATATCAGTGGACAGCCCCTCACAAGCAATTTAACTGGCCAGGAGCCTCTCCTGCCTGCTTAAATCACTTTGAATTTTGACTCGTGAGTGCATATATGTTCATTTGTTGATATAATGGATGACAGATTGAAGGATAGATTTGTCCAGCCAACCTACATTCTCTGAGCCACTGGACCCCCAAGTCCTGGCCTCACGTTAGTGAGAGTATGTTGATGTGGCCTATTGCTAGCTATCTGCATGCCCCCAGATTTTATCACTTCCAGTGTCTTTCTAGCTAAAGTTGTCTCAAGCTCAGCACTAGTAGGAGAAGTCATGCTATCCCTATCCATATCCCAGCATGCACCAGGCCTTGTTCACACCCATGTAGTTCATCAGCAAGAGACAAGTTAATCTTTGCAACCTGCAAATGAATGTGAATGAAACAAGAAAAACGTGAGTGAGAAATATGATTTCTCTCTCCTCTGGCATTGTGTATGTGGGAGGGGGTCGTCAGGGGTGGGGGAGGATAGGCGGGTAGTGCTTTATTTTATTGATTTACAAAAAAACAGACACACACACACACACATACACACACGCACACACTCACACACACATACACATCCCAGAGGCGCCAAAAAGCACAGGGCAATGATTAATGTCCCCTCAGAAAAAGAAATTATATCGAATAAATTAAACTACTGTGGCAGCAAATTGAAAAATAAGGATGTAAATGAGGTTTGAATACTTAATATCTGAGCAGGGAAAGCAGCCATCAACATAGGAAGAGTGATGAGAGATTCGGGGAGACCCCCCACCCCCAAATATTAACTCAGCATACACTAACTTCTCCCCTACCCCCTGTTTCCAGCCTTTACCTGCAGTCAGTCAGCAGAGAGAGCTTATCTTCTCCAAACACTCTGGGGTATTGGAAAGTTGCCACCAGTGTTGGACAGCCAAGCATACATGTGCATCCATGAACTGACTGCTTGAAACCCCAAGGAAGACTCTGCCCCCATATTTAAACCTTCCATGGGGAAAATTCAACCAGCAATGTCCTCTGTGCTAGTTGGCATTGCCTCATCTGAGTAGTTGAAAATAAGAAAAACCCTGGTGGTTGATCAGTATCCTTAGTACTAGTTGCCAAGGAGTTTCCAGATCTAGGTAAGAAGGGATATTTATCCATAAGCTACAATCGCATTATAGAGAATCCGATCTGTGCAACTTTTTATGTGGACCATGTTAATTAATGTTCATTCAGAGAAAAGGGAAAAAGTGTGTGTATGTGTGGGGGGAAGGACCTAAAAATAACTTTTAACAAGACTTTAGGATCAGCTGTAAAGATCTTGTCTTTGACACCTTGTATAGATTTGGTTTCTATAAGTGAACATGGCCACTCAGCTTAGGGTCCATATTCACAACACCCTGTAGCGTTAAAGAGGCAGCATGATAAGGGATGTGGGCATGTAGACAACATTTTGTATGCTCAGGTAGGCTCTTATAAAATTGCCCGAGGTATATGCACATAAAAGAAGGTGCAAAGAAAACATAGCAGCTACTTTTAAGCAATAGATGTTTTCAGGGTCGAAAACAAGGGAACATTGGCACTTATGTACTACAGCTGTTTATTGAAGCTTGATTTTTACAGCATCTGCATTGATATTTACATTTTCAAGATAAGTAATTTGGATTTTTCTATTAGTCTGATCTGATATGTGCACACTGTAATATTTCTTTGAACACACATATAAAAATTTGATTGATTAGCCTGATGATGATGATTGTGGAGAACCAGTTATAACCAATAATTTTTACTGGCTATATATATCAGGCCTCTCTTGGGATACACGTGAGGGATGCCATAACATAGCTGAGCCAACCCCTCCCTCCCCCCATCACAGAACAGGAGGGCTGAGAGATAGCGAGTTAAGATGGGTAGTTGTAAATATGGAATTCAATTGGTACTTGAGGAACATCAGGCACCAATCAGCTTTGATAGTTATGAGTATGGAATTCGATTGGTGCTTAAGGAACATCAGGCGCCAATCAAATAACTTTGGAAAAAGGGAGCTTAAGTGTGACATTTTTGGCGGGCTAGTGTGACATTCTTGAAGGGATCCCAGGTGGTCAGTGGTTTTTGACCCACCCTCCCACTGTGATGGATTAGGTAGGGTAGGATATGTGTGTTATTGCAATGGGTAATGGGGAGAGGGGTGATGGTGTGTGGAAGGGGGCAATGTATCAGCAGAACCTGGAGCTTTTTGGATGGATTAATGGAGGTAAAAGAGTAAAGAATTCAACTGGGTGGGGGGGGGGGGGCATGAGGGAGGGAGGGTTGGGACTCCATGTGCAACACCATCATGGACCCTCAGGAAAAAAGCAAGATTTGGCATTACCACAGACCATGCCATGAGAGTGTTATTCAAAATTTGCTTGCTTGCGTGGCATTGGTTAATTGATACTGACTTATCAGGAATTGGCAAGTAAATGGGAAAGATAATTGTTGAGATTATTATATGTTGATGTTTGGGGACAAATGGTGGATGTTTTTTTTTGAAAATTCACTGTTTTGTTTTGTTCAGTTTGACTCAGTATAATTGCTGCTGGTTTCTGTTTCATGAAAGTTGTGATGACTGTTATTTCTGGGGTGTTGGGTAGGAAGGGAGAGAGAGGAACGTGAATGCCAATGTTAGTGTTTGGGTCCCACATATGAAGATCTAATTCTGTTGCTGTGGTCAAATTGTAGTATTGTTAATTTCTTGATATCCTATATAATAATTCTCACCACCAACGTTCTAATGTGGGACTGCCTGTATCCGTGGCTCCTGGAGTTGCTGAGCTAGGCTCCATAGCCAGGATGACGTCACTAACAGCTGATTCCCAGGCAGGGGGAGGAGTAGGGAAACACGCGGTGATGCACGGAGGGGGTGTTTGAGTGGCGCGTGTTTCCCTACTCCTCCCCCTGCCTGGGAATCAGCTGTCAGTGCGCCACTCCCTGCCACTTCGGAGGAAGTGGCAGGGAGCGGCGCATCAAAAAACTACAAGCGCAGCATCACAGACCCCCCCCTCAGCGCATCACCCAATCCCCCCCGGCACATCAAACACCCCCTCCCCCCCAAGCACATCAAACACCCCCCACCCGAAGCACATCAACACCCCCCCCCCCGGCGCATCAAACCCCATTGCCACCCGCAGATGCCAGTAGTAATGCTGTTCAGCCGCTGCTGCTTCTCCTGTTGAGCAGCAGCGGCCGCTACAAAAAGAAAAGAAGTGATAAATGTTTTTAAACCCAGCCCAAATCATTCGCAAATGCCCGAATCTTACAACGCAGTCTCTGCAGCCGCTCCTCCTCTCATCTCCACGCCACTGCCCCTGGAGTAAGACCCCAGAGGAGTGCAGTGACGTAACAAGCGAGAGGAGGAGCAGCTGCAGAGACTGTGTTCTAAGACTCGGGCATTTGCGAATGATTTGGGCTGGGTTTAAAAACATTTATCGCTTCTTTTCTTTTTGTAGCGGCCGCTGCTGCTCAACAGGGGAAGCATCAGTGGCCAGCAGCGTTACCACTGGCAGCTGCGGGTGGCGAGGGGGTTTAATGCGGGGGGGAGGGGAGGGTCGCTGGACATGGGTAGCTGCAGGGGGGCAGGGGGAGAGGAGGGTCGCTGGACATGGATAGCTGGAGGCGGGGCAGGGGAGAGGGAGGTGGGAAGGGGGTCCTGAGACCAGTGAGGTGGGGGTGGGGAGGGGGGCCCTGCGAGAGGGGGGTGGGGGCTCACACTCACTCACTGTCTCTCACACACTCTCTCTCTTACACACACACACATGCTGTCTCTCTCTCATTCTCTCTATGACACACACACTCCATCTCTCACAGACACTCTCTCTCAAACATACACACTCTGAGGAAAACCTTGCTAGCGCCCATTTCATTTGTGTCAGAAACGGGCCTTTTTTACTAGCATTTTATAAAATACGCATATATGTACTGATTCGTACTGGTGCATAGTGACACGTAATTACATCTGCCTTGGAGCAGGTATAAATATGTGTACTTGTTTTCCCTGTGGTAATTTTATAAAGGAACATATGCAGGGCCATCCCAAGAAGTTTGCAAGTACTGCAGCTGCATAGGGTGTAGGAGAGACAGGGGTGCAAAAATCGCTCCCAGTCCATTGTCTCCTCTGTTGTGGAGTGAATGGGGTGGAGGCATTAGGGATAGGCCTATCTTCGGATATTGGCACTGGCACTGAATATTGGCCGGTTTAGTTTAAACTGGCCAAAAATACCCACAGATATTCAATGCCGGTCACTGGAAATGGCCCAGCATTGAATATATGATCTCACCGCTGACCGCAGGAGTTAGCTAGGCTGCCTCCTGCGGTCTGAATATCAGCCCCTATGATCCTTGTTTTCTATGGCTCTGCAATAGATTATATGCTATTAATAGGTTCACTTTATATTCAATAGAGCTTATCTGTATAGGAGCCACTGATATATGGATAAGCCCCTTCTTTGTTAATTGTTGGTGGCTCTATAAGGATTATGCTGCTGAAAATTCCCTCTGAGTGTGTTATGTTTCATGGTAGTGAGCACTTGAACCCCAGTCATAGGCCTGACTGGGGCAGACAGATCTCCTCCTAGGCCCAAAGAGAGAGAACAAAGTAGAAAACAGAAGCCAAAAAGAGAAAGGGACTCAAGAGTAACATGACTGGAACTCAGGGGCTTGGCAAGGATAGCAGGAACCCAGGTGCTAGGCATAGCTGGAACTCAGGGGCTTGGCACGGCAAGTAGGAACCAGGAACAAGGCTGGAAGAACCAGGAACACGGCTGGCAGGATGGAAGAACCAGGAGCATGGTTAGCAACACTGGAACATGCAGGGAGCATGGGGCCTTCAAGTAATGAGTCGCAAAATCACTGGAACAGAACCTGGGACCTTTGTTAAATTTGTCTGGTCCAGCATCATAATCCAGGGGCGCCTCTCTGGATGTTCCAATTATGGCCCCAATAACTGCGGCCTGTGGCACACGCATGCCAAAAGGGCAGCGCCCAGCCAACGACGAGATGCAGAGTGGGGCCCGGCCGCAACCGACACGGAGCAGGGCAGCCATGGAGGCATCACAGAATGAGAATAAATGACCAAAATAATGGCATATGGATGCACATATGCGCGTAAATGACAATATTCCAGTTACAGGCTATTCTATAAACTGAAGCCTAAATGTGATGGGGTGTAATTTGAAGGTGGTCATATACATGAGTGGAGTCTGAGTGGAGCATAGGCAGGACACGTGGAGGGGCATAATCAAACGGCGCCGACCAAATAGATGGCCGGCCATCTATATGGCTGGCGCCGCAAAGAGCAGTCCTGAACATATTATCGAAAAAGATGGCCACCCATCTTTCGTTTCGATAATACGGTTCGGGCCGGCCAAATGTCAAAGATGGCCGGGTTTGAGATGGCCGGCATCGTTTTTTGCCGATAATGGAAAATAATGCCGGCGATCTCAGACCCAGCCAAATCCAAGGCATTTGGTTATGGGAGGAGCCAACATTTGTAGTGCACTGGTCCCCCTGACATGCCAGGACACCAACTGGGCACCCTAGGGGGCACTGCAGTGGACTTCAAAAATTGCTCCCAGGTGCATACCTCCCTTACCTTGTGTGCTGAGCCCCCAAAACCACCCCAAAACCCACTACCCACAACTCTACACCACTACCATAGTCCTTATGGGTGAAGGGGGGCACCTCATGTGGGTACAGTGGGTTTGGGAGGGGGGGTTGAAGGGCTCCCATTTACCACCACAAGTGTAACAGGTAGGGGGGATGGGCCTGGGTCCACCTGCTTGAAGTGCACTGCACCCCCAAAAAACTGCTCCAGGGATCTGCATACTGCTGTCAGGAAGCTGGGTATGACATTTCAGGCTGGCATAGAGGCTGGCAAAAATATATATTTTTTTTTGGGGGGGGGGGGTGGGAGGGGGTTGGTGACCACTGGGGGAGTAAGGGGAGGTCATCCCCGATTCCCTCCGGTGGTCATTTGGTCAGTTGGGGCACCTTTTTGAAGCTTGGTCCTGAAAAAAAGGGAACAAGTGAAGCTGGCAAAATGCTTGTCAAGGCCGGCTTTCTTTTTTTTTCCATTATCAGGCAAAGCAGGCCATCTCTTACCATGCCCCCATCCCGCCTTCGCTACCCTACCAACACGCCCTCTTGAAGTTTGGCCGGCTCCGCGACAGAAAGCAGTTGGTGCTGGCCAAAATCGGCTTTCGATTATACCGATTTGGCTGGGTTCAGGAGATCGCCGGCCATCTCCCGATTTGTGTCGAAAGATGGCCAGCAATCTCCTTCGAAAATGAGCTGGATAGTTACACACATAGAATAATATAATTTATGCATGTTTTTTGAGTAATCTAGATGCGAGAATTTACAGCAGCTCTATTGCCGGTGTGAGTGTGTGCACCTAAAACGTGTGCATGTATTTGCCCTGCTATTCTAGTATTCTATAAAGAAAAAATTGGTGCATCTACTTTCTTTTATACAATGGGCTTCAAATAAGCACCTTCTTGGTTCTAGAATTACCCCCATAGTGTCGTAGTGGAGTGAGGGTGTTTTGCCCAGCTGTATAGCTAGCAGTGATATTCAGACGGTATCTGTGTAAATCAGGCCAAAACAATTGCTGTCCTAACTTAAACTGTGCATGTGAAGGACAATTCTATAACTCTGCATGTATGCAAACTTGTGCACATAAAAGTACAGAATACTAGTACTTACACGTGTAAGTGTGCACTTACCCGTGAAAATACTAGCAGTGTTCTTAAGCGCTGTTCTCTAAGGGTGCACATTAAGGGCATATGTGTAGGATGAGTAGCACATGGCCGGGGCTGGCACTTACACACATAACTTACAGAATACTCTAAGCTGTGCACATCCTTACCACATTTACCTGGCCTACAGTTACAGTGACAACACAAGGGAGGCAGTTGTGATCCACAGAATGTAATCTGAAGAACAAGAATGGATCAAAGAGGTTAAATTAAACTATATTTTTATTAAAATTGCTCAACGTGGCCACATTTCACCAGTGGCAGGGTGGCAGGCTGCTTCAGGGGCAGAAACTAAAGGGGAATTTAAAATCACACTTTCCCTTGCCAGTGCTAAATATTCACATAGCTGGCTAAGTTAAAGCTGGCCAACCCCCCCCCCCCCCCCTGGATATTCAATGCCAATCACCGGGAAGGGTGAATATTCGGGTGCAGCGTCTGTAGCAGCAGCTAACCATGCTGCCTGCCACTGGCTGAATATTAGGGAGAAGTATCAGTTTGGTGAGGCTTGAGACAGGTCCGCCAAGAAACAGAGCCAAATCCGGGACAGGGCAGCCATAGCACCTCCCTCCCCCCCCCCCCCCCCCCACACACATGGGTCACCATCGCCGTCTCCTGCCCCTTCGGGCTGCCGCCACCCCCTGCCCTCCTTGACCTCCTGTGTTTTTCATATGGCTCAATATATGCTGCCAGATATTCAAAGTGATTTAAGCACAGAGGAGATGCTGCTTAAATTCTATTCTTTCCTAAGTATAACTTATATTCTGTTAAATCTCCAAAAGGATTCATTGCAGATTACAAGAAAAGACGAACAGGGCCGCCAACTGAGCCGGGCCTGGGACAGGGCCACCGCTGCCAGGCCTGCCCCCCAGGATTGTCAGCACCACTGCCACCACTCCCCCCCAATGATTGTCGCTGCTGCTGCCCGCCCACCGCCACCCACCGCAACTGTAATACCTTGGCTGGCATGAATCCTAAGGCCCTGGTAGCAGAAGAGTCTTCCTCCAGTGCTGCTCTTCTCTCTGCTGTGTGGCCTGCCCCTGTGGCTGCTTTTTCTCTCAGGTTGCGAATGCTCAGTTTCAAATCCGAGCATATGCGACCTGAGGAGAAAATCAGCCGTTTGGAAGGCAATGCGGCAGACTGTGAAGAAAAGCAGCGCTGGAGGAAGATCTGCTGGCAAGGCCCCCCGACAGCCTGCTGTGTCTGCCCCTCCAGGTCCTCCCCAGCCTCCAAGGGGAGCCCAGCACAGAAGTTTTCTCTCTCCTGCTCCTGTCGGGACGCGATCACCCGGGTCCCATCAGAAGCAGGAGAGAGAGAAAGACCCCTGTCTCTCCTGCACCCTATGCAGCTGCAGTACTTGCAAACTTCTTGGGATGGCCCTGCATATGTTCCTTTATAAAATTACCACAGGGAAAACAAGTACACATATTTATACCTGCTCCAAGGCAGATGTAATTACGTGTCACTATGCACCAGTACGAATCAGTACATATATGCGTATTTTATAAAGAGAGAAAGACCCCGGCGCCAGGCCCCCCTTAGAGGCCCGGGCTCAGGGAATTCCCCTCCCAGCCCCCCCTCAGAGGCCCTGAAGAAGCATCTCATTTAGATAGAATTAGAAAATGATGTTAATAAAATTAAATTGCTTGAGGCCATCCAACCACCGATATTTAGTGGCACTTAACGCCACTAAACATCAGCTCTGAGTACCCACGTAGAAAGAGGGCAGGTTAGTACAGGGGGCGGTATAGGGGAGAAACCAGCATTTATACGGATGCTGGTAAACTCTTCTCCCATACACAATACCTCCATCTCTTTGATACTTTTTGCAACTTACGTGTGGGATGAATATTACCACCAGAGCATTAAATGGGAGATCTGGTGAATAGGAGAGTAGCTACTAACCATGCTGATAGAGAAAAAAGGCACTTAAAACATTTTTTTGGGGGGGGGGGAACCAAACTCATCTCACAGAGGAGTGAAATAGATGCCTGAGAACCTAGGAGACAGCGTATCTCATAGGAGACAAAGAACTGACAGTACTTTAAGCTTCTTTGATAATTTTTGCAACAAATGTACTTTGTTTTATGTACAGTTTGTCTCATCATTTTCATGTCCTTGTTACAGTATATATTTTGGCACATGAGAAGGATTGAATAAATTGAAGTTTTTATAGCAGCCTTCTTTTTTTTTCCCCTGTCATTATAGTGCCTGCCAGAGACTGTTCTATGTGACTATTCCTAATTCAGGGAACCCTTTGACCGTGAGCTTAGGAGAAGGATTTGTGCATTTAGTGAAAGGCACTATTAAAATTATTTGTGCATTAGCCCCTCTCTGCCACAAATATATGATTGCATATAGAAAAAAAAAAAAAAAAAAAAAAAAAAAATATATATATATATATATATATATATATATATATATATATATATATATATATATATATATATATAATAATGATTTTGCTACATATATGTACTTGTGCTGCCATTTATACATATATATGGCACATCTTGTAGAACCTATGGGATTGATATTGTATATGCATTAATTGTCCCCTTAATTTCCACCTGAAAATCGAAGTGTATTCTATAACAATGCACGTAACTTAATTGGTTAACTAGCTAATCAGCGCTGTTAATTGGATGTTAAGCAATTATCAGCAATAATTGACATTATGATTTACATGCAGAACTCGCTAAGCAAATGCTGTAATGTGCTGTGTGTAAATTCCAAGTCACACTGTTGAAAAGGGGGCATGGTTATGGGCATGGAATGGGCAGGACGTGGGCGTTTCAAAACTCTATGCACATTATTATAGAATACAGTTGCTATGCGCCTAATTTAGGTGTCAGGATTTATTGGCCTAAATGCATGTAAACAAATTTGGTCGTGTCGAGAGGCGCATACCGTGCAGAACTTTAAGCCTATTCTATAACATTTAGGTGTACTTTAGAAAATACGCCTAGGTGAATTTTTTTTACCGCACGGATTTTTGAGGTACCATACATATATAGAACTTAGACCTGTGTGGGTTATCTTGTTTGTCATTTCCAGTCTTGACAGGTCCTCTTCATTATGTAAATCGCTTTGAGCTCCAAGATGGGGCATGTTAGCGATTCATAAGAGATAAAGGAGCTCATTTTCAAAACAGAAAAACGTCCAAAAAAGTGGCATAAATCTGCATTTGGATGTTTTTCTCACATTTTTCTATGAAGTCTGTTAGAAGTGTGTTTAAATCACAAGGAGGTGTGTCAGGGGCATGATAAGAGTGGGATCTGGGTGTTCCTAATACTTGAACGTTTTTCAGTCATAATGGAACATAACAAAACCGCCTAGGACTAAAACTAAAACATTTTGAGCTAGACCTGTTTTTATAACGACTAAGGCACAAAAAGGTGCCCTGAATGACCAGATGACCACTGGAGGGAATCAGGGGTGACCTCTCCTTACTCCCCCAGTGGTCATTAACCCCCTTCCACCACCTAAAAATGTGATTTAAAACATCACTTGCCAGCCTCAGATGTAATATTAAGGTCCATTGCAGCAGCATGCAGACCTATGGAGTAGTGTAGTGGTCGGTGCAGTGTACTGCAGACAGGTGGTCCCAGGCTCATGCCTCCCCCTACCTATTACACTTGTGGAGGAAACTGTGAGCCCTCCCAAACTCACAAAAAACCCATGATTCCCCCTTCATCCGTAAGGGCTATGGTAGTGGTGTACAGCTTTTATTTATTTAGATTTTGCTCACACCTTTTTCAGCAGTAGTTCAAGGTGAGTTACATTCAGGTACACTGGATATTTCTCTGTCCCAGGAGGGCTCACAATCTAAGTTTGTACCTGAGGCTATGGAGGGTTAGTGGGTTTGGAGGCAGGTCAGCAGGAAAGATAAGGGAGCAATGGCGATATGTGTACATGAGAGCATTTTATGAAGTTCACTTCAATGCCCTCTAGGGTGCCCTATTGCTTTTCTGAGATGTCTGGGGGACCAGTCTACTAAAAATGCTGGTTCCTCCTACATCCCAATGCCTTGATTTTGTGCGTTTTGCACTTAAGATGTTTTTTTTTTTTAATGAGCGAAAAAACAAAACGTCCAAATCACAAAACCTTGTTCTAAACAGTATTTTTGAAAAAAAAAAGATAGATGTTTTTCTTTTTTTGAAAAATGACCTTCTTTCTTATTCAGATTTTGGACGTGTTTTGCAAAACGTCCAAAGTCAGACTTAGACCTCATATCGAAAATGCCCCTCAAGGTAAAGATATTGAAAGCAATTTAACTGACCAAAAACTGTTCCCTGGCTAGTTAAATTGCTTGTTCAGGGATAACCGGTCATATTACATAAGTACATAAGTAATGCCACACTGGGAAAAGACCAAGGGTCCATCGAGCCCAGCATCCTGTCCACGTCAGCGGCCAATCCAGGCCAAGGGCACCTGGCAAGCTTCCCAAATGTACAAACATTCTATACATGTTATTCCTGGAATTGTGGATTTTTCCCAAGTCCATTTAGTAGCGGTTTATGGACGTCCTTTAGGAAACCGTCCAACCCCTTTTTAAATTCTGCTAAGCTAACCGCCTTCACCACTTTCTCCAGCAACGAATTCCAGAGTTTAATTATAAGTTGGGTGAAGAAAACGTTTCTCCGATTTGTTTTAAATTTACTACACTGTAGTTTCATCGCATGCCCCCTAGTCCTAGTATTTTTGGAAAGCGTGAACAGACACTTCACATCCACCTGTTCCACTCCACTCATTATTTTATATACCTCTATCATGTCTCCCCTCAGCCGTCTCTTCTCCAAGCTGAATAGCCCTAGCCTCCTTAATCTTTCTTCATAGGGAAGTCGTCCCATCCCTGCTGTCATTTTAGTCGCCCTTCTCTGCACCTTTTCCAATTCTACTATATCTTTCTTGAGATGCGGCAACCAGAATTGAACACAATACTCAAGGTGCGGTCGCACCATGGAGCGATACAGTGGCATTATAACATCCTCACACCTGTTTTCCATACCTTTCCTAATAATACCCAACATTCTGTTCGCTTTCCTAGCCACAGCAGCACACTGAGCAGAAGGTTTCAGTGTATTATCGATGACAACACCCAGATCCCTTTCTTGGTCCGTAACTCCTAACGTGGAACCTTGCATGACGTAGCTATAATTCGGGTTCTTTTTTCCCACATGCATCACCTTGCACTTGCTCACATTAAATGTCATCTGCCATTTAGCCGCCCAGTCTCCCAGTCTCGTAAGGTCCTCTTGCAATTTTTCACAATCCTGTCACGATTTAACAACTTTGAATAACTTTGTGTCATCAGTAAATTTAATTACCTCGCTAGTTACTCCCATCTCTAAATCATTTATAAATATATTAAAAAGCAGCGGTCCTAGCACAGACCCCTGAGGAACCCCACTAACTACCCTTCTCCATTGTGAATACTGCCCATTTAACCCCCACTCTCTGTTTCCTATCCTTCAACCAGTTTTTAATCCACAATAGGACATTTCCTCCTCTCCCATGACCCTCCAATTTCCTCTGTAGCCTTTCATGAGGTACCTTGTCAAACGCCTTTTGGAAATCCAGATACACAATATCAGCCGGTTCCCCTTTGTCCACATGTTTGTTTACTCCTTCAAAGAATTGAAGTAAATTGGTCAGGCAAGATTTCCCCACACAAAAGCCGTGCTGACTCGGTCTCAGTAATCCATGTCCTCGGATGTGCTCTGTAATTTTGTTTTTAATAATAGCCTCTACCATTTTCCCTGGCACTGACGTCAGACTCACCGGTCTATAATTTCCCGGATTCTCCCCTGGAGCCTGCAACATTTAACCAGATAATGCAGTTGAAAATGTCCGGTTAGCACCCAATGCGAAACTGAATATTTGGGGGGCATTCTGTGGGTGGGGTCAATATTTAGCCATTATTTTTATTTATTTATTGCATTTGTATCCCACATTTTCCCACCTATTTGCAGGCTCAATCTGGCTTACAAAGACCTGTAATGGTATCTCCATTTCAGGGTACAAAGATACAATTGGTGTTACAGAAATATCAAGAATAACAAGGCTAACAATTGTTGATATTCAGTACTTAATTGGCCAATGTAACTGCATCAATAGGAGTGCATAAAAGTCAGTCCTATCCAGTGCTTTTTTGTAGGAAAAAAGGTACCGGTACTCATTATGGGCGGGGCCACAATCTATGGCTCCGCCCCAATGGTAGCCACACTCCTTATACCAGCCAGGCACATATAAACAGGTATCATTGAAAATACTATACCAGTATAGGAGAAAAAAAATAACTTGTGATTTTTTGTCATTATAAATAATTTCTGTAAGCTGTTGCAGCTTCAGTATACTCAGTGCAAAATAAGACAGCAGATGTAAATTCTCAAATTGGACATATTACAAACACAAAAATGTTTGGTGACTTTGTTTTTCTGATCATGTTGGGGCCCAGTCTCTGATTCTGCTGCTCTCTATGTGTTCCTTTAACTCCAGGTCTTCCTTTCCATTTATTTATTTCTTTACTTTTCTCCTTTCTTCTTCATTTCTTGCCCTACATCCATAGGTAAAAGCTGGATCCTCCGCGGACTTGACTGGAGGAGGTATAGAGTGGATCCAGCTTTTGCCTATTTTATTCATCCATGTGCAGTTTTTCTCCTCTTTTCCCTTTCCCTCATCTCCGTCATTATGCACCTCCTTCCTCTTTCTTCCCTCCCCTCCATCCATATGCATCTCCTTCCTCTCTCTTCCCTCTCATCCATCCATGTCCAGCATTTCACTCTCCCCCTCCTCTTCATCCATGTTCATCTCACTTCCTCTCTCTTTCCTCCCCTCCATCCATGTCCAGCATTTCAACTGTCTCCCCTCCCCTCCATCCATGTGCATCTCCTTCCTCTGTCTTCCCTCCCATCCATCCGTGCAGGGCCGGTCTTAGGCCGAGGCGACCGAGGCGGCCGCAGAGGGCCTCGCGCTTATGGGGGCCCCGCGCGGCGCGCTTCAACTCTGCCTCCTCTGCTCCATCCCGCTCCGCTCCTGAACCGGCGCTCACAGCTCCCGCACCACTGCCCACCCCCTGCTGAGACCGCTCAGCTCCCCGACAGCCCTCCGTCCTTTCCATTCCTGCCACCTCCCATGGCATCTCCCTTCCTGGAACTGGAAGCAGCATCGCGCGACAACAGCTGATTGTATCGCTGGAACCTGCGCATGATCCTCTTCACCTCTTCAGTCAAGGCCAGTGCAACCTTCTTCCTCGCGTCGCGCACCTCTTGCCCATTTTTGGTGTTTCTGCCTCTGCCCGCCCCTTACCCCCTGGCGCAGCTGTAGCAGCAGAGCGAGGCAGGGGGGCGGAGTCAGGCAATGCAGCCCAGCAATGCTTGCGCCGGTCCCCGCAGCCGCGTGCTTGGAAGCAGAGCGCAGCCAAAGCGGAGGAAGAGAGAACGGGATGGAGGCGAAGCGGAGCTGTATAGAGCAGAGCCTGCTGCCACAGGAGGCTCTACTGAATGCATTAACTACTTAATGGCAGTAAGTAAGAGCATCTTAACTCTACCTACAGCCTTACCCCTGGACATATCCTCTCATTTCTCACCTTTAATACATCCTGATCCTTAGCCTCTGCTTGCCCGAGACAGTCTGTACTTATATAAGACAAACAAAAAATGCCAGCAGGTATGTGGGAATGTCTGGAGGTGCAGCGCAGTAAAGGAGAAGGCATAGCAGTGGATGAGAACAGGCTTGAAATCTCAGTTCCACCACTGACATTGCTTGGGACCTTGGACAAGTCAATTTATCTCCCGTTGCCCCACTATGGGGATAATCCTATCAAGTATTGCTGTAGTTAAGCACGTAAACATTGCCAAACTGGGACAGACCGAAGTCCCATCAAGCCCAGTATCCTGTTTCCAACAATGTCCAATCCAGGTCACAAGTACCTGGTGAGATCCAAAAACAGTAAAACAGATTTGATGCTGCTTATCCTAGATATAAGCAGTGAATTTTCCCAAGTCCCTCTTAATAGTGGCTTATGGACGTTTCTTTTAGGAATGTGTCCAAACCTTTTTTAAACGCTTTTCACTGCTGCTACCTGCCGCTGCCTGTAACCCAACAGGTAACTTTTAAAATTCAGAGGGAGGGGGACTGGAGCTGGGAGGGGGGCCTTGGAGCTGGGAAGGAGGAAGGATAGTCCTGGAGCTTGGAGGGGATGGCCCGGGAGCTCGGAGGGAGGGGTGGCCAGCCCTGGAGCTAGGGTGGGGCGGGGCTAGGGTGGGGCCACATCAAATTGGTCTGCACAGGGCCCCGCACTTGCTAAGACCGGCCCTGCATCCGTGTCCAGAATTTCTCCTCTCTCCCCTAAATTCATAGGCATCTCCTCCTCTGCCTTTCCTCCCCTTCATTCATGTCCAGCATTTCTACTTCCTCTGTGTTCCCTCCCCTCCATCCATGTCCTGCATTTCTCCTCTCTCCCTTCCCCTCCATCCGTGTGCATCTCCTTCCTCTGTCTTTCCTTCCCTACATTTCTCCTCTCTTCCCTGCCCTCCACTCCATCCATGTCCAGCATTTTTCCTCTCTCCCCTCCCTTCCATCCATGTGCATCTCCTTCCTGTCTTCCCTCTCCTCCAGCATTTCTCCTGCCTTCCATCCATCCATCCATGTCCAGTGATTCTCCTCTCTCCCCTGCCCTCTTCTCCCATCCATGTCCAGCGATTCTCCTCTGCCCTCCCCAACCATCCATGTCCAGCGATCTCTCCTCTCTCCCCTGCTCTCCCCTCCCATCCATATCCAGCGATTCTCCTCTTCCCTCCCTTCCATGTCCAGAGATTTTCCTTTGCCCCTTACCCTCCCCTCCCATCCATGTCCAGTGACTCGCCCCAGCCTCCAACTGCCCCATTTTCAGCCCCTGAGTTCCAGTTCCAACACCAGCCCCACCTGTCCGCCCTCAGCTCCCTGACAGTCCTCTTTTATGTTCCTGCTGCCACCCTGCGTTTAAATCTTTTATTTTACCTCATGAAGAAAGACTAAGGAGACTAGGGCTTTTCAGCTTGGAGAAGAGATGGCTGAGGGGAGACATGATAGAGGTATATAAAATAATGAGTGGAGTGGAACAGGTGGATGTGAAGCGTCTGTTCACGCTTTCCAAAAATACTAGGACTAGGGGGCATGCGATGAAACTACAGTGTAGTAAATTTAAAACAAATCGGAGACATTTTTCTTCACCCAACGCGTAATTAAACTCTGGAATTCGTTGCTGGAGAACGTGGTGAAGGCGGTTAGCTTGGCAGAGTTTAAAAAGGGGTTAGATGGTTTCCTAAAGGACAAGTCCATAAACCGCTACTAAATGGACTTGGGAAAAATCCACAATTCCAGGAATAACATGTATAGAAAGTTTGTGCGTTTGGGAAGCTTGCTAGGTGCCCTTGGCCTGGATTGGCCGCTGTCGTGGACAGAATGCTGGGGTTGATGGACCCTTGGTCTTTTCCCAGTGTGGCATTACTTATATACTTATGTACTCAAGTTGCTGCAGCGGCGACAGCAGCAATGAAAGCAGCAGGCTTGCCTCCAGCCTTCCCTTCCCTCTCAGTGTCCCACCTTCTTCTGTTGTATTTCCTGTTTCCATGAGGGCAGGACACTGAGAGGGAAGGGGGAGGCGAGCCTGTGCTTTCACTACTGCCGCTGCCATGACTTGAGGTAAAATAAAAGATTTAAATGCAGGGTTGGCAGCAGGAACAGAAAGGAGGGCTGTCGGGGAGCTGAGAGTGGGCAGGTGAGTCAGCCCTGGGAAAAAAGGTGCCGGTACACCGTACTGGCACGTACCGGCACAAAAAAGCACTGGTCCTATCATTATGCAGTTCACCATGGGCAAGTTAAGTGCTGAATATCGTACTTAGGGGCCCTTTTACTAAAGGATTGGCATGTGACAACGGGCTTGCTGCATGCCAATGGGAACTACTACCAGGCTACCAGAGGAGCCCATCGGTAGTTTCCACGCCTAGCATGTGACATTTCCAGCAATACAGTAATTTTGTTTGATTTTTGTAGTGCTGGAACTTAACCGGTTACTGCCAGGTTAGCATAGGAGCTCTTTCTGCTATATCAATGAGTGGCAGTAAGGGCTCCCCACCGAAATGACTGTGCGGTAAGTGGTTTGCTTACCGCATAGACATTTTTTCCCCCTAAAAATGGCCAACCTGTTACCCACTGTGGTAAAAGGGGGTCACAGCGTGTGTCAAAAACACATACTGACACTAGCCCTGGCCCTCTTTTACCGCAGATTAGTACAAGGGTCCCTTAGCCAGCTATGGTTTTGATGGCTCCGTATATCCAGAAATTCTATGTCGGAGAGCAAACAAGGCCCAACATTAAATTTCTGAGGATACTGACCAAATATCGGGCCCTTTATTTTATTTTTTATAAAAGCTGACACAGTGCTTAAAAAATCAATAATGATATTTCAATACACAGATACAGACTCTCAATAGAAGTCATGTATGTTTCTGTTTATTATTAACATTTTCTAGACCACCTTACTGACGTGCAGGTTAAGGTGGTTTACATACTCAAATATAATGTAAGTACAATAGATGAGAGTGTTATCTGTGCCAAATTACCTACAAGCTTACTAAGTAGAAAGGGAAATCCCAAGAGAGTTAAGTATGGGGCAGAGAGGTGTTATGGTAGATCATGTAGCAGTGGATAGGGTGAATTTACATAGAAAGCAGTTTTATTGTAAAAAGCCTTGATCGGCTTTATGCCTGAAAGGCAATCAAACAAGCATTGTAAATAACATAAATACATGCCTATCAAAACTATTAAAATGTTTCTGGGTGAGATATGTTCTAGGTAGCACATGACAATACAGCAAAGTAGAGTGCAACATTTTATGAGGGGAAGTAATAGTGATAGACGTCAGCATAAGAAAATGCTTGTAAGTGAGAGCGAGAGAGAAGCTAATAATTTTTTTTAATTTTTTTATTTATTTGAGACACTTATGTCCCACATAATCCCAAACAAGTTTGCGTTCAATGGGCACCCATAGGAATGCATTGGTGTCGCTAACGTTTAGCGCGCCCTAAAAACGTGAGTGCACCTTAGTAAAAGACCCTCACTAACAGGAAACAATTACTACAGTACAATGCAAGTAATGACAATCCATTAAAAAAAATCACCTCTGTACACAATGTAATTATGAAACTATCCTTTAACAGTCAAACTTTGTCCCAGGGCAAGGGGTTTTCAGCATCAGAGAGGTGAGCGCATTTCCTCCCTCAAGGACTCCTCCAAACCCCTGGTCCCAAATACAATCTATTATCTCTCTTCTTTAATTATCATTCAATCTCCCACGAGTATAACCAGGCTTTTACATGTCAACAAATTACAATTGCTGTTTTTTCTAAACCTAGGCTAGCTGTTACTTAGTTTTAAGAGACTTTTCACATATGCTGCAGTTCCTATTTGGAACACTTACCATTTTAAATTTGGACTGAAATCCAACTTGAGGTTTAGGAAATGATTGAAACCTAGGCTTTTCTTCTCATTTTTATTCTTAGTTTGTTTTAAATTATTGTGACTTCTGTTTTTAAAGCTTTATATTAAGTTCTTTTTACTATACGTTTTTAAGTTGTATTCTTAATATTATTGTAATGTTTGATTTTATATAGAGTCTATACATCATGTTCTTATCATTACAAACTGTTCCAAGCTTTCGAGTGTGATATAATATAAAAGATTTCTTATGTCTTTTTTCCACTGCAACCACAGCATTTATTGAGAGACTGTTCCCAGAATCTAGATTTCTATGGGGTCCTTTTACAAAGCCACGTAAGTGTCTACACACACCCAACGCGCGCCAAAATGGAGTTACCGCCCGACTACCATGTAGCTCTTGCGGTAATTTTAGCAAAAATTTTAAAAAGGCCTTTATTACATGCGCACTAAAAAAATGGATCGGCGCGTGCCCAAAACCCGCACCTACACTACCGCAAGCCATTTTTCAGAGCACCTTTGTAAAAGGACCCCTCTGTTTTTACAACCACACCATCCTGGTTTATTTTGAAGTTTTATATCAGCTGGTGACCTATTGCCTCTGACACAGCCATTTTTATACTGGCGAAACATGGCCATGTTGGGATTTTATGTTGAATACCTGGGAGCTCTTAATCTAGTACATAAGTACATAAGTAATGCCACACTGGGAAAAGACCAAGGGTCCATCGAGCCCAGCATCCTGTCCACAACAGCAGCCAATCCAGGCCAAGGGCACCTGGCGAGCTTCCCAAACTTACAAACATTCTATACATGTTATTCCTGGCATTGTGGATTTTTCCCAAGTCCATTTAGTAGCGGTTTATGGACTTGTTCTTTAGGAAACTATCTAACCCCTTTTTAAACTCTGCTAAGCTAACCGCCTTCATCACGTTCTCCGGCAACGAATTCCAGTGTTTAATTATGCGTTGGGTGAAGAAAAATGTTCTCCGATTTGTTTTAAATTTACTACACTGTAGTTTCATCGCATACCTCCTAGTCCTAGTATTTTTGGAAAGCGTGAATGAACACTTCACATCCACCTGTTCCACTCCACTCATTATTTTATATACCTCTATCATGTCTCCCCTCAGCCGTCTCTTCTCCAAGCTGAAAAGCCCTAGCCTCCTTAGTCTTTCTTCATAGGGAAGTCGTCCCATCCCCGCTATCATTTTAGTCGCCCTTCGCTACACCTTTTCCAATTCTACTATATCTTTCTTGAGATGTGGCGACCAGAATTGAACACAACACTCAATACTAATAAAGACTGGGTTTTTTTTACAAGGTCTGCCTCATTGTTTTATTTTCCATAATGGATTTGCTGGACTGACTGCCTGGTTGTTTTCTGACTAAGGGACCCTTTTACTTAGCTGCATAGGTGCCTACGTGCACCCAACGTGCGTCAATTTGGAGTTACCGCCTGGCTGGTGTGCGGCAGAAACTGGGCAGTAATCGTCATTCTATGTGCGTAGATGATCACTGCATAGTTTACGCATGAGACCTTACCGGTAAGTCAATGGCTGGCGGTAAGGTCTCAGACCCAAAATGGATGCACGCCAATTTTTATTTTGCTGTATGTCCATTTTTGGCAAAAAAAATTTTTAAAAGGCCTTTTACAGGCACGCTGAAAAATGGATCTGCGCACACCAAAAACACGTGCCTATGCTAGCGCAGCCCATTTTTCAGCACACCTTAGTGGAGGAGTGGCCTAGTGGTTAGGGTGGTGGACTTTGGTCCTGGGGAACTCAGGAACTGAGTTCAATTCCTAGCACAGGCAGCTCCTTGTGACTCTGGGCAAGTCACTTAACCCTCCATTGCCCCATGTAAGCCGCATTGAGCCTGCCATGAGTGAGAAAGCGCGGGGTACAAATGTAACAAAAAAAAAAAAAGAGCCCCTACGGGTCATTGGAGAAACTTTCATACACACACAGATGCACAGAATATACCTGAATGTTTTATAGCCTGCATTATATCATATAATCTATACATTTGTTGCACCTTGTCTAAAATTGCTGCGTATAAGTGTATGCCATTTTTCGTGAATAAACCAGCCATTTATATCTTTAAATGGTGCCTAAAGGTTTCTAAAATTTACTCAAAAGAGTGTTAGTTACAACTTAGTGATCAAGACTTTTCTAGCTTCTTCATGGATAACAGCTCTGCTAATCATTGCAAGTACTTCTGCTTTGCCAATACAAGTTCTAACCTGTCCCTGATGACGCTGGGACATCTGGTGGTCCTACCAATGCAGTTTCTCAAGCCAGTCCTGGGGCACTTCTTAGCCACTCTAGTATTTGGGATACTCACATGAATATGCATGAGACAGATAGGCATGCATTGTTTCGACTCCCTGTGGATCCATCTCATGCTTACACATTGTGAATATCCTGAAACCCAGACTGCTCTAGACCAATGTAAGATGCAAAAAATGTGAAAGTTGTAACAACAAGAGGAGGGAAATGAGAAGCAGTAGGAGAATTGCCTCAAAATCAAAATCCAGAACCTGAAGGATAAGATAAGGGAGGAGCAATCCCTTTAAAACTGAGGACAATCACTATGATATGAAATAGTTGCTATACCATCTTTTCTGAAAATACAGTTCAAGGCAGTGTACAAAACAATAAAAGCATATTTAAAATAATGAAATCAGAATTCCATCAATACAATAGGATAGATTGCATTGACACAAAAGAGCAGTCATACCAGATACTCACTTACTTACAGGGCAGCTGGCCCGTGAAAGGGCACCCTCATACCTGAGGTTCAAAAGCATGTAAGAAAAAGTGAGTTTTTAATAGAGTTTTAAACCATTCCAGTAATGGTTCTTTACGAAGAGATGTAGGTAAGGCATTCTAACATAAAGCAATGACAAAAAAGAAAGCTGCTTGATGTGTAGATTCTAAAAACACCCAAGACCATAGGAGCCAACTTTTCAAAATTATTGGGGGTGCTAAGCCCAGTGGAAATAACCCTTCCCTGGACACAAGGAATTTTCTCAATAATGGGGGGGGGGGGGGGGGCTCAAGCACCCACAGCACCCACAGAGTCGGCTCCTATGCCCGAGACGGTGGAGGAAGGATTAAATGTTGCTCATGAAAAGAACATAAAGAGAATCAGGGAAAAATCAGGCTGGATAAATAAGAAGGAATTCCTGAGTGTTCTCTGGGTTAACGTGAGTATCTTAAATTGAAAGCAGAACTGAATCGGAAGCCAAAGCAATCTTTTGAGGAGTAATATGATCAAATTTTTGGGTTCTGCAAAGAAATCTAACTGCTGTATTTTGTAATAATTGTAAATGCTTGATCTGATACTTGAGTTTCATTGCTAGGTTTCTTAATGTTATTCTTGATGTGATATTCCTTAATGTACCACTAAAAAAATAAAAATCTATTGATATGAAAACAATTTTTAAATGCTTGATCTGATATTGAGGAATACCAGCATAAACAATGTTATAGTAATCTAAATGCATAAAAATAAGTGTAATCACAAACAAGTAAAAAAAAATGTACAAAGATGTCTGAAAACTAGAAAACCCATCTGCCTCACTGAAAACATGTGATCCTTAAAAGATATCATAGAGTTAAAGATAATCCCCAGGTACTTAAAAGAAATCCTGGGTTCTACAGGAGAATCCCAGAGAGTTAAAGATAGAATGGGGAGGGGGGGGGGGCTTTAGGTGTCCTGATAACCAGCATACAGTAGCCTTGGTGGCGTTAAGTACTAGCTTATGATCTTTCAACCATTCTGCTATTCTTTTCAAACATACTCAGAGTGGACTAAGATCTATAGAGATGGGAGAAGTTGGAAAGATGAGTAAAATGCTGTCTGCATAAAGATAAGCACTGATTCCATATTCCTGAATCAACATTGCCAGAGGTCTCTAAAAAATGTTAAACAAAGCCAGTGATAGAATCGAGCCTTGTGGAACTCTACCAATGACTTTGTGAGTCCGAGACTATTGACCTGAGCAATTGATGTTAAAGGACCTATAAGTAAAAAATTCAAGAAATCTAGACTGCCCCAACTTGACATTTCGTCCTTTAGATTGTAAGCTCCTTAGAGCAGGGACTATCCTTATTTGTAAAACTGTACAGCGCTGCGTAACCCTAGTAGCGCTTTAGAAATGTTAAGTAGTAGTAGTAGTAGTTAAAAATGATTCAAACCTTTGAAGGACCTGACCTCAAATACCAACATTAATAGTCTGACCCAACATAAATGCCTAAACCCTGCAACACAACGAAATCAAGGCTCAGAATAAACACAAAATAACTCTTCCTCTCTTCAAAACCACAACTCGCAATGGACTTAAAATAACTCTTCCTCTCTACAATTCCCTAACACGTATGCTCACATACGAACCTATCCTACCTTGACATTACTTTGTATTTGTTCAAACCGGAATTGGTGAATGCCTTTATGGTTATATGTAAGCCACATTGAGTCTGCAAGTAGGTGTGAAAATGTGGGATACAAATGTAACAAATAAAAAAATAAATAAAATAATGGTTAGAACAGTAGGTTCAAAGCAAAGGAATCCGGGGTTCAAATCCCACTGCTGCTGCCTATGATTTTAGGCAAATCACTTAACCCTCCATTATCGTAGGTGCAAACGTGAAGGGCAGTCCTATAACTGGGCACGTAAGTAGAGCCTTAATTGGCATTTACATGCACAAGTGCACTAACCCCCCAACTTGGCATGCAACTGGGCACATAGGGATCATTTACATGTGTAACTAAATTAGCTAATTGGCATTAAGTACCAGTATTTGGCATCAACAAGCACTATTGGCACTAATTTGCAGTTATGTGCATAAATGACTTACACTCTTATTCTATACACTTACCGCACGATATTCAGCTGGTGGTGGTCAGCACTTTGACTGCCTGCTGCCGGTGTTCAACCTGGATATTCAATGCCGGGCCATTTCCAGCGACCGGCATTAAATATACGGGTTTTTCAACTCTGGCTAGTACATAATCAGATAAGTTGATATTCACACTTAACCAGCCATAGTTTAGTGGGCAAAAATCGGCCTGCTTTTTGTGCAGCCTTTTTGTGCTGTTTGGCCACTAACTAGTCATGTCCACAGAATGCTCCCAACATTGACAACTTTATTTTCGACGATAACTGGGCATTTTCAGCTGCAATAACCAGTTAAATGCCGCTGAAAATGACTGGCTATCTGCTGAGATGAGAGCTAACCAGTTGGCAGCCATTCCTGGCCAGAAAACTCGCACTGAATTTCAGCCAGTTAGTGCCTAATTTCTATGGCATGCTACTCCAAGGGGATGTGGACATAGGACGGGAATAGTTGGGTGAGGGGCATGCTAAGTTATTAAGTGCTAAGTTATAGAATACTGTTTGTGCGCATAACTGCCAGTATTTGGGTGCAAATACTTATACCAGCTCTTGACATAGCTCACGCCTAGATTTAGGTACACAATCAGGCTTATTTTTGAAAGAGAAGGGCGCCCATCTTTCAACACAAATCAGAAGATGGGCATCCTTTTCCCAGGGTTGCCCAAATCGGCATAATTGAAAGCCAATTTTGGGCGTCCTCAACTGCTTTCCGTCACGGGGACGACCAAAGTTCCCGGGGGCATGTCGGAGGCATAGCGAAGGCGAGATTTGGGTGTGCCTAACACATGGGCGTCCTCTACCCATAATCGAAAAAAGAAGGGCGTCCTTGATGAGCACTTTGACGACTTTATTTGGTCCTTTTTTGTTATGACCAAGCCATGAAAAGGTGCCCGAACTGACCAGATGACCACCGGAGGGAATCGGGCATGACCTCCCCTTACTCCCCCAATGGTCACTAACCCCTCCCACCCTCAAAATAATTCTTTAAAAATATTTTTTGTGAGCCTCTATGCCAGCCTCAAATGTCATACTCGAGTCCATCGCCGCAGTATGCAGGTCCCTGTAGCAGTTTTAGTGGGTTTTAGTGGGTGCAGTTTTAGTGGGTGCAGTTCCCCAGGATCAAAGTCCACTGCACTAACCACTACTCCTCCACTCAATAAGGCTGACAACTGGATCCAGAGTCGCAGGACAGGGTTGATCCAGTCCTGGGTTTACTCTGTTGCAGGCAAGGACTCCTGCGCCGGTACATCACGCTCCATCTCTGGCCGTCTTCAAATCTAAGCTAAAAGCCCACCTTTTTGATGCTGCTTTTAACTCCTAACCCTTATTCACTTGTTCAGAACCCTTATTTTATCATCCTCACTTTAATATTCCCTTATCTCTTGTTTGTCCTGTTTGTCTGTCCTAATTAGATTGTAAGCTCTGTCGAGCAGGGAGCCTCTTCATGTTCAAGTGTACAGCGCTGCGTATGTCTAGTAGCACTTTAGAAATGATAAGTAGTAGTAGTAGTGCAGTGCACTTCAGGCAGGCGGACCCAGGCCCATCCCCCCTACCTGTTACACTTGTGGTGGTAAATGTGAGCCCTCGAAAACCCACCACAAACCCACTGTACCCACATCTAGGTGCCCTCCTTCACCCATAAGGGCTATGTTAGTGGTGTACAGTTGTGGGTAGTGGGTTTTGGGGGCTCAGCAAACAAGGAAAGGGAGCTATGCACCTGGGAGCAATTTGTGAAGTCCACTGCAGTGCCCCCTAGGGTGCCCGGTTGGTGTCCTGGCATGTGAGGGGGACCAGTGCACTATGAATGCTGGCTCCTCCCACGACCAAAGGGCTTGCATTTGGTCATTTCTGAGATGGGCGTCCTCAGTTTCCATTATCGCCAAAAATCAGAAATGGCCAAGTCTAAGGATGACCATTTCTAAGGTCGACCTAAATTTCACGATTTGGGCGTCCATCTTGTTTCAATAATACGGGTTTCCCCGCCCCTTCGCCGGGACATTCTGCGAGGACGTCCTCAGAAAAACTTGGGCGTCCCTTTCGATTATGCCCCTCAATGTGGACTTATGCTAGCATTCTATAATAGTCACTATGTGCAATATTGCTGTTATAGAATTGGTGCTTAGTGCCCAACATTTTGGCACATACATTTTAGCACCTTTTACTGAATTGGGCTCTTAAGCACTATTCTATAAGGGTGCATGTAAGTTGAGCACTCTGGAATTGAACGCACATCTTACAGAATAACGACTAAGGACAGTTATGCATGTGTCACGAAATGCCTTGCCACCCACCTGGGGTAACCTGCGGCCACTTAGAGGGTCTATCTACAGCACAGCTCAGGTCTGCCTGAACCTGCCGATTGTGCTCTACACTAGCACCGTCCTCCCACCGACTGGGTCACAACCACCTCTGGGCAAGTCTCCCGCTCTCAAATTATCCCCAGTGATTTCTAGGTTACTGGAGGCCACACTCCCAGTGGTCACACAGTTCCCAGAAAGCACACACAGACCACCAGGATTCTTAATCAGTCCAGACAAGAAGAGTCAACAAACTAATAGTGTTTATTGCCTGAAAAATTGAACTGTGAAACAGAAAAACAATAACAGGTAATCGAAATATGGATCAATTATAACACTAACTAAACAATACAGAGGCATTATAGTATTTTTGATCTTATTCATCATCCCTTTCCTAATAATTCATAACATCCTGTTTGCTTTTTTGGCCACTGCCTCACATTTAGCAGAATATAACATAAGAATATAAGAGTAGCCCAGTATCCTGTTTCCAAACAACGGCCAAGCCAGGTCACAAGTACCTAGCAGAAACCCAAATCGTGGCAACATTCCATGTTACAAATCCCAGGGCAAGCAGTTGCTTCCTCATATCTGTTTCATTAGCTGACTATGGACTTTTGCTCCAGGAATCTGTCCAAACCTTTTTAAAATCTAGATATGCGAATTGCTGTTACCACATCCTCCAGTAAAGAGTTCCAAAGCTTAACTATTCTTTGAGTGAAAAAAAATATTTCCTCCTATTTGTTTTAAAAGTATTTCCATGTAACTTCTTTGAGTGTCCCCTAGTCTTTGTACTTTTGGAACGAGTAAAAAAATCGATTTACTTCTACTCGTTCTACACTACTCAGGATTTTGTAGACCTCAATCATATCTCCCCTCATCCGTCTCTTTTCCAAGCTGAACAGCCCCAATCTCTTTAGCCTTTCCTCGTATGAGAAAAGCTCCACCCCCTTTATCATTTTGGTCGCTCTTCTTTGAACCTTTTATAATTCCGCAATATCTTTTTTGAGATACGGTGACCAGAACTGAACGCAATACTCAAGGTGCGGTCGCACCATGGAGCGATACAGAGGCATTATAGTATTTTCAGTCTTATTCACCATCCCTTTCTAATAATTCCTCGCATCATGTTTGCTTTTTTGGCTGCTGCCGCACACTGAACAGAAGATTTCAGTGTATTATCTACAACAACACCTAGATCTTTTTCTTGAATGCTGACACCCCCCCCCCCCCCCCCCCCCCCAAGCTGGACCCTAGCATCAGGTACCTATGATTTAGATTACTCTTTCCAATGTGCATCACTTTGCATTTGTCTACATTAAATTGTATTCAGATGCCCAGTCTTCCAGTTTTCTATGGACTTCCTGCAATATTTCACAGTTCGCATGTGTGTTAACAACTGGGAAATAGTCATCTGCAAATTTAATAACCTCACTCGTTGTTCTGATTTCCATATCATTTATAAATATGTTAAATAGCACCAATCCCAGTACTGATCCCTGTGGCACTCCACTGTTCACCCTCCTCCCATAGAGAGAAATGACTATTTAACCCTATCCTCTGTTTTCTGTCCCAATAACCAATTCCTTATCCACACCAGATCTTTGCCTCCTATCCCACAACTCTTTAATTTTCTCAAGAGTCTCTCATTAGGAACTTTATCACAGCGGCGTTCCTGGGGGGGGGGGGGGAGGGTGTGGTCCGCCCCGGGTGCACGCCGCTGGGGGGGTGCCGTGCACGCCTGTCCTTCATTTGTTCCATGCTCCCTCTGCCCCGGAACAGGAAGTAGTAACCTGTTCCGGGGCAGAGGGAGCATGGAATGAACGGACAGGCGCGCGCGGCACCCCCCCAGCGGCGTGCACCCGGGGGGGGGGTCTTTCACGGGGGGGGGTCCTTTCGCCGGGAGGGTCACGCTGCATCCAGGGGGGGGACGCTGCACCCAGGGGGCGGGGCGCATCGGCAATCCACACATCCAAAATATCAGCCCCTCTAGGAACGCCACTGCTTTATCAAAAGCTTTCTGAAAATCTAGATACACTAAATCAACTGCCTCACCTTTATCCACATTTTATTCATGCCTTCAAAGAAACAAAGCAAACTGATGAGACAAGAATTCCCTTGGCTGAACCCATGCTGACTCCACTATTTTGCCCAGCACTGGTATCAAGCTTACCGGTCTGTAATTTCCCGGATCATCCCGGAACCCTTTTTAAAAATCGATGACACATTGGCCACCCTCCAATCTTCAAGTACTATGGATGAGTTTAACAACAGGTTACATATTACTAACAGTACATCAGCAATTTCATGAGTACCCTTATATGTATGCCATCCAGTCTAGGTGATTTACTACTCTTTAATTTGTCGATTTGGCTCAGTACATCTTCCAGATTCACAGAGATTTGTTTCAGTTCCTCCACATAATCACCCTTGAGAACCATTTCCAGAACAGGCAGTTCTCTTACATCTTCTTCCGTAAAGACCAAAGCAACAAATTCATTCAGTTTCTCCGCTTTAGCCTTGTCATACCTGAGTGCCCCTTTTGCTCCTTCATGATATAACGGTCCCTCGGATTCCCTCACAGGCTTTCTGCTTCTGATGTACCTGTAACAGAGGATTTCATCATATTATCTACAATGACACCTAGATCTTTTTCTTGATTGCTGACCCCCAAGGTGGACCCTAGCATCAGGTAACTATGATTCGGATTATTCTTTCTAATGTGCATCACCTTGTATTTGTCCATACTAAATTGCATCTGCCATTTGGATGCTCAGTCTTCTAATTTCCTAAGGTCTTCCTACAATATTTTATGGTCTGCATGTGTTTTAACAACCTTGAATAGTTTTGTATCATCTGCAAATGTAATCACCTCACTCGTCATTCCGATTTCCATGTCATTTATAAATATGTTAAATAGCACCCATCCCAGTACAGATCCTTGCAATACTCCACTATTCACCCTCCTCCTTTGAGAGAAATGACCATTTAACTCTACCCTCTGTTTCCGTACCAGAACATTGCCTCCTATCCCATGACTCTTCAATTTTCTCAGCAGTCTTTTATGAGGAACTTTATCAAAAACTTTCTGAAAATCTAGATACACTACATCAACCGACTCACCTTTATCCACGTGTATTCACGCCTTCAAAGAAATGAAGCAAACTGGTGAGGCAAGAGTTCCCTTGGCTGAGCCCACGTTGACTAGCCTTGGATGTTGCCATCCGGTCCGCAGGGCGGTGGAGGTGCTCTCTCAATGGTCAGGTCTGCTGGTAGGCCTTGCGAAGCGAACAAGCTTTGTAGTAAGTAAGGCCTCTGGGGAGCTTTTTCTGCTCCCTCCGGCAGGCCCACAATGTGGATGTTTGATCAGCACGATCTGTTTTCTAGCTCATCAACTTTGTTTAGCAGTTTTTGGATGAGAGTCACCTATGAGGAGGTCTCTTGTCTTAATAATGTTATTTCCTCCTCTGCATCTGTGATTCTCTGCTCTGCATGCTTTACTCTCTCTACTGGAGTCCTGATGTCCGCCTGCAATCCATTCTGTTTGAATTTGGCCTAGGATGCCATGCAAGGATGCGGTACCCTCTTTTATTGAGGCAAGGATCGTTGCAGTGTCGATTGTTGGATCATTTTGGATGTGTGGTTCTAATGCATCTTCCCTTTGTGGGAAACTCTCTGCTGAGGGTATCGGTGACGATGACACTGAGAGGCCTCCTCTGCCATCTCGTGTTCTCATGCATTCCGACATTGTTTGTTGTCATGTCAGTCTGGCATTTTTCACTGGTTGAGGCGTCATTTTATTTGGTTTCTTTGTATCCACTTTCATTAGTGTTTTGGGTCCGCTCTTGTGCGCTGTGCTCTGATTGATTTTCATTGGTCTGTGGTCAGCGGATCTGGAGCTCCCTGTGGTTGCAGCCGCTCTCTAGCTGCACATCACGGGAAGTCTCCGGCTAAGTACCATTTAACTGGCCAGGTGCCGTTCCTGGCAGGTTAAATGGTTTTGAATATCGGGGGTATGTATTCAAGTACTGTATGCACCCTCTCTACCCGTGTGAATGCCCACCTGCAAAGAAGGCACCATCACATCTAGGTGTGTACCAAGGGCGTATCCAGATACCCAATTTTGGGTGGGCCTGAGCCCAAGATGGGTGGGCGGAAGAACTCAGCCTTGTCCCACAAGTAATTTGGTCTCTCCCTCTCTCGCTTGCATGCCATATGGTCTCTCAAACATTCCCCCTCCCCCGCATACCTTTTAAGTAGCAGATTTTCACTGGCAGCAACTAATACACACTGCTCATGTTGGTCCCACAGACTTCCCTCTGATGCAACTTCCTGTTTCCGTATAAGTGGGAATACATCAGAGGGAAGGCTATGAGTCCTCTAGTGTGAGCAGTATGTATCAGTCGCTGCTTGCTGCGGGCGAAAATCTGCTATTTACAAGGTATGTAGGAGGGACAGTTGTTGGGAGTTTTCGGCTGGTGGGGTTTGGGGATCCCTGCCAGCCACATCATAGGTGTGCTTCTACTGGGTGGGCCTGAGCTCAAAGTGGGTGGGCCTGGGCCTACCCGGGCTGACGCTTGGCTACGCCATTGGTGTGTACTTACAAAATACCGCTTAGCTGGAAACCACACATTTACACACTTATGTGTTCAAATACCCACATGAATGAATGCAATATCTGCTTTTATGTGCATGCTAGCTGCATAAAACTGGGCAGCTGCTTACAGAATTAACGCCTTACAGTACCTCATGTGCTCACCGGCTTTTTAAATATCAGCTCTTCTGATAAATAAGATTTTCAGCATTCAAAACTCTCAAGGCCTAGTAGGAAGATTGAACATGTGTCATTTAGTTAGAAGCTCAACTGGAGCTACTTTTTAACCACAGGTGTTACTTAATAACTACTAGGTTATTTTTTTTTAATTATTATTTTTATTGTACCAGCCATTATATTTTACATGTAAGATTTAATTAATGCACCATGGCCATTATTCTATGGCAGTAGCGTTTATTTTATTTGATGCTGCACTGTCTATGTCAGTGGCATGTGGTGGGTTAAAGAGTGGATAATGCAATGAGCTCTATTGTCATTGTGCCTCTTCCTTTTATTTGCCTTCTTCTTACCCCTCCTCCACAAGCTGGCACCCTTCTCCAACCTGCCTACTCCATTGACCATATTCCACCTTCCATTCACCATGTTTCTTAGAAAGAATTATGCAAAAGCTGTACAGGTACATTAGTCTCACTTATCCAACCTTTGCTTATCCGAAGCTCTGGATGATCCAACATACCCCAGTGATGTCAATGCAGTGTCACTGAGATGCACGTGGGTTTCTTCTTTCTCTTTCCTGGTATCACTTTTAATTAAAAGGCAATAATGCTAGAAAAGATTCTTGGACACATTCCCCCCCCCCCCCCCCCCAAATATTTAGTGCTATTCAGTGATGATCTTAGGTTGGCTAACACCCGGGGTGGATCGCCGATGCGCACCCCCCCCCCCCCCCCCCGGGTGCAGCACGACCCCCCGGTGCATCAACCCCCCCACCCCCAGAGTGCATTTTTAGATGCTGGGAGCAGCCGTGCGGCTCTCGGCTCCGCTGGCTCCCTGCTCCCTCTGCCCCGGAACAGGAAGTAGTAACCTGTTCCGGGGCAGAGGGAGCAGGGAACCAGCGGAACCGACAGGCGCGCGGCTGCTCTCTGCACCCCTCCAGCAGCATGCACCCGGGGCGCACCGCCCTCACCACCCCGTCTTTGGTACACCGCTGGTGCTATTTAACCAGCCAAGAATGGCTCCTCGCCTGTTAAATAGAACTTAACCAGCTATTTATGAATATTCAGTGAGAGATAGCTATTTATCTCCTGCTGAATATTTCCAGTCAATACTTAGCAGTTAACTGGTTATATCACGCAATATAACTGGCTATTCGCTAATATTCAGCGCATCACTGGCTAAGTTTGGTGGCCAAATCAGGCTGCTAAAATAGCAGGCCTATTTTTGCCTGCTTTAAACTTAACAGGACAGCACTGAATTTTGGCTTGGGCAGTTAAGTCTAAACCGCCCCAAATTAAACCAGATATTCAATCCTGATCACCAAATATAGCCCGACACTGAATATCTGGTCTCACCACTGACCATGGGAGTTAGCTGGGCTCATTGCCAGAGGATATGATAACAGCGGTTAGCATATCTGGGTTTAAAAAAGGTTTTGACAAGTTCCTGGAGGAAAAGTCCATGGTTTGCTATTGAGATAGAAATGGGGAAGCCACTGCTTGTCCCTGGGATTGGTAGGATGACATATTGCTACTATTTTGGATTCTGCAGATACTTGTGACCATGATTGGCCACTGCTGGAAACAGGATACTGGGCTGCTAGATGGACCACCGATGTGACCCAGAATAACTATTCTTATGTAGCTATGGCAGGTCTACGATTAGTGTAACTGCAGGGATAGAAATATCAGGCACGCTGATTCAAGGTTACACTGGTATTCTATTATGAAATCTAGGCACCCAGATGCCATTATACAATACGTTTGCTCCTGCATGACCTTGGGGGTACCTAAATGGAGGTGCCCAATTGTAGAATTGCCACCATAATGCAGAAGTAGTTGTAAGGCTACTCAGAGGTGCTATCCTGATAGGGCATTGGTACTATGTCAAATATGTTTTGCCAATAAAGCTTCCTGAACATGAATCAGAAAGAGAGAGAGAGAGAGAAGTGTGTGTGAAAAACAAGTGACATAAGATACTCCTGCTGAAATTCTACATGAACGTGGAGCGCAGAATTCAACATTTTTGTGCATAATCTGCGCTGAGGGGAATTGGCTGGCTACCCCCCCCCCCCCCCCCGTGCCTCAGTGGGCCCTCCACAGCCCATGGTGCTGGCTGGTTCCCCCATCACCCCCCCGAGGCCCTCCCTGTGCCTACCTAAGCATGCCCTGGTGGTCTAGTGGCCTCTTCGGGGGAAGGAAAGAACCCCACTCTTTCCTACCCACTGCTACAGCTCTCTGACTGGTGTTTATGTTTATGTGTATTTAAAACTTGATAAACTACCCTTACACTGCAATAGGTCAAAGCGGTTAATAATGCAAATACTAAGCATAAAATCAAAGAAAAGGAACAACTCCACATAACAAAGGGGGAAAAAAACGTTGCCTCTTCAAAATGGCCATGAGACTTCAAGCGGTAATCTTGTGAGTCTGCTGCAAAAAGTCTTGGTGGTCATTTGGAAAAAGCGGTGGCACCAGCCTAGAGCAGCAGCAGCAAGCAGGAAAGAGTGGGGTTCTTTCCTGCCCCAAATAGGTACTCCTGATGCAGCTCCTCCTCCTCCTCCTACATCATAGGTGAGTGCAGAAGCGGCTGAAAAAAACATATGGATGGTGTGTGGGTATAGGAATGGAGGGAGAGGGTTGTAAAAAAAAAAGGTGGGTGCTATGTGTGGGTGCAGGGGGGCTGTAAAAAAGGTGGAGGAGTGGGTGGAGGGAGGGATCTGTAAAAAAAAAGGTGGATGCTATGGGTGGGTGGAGGGAGGGGAGGGCTGTAAAAAAGATGGATGCTATGTGTGGGTGCAGGGAGGGGAGTGGGGCTATGAACAAAGGTGGATGCTAAGTGTGAGTTCAGGGAGGAGGGTGTGTGTGTGTGTGTGTGTGACAGAAAGAGAATGAGTAGGAAGACAGAGAGAGAGAACTAGAGATGCACTCCCACAAGCAGCATGCTATGAAACTGACCTGCAAGAGATAGTGACAAAGATGCACAGAGTGATGCTCTGGATAGACTGAAGGGTGTGAGACAGACAGATCAGAGAGACAGAGGAATATGACAGAGACACGTGACACAAAAATATATGTAAGAGACAGAGACACTGAAAACAAGAGAAACAGAGAGAGAGAGAGAGATGGAGTGTGACAGGGAAGGAGAGGAGAAGAAAGAGAGAGAGAGAGGGAGAGAAAGCTAACAGTAATCATTGAGAAGTCCTATAAAAACAGCTTGCTCAGGTGATTTTGTTCTGCATGACTGAGGAGAAGAAAAGTCTCTCTTGTCTGTCTGTCTGTCTGTCTTTTTCCATTCATATATATTTAGTATTTATTTACAAGCTGATTTTTTTTTTTTTTTTTGCAGGAGTGAAGCCAGGCATATAGAGAAATCCTTAAGATGCTATAAAGCCGCTGAGGTATAAAATGGAAAGTGCTTAGCCTGCCTGTACAGAAATATCTCACAGCGCGGCAGAGGAAGTCACGCGCGCCGGGCGCTGTAAATCTCTGGGAGTTTAGCTTGTTTGTTTACACCATGACGATGATCTAAAGAGAGGGAGAGAGCCTGTCTCTCTCTACCCCCTCCTTCTCTTCACCATACCACTGCACACATCATCAAACTAAAACGATAAACACCTACTGTCCCCTTCCCCCCCCTTCCCCACCCCCACCAACACTACCCCCTCACCAAATGAAAATGAGAATTTATTTTCTGGCCATTTCTAGACTGCTCTGATGCTGCCTTCAAAGCATTTGAAACTCTCAGGTGTCACAAGCACAGTGGCTCAGTTCAAATTCAATGGAGTTTTATGCCCAAAGAATGAAGGCTGTTGAGGACATTTTGGTCTGGCAGGGGCTCACCTCTCATCTGTCACTAGCAAGAGAGGTTGGCTACAGAAGTCTATAATGGACCGTGCAGGTCTTTTTCTGCCGTCATCTACTATGTTACTATGTTACTATAGCCCAACCCTCAGAGCCCTTAATTCTTCAGTACCTGAGAAGCCATCGACTATCGGGGCTGTCCCAAGGATATCTGACACCCTAGGTGAACCTTCAACTGTGCACCCCCCAGAGGCAGCTCAAGACCCTATCCTCCCATAGACCAGCATCTCCCTTTCCCTTCCCTCCCCCTCCTTTTCCTCCAGGTAGACAGCATTTCCTTGTTCCCCTCTACACCTCCACTCCCCCTCCCCAGCATTAAATGCTGTCAATAAAAGTGTATATGATGAAAAGTGGGGACTTCTGATGGAATGTTTACTTTTCGTACATTGGGTTAACTAGGGTGCAGCCTGGATAATGATACCACTGGAGGTCCAGTGGCAGTCGAGTGCTGTTGCATAGCATTTTGGTGTGCCACTTCCAGGGCCGCCAAGAAACTGAGCTGGGCCCGGGGTAGGGCTGCCACCTCCAGGCCCGGAGCTGAATCATCATCGCCGCCGCCCCACCCCAATCGTTACTGCCGCTCGCCCGAAGTACCTTGGCTGGCCCCGCCAGCTGCAGGCAGCGCGGCTCGTTCCTTTGCCCAGCACTACCTGCCCCTGTGGCTGCTATCCTCAGGTCGCACTTGCTCAGTCTCAAAACTGAGCATGCACGGCCTGAGGGCCCAGCAGCTGCTAGGCAGGCAATGCAAGGGGGGCCCGGCGCCGGAGTTTTCTCTCTCCTGCTTCTGTCGGGATGCGATCACTCGGGTCCCATCAGGAGCGGGAGAGAGAGAGAGACCCCTGTGCCGGCCCCCCCGGAGGCTCGGGCCTGAGGAATTTTGCCCCCTCTGCCCCCCTCTCGGCGGCTATGGCCACTTCCAAGTCTGTCCACTATCAAGGGCAGTATTCAAACATGCTGCTGAAAAAGGGACGAAGGATCAAGTATGGGAGCACAGAAAAAAGGGAAGATTAGAGAGGAGAAGAGGAGAGAAGCTCGGGGTATGGAGGGACAGAGGGAAGACCGGGTTCAAAGGAGGAGAATGAGGAATGATGGGGAAGAAAGGAGGGAGGTTCTGGTATCTCAGCAGGTATCTAGAGACAGGAAAGGGGCTTCTTTTTCCTCAGCTTAACCCCTGTCCCTCTTTCTTCCCCTGGTCTTTACCCCATCGGTCTCTCCTTTCCTGACCCCATCCCAGCTGCCCACATCCAGCCAATTTCCTTTTCACACACACTCTTATCTCCCCTGTCTGGAAATATAAACATGAAACACATACTGGGTTCTTTTTTCTTTTTTGCTCTGGCAGTTTTTTCTGGCTTTTTGAGGCATGCAGCTCATTCAAAGTCAGCCTCTGCTGGGCTATATCACTATGAATGTTCATTCACAGTCACCTGGTTTCTTCTATTTTATAGTCACCTCTTAGCTCAGCAGAACTGATAAGTCTCCAGCATTCAGCAAGAGACTCCCGCTTTCATGTATCATCTCCTGCATTCCTACTAGGGAGCCAAGAACTCTCACTCAGCAGCCTTCTCCTCCTCCATTGACAGCAGGAAACACATTAATAAAACATTATCTCTAGCCACCGTGGGACCAGCCTCACAATCAGCGCTGCAAAATCTCACAGCTTTTTTCGCAAGACTGGTCCCGCACCAGGAGGAGATAACGTTTTATTAAGGCTTCTCCTACTGCTGGAGGGGGAGGTGGCTTGTTGGTGTTGTGGCCATTGAATTGAGGTGTGCCAAGGAGTGGAGCCAGGAGGGGCTGATTATGGGGTGTGGCTGGAGCAATGAGGGGTTAAGGGACTTGCCCAGCGTCACAAGGAGTTACGGTGGGAAATGAACCCAGTTCCTCAAGTTCTCAGCCCACTGCACTAACCATTAGATTACTCCTGAAAAGAATGGTTGTGAAAAGAGGTAAAGTGAGAGCACCACAAAAGAGGAGGACCGTAATGCACTACGGCAGAAGCGGGGGGAAAAGGAGTAGTGTAACCATCATGGCTCTTCCGTGATATGACAGCAGGACAATTGATGGAGAAAATAAAACTTTATTTCTTCAATACCGCTGTGTCTCCATCCTAACTCTGCATCCACACTGCCCACAAACTAGCAGGTTTTGGCGTGGGTGGTCAGAGAGGATATTCAGTGGCATTGTCTGGTTAAGTGCCACAGAATATTCCCAGTTAGCCCCAGTCAGGTGATTTAAGCCTCTCCACAGCTTATAGAATAGAGACCAGTATGTCTGGGTGCTCACTGATAGAAGCTCCATCAGACTGGACTGCAGTTCAGTGGTGCACAAAAACAAGTTCCTCAGTGACACATTTACTTCTAGAGAGGTGATAAAGCCTGTGGGTTATTTTCTCCTTCAGAATCAGCAATTCACTGCTGCAGTCTAATCCAGGTGGCTTTGTCGTCAAACAATAAATACATATTATTTCACTATAAAGCACTTTCCGTTGGGCCCTGTTCCATTTTGTCACATCAAATTTGTTCGATTTATTATTTCTTTCAAGTCTATTGACCGGGATAAAAAGCAGATTAAATCAAAAGCATTTGGTCCTGGAAATGGTTTCGTGATGGATAGAAAGGGCCAGCAGTTGGAAGCTCAGAGTGATAGATTTGGTACTACTCTCAGCACTAGCTATCAGGTTTCTGCACAATGTGTTTCTTAGGGCAGGGCGCAGGCTTGGAAAAACTGCATGAAAGAAGGAGCATAGGAAGTACAACAGTAGAAAGAGAAAGAAGGAGAGTGAAAAAGAGATGATAGAGAAGAGAGAAAGAAGGAAGACAAAGAAAAGAAGGAAAGAAAAAAGAAAGGAGAGAAAATGGAGAAAAGAAAACAGGAAAAAGGGAGGGTGAAAGAGAACAGCAAAGTGAGTAAATCATATGAGAAGTGAGAAAACAGGAGAGATATAAAGGAGCAATTCTATAAATTGGCACCTCAGTCAAGGTGCCCCAATGCAATGTGCTTAGCACTAATTCTATAATGGCATCTTGGCGTCAAGATTCCATTATAGAATGGTAGTCTAATGCTGGCACTGGCACATCCATGTGTAGATGCACCAGAAGCGTAGACAGGTTGTGATGGGGGGAGCAGAGAGCGGACTGTGCAGGCGCATGTGGGCACAATGGACCAACAGGAATGCGTAAAAAATAGGCACCAGTGCCGTCAGAACTCCATTTGGGGGAGCGGTCACTACCCTGGTGACCCACCTAACTATGCCACTGAGGTGGATCCTCTTACACCATGTCAATGGCAGGCATAAGTCAGTGCACCGAGATATGCCAAATGACACACACACTATAAACTATGGGCCCAGTGGTGTTTCTAGGTCAGCTGCCACCCAGGGCAGATCACCGTTGTGCCCCCCCCCCCCAGCACATCCCCCTCCCAGAGAATCACCCCCCTCCCCGGCTCATCACCTCTACCACTCCCCCAAGCGCATCGCTCTTACCTCCTGGGGGTGCAGAGAGCAGTCTCACGGCTGTCAGCTTCACCAGGTCCCTGCTCCGGAACAGGAAGTAACATCAGAGGGAGCCGACAGCCGCATGGCTGCTCTCTGCACCCACTTGCAGCCTGCACCCAGGGTGGACCGCCTCCACCGCTCTGCCCTTGGTACGTCACTGTATAGGCCTCATATTCTAAATGATTTAAACGGCCAGCAGAGGCTCCTGAGTGTTTAAATCGCCTGTCCGGGTCTAACCAGGCAATTTCAGTGGCACTTAACCAGATGTGCCGCTGAAAATGCCCAGTTAGCGCCCAAGCCGAAACTGGCTATTTTGTGGGTGTTCTGGGGGCGAAGTTGGCACTTAGCCAGTTAAATGCTGAAAATCAGAACTTAACTGGTTAAGACAACCACATAAATAGGACCGCATAAAATGCAGTCTCATCTTTATGCGGTTCTACTTAGCTGGTTAAGTGATCAATATCGCACTAAACTGAACGTGTTTTTGCTGACTCCATATACCCAGAAATTGAATACCAAAGCCTGATCATGGCCCAGCATTAAACTTATGCTACAACACCAGTGGAATACGCTTAATTGATATCACAGCACTTAAAACTACATGCATCCATTTACACCAAATGATACGTGGAGTAAATACCGGCGCATTGATATAGGCACAGAGGGGCATATTCTATAACAATGCATGTAAATTTTGGAACACCCATGAAACACCCATTTCCCTGCCCATAACCATGCCCCTTTTGGCTCCGCGCATTAGAATTTAGGCACTGTGCATTATAGAATACACTTAGCGAGTCATGTGCGTAAATTCTCATTATTGCCAATTAGTGGTCATTAATTCTAGTTAAAGTGCTGTTAAAAACGCTGATTGGTTTGTTAAGCCAATTAAGTTACGAGCATTGTTACAGAATCCACTTGGAATTCGGCGCAGAATGTTAGGCGCGATATATAGAATCCCAGGTATGTGTGTACCTGTGAGACACACCCATGCTCCACCCATATGTCCATTCTTCTTGCAGTTAGGTGCTACCTTATAGAATAGTGCCTAGTGGACATAGGCACTTACCTGTCAATTAATGGCACCTCTGAAATGCCTAAGTAGTACTCAGTGGTGTGCTGGAGCAGGCTCTCACAGGCTCGCAAGAGCCAGTTGTTAAGTTTTTAAGAATTTTGGGAGCCGGTTGTTAAAGTAGGGCCCTCCATGGCTACTTTAACAACTGGCTCCCAAAATGTGGGCTTGGGCCCCCTGCTGAATTATCTTTTACTTTGCTGGTGGGGATGCTGAGCCCTGCCAGCCAAGTAAATAGACTACTGCTGCTCCCCACTCCTTGTTTCCAGCTCTGGGCAGCAGGCTGGGACTTCTCGAGCATGTGAGAGACGTTCCAGCATGCTGCTCAGAGCAAGACCTTGGGAGTGGTGGCAGTCCATTTATTGGCTGCCAGCAAAGGTATGCCTAGCGTGCCCGCACGAAGGGAGGGAGGAGAGAGAGGCAAGTGTTGCTCCCCCACCCCCCCCGGCCACCCCTGGCCCTTCCAACTGCAGAGCTGGCTACGTCCAGAGAAAGAGCCTGTTGTTAAAAATTTACCAGCACACCCCTGGTAGTACTTACCTCTAGGTGTCACTTTATAGAATTGCCCTCATTTGAGGGCAACTTTAGAAGCTATCTTCACTTGTACAGTGCTGTTTCTGTGCTACTATTTTGCAAAATCCAAAACAGCACCAAGGGCCCACAAGATTGGGATAAATACTAGCCCTTTACTCATAGACCTGACACAGGTGTGGTATGATTGCGACAACTGGTTTCAGATTTGGATTTAGGCTCGGTACCAGTTACAGGAGAGGGTTGAAAGATACTGGAACAGGCCGAGTTTCCCCACAAGATTGGAATAAACTAGTCCTTTATTCATAGACCTGACACGGGTGTGGTGTGATTTGGGGCAACTGGTTTCAGCTTTGGATTTAGGCTCAGTACCAATTACTGGAGAAGGTTCAAAGATACTGGAACAGACCAAATTTTGTGGCTGTGAGGAGCAAAACTTTAGTTCGAACTCCAGTCAGGGAAGAATTACACATCTGCTGGCTCAAGCTCACTACAACCCCCATCTGCTGGTAATAAAGACAAGCTTTCAGAATTATAACAAAGGCCTTGATGCAGGCATGTGATGCCAAAACACGGCCCAGGTTGGGTCTATGAGTAAAGGACCAGTGTTTATCCTAATCTTGTGGGCCCTTGGTGCAGTTTTTGCTTTTGTCTTCCTGTTGTGTGTTTTGATCCTTTCTGTGTTGCCTTACTAGTTTGCAAAGAAAGCAACCAAAAATCATATTCCAGAAGTATGTTTTGTGTGTATGATCTAGTACTCTTGATGTAATACACTTAGAACTATATCTGGTATCAGCGGAATATAAGAATTGTAACTGTAACTGTAACATATAGGTGCTTTAGGGGCTCATTTTCAAAAGAGAAAAATGTCCAAAATTGGCATAAATCTGCATTTGAGCATTTTTCTCACAAAAAGTCCAAACTGGTGTTTTCAAAACCAATTTTTAGATGTTTTTCTTTGAAGCTCGTCAGAAGTGCGTTCAAATCACAAGTAAATTTTGGAACACCCATGAAACACCCATTTCCCTGCCCATAACCACTTAATCGGCTAGGATAAACGCATACATAGGGCTGCATAAAACACAGTCCCATCTTTATGTGGAAACCCACGGTCGGTAAAGTTCTGAAAGTTAACTTAGACTATCTGGCTTATTTTCAAAATGGAAGGACGCCCATCTTCCGACACAAATCGGGAGATGGGCGTCCTTCTCCCGAGGTCGCCCAAATCAGCATAATCGAAAGCCGATTTTTGCGTCCTCAGCTGCTTTCCATCGTGGGGATGACCAACGGATCGCACACACGCACGGGGAGGAGTAGGGAAAGGACGTCAGACGCAAAGAACCCCGCCCTGCACAGGCTAGCAACGCCGAAGATCGCTGGAGGAGTCTGACTCACTCAGCACACACACAAGACTTCTGCTGGCAGGATTTTGGGCCCCCCCCCCCCCCCCGCCAGCAAAACTACACGATGGTGGGTGCGATGGCCACGGTGGGTGGGATGGCGGCGACCGGGTGCATCACTGTGGGTGGGATGGCGGCGGGAGGAGGGGCATCGCGCGGAGGACACACTTCATTACTTCTTCTTCTAAAAAGCAGAATCCTCCCTCCCCCCAAAAAACTAAACCATACAACACACACACACACACACACACACACACACACACACACACACTCTCATCCTCATCTGGCACCGCTTCCTTACCCCCCCCCCCACACTTACACACTCACTCTCGTTTGACCACACTTCCTCAACGCCCCCCCCCCCCCAACACACACACACACTCTCATCTGCCAGCGCTTCCTGAAACCCCTGCCCCCCCCCCCACTCACTCATCTGGCTGTGTTTCCTGACCCCCCCCCCAAACAACCACACTCACTCTCATTTGGCCACACTTCAACGCCCCCCCCCCCCCCAACACACACACACTCAGTCTCTCTCTCTCTCTCATCTGGCAGCGCTTCCTGAAATCCCTGCCCCCCACATACACACTCACTCACTCATGTGGCAACCCCCCCACCACACACACACACACTCAGTCTCTCATATCGCACTGCTTCCTGAACCCCCCCCCCCCCCCCCACACACACACACACACACATACTCTCGCTCATCTGGCAGCACTTCCTGAAGCCCCCCACCACACACACACACTCTCATGTGGAAACACTTGATAAACCACCCCCCCACACACTCACTCACTCATCTCGCAGCACTTACAGACAACCCCACACACCCCTCCTCTTCCAAGCTGAAACCCCCAACACACACCCCCCACACACACCCCTCCAACACACACACACACACACACACACACACAGAGTACAGACCTGTGGTGAAGAGGTGCTGAAAGGAGAGCTGCTGTACCCTGTGGCTGCTGAACAATGCAGAGGGGAGGGGGCCCCCCTGCAGGAGGGCCCCAGGCTGAAAGGCCTAGCACACTTGGAGCTGAGAAATACTATGAAGGGGAGGCTTCCTCCACCCAAGCCCCAAGCATGCAACCAGGAGAACCAGGAGAGCCCAGGCCTGTGGACGGAGGAAGGACCAGAGCCCAGCAGCGCTTGCTGAGGAGCCAGCTCACCCTGACTGTAAGTCCTGGCCATAACATTCCTAAGCTGGGTGAAGAACAGGGGGCAAGAAGGCAGGGCCCGGGTTCCAGAGCAGGGTTCTCTGCATCCAGTATCAGAGGAGAGGTGGTGGAAGAGAATAGCGGAGAGTCTGAAGAGGACGTTAGTGAGGAAGAAGAGGAGGAGAAGGAATCCAGGCCTAGGGCCTGGCAGAAGAAAGAGGCCCAGCATATGACTCCTGAAGAGGTAATTAGATCAGTGAAGAAAATGAATCGAGTAGAAGGTGAAATAGAGGTACTGAGGAAGCGGCTGAAGCTAGCAAAAACTATGTGTAACCTGGCTTCCACTGGCCCACGAGACAAGTATGTTAAGGGAGTTGAAGCGCTCCAGAAGCGGCTTACAGCAAAACAAAGGCAGCTGCAAAAACTAAAGAATTGCAGAGATAATCCCCTTCGTGAGGTTTTCCTGAACAGGGAACGCATGCAGCAGACCCAGACGCAGTCCCAGATCCAGCAGGAAGCAGAACCCAGAGACACACAGGACTCCGTGGTTCCAGACACCCCAGAGGCTATGCTGGAAGGGACAGCAGGGGAAGAGAAACAGCAGCAGCCAGAAGGAGGGAAAGACAAGACTGACACAAATAATTCCCAGTTATCACCAGTATTTTATTTCCTACAGGATTCCCAAGAGCTAGGTGCTCCATCCACTTACCAGCCTTGTAGAACAGAGGCTCCTAGTCCAGTTGTGGCAGGTACTGTGGATAAGGAGGGGCTCCAGCACTGCATGCAGCAAGAGAGCCTGGCAAGTTTGGAACACAAAAGAGCTATGAAACTGAAAAAAATTCAAAAACGTCCCTTATACTTAGAGAGCTGGCAGGGCATAGCCGAACCCACAGAGAAGAGCTCAGGTTTGCTGGGAGAGACAGAGAAGAAAGACAGCCTGGAGAATCAGAACAGTTTGAATGCTGAGGAGAATCAGAACAGTTTGAATGCTGAGGTAGGAGAAGAATCACTACACACTGAGCAAGTACAGAAGTTACCAGGAACAACGGGAGGGAAAGTAGAGCAAAAACAAGGGGTTTTGCAGATGGAGACAGAGACTAAAGAGGATGGGAAAGTACAGGAATGGAGTAGTGGAGTACTACAAGAGATGGAAGAAGCTGAGAGCAAATATGGTGGACAGAGGGCGGGAACATCGTGGGAACACCACAGTCACTCATGGACAGAATTGATAGGGCAGACCTCTGAGCAGGGCTGTCCAAGAGCTGCCATCCAATCTCAATCAGAAGTGCTGATGACATCATGGGGGAAGCTCAGTGACAGGCAGGGGCTCCCAATAGATTCTGCCACTCAGAAACAAGAAGAAAGAGCAGAAGGGAGCTTCTCAGAAACTCATGCCCATCAAAGCAGGAGTCCCAGAAAGGAGAGAGAGAATTGTGGAGAGTGTCAGCTGCACCAGGAGGCGGAGCCAAGACCCAGATCGAGTGAGACAGGGCATGGAGGAGAGTGTCAGCTGCACCAGGAGGTGGAGCCAAGACCCAGACTGAGTAAGACATTGCCAGATACAGAGAGAGTACATGAAGGAGAGTGTCAGTTGCACCAGGGGGCGGAGCCAAGTCCCAGACCCAGTAAGACAGAGCATGGAGGAGAGTGTCAGCTGCACCAGGAGGCAGAGCCAAGACCCAGACTGAGTAAGACAGTGCCAGATACAGAGAGAGTACATGAAGGAGAGTGTCAGCTGCACCAGGAGGCGGAGCCAAGACTCAGACTGAGTATGACAGTGTCAGAAACAGAGAAAGTGCATGGAGGAGAGTGTCAGCTACAAGAGGAGACAGATCCCAGACCTGGTCTGAGTGGGACAGTTGCAGAGCAAGGGAACGAGTGCTGGTTAGGAACAGCAGCAACTGGCAAAGGACTGGAAGTAGAATATTGCAGAGGGGGAAGAGACAGAAACAGCACAAGTGAACTGAACATAGTGGGGTTAGTGGACATGGGAGAGGAGGGAGGGGAGAGAGGGGGAGGGGAGGAAGGCAGGAAGGGAGTGGGGAAGGGGGGAGCATACTGGTATCAGCCCCTTTATCCTTTGCAGCAGTAGTACGGGGAGGAGGGGCAGAGACAGGGAAGGAGGAGGGGAGGCAGGAGTCAGACATGGAGACAAGGGGAAATCCATTTTCTGGTCCGTTGCGGGGTCCCGGGAGCGGTGTTACCCCAAAACGTCGAAATGTTGTCCAGCTGCGTTGGGTGGGCACAGGGGTAGCACCACCTAGAGAGGTTGTTTTAAGAATGGTATTCTCCCTTGGCTTTATCCCTGAAGATTTGTATGCATGCATACACCCTGTGGGAATCCCTGAATATGATATTAGTTTCTTAACAGGGCGAGGTTTGGACCTGTTTTGGGAAAAGTACACAGAGGTGCAGCATCAGGGTAGATGGGTGGATTTTAAGGCTGTCCCCATCAGTAGACAGGACGCAGTCCAGATTACCATTTTGGTACGTAATGAATCTCTTATGGCTGCAGACCTGTCATACTGGTTGGGACGGTATGCCGAAATTAGGACCCCATTAAGCAAAATACCAGACCAGAGTCGTGTGTGGGCGGGGGGGTGGAGTGCCCTTGTAAAATTAAAACAGGCAGGCTATGTCACCCAACATATACCTTCAGCCGCATACATTGGAAGGGATCGAATTCAATGCTTTTATGCAGGACAACCCAGACAGTGCTACAGGTGCGGATCTTTCCGTCACTTAAGCATGTCATGTACAGTGTTAAAGTGCTCGCGATGTGGTAGTACAGATCATGACACCAGCGACTGCACTACCATACGCTGTAACCTGTGTGGAGGCTTGGGGCACCCTTTTAGCAAGTGCCCACAAGCATCGCACAATCAGGTAGAGGAAGAGAGGAGGGGGGAGGAAGGGGCACAAGCAGAAACTACAAGGATACAAGGACAGAAGCGGGAAGCATTAAAGGGATTAATGGATAAATCAAATACCACTATTCATACAGAGGCAGGCACTAAGGGAAAGGGAAAGGGGGAGAAAAGGGCATCAGGTTTGGATCACATTCAAAGAAGGGGTATTTGTGAAAGGATGGAAGAAGGAGGTGGGAGAAGGGGGGAGAGAAGGGGAAGCATGGACCCTGGTAGGGAAACATGGAGGGAAGGGGGGGTCGGAGGAAGGAGGGGAGGGGGCTAGCCCGAGCGGGGAGAACAGATATTCTGGAGAAGAGCCAGAGTAATCGATATGCAGTGTTTCAGGTTTCAGGTGAAGGAGAGGGTGATCTTGAGATGAATCCACCCAAAGGGAGGTTTTGGAGGAGAAGAGGAGGGAGGGGAGGGGAGCAAGGAATGAATCATCTGAAAGACTTAACAGAGAGGAGCCAGCAGTGTTACCCCCCAGTCTAACATCACATCCTACTAGTTTAACGAAGGGCCTCATGCAGGAAATAGAGGAGGGTAAGGAAGGGATGAAAGGGGAAAGGGCTGGTCCAGAGGAAACCAAGAAAAAAAAGGGTAGAAAGAAAGCCGGGGAAGATGACTCAGAGTGGGAGGATTTGGAATTAGAAGAAATTATAGAGGATCCTGAAGAAATGATGGGGGCAGGAATATCTGTGAAGAGGGATTGCGGTGAAGAGATGAGGAGGGGTAAGAAATTTAAGAAATAAACCATGGCTGCCTTGTCCTTAATCTTTGCAACTCTGAATGTAGCAAGCATAAAGGCAGAGAGAACTAGATTTGTCGCCTTTAGCGATTTGACCCAGTGCAAGGTAGACTGCATCCTGTTGCAGGAGACTCATTTGGATTCTTTGCAGCTCCTGCACCGGGCCAAGAGAGATTGGAAAGGGGGGCCCTCATTCTGGTCTCTGGCCAAAGAAAGATGCGCAGGGGTGGCTATTCTTTTTGCCACCCGAGAAGTGGAGATTACGAGGGAAATAGAGGTGGAGATAGGGAGGTGTGTTGTCTTAGACGTTTTCATTAGAGGGGTAGCAGTGCGAATCATTAACTTTTATGGGCCCCAGATTAGTTGGGAACGCAAGCAGCTGTTGCTCCGGGTGAAACCGTATTTATATACAAGCAAATTGGTGGTATTTGGAGGAGACTTTAATATGGTCTTACAGCAAGCAGATAGAAAGGGGTCCAGGCGTCAGGTGGGTTATGACAGCCTCCAGCTGGCAGCAATTGTAAAACAGGCAAGACTGGAGGTGGCGGGAGGGAAGGGGTTCACTTTTAGAAGGGGAGACACGGAGAGCCGTATTGACTGGCTCTTTGTAGGCGGGTTGGCTAAGTTTCAGGGGCAGCCGAATAGATGGACGGAATATTCAGATCATGCCTTAGTTTCCACAGTCTTAACAATATGCGAAGGGGCGCAGAAAGGCCCAGGATTTTGGAAACTGAGTGCAAAGTTATTAGAAGTAGAGGAAAACAGACAAATATTTGAGGGTTTTTTAGCAGACCAGAAACACTATGGGAGGTGATGGATGATAAGGGAGCCTGGTGGGACATGGTAAAGGGGCGAGTCAAGGCCCTTTTCCGGTCCCTAGCCAGGAAGCAGAGTCTGGGGTTACAGGCACAGTGCTGTCGTCTTCGTAAGCAATTGGACCACGCGGTCTCCAACCATCTAGAGAAGGGAGAGATAGAAGCTTTGCAGGCCCAGTTGAGGCTGTTGCAATATGATCGATACGCTGCTTTGCTTCTGGAAAGGGAATATGGGCATCGGTATTCCCCGGATCCTTTCCAGAATTGCAAGGTAGCAGTAGGACACAAGGTCATTTATGCTATGAGAGATGAAGCAGGGCAGCGATTGACGAACCAACGTTCAATCGAGGCCAGGGTCATTCGGTTTTACACCCAATTGTGGGGGAAAGAGAGCTTGGTTTCTAACTTCATGCTATCATACGTGCAGAGTGCCCCAGGCTTGGAAAAGGTTTCGGAGGGGGAGATGGAACAACTGCTTAGGCCCATTATCACAGGAGAGGTAGATGATGCTATTGATACGCTATCAGCACGTACAACTCCGGGTCCCGATGGGCTGACCCCAGAGTTCTACAAAAAATTCCGTGTGGTCCTGATTCCAGTGTTAGCTGCAATTTTTAATAATTGTTTGCAGAACGGCGTTTGGCCCCTTCACAGCAGTGTTCTATTTTGGTTCTCCTCGCAAAGAAGGGAAATCTGGAACTTATCGAGAACTGGAGACCCATAAGTCTTCTGAATGTAGATAGGAAAATAATGGCCAGGATTATTTACAACCGCCTGGCTGGGGCAGTGGGTGGTCTCTTGTCCTCAGCACAGTTTTGCTCGGTGAAGGGGAAAGGGGCAGTGGAAGCAGTTTGTACCATCCGTGAAATAGTGGAAAGGAGTCAAGGTGGGACAAAGGGAAAGTATTTGCTGACCCTTGATCAGTCTAAGGCTTTTGACAGGGTGTCCCAGGAGTACCTATGGCTAGTGCTTCGGTGCTATGGGATACCCGACCAGTTTATAGGGTGGATCCAGACTTTGTATCGCAATGCAAGGAGTAGCACTCTAATAAATGGTTGGGTGGGCAAGAGCTTTGCAGTGAGGTCAGGGGTACGGCAGGGGTGTCCCCTCAGCCCCTTGCTGTACGTCCTTTCCTTAGATCCTTTCCTCAGAAGGTTGAGTGGAGGGTTTAGCGGTCAACTAGAGGGCATCTCTTTGGGTTCACACACATGGCGATGTGTCGCCTACGCAGATGATGTCACAGTAGTAATCAGTAGCAAGGAGGAAGCCGAGCGAGTTCAGACCTGGATGGCAGAATACACACAGGCTGCGGGGGCCCAGATAAACCAGGATAAGAGCTCCGCAATTTGGGTAGGACAGGGCAGACCAGCTTTCAAACTTCCCAGTCAGTACCCAGTAGCAAGGGATGAAGTACGGATCCTGGGTCTCTGGGTAGGCAGACAGGACTATGATACGATCAACTGGGAGAAGGGGCTGGGGAGAGTCGAGGAAAGGGTGGCCCAGTGGAAATCATATAAGTTGCGGTTTGTGGAAAAACTGCATGTCATTAAGACCTATCTGATACCCCTTCTCCTGTTCATATCCAAGGTCTGTTTACTGCCTATATCGTTACATGCCAGAGTATACAGCTTGTTTTTCCAACAGCTATGGGGGAACAGGATGAATATTATCCGGAGGGAGGTGACCTATTTGCCCAAAAGGGAGGGGGGGTTGGGAATGGTCAACCCTGTGGTACATTTTAGTTGTTTCTTTTTCCAACAAAATCTGGGAGGGGTCTTGCGGGAAGGGAGGCCGGCTTGGGCAGACTGCATGGCCTCCTGGCTTCAGCGGTACTTGAGGGATTGGGTGAGGGGAGGTCAGGCAATGCCCCTGCGAGGGAAGGCGGGATACTTGCCACAGTACATCTCACCTCTGTTGAGATTGGTGAAGAGATGGGGTATCACAGTACAGGAAATCCAGAAGGAGGACAGGAGGCAGCTACAACACCGCATTATTCAGACACACTTTTCAACACGTCTAGCCTTGAGGGACTGCCCAGGTCCACTACAGGAGGAAGGTCTGGCTTTCCTCAATTCATCACGCCTCCCCCGGAAGATTGCGGACATGGCCTGGCTGACTTTCCACAGCCGGCTTTATGTTCGAGCTAACATGAAAAATAGAAACAGCAATGATCGTAAGTGCCCGAGGGGAGAGTGCGTGACGGAGGATGAAACAATGGACCACTTCCTCCTCAAGTGCCCGTTCAATCAACAAGTCTGTCAGGCAGTAGCCCGCCAATTAGGGATTCCTTTCTTCCACCAGCTATCTTATGCAGAATGGGCCTATGGAGGGTTTCCAAAAGGAAAGGGGTGGTGTAGGGAGACACTGTATATCATCGCTGCAGCCCTTTGTTACTTCCTGTGGCAGGCACGCTGCCAAGCTTCATTATATCGGAAGTGGCTGTCTGTACAGGAGGTGGCAGGGGATGTGGTACATTTTGTCCAGCAGCTGGCAGTGAGGGAGAAGGAGCATTGTTCTGGACTACAGTGGGCAAGGCATTGGAGGGGTTTTTCGTTTCAGCCTCCCTGAGTGGGAGGGTTTGTTGAGGGGCGGGGGTATTGGCCAGTAAGGTTTTATTTATGTATTAGTTAGCGGGTTTTATTGCTTGTTTTATCGCTTGTTTGTATGCTTGGTTTGTCTTGTTGCAAGTTTCAATAAAGACAATATGACACACTCTTTCTCACTCTCATCTGCCAGCGCTTCCTGAACCCCCCTCCCCCCACATACACTCTCTCTCTCTCATCTGCCAGCGCTTCCGGAAACCCCATACACACACACTCACTCTCTCTCTCATCTGCCAGCGCTTCCTGAACCCACTGCCCTCCCCCTCCCCCCCCCCCCCCCACACACACTCAGTCATCTGGCATCGCTTCCTGAACCCCCCCCCACACACACGCACACACACTCTCTCACTCGCATCTCGTAGCGCTTCCTGAACCCCCCGCACCCCTCTTCTTCCAACCTGAACCCCCCCCAACACATCCCCCCTCCCCCTCCTCCAGCACACCAATTGCTTGGGTGCAGTGGTGGCAATCTCAGACACCGAAGGGAGGTATCTCTGTCACACACACACACACTCTCTCTCTCATATACAATGTCTTTCTGACTCTCACTCTCACACACTCTGTCTCACACTGTATCACATTCACTCTCTATGTGCCACACAGTCACTCACACACTCGCTTGGTCTCATACACTCACTCTCACAGAGAATCTGTGTCTCACACACACTCTCTCTCTCGCACACACATACACACTCTCTCTCACACTGTGTCTCACATACACACTTGCACACACTCTCATTCTCACACACACACTCTCTCACAAACACTCTCACACCCAGACTCACTCTCTCTCTCACACACACTCACACTTTCACTCTGTCTCTCACACAGTCACTCTCACATACACTCTCCCAAACATACACACTCCGAGGAAAACCTTGCTAGCGCCTGTTTCATTTGTGTCAGAAACGGGCCTTTTTTACTAGTAAATACAATAAATGAGGTAAATTTGAAAATAGTAAATTGAAACCTAATAATAGAACTACTGTGAAAGAGTATTTAAAAAAATACACATTTAACAGCACTGGAATTCAAATATCAGAGATACAATATAATGTTAGCATAATACTAATGATAACCTAATAAGCATGAATTAGAGCATTCAACTAACATAGATATAATGCTAAAGATTTTCTACAATATGGCTTTAAAAAAACAATTTAGATTGTGAGCCCACTAGGGACAGAAAAAGTGCATCTATCTATCTATCTATCTATCTATCTATCTATCTATCTATCTATCTATCTATCACTTTGTACCACAGAAAGGCAGCATATCTGCAGGGTTGCCAGATGGGAAAAAATCTCACAGCCCAACCCACGTCCAAAAGGAGCCCAAACATAGACCAAGCTGCCCAACGGACTATCTGAACAATATGTGTGTGTGTGGCGGGGGGGGGTCCCAACTAACTATCTGAAATCTGAAGAGTGGGAGGGGTCCATCTGAAATCTGAAGAGTGGGGTGGGGGGTCCTTGTCCCACTCATGCAAGCATGTTGTAAACTGCATCTGGGCACCAAGGTTCCATTATAAAATACTAGCATAGCCCTGTATTGGCGAACCTAACATTTACTCACCCATAGTCACCCTAGCCGTAGACTTAGCATAACTGCAGTTGTGTAAATGTGGAAGGGCCGTACATAACTGGCAGTAATCTGTAAGTTACAGGCAGCAGAACCCCACCCATGTATATGCCTCTTGCATTTACTTGCTATGCCACTTACGTCTGCCCTTGTGGAATAGCAATTAGGTGCCATGCTGGCACTTTCATGGGTAAGTGTACCCTTACCTGAACAAGTACTAGTATTCTATACATTTATGCATGCAAAGGCCATGTAAGTGTAAGCACCTAGATTATAGAATTGCTCTTTTTAGAGAAATCTGTTATAAAACACTAGTGTAAATCTGCAGTTATGTGCCAAACTAGGCATGACTACTTATGCCATGTCTATGGCTGGTGTAAATGTTGGTGCATAAAATCAACAGCTGGATGCCTAAATACAAGTATTCTAGTGGTTCCCAAAATGTTTCAGTTCACGGCACCCTTTGTTTCAGAGTAATGTTTTGCGGCCACACTGATCTTGCCTCCCCCCCCCCCCCCCCCCCCCGGCCACACAGGTTTCCATCTTTTTCTCTGCACAAATATAACAGTGCTAGGGTGTCCCTAGAACCAGCCCCTCCAAATGACACACTGATTATGATTTATAACAAATTACTACTCTACCTATGTAAAGTTATTCTGTTATTATACTTCCTCTTTTAAATCTGTATGCTGCACAAGCCAGCATGATTAAAAATGTAAGTGAAATTAAATATAAAATGCTACCAGCAATAAAGAATGACATCTTGGATGCAGCAGCTCATAGGTATGTTTGCTTGCTTTGTTTCGAATGGAAAGGGAAACAGAGACGGACCTATTGGTTTCATCCAACCTCCTTGGAAGTTGCCTCTGCAAGTCCCAAAGGCTGTCTGCTCCATGTCCCCAGTGGCCGCAACAATAACAAAAAAAGCAAGCGTGGGGCCGCAGCAGCCTTCAGGCATGGGCTGTCAGCTCTGCTGGTCCTCTACCTCCGTTGACATCAACTTCCAGTTCTGGGGGCAGAGGACCGGCAGAACTGACAGCACATGCTTGAAGGCTCCTGCAGCCCTGCGCTTGCTTTTTTTGTTGCTGTTTACCTGCCACTGTTGTCTGCAGTAGTGGTTCGGACAGGAGGGAGGTCGGGATTTTTCATGGCACCCCAGAGAGTTCGCTACAGCTCAGGGTGCCACGGTGCACAGTTTGGGAAACACTGAACTATTCTATAAAGTGTGTGCAGCACTAGTTGTAACACCCATGATCCGTTCATGCCCCTCCTATGGAACGCCCCCTTTGCAGTTATGCGCTAGAACACAAAGACACCAGGTTACAGAGTAGCATCTAAGTGCACTGCGACATCTAACTGCCGTTTCAGCCCTCTGTTGGTGCCTAACATCCATTAACTCCCGTTGCTATGCCAAAAGTTTGGCACCTAATTCACATCTAACTTTTGATGCACTATATAGAATTACCCTGTCTGTATTTACCAGATTGAAATTCAATGTGTTAATGCATTTCAGAGAAAGTAGGTAAAAATCGTTTTACTGTGTTATTCACCATTTTTTTTAATGGGGGAGGGTGCAGAGACCCAGTGGCACTACCAGCCATGGACTTTTAGAGACCTCTAGTGGTTCTGCTAATTGTAATAGTTGATCTTTTTATGCCCCTAGAATTGGGAGGATTCTCCTTACCAGTGAGGTAATGGTAGGAAGAGACCTAGAGGGAAACTAAGCCCAAAATCTACTTTTTGTCTTTGGCTGGCTGGCAAAACCACTGCAGCATATAGGACTTAGGGTTCTGGTGGACTAAGACAACACCCCAGTAATGCCTAGGTACATTAAGAAGTCAAGAGCAGGAGGAAGCCTCTTAAAAAGAAGAAGAAGAAATAAGGGTTGCCAATGATCCTGGAAAAGGAGAGGGGCTTGAAGATTACTCTAGGAGTTAGAGCCAGATGATCCAGGGTTTAATAAAAGTGTCTGAAGTCTATGTCTGTGAAGTATTGATTGGTAGATTCATCTTTACCTAGAAGATTACTAGTAGTAGAAGAAGATTTTTGCTACCACATAGTAGACAGTCAGGAGAAAAAATAAACTGTGTTTTGCTATTTCCTATTCATTTTTATTGATTTTATTTGTCTTGACCACCAAAGACTTTGAGTAAACTTTAATGGTTCAGAATGAACCCTAAACTGGACTATGAGTTTGTGGAAGTGACAGAGTAAATGATCACCGGGGCCAATGGCCTCCCAGTCCTAGCTAGTTTCCTTTCCTAGAGTTCAATAATTTACAGGTAGACCTAAGCAGGACAGTAATGCTTCTCATGAAGTGTGTATTCCTGGACTCCTCACCAAGAATCCATACCTGGTCAAGGATCAGAGATCATGGGGACTATATTACTGACAATAATGCAATGTATAATGACTCTAATGATGACCAGATAAGAAGGAATAAGAAGAATGGCCATGTATTAAAGCCTCCCTAATGAGAGATGAATAGCAAACAATTCAGAGAGAGTCACTGCCTGATGCCTCTTGTCAAATTCAGGAGGATACCCATACTCCAGCCTATGAATCTGATCCCAAAATTGCTTTCCCGCGAAGGGCAAGGTTTCTTGAAACACCTAGAGGGGCATAATCGAACGAAAACGTCTATCTCCATGGGCGTTTATCTCCGAGAACGGGTCCGTGAAGGGGCGGACCGAACCGTATTTTCGAAAAAAAATAGACGTCCATGTTTTATTCGACAATTTGTGAGCTGGGCGATTTTGTTTTTCAGTGATAATGGAAAATGAAAGTACCCAGCTCAAAAACGAATAAATCCAAGGCATTTGTTCGTGGGAGGGGCCAGGATTCGTAGTGCACTGGTCCCCCTCACATGCCAGGACACCAACCGGGCACCCTAGGGGGCACTTTTACAAAAAAAAAAAAAAAGGTAAAAGAGCTCCCAGGTGCATAGCACCCTTCCCTTGTGTGTTGAGCCCCCCAAATCGCCCTCAAAACCCACTGCCCACAAGTCTACACCATTACTATAGCCCTAAGGGGTGAAGGGGGGCACCTACATGTGGGTACAGTGGTTTTGGGGGTGTTGGACGACTAAGCATTAAGCAGCACAATTGTAACAGGTAGGGGGGGATGGGCCTGGGTCCACCTGCCTGAAGTCCACTGCACCCCCTAACAACTGCTTCAGGGACCTGCATACTGCTGCCAGAGAGGTGGGTATGACATTTGAGGGTGAAAATAAAAAGTTGTGAAACATCATTTTTTGTGGTAGGAGGGGGTTAGTGACCACTGGGGGAGTCAGGGGAGGTCATCCCTGATACCCTCTGGTGGTAATCTGGTCATTTAGGGCACTTTTTGGGGCCTTATTCGTGAAAAAACAGGGTCCAGGAAAAGTGCCCTAAATTCTAGCTACAAACGCATACTTTTTTTCCATTATTGGCGAAAGTCGCCCATCTCTGTTCGGGTGATAACCATGCCCCAGTCCCGCCTTCACCACGCCTCCAACACGTCCCCATCAACTTTGTACGCTTCCACGATGAAGTGTAGTTGAAAACGTCCAAGTTCGGCTTTCGATTATACTGTGTTATTTGTTTTTGTGAGATAAACGTCCATCTCCCGATTTAGGTCGGAACTTGGGCGTTTTTCTCGTTCGATTATAAGCAGGCAAGTATACCAGTAGACAAGGAATTCCCAGGCTGGAGGGGAGGGGAAGAGAGGTCTAGCTGGACGATCATTTTTCTTTTTAGAATGGTAGGCACTTCAGAGCTACTAGAAACCTTTATATATTAGGCTTTGCCTTTGTTTGAAAAGTGAAGGCTTTGCACCCTCTTAATACTTCTTTTTCGTATCAGGCAGCAGAATGTTGCCTGATATGATAAAGAATGCCTCTTTCTCTTAGACAAATGGGAAACTATAACCAATCAGAAAGGTGTTTATAGACTGCTCCGATGCAGCCAGTTGGTTAGAACTCCAAAGTATGGAAATGTGAGTGAGAAAAGGGAATTCCCAGATACCTGCTACAATTTACAACTTTGTGGTTGACAGCTATATGGCGGGAGATAGTGCCTGTTATGTAAGAAAACTATTCCAAGGGAAGGAGTTGTCAGGGGCCCCTAGAACTTATAAAGCTGGGATACCCAAAGCCAGAGCAGAGACTAAAGAAGGTACTGGATTTTTCCAGACCTGATTTACAACTAACTTGTGGACAGCTAAAATCCCTGGATTATGAATTGCTAGGGAAGTAATCCAGAGGTTGGAATTTATCTTGTGGACTTTGCAACTAATTTTAAAGTATACAACATCTTGCTGATGATTGGATGATGAATTTGTTTGTTCACCCTGAGTGGGAAGGTGGCCCAGAATCAGGACCCTAGGAGCAGTCAGCAGAATATAATACCCACTGGTCCACTTGGGTCATCCAGGATTACAGACTTGTTTTGAAAAAGAGAAGGACTCTTTTTCTTGGTGAAGCACTGGGAAGTTATCTTGGAGTATTGCATGGACCTTACAAGTGTGTGGACCTGAGTAGCTGGTGGAGGATCCCTATGTGCTACACTCTGTAATGGTACCTGAATGGGGAATGAGGCTGATGTGTAAGGAGTACCCTGTCTCAAGATAATCTATGTAGTAACTCATATCCCAAAAGCCCTCAGAATATTTATTTTCTCCTGGTTCTATCCTCTCCTTCATTCAACACAGGTACATTCTTCCACAAGGGTGTAGGTTCTCTCTGGGGGAAGGGGTTTTCCTTCAAGGCCTTAGTGTAGATTTCTCTCTTCATTCTCTCTTCATCACAAATATTCAGAGATTGATATAGGGTGCTCCAATTAATTTTTATGATGAGTTGTGCAAAACAAATACTGCTTTGAGATAATCTTTCCTGCGATTGTACAGTATTAGATAAATACTGTTAGTCACACATCATAAATTTCCTTCATCTCTGTCTGTGAACCCTTTCATTGATTCTCAGTACTTTCAGGTTAGTGGTTTCCCAAGTACTGGGAAAACCTAATCCCTTCTAATAAGCTCTGCAAGAGCTCTTCCTTCCTGTGAGCGATCTTCCTCTACACGAACGCTCTCCACATGAGAATCTTTTCCCCACAATATTTGGTTGGTGTTCTTTTCTTTTTCTCATAGTTTGGATTGTAGCTCAAGGTCCTGAGTTCACTCCTTAATTCAGCAGCCAAGCTAAAGGGTGGGTAAAAACTCTGCCTTGTACATGCATGTCACACAAGGACAGTAATTTAAAACTCGGGGAGGCTTCATACTGGATATAAATCAACTAACCACTGAGAAATTCATACAATAATCCATATCATGCCCTAAGGATCTCTGACTTACTGCATATAAGGGCAGGCAGAGCCACTGCAGTCATCCCAGCAGGGGATGCTGTAGCAAAAAGGTATATACTTCCTCTCTACACTAGCTGATATGGTCCTGAAACCAAGACCATACTGGGTTAGAAGGGTCCATAGATGTGCATAGCCCTATGATAGCAGCTGAACAGAAATGAATAAGTAGAGGAAGCATGTGCAGCTCAACATCATTTCCAATGTCAATTTTAGGAATGCTTGTTTTGTTGGGGAATTTGGAGCATTTTTTCAGAATAGGAGCTATGTCATTAAGAATAAACACTCTTGAAAGAGTGTTCACTTTTTGTAGAGTGCTCACTATTCACAGACCTATAGATTCTATATATGGCATCCAAATTTGGGCTTGTGTGCGCAAATTAATTGGTTAATGAGCTCTTTACCATCAATAATTGGGTGCCAACAACCAATTATTGATGTCAGTTGGTACTCATTATAATTTACACACACATCTGGCTGCATGCTATTCTATAAGCTGGGTGCCTAATTCCCATAGTGTGCATTCCGAAAGACAGTGTGTCCATGGGAGGGGCCTGGGCATCTCCGAGGCATTTTGAAAAGTTACGTGCATAGTTATAGAACATTGGGTAAGTGTGCCTAACTTGGGTGCCAGCATTTATACCAGGTTTCAGCAGGCGTAAGTCTGGTGCCTAAAGTTAGGAGTGGGAATCAGCGCTATCCCCTGGATTCTATATATGGTGCCTGGAAATCCGTGTGGAAACTGAAGCGTATTCTATAACAATGCGTAACTTAATTGGTTAACTAGCTAATCAGCACTGTTACTTGGATGTTAACAAGCAATATCAGCACTAATTGGCATTAATTGATATTTACACACACTAAGTGTATTCTAAAATGTGGTGTGCCTAAATTCTAAGTCACATAGTTGAAAAGGGGCTGTGGCCATAGGTGGGATATGGGCGTTTCTAAAATCTGGCTTCCGTTCCATTTGTAATATCCTTCCTGATGTCAGCTCACCTCCAGCGTTCCCTTCCCTTTCACTGTTCTGCCCTCTGACGTCATTACGTCTTGACGTGAGGGCGGGACAGTGAGGGGGAATGGAACGCTGGAGGCTGGCTGATGTCAGATGTTATGAACCCAGGCAGCCAGATATGGAGCATTGGAGGTGTGAATTATTATATAGGATGATTTCTCATTGCACTATTTAGGTCTGTTTTTTGGTGTTTCAACATCTTTCTGCCAGTGTGGATCTTGCAGACCATCTGCCTATCTGTTTCCTAATTTTCAGTAGCCACAATGGATAATTTAAAGTGATGGCACCAGTGCTTAACCTTCAATGTTTCACTAGGAGGATAATGCTATCATAGGATGTCCAGGGCACTGGCTATAATGCCTATTTTAAGCCTATTCTAAAAAGGAAATTAGGTGCTTACTATTTTATAGAACACTAATTCAAATGACCAAAAACAGCTTACATTAAGGCACAATCAATTCAGATATAGCGGATTTAGAAAATTATAAAGAGGATAGGATGACTTCCCTATGAGGAAAGCGGGACTGGTGGTTGGGAGGCGGGGATAGTGCTGGGCAGACTTGTACGGTCTGTGCCAGAGCCGGTGGTTGGGAGGCGGGGCTGGTGGTTGGGAGGCGAGGATAGAGCTGGGCAGACTTATACGGTCTGTGCCAGAACCAGTGGTTGGGAGGCGAGGATAGTGCTGGGCAGACTTATACAGTCTGTGCCCTGAAGAGCACAGGTACAAATCAAAGTAGGGTATACACAAAAAGTAGCACATATGAGTTATCTTGTTGGGCAGACTGGATGGACCGTGCAGGTCTTTTTCTGCCGTCATCTACTATGTTACTATGTTAAAGTGGCTAGGGCTCTTCAGCTTGGAGAAGAGACGGCTGAGAAGAGATATGACAGAGGTCTATGAAATACTGAGTGGAGTGGAATGGGTAGACATGAATTGCTTGTTTACTCCTTCCAAAAATACAAGGACTAGGGAGCATGCAATGAAGCTATTAAGTAGGTAAATTTAAAACAAACTGGAGAAAATATTTCTTCACTCAATGTGTAACTAAACTCTGGAATTTGTTGCCAGAAAATGTGGTAAAAGCAGTTAGCTTAGCAGGGTTTAAAAAGGGTTTGGATAATTTCCTAAAAGAAAAGTCCATAAGCCATTATTAAGATGATCTTGGGAAAATCCACGACTTATTTATAGGATAAACAGCAGAAAATCTGTTTTAATATCCTCAGATCTTGCTAGGTACTTGTGACCTGGATTGGCCACTGTTGGAAACAGGATACTGGGATGATGAACCTTCAGTCTATCCCAGTATGGCAACACTTATGTTCTTATGTTATTAACCCTATAGCTGGTGTAAACATCCATGCCTAGATTTTAGCATGTACAAGCTTAAAGATAGAATTGTATAATTTGCATGGTTATCTATGCACTCTGCCCACAGTCCACATATGCATACACCCACCAGCAAAATGCATGCCCATCAAATCATTGTGCATACTGTTCTACTAGTCAGTATTCTGTAAGAGGTCATTCACACATATAAGTAACCACTTATGTATGTTAATAACTAGAATGCTGCCATTTTACATGCCTTCTTGCCACCAAAAACTTGGCAGCTCCTTATAGAAAAACCTAAAATCATCTACTACTTATCTCGCTCTGTTCTTTCAACATAGTCAACACTGTATTTATTTTTGGGTGGTGTAGCATGTAGCACCCAGTGGTGGGGAGAGAGCTTTTAGGTCTGGCGGTACTATTTTTACACTTCTGGTCCTGGTACCAGCTGCAGGAGAATGGGATGCGGCAGCACTAAATACCCGGTGCATTCTACATATTGTAGGAAAAGCTGTTGCATTCATCAATGTCAAATGCAGAGTTTGAATAAATTTGAATGCACTCAAGCGTGCTCCCTGCAGTTTTCTGTAATATCACTTTCCAGTTTGAATATTTCAGTTACTTTTTTCAAATTCTTTTTTTCCTACCAGTTTCTCTCCTTTTCATCTCACTTCCCTGCCTTTCAGTTTTCAGAGCTCAGATCACAAACAAAGGGACATCTAAGGCTGGAGGCAAAGAGCTGTAACCTTCCTTATATCAGTATTATTCACATACCAGCAATATGAGCTATTTCAAAATACTGTGTCTACCAACCAGAGCTCCAGCAATGTGGGCTTTCTCACAGACGGCAGTTCTGTAACAGTGCACCTATATGTAGGTCTCTAGAAGGTTCCTTTTTATTTTATTTCTTTACATCATATTACAAGTAAACACACTTGCACAGAAAAGTAAAGTCAATTTACATCCATAATTATGAAAATATTATGAAGAAAATAGTAAATGTTAGCTTTACATAAGTCCACTATGTGGATCCAAGATACCTAATTTAGTGGAGAAATTAAGAAAAGAGAAGAAAGAACATTTTTAATCTCAAATTAGGAAATCCGAACATATAAAGGATTTATATTTATTATAAAGAGTCAATACTTGGTGTTATTTCTTCCACTATTTGTCTGGCAAAAATGAAAGAAATCAGTTGAGAGGGATCATAAAAAACGTATTTCTGTGATTGGTATCTGATCAAACACTTGCAAGGATATTTAAGGAAAAAGGTTGCCCCTGTTTGTGCTTTCAATTGAAGAAATTGCTGACGTCGTTTTTGAGTGTCTCTAGAAACATCTGGATATATTCGGACTTTTAATCCTTTAAACAACTTCTCTTTATTTTGAAAAAAATAATCTGAAAATCCAAATTTTATCTGGAGTTAATGCAACAGTAGCCATCAGTGTTGTAGCTTTTGATTGTTCCAAGTCCAACGTTTCCAACAAAGTTGAAACGTCTACAACCTGATTATCTTGACGTTGTTGATTTTCTTCACCCTTAATGGGGAGATAAAAAACTTGGAGAAAGTTCCTATAAAGGAAAATAGGCGCTTGCTTTCTTTTGAAGAATACTAGCGTAACCAGGTATATATATGTGTATATGGTTAGGTGCTACTGTAAATGCTCGCACTTAAATGCCAGAAATATGCACATAACCACTGTTCCCTCTATGTTGTCCTCCAACTACATTGCTGCCGGGGGAGGGGGGTGTGCTTCAATATTGTGTTTTCAATTGCTAGGGACAGGCAGGTCCCCTGGAGTCCTGCAGAGCTTGCCTGTCCCTCGCTATTGAAAATGTGATACTGAAACAGCACCTCCCACTGGCAGGACTGTAGGAGGAGGACTCCCACTCAGCTTAGAAAGAACAGTGCACGTAACCTATGTATTGTATAAATTACACCTGTAAGTGTGAGTCCTGCCCGTGCTCCACCCAGACTCTGCCCTTGCATATACCTGTCAACTATGCACACATGTATAGAATAGTGCTTAAGCCAGTGGTTCCCAAACCTTCTTGGGTCATGGCACCCCTAGGCTACACACTTCCTCTCAGGTCACCCCACCCCCCACTGCCAATGGTATGGAGACCTATCTTTCCTGGCAGGGATGCCCAAGCCCGCCAGATAAAGAGGTCCACTGCCCAAGGCCCGAGCAAATCGGTGGCATACTTCAGCCACTGATGCTGGCATTCCCACACATACACTTCTTCTCTTTCCCTTTCCATCCAGCATCTGCCCTCCTCTCCCCCTTCCATCCAGCTTCTGCCCACCTTCTCTCCCATCCAGCCTCTGCCTGCCTTCCTTCCCCTTCCATCCAGCTTCTGCCCACCTTCTCTCCCCCTTCCATCCAGCCTCTGCCCACCTTCCTTCCCCTTCCATCCAGCTTCTGCCTACCTTCTCTCCTCCCATCCAGCCTCTGCCCACCTTCTCTCTCTCTTCCACCCAGTTTCTGCCCTCCTTCTCTCCCCTCTTCCATCCAACCAAGTCCCTGTTTCACCCCACAATCCAGCATCTGTCTCCTCTATTCCCCCCACCCACATACACACACACAAATCCCTGCTGCTACTACTTCTGTAGACCAGCAACAGTGGCAAAGCAAGCTACAGCACCATGAAGTAGGGCTCTTCATTCACAAGGCTGACGATGGTGTCCCAGAACAGGAAGTGACATCAAAAGGGCAGGACTATCAGCTGTGCATATGGAGAGTCTGGCCCCATGGTGGCTGTGGCTTGTTTTGCCGCCGCTGCTGCTGCTCATCTAAAGAGTCAGCAACAGCGGCTTGAGTGGCAGTGGGAGGGAGGTGGGGAAAATGTGCTGTGGCGCACAGTTTGGGAAAAGCTGACTTAAGCAGGTATTCGGCATTTATACACATATGCATGCTCATATGCATGTATGTGTCACTATTCTAATCACCGATGTGCATTTTGCATGTGAATGTTAACCGGATTTTAAAAAAGGTTTTGACAAATTCCTGGAGGAAAAGTCCATAAACTGTTATTAAGGTAGACCTGGGGAAAGCCAAACACTGCCTATTTCCTAAATCTTCCACTAAACCTCTTAGTTGCAAGTATACCACTCGAAACTTCAAAAATTTAAGTTCCACTAATCTGATCCAAACATCTGGACTCAGTCTCAACTCTTTCTCTAACCTACCATTGGAGGGTCAAATTGATCTATGGAACAATTTCCTTAAGTCTGCTTATGACCATTTATAGACTGGTGAGTCTGACGTCGGTGCCGGGCAAAATGGTAGAGACTATTATAAAGAACAAAATTACAGAGCATATTCAAAAGCATGGATTAATGAGACAAAGTCAACATGGATTTAGTGAAGGGAAATCTTGCCTCACCAATCTACTACATTTCTTTGAAGGGGTGAAAAAACATATGGATAAAGGTGAGCCAGTTGATATTGTGTATCTGGATTTTCAGAAGGCGTTTGACAAAGTACCTCATAAAAGACTCCAGAGGAAATTGGAGGTAGTGTTCTACTGTGGATTAAAAACTGGTTAAAAGATAGAAAACAGAGAGTAGGCGTAAATGGTCAATATTCTCAATAGAGAAGGGTAGTTAGTGGGGTTCCCCAGGGGTCTGTGCTGGAACCGCTGCTTTTTAACATATTTATAAATGCCCTAGAGATGGAAGTAACTAGTGAGGTAATTAAATTTGCTGATGACACAAAGTTATTCAAAGTCGTTAAATCGCAGGAGGATTGTGAAAAATTACAAGAGGGCCTTATGAGACTGGGAGACTGAGCGTCTAAATGGCAGATGACATTTAATGTGAGCAAGTGCAAAGTGATGCATGTGGGAAAGAGGAACCTGAATTATAGCTACGTCATGCAAGGTTCCACGTTAGGAGTCACAGACCAAGAAAGGGATCTAGGTGTCATCGTTGATGATACGTTGAAACCTTCTGCTCAGTGTGCTGCTGCGGCTAAGAAAGCAAATAGAATGTTAGGTATTATTAGGAAAGGAATAGAAAACAAATATGAGGACGTTATAATGCCTTTGTATCTCTCCATGGTGTGACCGCACCTCAAATATTGTGTTCAATTCTGGTTGCTGCATCTCAAAAAAAGATATAGTGGATTTAGAAAAGGTACAGAGAAGGGCAACGAAAATGATAAAGGGGATGGGATGACTTCCCTATAAGGAAAGACTAAAGCGGCTAGGGCTCTTCAGCTTGGAGAAAAGGCGGCTGAGGGGAAATATGATAGAGGTCTATAAAATAATAAGTGGAGTTGAACGGGTAGACGTGAAGAGTCTGTTTACGCTTTCCAAAAATGCTAGGACTAGGGGGCATGCAATGAAGCTACAATGTAGTAAATTTAAAACGAATCTGAGAAAATGTTTCTTCACTGAACGTGTAATTAAACTCTGGAATTCGTTGCTAGAGAATGTGGTAAAGGTGGTTAGCTTAGCAGAGTTTTAAAAAGGTTTGTATGGCTTCCTAAAGGAAAAGTCCATAGACCATTATTAAATGGACTTCGGGAAAGTCTACTATTTCTGGGATAAGCAGTATAGAACATTTTGTACTTTTTTGGGATCTTGCCAGGTATTTGTAACCTGGATTGGCCACTGTTGGAAACAGGGTGCTGGGCTTGATGGACCTTTGGTCTTTCCTGGTATGGCAATACTTATGTATTTATGTACTATGTACTTATTTAGCTCCAATTACAACCCATTTTATATCCTCGGCTCATGCTCACTCTGTCCCCTGGTACACACGAGAGTTACGCCTTTACAAACGCCACTTGTGTCAGACAGAGCACCGCTGGCATAAACCTCCTTCTGCTGTCACAATGGCTAATTATAAAGCAGCTTCTATGTCCTCTAAGCAACAAATTGTTCTAGCAAAAAAGGCCTACTTTTCAAATAAAATTGCAAAAGCTCCAAATTCATCTATTTTATATGCAATACTGAAAAAGCTGACAGCTTAGCAGACTCCTTCTGTAAGGAATCCTTGCCCTTACATGCCCAAATCTTGGCAGACCATTTTTATGATACGATCACTACACTACGAAACACATTTCCAACTCTGCCACCCCTTGTCATTGACAGTAGGGACTCCACAGAGTTAATTTCTCCTACCCCATCAATCAATTTGACACTATGCAGTCTTCCATCTTCTCAGGACCTTCATTGTACTATCTTGTTCTTCAACACTACCACTTCTCCATCTGATCCACTCCCAAAGAATTTCATCAAAAAATCCCTGGACACCTTTCTTCCTTTTATCCACACTATGATTCATCACAGCTTTATGTCGGGGACAGTTCCTAGTCCTTGGAAATCTGCAGCAATTTATCCTACAATTAAAAACTCTTCTCAATCATTTTTTGATCCCAACAATTTCCGTCCAATTGTAAATCTTCCTTTTTTTGCAAAAGTAGCTGAAGCAGTAGTTCATAATCAACTTACAGACTTCATTGATAAAACTAATACACTCCATCCACATCAATCTGGCTTTCATCAAAACCGTAGCACAGAATCTACTCTTTTCAGCATCAGTACATACATTCGCACCCATCTTGATAAGTCAAAATCTATTCTCCTCCTCTCCCCAGATCTTAGTGCAGCTTTTGATTTGAATGACCACTCACTGTTATTACAATGTCTTCATTCTATTGGACTTGCAGGTATTTTGATAAATTGGTTCCATTCTTATCTCTCCAACCACCAGTATTCTATATATTATGACAACTCTGTCTCTGCCCCTTACTCCCTCCTATCTGGAGTTCCACAAGGCTCCATACTTTCCCCCCACTTTATTTAACATCTTTCTCTCCCCTTTGTTTACTCTAACAAGTTATCAATAGAAATCAAACAAAATAAAACATGGAAAAGAAAATAAGATGATACCTTTTTTATTGGACATAATACATTTCTTGATTAGCTTTCGAAGGTTGCCCTTCTTCGTAAGAAGGGCAACCTTCAAAAGCTAATCAAGAATAAAAAAGGTATCATCTTATTTTCTTTTCCATGTTTTATTTTGTTTGATTTCTATTGATAACTTTTAAGAGTGGACTAACATGGCTACCACACCTCTTTACCCTAACACAATCTCTAGGATTTGCATTATATGTCTATGCTGATGATATACAACGTTTTTCACTCATCAATAATTTCAGTCCCACAGTGTTCTCAAACATAAATGAGAAGCTTTCCAAAGGAATAAATTGGTTGCATGAGAATTGCCTCGTTCTAAATCCAGCAAAGTCTAAAGTTCTGTTTTTTTGCAAACAAACTTAATCCCAATAAACAGTTATCTATCTGTCTTTTTTAAACACTCCAGTTCCGCAGCATTCAGTTATTTGGATTCTCGGAGTTCTTATAGATACAGCCTTCACATTTTGACCACAAATAGGGCAAGTAGTCAAACGATCACTGTTTCGCCTACGCCTCCTTCGTTCAATACAATCTCTTCTATACCCTTCAGCATTAACCATTCTCGTACATTCACTCCTCATCTTGCAAATTAGATTTATGTCATCTTCAACTGGTACAAAATACTGTAATTTGGCTAGTCCATAAGGCCAAGAAATTTGGTCATATCACACTGCTTTTAATGAATTCCCATTGGTTCCCTGTGGCTCATCGAATTGTATACAAATTACTTCTCACAGTCTTTAAAACTTTAACCACAAAGGAACTGCTATATTTATTTGCAGTATTTGTATCCCCCATTTTCCCACACACTAGCAGGCTCAATGTGGCTTACAAGACACCATATTGGGTCGATGTTAAACAAATACAATCAGAAATAGGGTAAGGGAAGGTAGAGGTAGATGGGAACAATAAATGACAAAGGAAATAAGAAATAACATTGTCTTTTAAATCAGTGCTGGGTTGAGGCAGCTAGGCAGATTCAGAAGGGTTCTGAATTCTGATTCTTAGCTGCAGTGGGGCCGTTTTTTATCTGTCCACCTCTAGGCTCACCTGTTATGGAAAGGGGAGAAAAGAGAGAGAGAGAAAGAAAGAAAGAAAGATCCATTAGAAGAGACTCCATCATAATTAAAATATCTGGTTTTATGTCTGTCTTTCTACTTTTGTATAAAAGGAGAAAATCAAATACAGTCCCACAAGATGCAAAAGTTAGAAGGAAACAGTGGGAATGAGCAAATGGAGGACCCTTATGTCCTTTATTATGAAAAACAGGTCTCAAAAGACCAAAACTTACTCTTTGTCCCAAATTACAAACAAATCCATCATGAGCATACTCGCACCTCAATCTTTTCGGTCCAAGTTCCACAGCTTTGGAACCTTTTTCCAAACTACTTACATCATCAGTCCTCCTTACCAATATTTAAGTCTGAACTTAAGACATTTCTTTTTGAAGATCCCTATTGTTAGCTCTCACCCCTCAGCCAAGCACCCGCCACCTTATTTATGAATAACTAAGAGCATCCCTACAGTTTTCTCCATTCCCTACTTTTCTCTCAGAAAAATGGACTTCCTTTCTTTTTCCCTCACTCTCTGAATGTATTGTCAATGTATGCATCCTATCATCTTTTCTATATTAAATGCTATTGTAAGCCGCCTAGATGGTATTTCTGGCAGGTGGATTAGTAAATGTCAATAAATCTGAAACCTGAACATATTTATAAAGAAAAAGGGTTCAATATTCAAAGTGATTTAAGTGGCCAGGAGAGGCTCCTTGCCGCTTAAATCACCTGTGTGGAGCTAACCAGAGATATTCAGCAGCACTTCACTGATTAGTACTGCTGAATATCACCACTGACCATTAAAAAACCCAAAGCAGCCATATTGGACCGCATAAAAGTCAGTCCTATCTTTATGTGGTGTCACTTAGGCAGTTAAGTGCTGAATATAACACTCGCGACAAGCTTTTCCTACATAAGTACGCAGCTGTGGAATGCACTTCCAACTCACTTGAAAATGATTAACGAATTAACTAACTTCCGCAAATCTCTGAAGACTTATCTCTTTAACAAAGCCTACCACGAGAACCCATAACTAACTATAACATAACACCTATTCACCGTTACTCAGAGTGTATCTTTCTATAACTGCTTGACCAAATCCTCTTGTTTTCCTTGACATCTTTGTAACACCAATTGTATTCTTTACCTGGTATGGCGTTGCCATAACAAGTCTTTGTAAGCCACATTGAGCCTGCAAATAGGTGGGAAAATATGGGATACAAGTGCAATAAATAAATATCGCACTTAACCACATAAGAGGGAGCCAGCCGCACAAACTCAGCTATTCAATGCCAGTGCCTGAACATGGCCTGGCATTGAATATCTGGCGATTAAGCTGGCTCAAGGGATAGTGGCGCCCTGCGCCAACTTGTTTTGGTGGTGCCCCCTACCATCACATCGCTTCCGGTGCCCCCTCCTTCCTCCCCCCCCCCCCGGTGGGTTTGGCATCTCTCTCTCCCTTGGGCTGGCATCTCTCCTCCCCATTGGTCCAGTCTCACTTTCTCCCTCATCTGTCCCCATTCCCACAGGTCCGACACTAATCCTTCACCCCTACCACTCCTCCGTGATCCTGTAAGGTTTATCTCGGTTGCCAGCAGCAGCATGACAAGCTGCCTTCACCCAACCCTTGGGTCTTCCCTCTGCCACACCAATTCCACAGGAAGTTGCATCAGAGGCAGGATGCGGCAGAGAAAAGACCCAGGGACTAGCTAAAGGCAGTCTATCATGCTGCTACTGCTGCGACTACTGGCAACCGAAGTAAACTGCAAGGGAGTGAGAGAGGTGAGGGAGCACTGCCAGACCTGCAGTGAAGGGGAAGAGAGATGGAGAGAGAACAGACTGGGGGAGGGAAGAAGAAAAGGTTTAACCTGTAGACCAGACAAGGTCAACGGCTGGGTATTTTGGTGCCCTGGGCCAGAGCCTCATCTGGTCCAATGCGGGGCCAGCTCAAGGGACCATGACACCCTGAGCCAACTTTTGGTTTGGTGCCCTCCCCCCATTGGCATGCCCCTCTGGGCATCCTCCTCTCAACCCCCCCCCCCCTCACCCGACCTACCTTTAAAGGCAGTTTTCCACTCCATAATACCAACATCATTTCATCTATCGCTACCGGCATCAGCCCCCACGTCTTCCCTCTGGCGTGCTTCTGTGGAAACAGGAAGTTATGTCAAAGGAGGATCGTGGCAGAAGGAAGACCCTGGGGCTGAAGTGGGTAGTGTTAGGTGAAATGCTGTCTGTGTTTAGGAGGAGAAATCTGCCTTTAAAGGTGGACAGGGGAAGGTGGCCTAAGCCAGAGAAAGGAAGGGGATTTCCAGCTCTTCTTTTTTCCCTGCATATGCAACACTACCAGGTAAACTCTGGGCCAGCTTAACCTATAGGTCCAGTGACATTACAGGCTCAGGCCTCTAAGGTCCTCTCAAGGATCATCACTAACTGTCCCCTCATCAAAAGAAATTGTACGATGTGATACCTGTCAGTGAGCCTTATTAGCAGTAGCCCCCACACTCTGGAATTAACTCCCAGAGGGGCTACGTATAACTGGAGACTACCTCCATTTCAGGAAGCAGGTAAAAGCCAGGCTTATCTCCCAAGCCTTTAATACATATGGTGACTAACTATATATCCATTCTGCACCTGGACTAGCTTGCTACACACATTCTAACTTAGATCAGTTCCCTGTATCTTGTTTAGCAGTACAAAGAAATTGCCTTTAGTTTAGCCACCCATCTGTTTATCCCAACTGACTTTGTACCACCCATCTTGTCCCCATCTATATATCTGCACTTGGCCCCCTCGGTTACATGGTAAGCTATATTGTAGAAAAGCATTAGTATCATATCTCTGTTATTTGAATGTTCTAATGCTTGCTTATTAGATGTTTGATTAGTATTATGTTGACATCTTATTATATCTCTGATATTTTAATTTCAGTGCTGTTAAATGTGTATATGTTTGATCCTGTTTCATGGGAGTCCAATTATTAGGTTTTAATTTGCTGTTTTCAAGTTAACCTCATTTATGGTATTTATGTTTACATTTGGTCATTTTGCTATTGTTATGCTGTTAACAAAATTGTAAGGTTTATGTTAAACTTTACCACTGTACACTGCCTTGGGTGAATCTCTTCATGAAGGCAGTTAATAAATCCCAATAAATAAATAAAAATAATGCCAGCAGTGGCTTAAAAAATGCTCACCACCACTGGATGAATATTTGCCCCAAGATTTGTTCAATTATGTTGTGACTTACCTCTGGATTCTATATAGGTTGCCTGCCTAAAGTTGGGCTCCAAGGAGAGATGCCTGTGTAAAGTAGTTAGTTAATGAGGTGTCAACAATCAAGAATTGATGTTAATTAGCACCAATTTGGAATTATGTGCACATCTACCCTAGGCATTATTCTATAAAATCTGCACCTAAGTGCTTAATTTTAAATAGACTTGGCTGTGGGAGGACCATTGGTGGATCGGGGGTGTTCCCAGAAATTAGGTGCGCTGTTATAAAATGCTATAAAATGAGCACCCAACTGCCATAAATTGGGCACCAGCTTTCACACCAGGTTTTGGCAGGCGCAAATGTTGGCTCGCAAAGTTTGGTGCAAAATCCGCAGAGCACCCTTTATGGCTCACCAGCTTAGCATGGATCTTCCTGACACCTAACTTTGGGCTTCGTTTACTGAATTCTGTCCTAAATGTATAGCTTGTACGACAGGACAGAAACTGAAAAGGAATCTATCTATCTTCAGTTTCTGCTGTCCTGTCATATACACATAAGCCAGGGCCGCTGAGAGGGGGAAGGTAGGGGGGCAAGATTCCCCAGGCCCAACATCCAAGGTGGGGCCCGACACTGGCAAGGTTTCGAGGGAGCAGAAGCTTCTTCTCTCCTGCTCCTGTGTGCATGCCAGGACCCGGATGATTGCGTTAATGTGATAACCCAGGTCCCAGCACACACACAGGAGCAGGAGACGACAGACTGAGGAAGGAGCAGACACAGGAAGGTAGGGTAAGGTAAGGGGTGGGGCGGCAGCCTGAGTGGGAGGGCAGCCTGAATGGGAGGGGCATGGTGGGGTAGGTGGAGGCAGCAACCCAGGTGGGGGGGGGGGCAGTCCTGTCTTGGGCCAGGCTGTATCTCTCGGTGACCCTGATATAAGTAATCAGACAGTGGTAACTTTGTTGTTCTCTAGTACTATTTACTTTTAATTCTTTGTGTGCCTTTGTTTATGCATTTTGTTAAGGGGTTACCATTATTTATTTACATTTTGCTCACATCTTTTTCAGTAGTAGCTCATGGTGAGTTACATTCAGGTACACAGGGTATTTCTAATTTTGTTCCTAAGGTGGCTTCCCAAGAACAGAAGGAGCAGTAGTGGGATTTGAACTGGCCACCTCTGGATGTCAAGACTGGTGCTCTAACCACCAGGCTACTCCTCCACTCCATTGTTTTCCATGTTATCTGACACTGGGCAGGTCCTGTTTACGTTGGATAATTGGTCACCCCCAGCTAAAGACAAGATGCGTCAGTAGAAAAGAAAGCAATGAAAACAACAATCTTAGCAAATCACTTCTTACCAACACAGCAGGAAGTGAGACTAAACAAGAAACTAAACAGAAGAAAAAAGATTCCACGGAAATGTAAATGGAAAGCGATGACCACAAATGCTCGCAGTCTAAGCAATAAAGTTCATGACCTTCAAGCCCTGATGTTGGAGGCAGACGTAGACGTTGTTGCAATCACGGAGACATGGCTCAATGGTTCACATGAATGGGATGCAAACATACCAGGCTATAATCTATTAAGGAAGGAAGAGATGGTCGTAAAGGTGGAAGAGTAGCTCTGTATGTGAGAAATGATATTGCAGCAACTGAAATGACAGGAACCTGGGGAAAGGAAGAAGCGATATAGATCACCTTGAAAAGAGATGATAGAGCTTCTGTCCACCTGGGTGTTGACTACAGACCTCCGACACAATTGGAGGAACTAGATAAAGATCTGATTGTGGATATTCAAAAGTTAGGAAAGAAGAGAGAGGTGCTGTTGCTGGGAGATTTCAATCTGCCAGATGTAGATTGGAAGGTTTCATCCGCGGAATCGGAAAGAAGTAGAGAGATCGTGGATGCTTTCCAAAGTGCTCTGCTCAGACAAATGGTGACGGAACCCACGAGGGAGGGAGCAACGCTGGATCTGGTGTTCACAAATGGGGATAGTGTGTCAAATGTCCGAGTGGGTGCCCACCTGGGCAGCAGTGACCATCAAACAGTTTGGTTTGATATGACAGCTGGATTGGAGGGCGGCCACTCAAAACTCAGAGTCCTGAATTTCAAGCATGCTGACTTTAGTAAAATGGGGGAATACCTGAGGAAGGAGCTGATGAGCTGGGAGGACGAACGAGAAGTGGAAGGACAGTGGTCCAGGCTGAAAGAAGCTATAAATATGGCCACAAACCTTTATGTAAGGAGAGTAAATAAAAGCAAGAGAAAAAGGAAACCGATATGGTTCTCCATGCAAGTGGCTGAGAAAATAAAGGCCAAAGAGTTGGCATTCCTGAAATACAGAAAAACTCAAGAAGAGGAACACGGAGAGGAATACCGGATGAAACTGAAAGAAGCCAAGAGAGAGCTACGTCTGGCGAAAGCGCAAGCGGAAGAACAAATGGCTAGAAACGTAAGAAGGGGTGACAAAAATTTCTTCAGGTATATTAGTGAAAGGAGGAAGACTAAAATGGGAAATGTGAGGCTGAAAGATGCTGCGAACTGCTATGTAGATAATGAAGAAGAAAAAGCAAATTTGCTAAATAGATGCTTTTGTTCTGTTTTCACAGAAGAAAATCCTGGAGAAGGACCACAATTGACTGGCAAAAGTACATATGAGAATGGAGTGATATAGCACCATTCACGGAAGAGAGTGTGCATGAACAACTTGAAAATCTAAAGGTGGACAAAGCCATGGGACCGGATGGGATCCACCCCAGGATATTGAGGGAGCTCAGATAGGTTCTGGCGGGTCCTCTTAAATATTTGTTTAATAAATCCTTGGAGACGGGAGAGGTTCCGTGGGATTGGAGAACAGCGGACGTGGTCCCTCTTCACAAAAGTGGTGATAGGGAAGAAGCTGGAAACTACAGGCTGGTAAGCCTCACTTCGGATATTAGAAAAGTAATGGAAGCGATGCTGAAGGAAAGGATAGTGAATTTCTTGGAAGCCAATAAGTTGCGAGATCCGAGACAACATGGTTTTACCAAAGGTAAATCCTGCCAAACGAATCTCATTGAATTCTTTGACTGGGTGACCAGAGCATTGAATCAGGGACATGCTATAGACGTAATCTACTTAGATTTCAGCAAAGCTTTTGACACGGTTCCCCACAGGAGGCTCTTGAATAAACTGGATGGGCTGAAGATAGGACCCGACGTGGTGAACTGGATTAGGAACTGGTTGACGGACAGACGCCAGAGGATGGTGGTTAATGGAATTTGCTCGGATGAGGGAAAGGTGAGTAGTGGAGTGCCTCAGGGATCAGTGCTGGGGCCGATTCTGTTCAATATATTTATGAGTGACATTGCCGAAGGGTTAGAAGGTAAAGTTTGCCTTTTTGCGGATGATACTAAGATTTGTAACAGAGTGGACACCCCGGAGGGAGTGGAAAACATGAAAAAGGATCTGCAGAAGCTAGAAGAATGGTCTAAGGTTTGGCAATTAAAATTCAATGCAAAGAAATGCAAAGTGATGCACTTAGGGAGTAGAAATCCACGGGAGACGTATGTGTTAGACGGGGAGAGGGATCTTGGGGTGATAGTATGTGAGAATCTGAAGGCGACGAAACAGTGTGACAAGGCGGTGGCCGTAGCTAGAAGATTGCTAGGCTGTATAGAGAGAGATGTGACCAGCAGAAGAAAAAAGATTTTAATGCCTCTGTATAAGTCGTTGGTGAGGCCCCACCTGGAGTATTGTGTTCAGTTTTGGAGGCCATATCTTGCTAAGGATGTAAAAAGAATTGAAGTGGTGCAAAGAAAAGCTACAAGAATGGTTTGGGATTTGCGTTACAAGACGTATGAGGAGAGACTTGCTGACCTGAACATGTATACCCTGAAGGAAAGGAGAATCAGGGTTGATATGATACAGACGTTCTAATATTTGAAAGGTATTAATCCACAAACGAAACTTTTCCATAGATGGGAAGGCGGTAGAACTAGAGGACATGAAATGAGATTGAAGGGGGATAGACTCAAGAAAAATGTCAGGAAGTATTTTTTCATGGAGAGAGTGGTGGATACTTGGAATGCCCTCCCGCAGGAGATGGTGGAGATGAAAACGGTAACTGAATTCAAAAATGCGTGGGATAAACATAAAAGAATCCTGTTCAGAAGGAATGGATCCTCAGAAGCTTAGCGGAGATTGGGTGGCAGAGCCGGTGGTGGGAGGCGGGGCTAGTGGTTGGGAGGCGGGGCTAGTGCTGGACAGACTTCTACGGTCTGTGCCCTGAAAATGGCAGATACAAATCAAGGTCAGGTATACACATAAAGTAGCACATATGACTTTATCTTGTTGGGCAGACTGGATGGACCGTGCAGGTCTTTCTCTGCCGTCATCATCTACTATGTGTTTTGTTTTCTTTGGCTGTTCCTGGCTATTGATTTCATTATCATTTCACATAAGTAGCTGAGATCATTATGGCCTGTGCTAGGACAGCCAGCCACCCCCCAGAAATCAATTATCCAGCAGCAAAGTGGCAATTTTTTTTCCCTTGCACTTCTCACCCTGGGTTTTGGGGGTGGGAGGCAGGGGGGAGATGGCACCCCTGGAGACAGGAGGCTGAAGGTGCCTGCCCCAAAAATCCCCTTCTCCTTGCAGAATGGGGAAACCTTTTTCCTGATCCTCATCCTCCCCCTGTTCTTGCTCTGTTTTTGATTTATAACCCACCATTTCATCTGTTTGTGCCTTGCAGACATGAATTTTTTTGCCTGACATTTTCTATGCAGCCGCTACCTTGAAGCCTGTGATAAAATTGCAGTGCAGACTTTATGCAGTTTGCTTTTATGTTTCCAGAGATTCAGACATCAATTAAAAACCTTCATAGGATCTGATCTCTGTTATTAAGGCATTAATACTGGTGACGCCTTTCTGATTAGGTCCTGTTGGCTGGGTGACTTCGAAGAAGGCTGGCATGGTGTCCTGCACAATTTCTGGTGCCAAGTTTCAACACGGTAGAGAAAGAGGGAGGGACAGCAGCTCTCGGACCTGACATTGGTACTTGGGATGATGTGTGGAATATGCTGACCATGGGACCCTCCAGTGAACTGAACTACATGGGAGGGAAACAAGGGATTCATCTTTGGTTCCAGGTTCTATTTCTATGAGTTAAGGCAGGTCACCCTGATGGGCAGGCTCCAAACCTTGCCAGACATTGCCGGTATTTCATTATCGGGACAAAAATAAAAAAAATCTGAAGAGGGTGACAAGAGGCGCTGTTAGAACTGACTACACTGTCTGCAAGCCTGTGGTCATTCAGACACAGGAACAATTACATCAAACAAAGGTCTGGCAGCAAAATGCACCCCTTCATTTCAAAAGCCAGGTTATATTCACTGCCAACTGCTCCCAGAGCCAAAAGAAATAACAATAGGAGCCAGAGCTGGCTCTGCAAAGTCACTTGGCTGCTAGAATGAGCAGAGAAAGGAGCCAGTCCTCACTCTGTATAGCAGGGGTGGGCAACTACAGTCCTAGAGGGTCATAACCCAAGCAGGCTTTCAAGATTTCCACAATAAAATATGCATGAGATCTATTTGCATACAATTGAAGCAGTAAATGCAAATCAATCTCATGCATATTCATTTTGGAAATCTAGAAAACCCAATTGGGTTGTGGCCCTCAAGGGCTGTGGTTGCCCACCCCTGCTGTACAGGGAGCCCTACAAGGTGGAGTAGGGATGGAGGCACTGGGAATTCCTCCCTGGTTCTCTTCCTATTACTAAGATTTTAACCTTGAAAGACTGGGATCTGGAGAAGTAAGCAAATTTTTATAAACAGTGCTCCATTCTCCTCAATTGGGGCTGCAACCTCCCTCATGTCAATCCTACAAGCCAATGGTTTTCACTCCCAGTTCTCAAGGGCCACCAGTGAGTTAAGTTTACAGGATATCCCTGATATATACACATTCAAATACACAGTGACTACTACTTTTAAAGTAGTAGTCACTGTGTATTTGAATGGTTATATTGTGACTAGATTGGAATTAAGATACGCAAGTAATTGGTATATGATATATACACATGAGAGAGATTTGCATTTACTGCTACCTCCATTGCATGCAAACCTCTCTCATACACATTCATTATATCTCAATAAAACCACCTAAATGTGCTCAAAACTTCAATACAATTTCTTTATTAAATCTGAATTAAAAATTGTATGCACATACTTCACCATGTCTTCACTACATGAAATGAAGTGGAGGAGTAGCCTAGTGGTTAGTGCAGCAGACCTTGATCCTGTGGAACTGGGTTTGATTCCCACTGCATCTCCTTGTGACCTTGGGCAAGTCACTTAACCTTTCACTGCCAGGTACCAAAACTTAGATTGTGAACCCTCTAGGGACAGAGAAAGTACCTGTATATAATATGTACAGCACTGCTTACATCTAGTAGTGCTAGAGAAATGATTAGTAGTAGTAGAAATGAAGCTTTGGTGATAAGTATTTGCATACAGTTTTTAATTCAGATTTAATAAAGAAATTGTATTGAAGTTTTGAGCGCATTTAGGTGGTTTTATTGAAAAGAAATCCGCTGGCAGGCGGAGAACTCAAAATGCCCCACGGTAAATATAACAGTACAAAGACAGTGGGAGAACGACCAAGAATACCAAAGACTGGAAGATGTTCCTTAATAAAAGAGTTTATTAAGGAACATCTTCCTGTCTTTGGTATCCTTCGTCGTTCTCCCACTGTCTTTGTACTGGTGGTTTTATTGAGACATTGTTAAACTATTTATCACTTTACTAATAGATTGTGAACCCATTCATTATTTAAAGTTATACATATTCATTAGAGATAACGGAAAACGGTAACAGAATTCAAACATGTGTGGGATAAACATAAAGAATCCTGTTCAGAAGAAATGGATCCTCAGGAGCTTAGCCGAGATTGGATAACAGAGCCGGTAGTGGGAGGCGGGGCTGGTGGTTGGGAGGCAGGGATAGTGCTGGGCAGACTTATACGGTCTGTGCCAGAGCCAATGGTGGGAGGCGGGGATAGTGCTGGGTAGACTTGTACGGTCTGTGCCCTGAAAAAGACAGGTACAATCTGCCCCCCCCCCAATCTGAAGTCTGGCTACGTGGCATCCTGGGGGGGGGGGGGGGGGGTCGCAGCGGCGATCCCGCCCTGGTCCCGACTCAGTCTCTCATCAGACCTGCCCCCATGTCCAGCCCCCAAGTCCCTTGCAACACCTACTGCTGTACCCTTCCCCTGTTCCTCTACAACCAACTGCCTGCACTAGGGTTGCCATCTTAGAAAACAAACCTGCCATATGTATGTATGTTCTGTACCTCAAGGATCACCATTATCACCAATACTCTTCAACACAATGATGATCCCACTGGCAAAGTCCCTATCCAATCGAGGTCTCAACCCGTTCATCTATGCAGATGACGTTACAATCAGTGGCGTTCCGAGGGGCGCTGACACCCGGGGCGGATGCCAATGCGCCCCGCCCCCCGGATGCAGCGCCCCCCCATGCAGCGCAACACCCCCCCGGCGAAGGGACACCCCACCCCGGCGAAAGAAACCCCCGGGTGCACGCCGCTGGGGGGTGACGCGCACCTGTCAGCGTCGTTCGTTTCCATGCTCTCTCTGCCCCGGAACAGGTTACTTCCTGTTCTAGGACAGAGGGAGAATGGAAACGAACGACACTGACCAGCGCGCGGAACTCCCTCAGCGGCGTGCACCCATGGCGGACCGCCCCCACCGCCCCCCCTTGGTACACCACTGGTTACAATCTACATTCCCTTCAGACACGACCTAACAGAAATAACCAATGAAATCAATGACGGCCTGAACATCATGGACTCATGGGCAAACTCATTCCAACTGAAACTAAGCACTGAAAAAACACACTGCCTCATCCTCTCATCTCAACATAACAAGTACAAACCCACAACTATAAATACCCCAGGACCCACCCTTCCTACCTCAGATAGCCTAAAAATATTCGGAGTCACAATCGACCGCAACCTTACCCTTGAGAGCCAAGTAAACTCCGTAATAAAGAAAATGTTCTATTCAATGTGGAAACTTAAACGATTAAAACCTTTCTTCCCGAGAGAAATTTTTCGAAACCTAGTACAATCAATGGTTCTAAGCCATGCAGATTACTGCAACGGAATCTACGCGGGATGCAAAGAACAACTCACAAAAAACTCCAGATCGCCCAAAATACAGCAGCCAGGCTGACATCTGGTAAAACACGATTCAAAAATGCCAAACCCCTCCAAGAAAAGCTGCACTGGCTCCCAATCAAAGAAAGGATCATCTTCAAAATCTGCACTTTGGTCCACAAAATTATCTAAGGCATAGTCCCAGGACACATGACAGACCTAATAGATCTACCAACCAGAAACAGAATCGGATTATCACATTCATATCTAAACCTACACTACCCAAATTGCAAAGGACTAAAATACAAAACAACTTACACATCCTGCTTCTTCTACATAAGCGCACAACTATGGAATGGACTCCAAAAAGTTGTGAAAACAATCCACGACCATCTAAACTTCAGAAAAATCACTAAAAACAACCTCTTCAAAAAGGCTTACCCCACCGATCCACCGTAAATCCCCACACCCAGCAACACAGCATAATCAATGATCGTACTAGATAATATACAACCTTTATTCCCTTCAACCTTCATGGTGCCTGATACACACCTACCTCATTAAACCACAATATAATCTTGTATTTGTTATCAACCGACTTGGCGAACGCCATTACGGTACCATGTAAGCCTCATTGAGCCTGCAAATAGGTGGGAAAATGTGGGGTACAAATGTAACAAATAATAAATAAATAAATTATTTCACAAATAAATAAATACAGAGCTCCAGTAACCAAATCCTGCAAATAACAAACTCATTCCAGACCTCTATAGAAAAACCTGTCATAATAAAGCAGAACTAATGTCCAGGATTCAAACAGCAACAACCCTACCTATAAAAAGGAAAGCACTTTACAATGCCAATATACTTCCAGTCGAAGTCAGACTGTTACAGATCCCTTCACAGAAACTAAGTGGCACACCTCAAGGAAACTACATGCTAGCAGAATACCGCACCTTCATCACATGCACAAAACACTGACAGACCCTCAAAGCAGTGGCGTAGCGGGGGCGGCTGCCACCCTGGGCGGATCGCCGCTGCACCCCCCCCCCCCCGGGTGCAGACCAACACGACACCCCCCCACCAGCGTGGACCCCCCGGCATAGCGCCACCCCGACACGGTCCCCACCTGCCTACGAGCTCCATCCATCTGCAGCGCTGCTGTAAAGAAGAAATCGCTTTGTCAGCTCTTCCCTCACTCACTGTCTCCCGCCATTGAGGAAATAGGAAGTTACGTCAGAGGGCGGGAGACACAGTGAGTGAGGGAAGGGCCGACGAAGCGATTTCTTCTTTACAGCAGCGCTGCAGATGGATGGAGCTCGTAGGCAGGTGGGGACCGTGTCGGGGGGGAGGCGCTGCGCCGGGGGGGGGGGGGTGGACGGATGCACCCCCCCACCCATTGACACCCGGGGCGGACCACCCCCACCGCCCCGCCCTTGCTACGCCACTGCCTCAAAGGATATGAAACAAGGGATCACACATCAATAATAGAGATATGAAGACAAAAAACTGAACTGAAAACCTACAGAAGTCAGACTCTGCATATACAGCAGTACTAGAGAAATAGAAACTGAAGGAACTCAAATATGAAATTGTTGATCTGCTGTTAGTGATCTGTAACCTGTCATTAAAATTGTCCATAGTACCTGAGGATTGGAGGGTGGTCAATGTAACGCCTATTTTTAAAAAGAGATCCAGGGGTGATCCGGCAAATTACAGACTGGCAAGCTTGATGTCAGTGCCAGGCAAAATAGTGGAAACTATTATAAAGAATAAAATCACTGAACACATAGACAAAAACATGGTTTAATGGGGTAGAGTCAACATGGATTCAGCCAAGGGAAGTCTTGCCTCATCAGTTTGCTTCATTTCTTTGAATGCCTGAATAAACATGTGGATAAAGGTGAGCCAGCTGATGTAGTGTATCTAGATTTTCAGAAATCGTTTAAGAAAGTCCCTCATGAGAAACTCTTGAGAAATTTTAAACATCATAGGATAGGAGGCAATATTCTAGTTCCAATATTTTTTATTTGATTTTATCAAAGAAACAAAACACAAATGGCTAAAATGTTAGCCAGTATACAAATATGAACAATAAACTGAACATCAAACAATATACACATCTGATAGAAGATATGGCTACGGATTAGTAACGATAGGTAGGTAGCCATATCGTGAAATGACTAAATACAGGAAAATATGGACTCCCCTTCAAGATCAAATATGTAGTACTCTTGGGTAGATATGTACTCTTAACTGTCTGTTTTCACGATAGGAGGCAATATTCTATTGTGGATTAGAAATTGGTTGATGGATATAAAACAGAGGGAGGGGTTGAATGGCCAATTCTCTTGTGGAGAAGGGTGAACAGTGGAGTTTCCCAGGGATCTGTATTTGAACTGGTGCTATTTATCAATAATCTGGAAATGGGAGCGATGAGTGAGGTGTTTAAATTTGCAGATGACACCAAACTATTCAAAGTTGTTAAAACACATGCAGACTGTGAAAAACTGCAGGAAGACCTTAGGAATCTGGAAGACTGGGCATCCAAATGGCAAATGAGATTTAATGTGGGCAAGTGCAAAGTAATGCACATTGGTAAGAATAATCCAAATCATAGTTATTCCTTTGTCACCTGCTTAGATCTAGTGGATAGTGTGAGATATAAGCTTGATAAATATTTGATGCTAGGTTTCACCCTAGGAGTCAGCACCAAAGAAAAAGATCTAGGTGTCATCATGGACAATATGCTGAAATCTTCTGCCCAGTGTGTGGTGGTGGCCAAAAAAGCAAACAGAATGCTAGGAATTAGTAGAAATGGGATATAAAATAACACAAAGAATATTTTAATGCCTCTATATCGCTCCATGGTGTGACCACAATTTGAGTATTATATGCAATTGTGGTCATCGTATCTTTAAAAAAAGATATAGCAGAATTAGAAAAAAGGTTCAAAGAAGGGTGACCAAATGTCACAAACTCAGGGAAAGTGAGTCCTTGGGCTGCTGCTGGATACCAACTAGTGACAGGTGAACCACCTGGGCTAGGCACAGGAGTAGGCAAGGCAAGCTCAGGTTGAGGACAGGCAGGCAGGGCTGGAACCGGAGACAGGCAAGCAGGGCTGGAACCGAAGATGAGGCAGGTAAGGCTGGAGCTGGAGATGAAGAGGGCAGGGCTGGAACTGGAGATGAGGCAGGCAGGACTGGAACTGGAGATGAGGCAAGCAGGATTAGAACTGGAGACGAGGCAGGTAGGACTGGAACTGGAGATGAGACAGACAGGTCTGGAACTGGATACAGGCAAGCAGGGCTGGATCTGGAGACAGGCAGGCAGGGAAGGAGCTGAAGACGAGGCAGGTAAAGATGGAGACGGCAGAAGACCAAGCCTACAGCAAAGGCATCAATAGTGAGGAAGGAAGTCCTTATATCCCCGCCCTCACCCCCAGACCAGAAATGAGCCATAGCGGATGTCCAGGTTCCCCCATTGCTGGCCTTTTCACAGGATCAGATGTGGGCGTGCAAGTCTATGCGTGCCAGATGCAGGTCCGGGAAGCCAACTGGAAGTGCTGATAAACCCGTAGGGCCGGGTTAGCATCTTTTCTCTGTGTCTTTGTCCCATCCCTTGTGCAGTGTATCCACTTTCTCCTCCTCTCCTATATACCCCTCACCCTGGGACCAGCATCTCTCTCTCTCTCTCTCTCTCTCCCCTGCTCCCCTTGCAGTCCAACATCTCTCTCTCTCTCTCTCCCTCTGTTGGTTGAGTGTCTCTCCTTCTCTTCCCCTAACCCCAGGTCTGGTCTTTTTCTCTCTGCTCCCCCATTCCCCAACCATGGGACTAGCATTTCTCCCTCTTTGTGGTCTAGTCTCTCAATTTCTTCTCTCTATTCTCCCCCCATCTCTAGAGGTCAGCATCTCTCTGGTATCTCTCCCCCCCATCTGTTCTCCTTCCCATGGGTATGGCATCTCTCCCTCCCCTTTCCTCCACCCTATATGTCTGACATCTCCCTGTACCCTGGTATCACTACCTCTCCCCCTATCCCATGGATCTGGCATCACTCCCTATCCCCCTATCCCACAAGTCTGGCATTCCCCCACAGGTCTAGCACCTCTTCCTCTTCCCACCCCTCCATCCCATAAATTTTGCATATCTCCTTCTTCCTAGCTCTCTCCTTCTTCCCTCTCTTTCCCACAGTCCTTGAAAACCAGTGAGCCATGGACAGCGCTGAAGACACACTGATTCTGGTTGCCCCTGTCCTTCTCTCTGCTTGGTACTGCCCACAGAAGTTGCATCAGAAAAAGCAGGAGGGATGAAATGGTGCCCCCCCCCCCCCAAGTCCAACATCTCTCCCTTCACATTCTCTATCTCTCTCCCCACTCCCCTCCTCTTCCCCGAGTCTACCTTCCTTCTTTGTTTTTTAAAAGTCAGCAGTTGCAGCAATTCCAATACACTGCCCTGCTGGCCCCAGTCTCCTCTCTCTACTGTGGCCTGCATCTCTAATGTAACTTCCTGTTTCTTCAGAGGCGGGCATTTAACACATGCTAAGCTTTAGTAAAAGGGCCCCAGAGTGTCTTTGAAAGCATGGGATTTTCTCCCATGTATATGTCAACATTTCCAGTTTCTAGAAAATGTTGCTCTTCAATTGCACTATTTTTCCTATGCTTGTTTGTTACCCTGGGAATACAATGGTAGTAGTGGAGGAGTGGCCTAGTGGTTTGAGCACGGGTCTTGCAATCCAGAGGTGGCCGGTTCAAATCCTGCTGCTGCTCTTTGTGAGCTTGGGCAAGTCACTTAACCCTCCATTGCCTCAGGTACAAACCTAGATTGTGAGCCCTCCTGGGACAGAGAAATATCCAGAGTACCTGAATGTAACTCACCTTGAGCTACTACTGAAAAAGGTGTGAGCAAAATCCAAATAAATAAATAAAATGTTTGAAAAAGAGGCTAGTTCACACTAGTGGTGCACCTCTGTCCTATCCAAGCATTCCTGCTCCCAGGGAGTAGCACCCATTGCATTGTCCCCCATCCTCACCCACCAGAAATAGATGGGTTTGAACAAGAAACACTGCCTTTTATTCAGTCCCAGTCCTGAAATGTTGACAAGCAAAAAGGGTGGGAAAAAAAAGGGAAAGGCACATTATTCTGTATTTTACTCTGTTTCCCCCCCCCCCCCAACAATGTTGGGGGGAGGGGGAGCAGCGGCAGCGATTTATGTTCTATATATTTGGCTGTTTTTAAATGCTGTTTTTTGTTGTCCTGGGGGAGATTGGGAGGAGGAAGGGAACAGTGTGCCTCTCAGCCCTGTCAAGGTAACAGTGCAGAACACAAAGTGTTGTCTATTAGGTAGGAGACTGGTTAATACAAAGAGTTGTTGGTAATAACAATGTCCTTTCAGTGGTGACAGAGACAGAGTACCTGCGGGCTGTGCGTGCGACTGCGTGCTGCACCCACTGACGGTCGCGGGCAAGCTTTGCAAAGCATTTGAATTTCACATCAGGGAGAGTCAGCCTATCATTAAAAAACCCTAATTTCTGTGTCATGTGGAGTTACAGGTAATCTATCATCGTGTCAGTTCATGCACAGCCCTCGCTCTTCCTGCTCTCCTCTTCTCCAAGGGATCCTTCTAGGGGAGGTGGGGGGGGGGGAGAGGAAGATCCAATTAAAGTTGTAGCTGGAAAATTGAGGGAAAGAAGAAAGAAAATGATAGGGAAGGAGGGAGAGAGTGAGAAGTGGTAAAACCAAGCATAAAGAGGGAGACATGGAACAGGGAGGGCAGCAGAAGGAAAAAGAAGAGAGGAAATAAGAGATAAAGAAATAAAGAATGAATGACAGAGAGCAAGAAGAGAAAAAGAAACAAGAAAATAAGAATAGAGGGCAGAAAGATACAAAGAAAAAAATGGAGGGTGAGAGGGATGAAGTAAGAAAAAAGACAAGAGAGCAAAAAGGGAAGTGGGGGAAGGGAAAATGAATGATGGGAATAAAGAAGGTGTTTGCTAAACAGAAGCATATATTAGAGGCAAGCAAAGTGGACTGGGACAACGTTTTTTGATCTAGCAGTTTTCGTCTCTTCCTTTGGGATTCCTGCTTAATTCAGAACCAGCCTTCCCTTTACAACCACCCAGATGATTTCCCCATTTCTAGCCACTACCAAGTCTTTCATCATGAGCCACTGAGGCCCCGATGATCAGAAGCAAACGTGGGCACTAAAGGCCATTAGCACCGGACCAGCATCCACGTTTGCCTAAACCCAAGGATCAGAGTCAGTGAGCACGTGAAACAACATGCTTGCTGGCTCTGATTGCAAATTTCATGCAAATACATGAAAACAAGGGTGTCCAGCATTCATCCCTAATGATCAGTGGGCAGCATGCCAAACAAGGGTGCTGCTCCTGCTGCAAACCTTATGCCAGCTCAGAGCTGGCGATAATGTTTGCCAGCAAAGGAGGAATGGGGGAGACCCAGTGAAGTGGTTTGATAGGTTTGGTATTTTCTCCCGGACCTTTCATACTTAAGCCCCCCCCCAAACACAAGGTGGATCTCCAGGCCCCCCACCCCCAAACACTAAAGAACCATGGTGGTCCAGTGGGACCGTTACTCCCCCCCCCCCCCCCCACCAAACATTGGAAAAAATGAACTGGTGGTCCAGTGGGACTGCTAGCCCTTCCTCCCTCCCTTCGGTTAAGCCCTGCCCAGTGCATCCCAGGATGCACTGGGAAGGACAGGGCGCCACCATTTTGAGGAGGTGCCCAAAGGAGGGAGGGAGTGCTAGTCCTGCCCTCCTCCAACTATGGACAACGTAGGCCGTGGGGATGGAGGAAGGTGCTGGGAGAGATGGAGGAACAAAAGGAAGGAGGGCTAGCTATCCCACTAGATCACCTGCGCTGTTCCGGCGCTATTTTTAGAGCGCTGTTTGGAAGACTTCTGATCTTCAGCCTGTGAGTGCAGTTTCCTCCACAACCCAGTAGAAATATATCCCAAGTCTGATTAGCCACCACTGTACAATAGGGATGGGTAACCAGAACATTTTCATTTCATTTTATCCTTTTTTTTTTGTTTGTTTGTTTCAAAATGAAATGTCATTAATAGTGTGTGCTATGTGAGTGGAGAAGTAGCCTAGTGGTTAGTGCAGCGGACTTTGATCCTGGGGAACTGTAGCTCCTTGTGACTGTGGGCAAGTCACTTAACCCTCCATTGCCCCAGATACAAAATAAGTACCTTTATGTATGTAAACTGCTTTGAATATAGTTGCAAAATTTCAAGTCCCATTTCCCTTTCCCATATAGATATGAATTCTATATATGGCACCAAAAACTATGCTTAGCACTGTTCTATAAACCTCACCTAAAGTTAGGTGTGGTTTATAAAATATGTGTAGCATCCATTCCCATGACTAAAATTGTGAACATTTACACCAATTAAAATCTGGTGTAAATGCCCATACTTAACATACGTGCATATTCCATAACTGTGCTTGTAATTTTTAGGAACACCCACGACCTGCCCATGCCCTGCCCCTTTGAGAGCCATGCATTAGAATTTACATGCGCCACTTTACAAAATACACTCAGAAAGCTGTGCGCGCAAATTCTAATTAGTGCCAATTAGTGCCTATAATTGCTTGTTAGTGGCCAATTATTGGCACCAATGTTAACCAATTAAGTTGCACACGTAATTTGGCCACACTGCCAAATTTGCGTGCACAGCTTAATGTGTATTTTTCTTAAAGAATGGACATTATTTATTTATTTATTTATTTATTAGAATTTATGTACCACCTGTTTGAAAGAATTCACTCATGGTGGTGTACAGTAAGAATAAATCAAACATAAGCAATAGACAATTGCAGCAATAAAAATATTCAAACAAGAATACAAAGTATGGCATAGTATAATACTTACAATTTCAACACAATATTTAATAGAACAGTTTAATAGACAGCGTAGGGTATAAAGCAAAGATGGAACATATAGATAAGTAAGAGGAGTTAGAAAATAAGATGACTAATTTAAAGAAAGTTGCACACGAGGTCATACAAAAGATTAAATGTTATCTCAGCTAGGGTAGAAGTAGATAAACATGTTCTGCTGCAGTATGTGTAGCCTGTGTCACTCCTTGTGTGTGTGTGTGTGTGTGTGTGTGTGTTAGTTAGTTACTTCTTCCATTAAAGGCCTGGTTGAAGAGCCAAGCTTTCACCTGCTTCCTGAAGTACAGATAGTCTTGTGTTAAGTGGAGTCTTTCAGGCAGTGAATCCGGAGAAGGCTCGCTTGCAGGTATTACATTGTGTAATGTCTTTTGGATAGCGTATGGTTAGGGATACCCCTTGGGAGGGCCTTAGTGTCCTTGAAGAGGGTGATTCTGTTTTTCAAGTACCCGGGGCCATTTCCTTTAAGGGCCACGAAGATCAGACATGGAGTCTTAAATTTAGCCCTGTATTGTACTGGTAGCCAATGAAGTTTTTGCAAAAATGGTGTGATGTGGTCACGTCTCTTGCAACCTTCTATGAGTCTTGCTGCAGCATTCTGAATCAGTTGGAGCTGGTGCAGACCCTTTGTAGTTAGACCATTGTAGAGTGCATTACAGTAATCCAGTCTTGATGTTATCATGGCATGCACAACTGGGACAAGATTTTCCTTCTCAATGTAAGGAGAGAGGCAGCATAGCTGTCGCAAATAGTAGAAGCAACTCTTGAAGGATGCTTGGATTTGGGGAATCAGAGTAAGTGTTGATTCTAACTGTATTCCAAGATTTGAGGGGGAGTTCGAATTCCCAGAAGAGATTTTGATGTCAGGTACGTGTTCTTAGCAAAGGGTGAACTACTGCCCTTTTTAATGCTGTTGGTAGTTCCTATTAGAAAGAGAGGTGTTCAAAATTTTAGTGGCACCTTCTATGAGGCACATACATGCCTGCTGCACTATCTTTGATGGACAGGGGTTGAGGAAGCAGCTAGTTGGTCGAAGGTTTCTTAGGATTTTGTCAAGGCTCTCCTCTGTTATTGGGTTAGAAGTGTTCCATATCTCTTTGTCAGGAGGGGGTGAGTTGTGCACTCCTGGTTAACTGATTGGAGGCTTGGTGGGGTTGCCTGTAAATCCTGGTGGAGACTTGTCATTCTGTTGGCAAAGTATGCAGCAAAATTATTGCAGTTCAGTTTTGACTGGGCAGGCTGGTTCTGTTGTTGGGGTTGCAGTAGGCTGTTTACTGAACAGCTGCTTGGTTGAATTACCAGCCTGTGCAATGCATTGAGAGAAATATAGGTTTTTGTTTGCTGTTAGGCTTGGCGATACTTTGTCATGTGCTTCCTACAGTTTAGCCTGTCTTAATCCAGGCGCGATTTCTGTCATCTCCTTTGCAGTTTCCGTCTTTCGTGTTTAAGGATCTGAAGTGCTAGAGAAAACTAAGGTGAGCATTTGTGAGTGGGGCTGCTTTCTCTAAGGTCTTGGCTACTACTACTACTACTACTACTATTTAGCATTTCTATAGCGCTACAAGGCGTACGCAGCACTGCACAAACATAGAAGAAAGACAGTTCCTGCTCAAAGAGCTTACAATCTAATAGACAAAAAATAAAGTAAGCAAATCAAACCAATTAATGTGTAAAGGAAGGAGGAGAGGAGGGTAGGTGGAGGCGAGTGGTTACAAGTGGTTACGAGTCAAAAGCAATGTTAAAGAGGTGGGCTTTCAGTCTAGATTTAAAGGTGGCCAAGGATGGGGCAAGACGTAGGGGCTCAGGAAGTTTATTCCAGGCTTAGGGTGCAGCGAGACAGAAGGCACAAAGTCTGGAGTTGGCAGTAGTGGAGAAGGAAACAGATAAGAAGGATTTATCCATGGAGCGGAGTGCACGGGAAGGGGTGTAGGGAAGGGCGAGTGTGGAGAGATACTGAGGAGCAGCAGAGTGAGTACATTTATAGGTTAGTAGAAGAAGTTTGAACAGGATGCGAAAACGGATAGGGAGCCAGTGAAGCGACTTGAGGAGAGGGGTAGTATGAGTAAAGCGACCCTGGCAGAAGACGAGACGGCCAGCAGAGTTTTGAACCGATTGGAGAGGGGAGTGGTGACTAAGTGGGAGGCCAGCAAGAAGCAGATTGCAGTAGTCTAAACGAGAGGTGACAAGGGTGTGGATGAGGGTTTTGGTAGAGTGCTCGGAAAGAAAGGGGCAGATTTTACGGATGATGTAAAGAAAGAAACGACAGGTCTTGGCGATCTGCTGGATATGAGCAGAGAAGGAGAGAGAAGAGTCAAAGATGACCCCAAGAAAACGGGGGGGGGGGGGGGGGGTGGGGGGGGGAGTGGGGAGGTGGGTTTGGGGGGAAAAATGAGAAGCTCGGTTTTGGTCATGTTTAATTTCAGGTGGCGTTGAGACATCCAGACAGCAATGTCAGACAAGCATGCTGAAACTTTGGTTTGGATGCAAGGTGAGATATCAGGGGTAGAAAGGTAGATTTGGGAGTCATCAGCATAGAGATGGTAGGAAAGCCATGGGATGAGATTAATGAACCAAGGGAGGAAGTGTAGATAGAAAAGAGGAGGGGACCAAGAACAGAACCCTGAGGTACGCCGACAGGCAGAGGGATAGAAGTTGAAGAGGATCCACCAGAGTGAACACTAAAGGTGCGGAGCCAGAGGTAGGAAGAGAACCAGGAAAGGACAGAGCCCTGGAATCCAAGTAAGGACAGGGTATCGAGAAGTATGCTGTGATCGACAGTGTCAAAAGCAGCAGAAAGATCAAGAAGAATGAGGATGGAATATTGACCTCTGGATTTAGCCAGTAATAGGTCATTGGAGACTTTAGTAAGCACAGTTTCGGTTGAGTGGAGAGGGCGAAAACCAAATTGTAGTGGGCCAAGAATAGCATGTGAGGAGAGAAAATCAAGGCAGCGGTGGTGAACAGCACGCTGAAGTAATTTGGAAAGAAAAGGGAGGAGGGAGATGGGTCGGTAATTAGAGGGACAAGTAGGGTTGAGTGAAGGCTTCTTAAGGAGAGGTGTAACCACAGCATGTTTAAAGGCAGTAGGGATAGTTGCAGTGGAAAGTGAGAGGTTGAGAATGTGACAGATAAAAGGAATAAGAGCAGGTGAGATGGCATTAAGAAGGTGGGTGGGAATGGGATCAGAGGAGCAGGTGGTACATTTTGAGGAAGAAAGGAGAAGTGTAGTTTTCTCTATAGTAACTTCAGGAAAGGAGGAAAAGGAATGAGAGGAAGGAGAGAGAGGGGAACGGACTAGTGGAGGGAGAGGTGGCGAGGTAGAGAATTCAAGGTTTATCTTTTGAACCTTGTCGTGAAAGAATTCAGCAAGGGTCTGAGGAGATAATGAAGGGGGAGTTGGGGGAGGGGGCACCTTGAGGAGAGAGTTCAATGTGGTGAAGAGAAGTCCAGGGTTAGAGCCAAGAGAGTTGGTCAGTTGGATGTAATAATCCTGTTTGGCGCGTAAAAGAGCAGATTGGAAGGAGGTCAGCATGAACTTAAAGTGTAAGAAATCAGCAAGGGCCCGAGATTTCCGCCAAAGGTGTTCGGCGGAGCGGGTACAGGAACGTAGGTAGCGGATATTAGAAGTCAGCCAAGGTTGGGGTTTTGTATGCCTTATAGGGCGGGTCATCAAAGGTGCAAGTGTGTCTAAGGCAGAGGATAGAGTATTGTTGTAAGAAGAAACAGCCTCGTTGACAGACGTGGATGGTGCCACGGTAGAGAGGAGGTTTGAAACATGGGAGGATAGAGATGAAGGGTCAATATCGTGAAGATTCCTAGGTAAATTAGATAAGATAGGACGGGACTGGGAGGGAGGAGATTTAAGTGTGAAAGTTATAAGATGGTGATCAGAGAGTGGAAGATCAGAGGCAAGGAAACTAGAGGGTGAACAGTTTGAGGAGAAGATGAGATCAAGACAGTGACCATTTTGATGAGTGGGGGAGGTGAAGCATAGTTGGAGATTAAAGGAGGATGTTAAAGCAAGTAACTTGGAAATATAAGAGTTGGAAGGATCATTAGCAGGAATATTAAAGTCACCAAGGATGAGAGAGGGGGAGGAAGGATCATGGAAGAAGGCAAGCCAGGCATCAAAGTCACTGAGAAAGGATGAAAGGGAATTATCAGGGGGACGATAAATGACCGCTATTCGAAGAGGCAGAGGAGAGAAAAGGCGGATAGAGTGGACTTCAAAGGAGGAAAAACAGTGAGATTGAGGTGGAAGAAGGGGTTGAAATCTGGAGGAGGGAGAGAGAAGTAGTCCAACACCGCCCCCACGACCAGCAGGGCGAGGAGTATGTGAAAAAAGATAACCGCTATGGTAGAGGGCTGCGACTGAAGCAGAGTCATCAGGGCAGAGCCAGGTTTGGCTAAGTGTGTATTCCAAATGCGAACCTGTTCTGACACAGCAGCTGTCTTTTCATCCACCTGTGGATAGTCCATGGCCTCTTGGTCAGCTTTATTTTGTCTCTGATCTCCTTCCAAACTCTGGGAGGTGGCATTTCTTTTAGGTGCTCACTTAGGGAAAATGTAATTAGAAAATGGTCTGACCATGATAAGGGTGAATACTGCTCTTCCAGAATTCTGGGATGTCAACCCCTTTGTAGAATACCAAACCTAGTTTTTTATCTTTTTGTGGGTTGGAGAATTGATCACCTGTGTGCTGTCATTGTGTCCTGAAAGGCAGCTGTGGTGGTATCTGGGGATTCGATGTGTAGATTGAAATATCCCTTGATCACCATCCTAGGGTAATTCAAGGTCACTTGAGTAATCATGTCTAGAAGTTCTTGCACAGATAATGTGCTGTTACGAGGTGCTCGGTATACCATAAGTAGCCAGATTGGTTTCTCCTCTTCAAGCTGGATTAAAAGACATTCTGATTCATTTAGCTGGGGGATGGAGATTCTGCTCAGTTTGATTGTATCCCAAATCAAGACTGCTATCCCTCCACCCCGTCTTCCTGCTCTTGGTTGATGTTGGATATTGAAACCTGCTGGACATAGTTCAGCCAGTGGTAAACTTCTACTTTCATCTATCCAGGTTTCACTTATTTCAAGGATGTCAAGATTCTGTTCATGTATGATATCATGGACCACTGAGGATTTCTTTGCAGCTGATCTGGCATTCACCAGTCCTATAGTTCCCAAGGCTGGTCTGAGGGTGCTGGTGGTAGCTTTGGTGTGGCATTGAGGTGATCTTTTAAGTACTGTATGTAAGTATTTGACTTCTTGCACTTTTGCCTTCTGTTTGGTTGGTGATTATAGTTTTTTCTCACACACACCAATGGGATCCCCATGTCTTTTGGTCTGCCGGATCAAGGCACATTCCTTGTGTCAGAAGATAGGCAAATTTCACTGGGTGGCTGTGGATCTGCAGACTTACTAGTTGGCAATGTAGGATTAAGGCTTTAAGTAATCAATTGCTTTTTAAAGTTGTAAATTCAGACATGGCCTGGGAAATCAAAAGCTTCCAGTAATACAGAAACAAATGGCTGTACTTAACACTTCTATGTGAATTTCTTTGGAGGCTTAATGCAGAGGAGGTTGATGGTGGACTTTAGTTTTAACTGAATAACAGATTCAGAATCTTAGAAATACTTTTGTAGCTAAAATAGAATTTCAACTCAAGGATTGTAGGTAAACACTTCGTAGTTTCTGGTCTGATATCTTTGGGTGGTCCAATTGATGTAGGCTTTTCTTTGTTGTCCAGGAGGAGGGTTAGATATAAATATAGATCCAGCTCAGATCACAGGACATGAGAAAGTTCTTTGTAATATGAAGGGAAGATAAAAGTTTCCTTCCTCCAGCCAAAGAAGAAGAGAGGCATAGTGCCCTCGGGTGCACGGAGCCAACCATAACATGGCGACGTGCCCCAACAGGCCTGCGCAAATGGGCCCAGTGGGGGAGGGGTGAGCAAGGGGGGAAGGTTTCCCGCCGGCCCCTGGTACCCCACTGAGATGGGAGGGGAAAACCTAAGTCATGCTATATAGAATCTGAGGGGAAGCGCCTAACTTTGGACATGAGCATTTGTGCCTACCAAAGGCGGGTGTAAATGCTCACGGCCAACTGATAGCAGTTAGGCATGCAAATAAGATATTCTATAACATTGCGCCTAATTACCCGTCCATGCCCCTCCCATGTCCACACCCCCTTCGCAGTTGCATGCTATGAAATTTAGACATGCATGTTATAGAATAGGGCCTAGGACAGATTTGCACTTAATTCCTAATTACTGTCAAGTAACTCCTAATTATTGCCACTAATGATTGATTAGTACCTAATTAGACCATTAGTTTACACAAGTTAACTCGGGGCCTATCCAAAATAGCAAGTCTGGCTACGCTCCTGTACAGCACGCAATTGCAAAGAGGGTATTGATGTAAGAGAGGCATGGGTGGGTTGTACACATATGGAAAACTTATAGAGTACTGTAAGTTGCGGGTGTAAGTGCCAACATTTAGCATCACACGTTTATACCCGCTAAAGAGACGGCATAAGAGGCTGCACCTAAATTTAGTTCCGTTGTTGCTGGCTTATGATTCTATCATGGAATCAGGGAACCCGCAAGCCTTTATAGAATACCAGCACACACTCATTATTTTAGTTCCTCAATTTTAGCCCTCTTTATAGAACTACCTCCATAGTATGCACTCTTTCCCAATAGTACACTCATGCATGAACCATTGGAAAAGAATGTGCACTATGTGCATATAGATGTACTCTTTAAGAAAAGTGTGCACTACTTGTAAATAGTGTGCACCAATGGCGTATCTACCTTGGTTGCCACCTGGAGCGGAGCACCCCCCTCCTCCGAGCAAGGGGTACACTGAGCAGTTGCGTGGTTGTCGGCTCTGCTGATCCCCTGCCTCAGAACAGGAAGTTGACATCAGAGCGGACAGGGGACCGGCACAGCCAACAACCTTGCGACTGCTCAGTGCACCCCCTTGCTTCCTGCACCTGAGGCAGACAGCCCTCACCCGCCCTAGGTATGCTAAAGGTGCACATTCTTATTGGCAAACAGCATTCCTTGAAAATCACAGCCTATCCTGACTGTTCAAGGCTGAGACTCCTTCTCTCCTCCAGGAGCTGTGAACACTGCCTCCATAGCATCTTTGGCCCTAGTCAGTCTAAAAAGCCAAATCCAGGCCCTGGAATCAATCCAAGATCTCCCACATGGTAGCAATGCCCCAAGCAAGAATTTGGGACAGTTCCACCTTAAGCTGCTTTTTGTACTGGAAGATGGATAGGTAGATGGTTATTAGTGACAGATGAAAATTAAATCTGAGTGAAATTCAGTGTTACCAAAGCTTCTTGGATATAGAATAGTATTATTATGATTTGCTCACACCTTTTTCAGTAGTAGCTCAAGGTGAGTTACATTCAGGTTCACTGGATATTTCTCTGTCCCAGGAGGGCTCACAGTCTAAGTTTGTACCTGAGGTAATGGAGGGTTAAGTGTCTTGCCCAAGACCACAAGGAGTAGCAATGGGGTTTGAACTGGTTACCTCTGGATTGCAAGACCAGTGCTCTAACCACTAGCCACTCCTCCACTCCCAATGTCATGGGTGTAAGGAGGTCAAGTCTGCTTTCAGTTTCATATCCCAGGGCACCACAGAATACTTATTTTATCCTGATGTTCTCCCTTTCTTCACCCAGGACAGGCACACTCTTATACAAGAGAGCAAGTTCTCTCCGGGGAAGAATAGATTTCCATGTCAAGGCTCAGGTGTAGATTCCCCTTTCACCACAAATACTCAGAGGCAGATATGGGGAGCACAACTATTTCTACTGAAAACTCATGCAAAACATCTACTTCTTTGAGATAGTCTTTCTGTCCTGAGATTGTACAGTGTAGAATAAACACTGTAGAGCACATTTATATTTTGGAAGGTGGCAGTTTTCCGGGGACGGGGCAGACCTATATCCTGAAGTATAAAGGTTGGAGTTTTCCAGTTGCTAGACATACCTTTTTCTTTCTGGACATATAGGGGTCGATATTTAAAGCAATTTAACAGGCCAGAAATGGCTCCTGGCCAGTTAAATTGCCTCTTCTGAGGTAGCCGCTAATTTTCTGCAGCACTTAACAGGTTAGTGCTGCTGAAAATAACCAATTAGCGCCAAAATCAAAACTGGCTATTTTGGGAGCATTTTGGGGGTGGAGTTGGCACTTGGCGGGTTAAATGCCGATATTCGGTGCTTAATTGGCAAGGTTAACCACATAAATAGGACTGCATAAAAGTCAGTCCTCTCTTTATGCTGTAACCCTTAGCCAGTTAAGTGCTTGAATATTGCACCTAACCGGCTATGTGTTGGCTAGAAACTCAGAAATTCAATGTCAGGGCCTGGACTTGGCACAGCATTGAATTTCCAGGTTTAATGCTAGTGATGAACCTCAAAATGCTGATTGTCGCCGGATGAATATTGGACCCATAATTCACAGACTTTCCATTCAGGGATCCTACTCTACACAGAATCTCTTAACGAGGTAATCTTTCCCCACAATATTTTGTCCAGTAGTTGAGTCCTGGTTGGTGCTTTGCAATTTTTCTTTTCTCCCTTTGGTTTGGGGATCAAGTCTTCCATTTACTTCTAACTTCAGAAGGCAGGCAGAGGAGTAGGTAGAACCTCTGACTTTTCTACACACACTTCACGGAAGACACTAACATACAACTCAAGGGAGGCTTCATATTAGACATAAACAGATTAGGCCCATAGGCTCAAGTTTAACTACCTACTGTTTCTGTCTAAACATATACCAAATCCACCACTGAAAATCCACAATACACTCCCTAGGGCAGTGTCTTCTCTAATTTTTAAGTCAGGGCCACTTTGGATCAAAATGAGCTGAAGAAGAGCTGCCAAATATCTTCCCATGCTAGGCCTCATACTGCTGATCAATGTATGTCAATGACATCCACCCACCAGCCTGCCTTCAAACTTTTTATTGTGTGTATCCTCAAAGAGGTGGGCATTTCCAAATACATTCTTTTTGTCTATTGAGAAATGCCCTGTCCAAGCATGTGGCTTTTCCTCCCATCCACTTCCCCTTTTCTGTTGTAAGCTTGGGTAAAAAGGCAGAATGAAGATGAGGGCCGCCACAGAGTTTTCCAAGGACTGTGTTTTCATTTGTAGGGTTGCTTTGTCCTCCTTTTCTTTTGTAAAAGGTTTTCTTCACTGGATTGCCAACCTGAGATCCCATACTCAAGGAAGAATCCAATATCTCCAGAACTTTAGAAACCTTTTCTACTGTAAAGGAACCCCTTACAGTATTTGGTATACACTTAGGAAGATCATTAACATTTAAACCAAACCAAAGGATTTTGGTTTTATCAGCATTACGTTTAAGAAAATGTAATGATGACCAGTCCCTAATTTTTTTAATTACAATTATTAATAACAACAACAACAACAACATCAGAGTCTTCCAAATCCAGACTAACAGGGACCATGACAAAAATATCATCCACATATGACTATATTGTTTCTCCTATTCCCAAAACAATAGATCCTAGGGAACTCACATATATATTAAATTGGCAGATGATGTTTAATGTGAGCAAGTGCAAAGTGATGCATGTGGGAAAGAGGAACCCAAATTATAGCGACGTCATGCAAGGTTCCATATTAGGAGTCACCGACCAAGAAAGGGATTTTGGCGTCGTTGTTGATGATACGTTGAAACCCTCTGCTCAGTGTGCTGCGGTGGCTATGAAAGCAAATAGAATGTTAGGTATTATTAGGAAAAAATTGGAAAACAAAAGTGAGGACGTTATAATGCCTTTGTATCGGTCCATGGTGCGACCGCACCTCGAATATTGTGTTCAATTTTGGTGGACACATCTCAAAAAACTCATTAATTTGCATGCAGATCTGGAATCTGTGCCCAAATTTGGATGCACTATATAGAATCTGAGGTTAAGTTTGTAATAAGGAGGGCACGAATTAAAGTACGTATTCCATAAAGCAGAATCTGGAAAAAAATTCTGTGCAGATCAAATTAGACAAAGTTTAATGAGGCATTTTTGTATTACTGATGATATATAAGTGTGTAGTGTTAATTTAGGGCCCTGTTGACTAAGCAGCGGTATAAGCGCGTTCATGTTTTTAATGCGCATTAACCATGTACGTGCCTACAATATCCCTCTAGGCGCCTACATGGTTAGCGTGCGCACTAAGTATAGGCGCGCTAAAAACACTAACACACCTTAGTAAACAAGGCCCTTAGTGTCCAAAGCACCTCCTAAGATTTTTATATAAAGGGAATTGATGGAAAGTCATTCAGAAAAGAAGGATATCCTTTGTCATTTCAGGGTTAAGCTTCATTTTGTGAGATACAAACCATGCTGCAATTTGTGAGGGCTTTGTGTTAATGGTTAATTATTACGGATGTTTATAATAGTTAAAATTTGAAAATCATCAGGCAGTGTACATTCAGGTATACCCAGTGTACCTGAATGTAACTCACCTTGAGCTACTACTGAAAAGGGTGTGGGCAAAATCTAAATAAATAAATAAAAACACAACTGGTAGCGCTATAGAAGTGATTTATAGTAGTAGTAGTAAGGTAAGATCTACAGACTGTATTAGAGTAGCCAGTGGGGAGCTATAAATGTTAAATAAAAGGGGGCTAAAATTGACCCATGTTGCATGCTACATAAAAGATTGTAGGAAACTAATGTACGTTGCCAATTTACTAAGGGGTAAATTCTTTAAGCTGCGCTTAAAAATCAGTACCAAAAATGAAAAAGCTTAGCATGATTCTATAAAGAGTATCCGTCCTTTATAGAAGTGCGCTTAGAACTAAGCTGTGCCTATATATATGCAGCTACAATTAGGCCTGCTATAAGCAGGTTTAAATACAGGCGCCTAAATTAGGTGCACTTAGGCGTGATTCTGTATCAACGTGCTTATAATCTTGGTGCACCCCTGGAAAAGCCCCTAAGCACACACCCAAATTGTTACACATGATAAGATTAAGACTCATTCTGTTATAGAATCGGATATGCGCGTAAATCCTAATTCATTGCCAATTAGTGCTGATAATTGGTTGTTAATTGCCAATTATTGGAACTGATTGGCTTGATGTTCAATTACATTGTGCACACAATTTGGCCAAATTAGTGCACAGAACATTAGGTGCCATATATATAGAATTTGGGGGGTTGTATGTTCTATCTGATAGGTACGACCAGAATCAATCAGGACTGTTCCAGTGGAACAGGCTGGTGGAAGAGCCTGTGACTGATCCATAGATTTTAGAAACAAGTGGCACTCCTGAAGAAGGAACCTCATATTCAATGTAAGGACTGCAAGAGAATCACTGAAATCTATTATCCAGCTGTGAGGCACTTTTACCTGGCAAGGAAAAAAAAATCATTTTCTTTATTTCAGCATCATAGTTGTTTTTCAGTGGGCAGCAAATAATAAATTAATAAATAACAGCTTTTAGCTGTTCTCTTCTGTAGACTTTTTCTCACAGATACTGAGATAGAAGGGAAAGATATGTTTTGGGAAAGAGGTCATTCACTTTTTGTATTAGTGATGTCCATTCTATAAACCAAGATAATGAGGATGAATGGCCTGGTTTTTACTTTAGCTCTTTTCCCTTGCTTCTCTTTAAACAGAGTTTATCTTTTTTGTACTGTGTCTCTGCCAGTTAATTTCTGTCGCTTCCAATCTGTACAAACTACTGTCCTGCACTCGGGAGAGTGTTACATTTAATGCTGCTGGACTACTCAGGATGGATTTTCCCTGATAGGCAATGATAGAGACACCTTTGCTTGTGCTGCTGCAGGACCCAAGGGACTGAGCCTCTGCAAATGGACTTATTAAATCCAACTGTGGATTTCTCAAGTTACATGGTCCTTCAGATAGGAGTTAAGACACCACTTAAAATGTTCTATGCTACAATTTTGCCTTTATTGTCAATCATTTATTTTTCTTTGGGTTTTCTATTTTTGGCACCTTCATGGTAAACAACCTTTCTAGCATTTTTAGGGGGCCTGTTACAAAGCCGAGCTAGCATTTTTAGCTTGTGGTAAAAATCAGCTGGTGGTAAACACTGAGACGCCCATAAGAATATAATGGGCATCTCAGCGTTTACCGTTGGCTGATTTTTACCGCGAGCTAAAAATGTTAGTGTAGCTTTGTAAAAGACCCCCTTAATAAGGTGGAGGGTCACACTGAAAGGAGTCCAGAAGACCTGAATATAAACGAGATACCAAATTGAGCCAAGGGTAGTCTCCTTGGGTAGCCTCAAGGGGTGCCTAAGTTCAAGGGAAGTTTTTGCATATCTTTGAACTTTATGGCTATCACCATAACAAAATGTGGGTCAGATATCCACAAAAACTGACAGGTCAATATTCAGCCTTTAGTGGTCAGCATTTTTTATTTTTATCTGCTGACCGCCGCAGACAGAACTGGCCCCAGATATTCAATAGTAGGCCATGTCTAGGCACTGGTATTGAATATCTGGGGCTAATTCTTAAAATGGAAGCTGCCGGAGGTTATGTGGATCCCAACCAACATTCAGCCAGGACCTACATACATACAAGCAGATTTGCTCACCCCCCCCCCCCCCCATTGTGATACCCCTCCCTCCTCCCCCAAAGCCCAGTAAGCAGAAGGCCAAGCCCCTCCTACCCCCTCCCACCCCTGTAGGCCCCCTAGGTCTACCTTTTCATTCACTGGTGGTCTAGCAGCGTCATACGGGCAGGAACCATGACCACTCACTCCTGCCCATTGTGGCTCCTTTCTCAAAATGGCCACTGTGACCTCTAGTGGAAGACTCATGGTCTACCCTTTTTGCTGTCCTAACCTTATCCACTTATTTAACCATTTAGCAGTAGGAATATCACCGCTAACAAGTTAAGTATTGGTTCCACCCACGGACCGCTCCAGCTCAAACTGGACAGTGCAGGGGTAGTTAGTGCTGTCCAATTAAGTGCTGCTGAATATCAGCGGATAGGCAGGAAAAAGCGATTTAACAGGGCTGCAGGTTAAATCGCTTTGAATATCAGGCGATGAGCTACTAAATTTTATGCTCCTAACTTATACACCTAAATTTGTTCCTATTTTTAACCAAACTTCAGAGCCTAAGGGGATAGTTATCAAGCTATGTTATGGCATTAACGTGCATTGCTTGCCCCTTAAGGCATGTTAAAGGGTTCTAATGTAAGTTTTCGTGCTGTAACCCAGCACTTTTAAAGTCACAAGGAGGTACAAACTAATAAGATGCAAATATGCAAATACATGTAAAACACTTCATTAATATGTAAATTCTATACCATGGCTTGCAGTGAAAACCACAAACCACTTTTGTAGCTGAAAAAATAACCCCAGGAGGGAGGATGGTCAGGGGTCATAGATCTGATATTCTGCCTTTCTGTGGCTGCACAGTTGGGGCCCAATGCTCCTGGGATCAGCTTAAAGGAGCTGGCCACAGTGAAAATAAGGTGCCCTCAAGCTCCCCATCACAATCTCCTCCTGAAGGGCTCCCCTCAATGCAATACACCACCATTTCTAAATTTAAAAAAATGTCCTGCTCATAACAAGAGGGAGAACAATTCTAGACCTAGTTCTTAGTGGAGCACATAATCTGGTGCAGAAGGTAATGGTGCCGGGGCCACTTGATAACAGTGATCATAACATGATGAGAATTAATATTATATCTGGAGTAAGAACACACAGGAAATCCAATTTACATTAGCATTTAACTTTCAAAAGGAGACTAGGATAAAATGAGGAGAATGTTAAAAAAAAAGAGGAACAGCTGCAAAGGTCAAAAATTTACCTCAGGCATGGATAATATTCAAAAATATGATCCTGGAAGCCCAGGCCAGATATATTCCATGTATTAAAAAAGGAGGAAAAAAGGCCAAATGACAGCCAACATGGTTAAAAAGTGAGGTGAAGCAGGCTATTAGAACTGAAAGAAAATCCTACAGAAAATGGAAGAAGGATCCAACTGAAAATAATAGGAAACAGCATAAGGAATGGCAAGTCAAATGTAAAGTGCTGATAAGGAAGGCAAAAAGAGACTTTGAAAAGAGGATTGAGTTGGTGGTAAGAACACAAAATAATAACTTTTTCAGGTATATTAGAAGCAAGAAGAAGGTAAAAGAATCAGTTGGACTGCTAGATAATTGAGGGGTAAAAGCAGCACCCAGAGAAGACAAGGCTATAGCAAAGAGATTAAATGAAATTCTTTGCTTTTGTCTTCAATGAGGAACATATGGGGGAGGTACCAGTGCCAGAAATGGTATTCAATGCCGATGAGTCAGAGAAACTGAATCATATCTCTGTAAACTTGGAAGATGTAATGAAGCAATTTGGCAAGTTGAAGAGTAGCAAATCACATGGACCAGATGGTATACATCCCAGAGTACTGACAGAATTGAAAAATGAACTTACAGAGCTATTGTTAGTAATATGTAGTTTTTTTAAAAGTGTTCCAGAGGTAATCCAAGAAATTATAAACTTGTGATCCTGATGTTGGTGCTGGGCAAAATGATAGAGACTCTTATAAAGAACAAAATTACAGAGCATATACATAGGCATGGATTCATGAGACAAAGCCAATATGGATTTAGTTAAGGGAAATCTTGCCTCACCAAACTGTTACATTTCTTTAAAGGAATGAATAAACATGTGGATAAAGATGAGCCAGTCATATTTTAATGTGGGATGTGCCAAAACATTTCACATTCGTTTTTGCATTTGCATGCACCAACTGTGCAGTAAGTAATTTTTGTGAATTTTTGTTGAGGGGGCATGTCATGGGCAAAGAATAGGAGTGGATGCACTAATAGCCAGCACATACACATTACCACTGTGGTTACTGATTAGCACATTCCTAACATGGAAGTCCTCAACGTCACCTAAATAGAAGGCGGTAAGTGTTCCCATTGTAATTTTTTTAAATGGTTGTGCATTAATGCTAACATTAGTGCATGGCCATTAATAAAACAAATAGGAAAAAAAGCCCCTTTTGATGGCTACCTTAGAAATGACCAGGAAAGGCTCTTGTAAGGACACACTAATATTTGAAGTGCGGTCGCACCATGGAGCGATACAAAGGCATTATAATGTCCTCATTTTTGTTTTCCATTCCTTTTCTAATAATACTTAACATGCTTTTTGCTTTCTTAGCTGCCACCGTGCACTGAGCAGAGGGTTTCAACGTATCATCAACGACAACACCTAGATCCCCTAAGCTGAAGAACCTTAGCTGCCTTTCCTCAAAGGAAAGTCATCCCATCTCCATTATTATTTTTGTCACCCTGGTGCCTAATTTGGGTCAATCTATACAGAATTCCCTCCAGTGTGGCTATTAAATATATTGTAGGTGTTAGACGATTCGATCACTTTACATGATTTCTGAAAGAGGCTCACTGGTTACCATGCTCACATTGTAAGAAGTTTAAAATGCTGGTCTTAGCCCATAAAGAATTTTACAGAAGATTGCCTTCCTTCTAACTATGGGGTCCTTTTACAAAGGTATGCTGAAAAATGGCTTGCGGTAGTGTAGGCGCGGGTTTTGGGTGCGCGCCGATCCATTTTTCTGAGTGTCTTTAAAAAAGGCCTTTTTTAAATTTTTGCCGAAAATGGACGTGCGGCAAAATGAAAATTGCCGCACGTCCATTTTGGGTCTGAAACCTAACCATCAGCCATTGACCTAGCAGTAAATACTCACGAGGTAACTGGGCGGTGATGACCTATGTGCGTCAAATGCCACTTGGTGCGCGTCCATTACACGCATCTGAAAATAAAACATTTTTTTGGACACGCGTATCGGATGCGCGCCAAAAATGAAATTACTGCAAGAATCAAACAGTAGTCGGGCGGTAACTCCATTTTGGTTTGAATTGGGCTCGCATAGACGCTTACGGGGTTAAGTAAAAGGGCCCCTATATTATTGGTTCCTTACAGTTCAGGACATGTGTTGTGGTCACAAAATCAGAACTGTTTAGTTATTACTAGCTAGACTGGATTTTACCAGGGAAATAACCTTCTTTTTTCCAGAACCTGCACTGTGGAACTCTCTTCTTCAGTATCTTCAGACCAAGGTCATAGGAGCCAGCTTTTCAAAATGATTTGCCTGGGGGTACTAAACTCAAAGGAAATGACTTCTCCCAGGACACAGTGAAAGAGTTTGTTCAGTATTGGGGTGCTCAAGCACCCACAGAGCTGGCACATACAACCAAGGTACATTTTGAGTATTTTAAGCAGGTGTTCAAAACCCACTTTTTTTTGCATGATCCTTCCCAGGGACATAAGTGGCTAGAGGGATGCATGGACACATAACAACATTATAGAGAGTGAGGTATATTAGTGGTTTATTATGATTGTTAGTTTTTTGATATTATACTATAACGCAGGGCTTTTTTGAGGGGGTACTTGGGGGTACTGAGTACCGGCACCTTTTCCATTGTCTGCTAAAATTGACTCATGGACCCCAAGTTTTAATGAAAGAGCTAAGGCTCTACACACCAATTCTGCATTGTCATAGGTTCTGTGACTAGTTGCAGGGGGCCTGGCTATTGTGGGGTGGGTCCCCTCAGTGATCACCCTACCCCTGAAGGGTGGCCTGGATTTGAGTACCGGCACCTTTTTTGCAAGAAAAACGCACTGCTATAACGTGAATAAGTTTTCTGTCTAGCTGAATTGTTATAGAAACCACTTTGATTTCATTTTCTTATAAGGGCAGTATATCAAATGACATTTTTTTTTAAAAATCATAAAAATATACACTCCTTGATGTTTTATTTTCTCTCGAGATGCTACGGAAACCTACTCTTATAACCATCGTGTAACAGAAGAGCTAGCCTCATCCTCTGTGCCCAAATCAAAGACACAGTCAGCAATTTTATCTCTGACTTACATAAAGGCCCATCATTTTTGTTTGTGCATAAAACAGCATTTTATATGTAGACAGGCACTTCACGAAATTCCTCAGGCTATACGTGTAAAAAAGCATACACAGACAACGCATCCTTTTCACCCAGGTTGGAGGAGGCATTCCTGAGGCAGGGGTGCACCTTACATTCTTATGTTATAAAATGCTCAGGGCCCCTATTACTAAGCCACATAGGCGCCTACGCACCCAACGTGCGCCAAAATGGACTTACCGCCTGACTACCACGTGGCTCTTGCGGTAATTTCATTTTTGGCGCACGTTCGCTATGCATGTCTGAAAAATATTTTTTATTTTCTGGCACGCATAGCAGAAACGCGCCAAGTGGCATCTGATGTGCGTAGGTCATTACCGCCCAAATTCTTTACCGCTCGGTCTATGGCTGTCAGCAAGGTCTCAGACCCAAAATGGACGCGTGGCAAAAATTCCCTTTGTAAAATAAGCCCAACTTATGCACCTTTCAGCCCCACAGGCTAGACAAACCATTTATAAAAATTCCCCTCTGAGTTGGTAGCTGAAGAGTTTTTGACAATTCCATATCATTTACAGAAATCTGCCAATATTTTTTTTTTTACGTTTATGATGTCTCTTTTTAAAATCTTTTCAGTTCCTACTGCCTTTGTAGGATGTAGTACACCAAAACTGAAACCGTAATAAATGATCTCATGTCTAATATTTGTTGATATTGATTGTCTCTGCTCATTTATTTCTATTCCAGTGTCCACATCAATTAATTTACTCATTTTGTTATAGATCTTCTGTACCTTTGGTGTCCTAGGGCACTGTACACGGTACTGAAACTTTCCAACGTAACTGCACAGGCTTCAGTTCCTTTTCTATATTTCTGTGCATTATTTAACTTTTTAGGCTCTTCATTTATTTTGAGGATGACACTCCTAATCTGTAAATATCTGAACAAACATGCACTGTGGAGTTTTTCTGCCCCCTAAAGTTGCTGAAAAGAAATTTAAGATGAGCTTTTATGGGATGCTTAATTTTGTAATTCCTTTCACCTTCTGGATTTGTAATTTCAGTTTTCTGAGGTCTGCCCTAGTAAGAACTCTACAAGTAGATTTGAGGGCATCTTGTCAGATGTGCTGTAGTTTCTACTTTATGCTCAACTGATGGGCTTGTTACGCTGGCAGAAGCGCACACTCCACAAATGATATCATCACTTCAGGAATACATTTGTTCCACATGTATTCACGATTCTGTGAATTTTACTGATTTGAACGGATTTGACCCCAGAGGAGGGCTCTTCAGCTGAAACATGGCCCGTGTTGGGTCTTTTCTTTGGGTCAGGTTTACCACTGGCAAATAAACTTTTGGATGCTTTTTACCCATGATTTGCCTGAGTTATTTGGTAAAAAAAGAGCCCTCCTTATAAATGAAGATACATCTTCCAAAACGAGGTGTCTCTGTCTTGCACTGAGGTCTTTTTTCTCCACTAATTTGTTAGTGAACTACATTAACTCTTCTGACACAGAATAAAGTGGTGTAGAAATATTTTTGAGTATCAGATGTTACAGTTCTACAGATTTCCTATTTTTTTTCAGTGTTATTTGGTACAGTCCCATTTCCACCATTGCTTTGTTTTTGTCTTTCCCTGTGGAAGGCGTGTGGACCCTTTCTGTCCTTTTTCTGTTGTGGATTCTACTGTACCATCTGGCTAAAGTTATTAGGTGCTTGCTAAAGTGTTCAAATAGCTGTTTTCAACCTATTTTGCAGACATTTATCTATGCAGTTCATCTACAGTACATCCAGATCACAAGGGGGCATGTTTAGGGCGGGATTAGGGTGTTCCTAACACTTGAACGTTTTTCTGCCATAATTGGTCTAGACCTGTTTTTATCATGACTAAGTCAGAAAAAGGTACCCTAAATGACCACTGGAGGGATTAAGGCATGACCCCCCCCCCCCCCCCCCCTTACTCTCCCATTAGTCACTAACCACCTCCCACTCCCCAAAGATGTGAAAGAAACAGTGCATACCAGCCTCTATGCCAGATTCAGATGTTATGGCCAGACCTATGAGTGCAGCAAGCTGGTCCCTAGAGTAGCCTAGTGGTTGGTGCAGTGCACTATAGAGAAGGAGACCCAGGCCCATATCCCAACTGTTACACTTGTGGTGGAAAGGGTAAGCCCCCCAAAACTCATCAAAAAACTACTTTACCCACATATAGGTGACCCCTGCAGCCAAAAGGGCTATTGTAGTGATGTACAGTTGCATATAGTAGGTTTTTGGTGGGTTTTGGAGGGCTCAGGTGCCCCGCTGCTCTGTTGAGATGTCTATGTGGCCAATCTACTAAGAAAGCTGGCTCCTCCTATACCCCAATGGCTTGATTTTGTGCGTTTTTCACTTAGACTTTTATTTTCAAAAATGGACCAAAAAGATAAACGCACAGAGAACAAAAACATCTTGCAAGTGGCCATTTTCGAAAAAAAGAAAAAAAAAAGGATAGACATTTTACTGTTTCGAAAATCGCTATATTCGCCACTTGGATTCTAGACAATGTCAGATGGACTTAGACATCATATCAAAAATGCCCCTCCACATCTCTTAATATTCTGTTTGCTTTATTGGCCACCATCACACACTGAGCAGATTTCAATGTTTTATCCATGATGACACCTGAATGGCAATTCTATAAACTGGGTACTTACATTTAAGTGAACATTACTTGTATAAATGCGCTGAATATCTCCTCTGTCTCAATATTTTCCAGGGGATTTTGGAGCTTAGCCATTAGAGGAGCAGGTTGGTGTGTGGACTGAAACCTTGCAAGGTGTGCTGAATTAGGTAGTGTCGTTGAAACAGGTAGGGGTTTGGGCAGATTTTTGCACTTATTGGTATTACACCGGTTTGCACCTGTTAAAGAGACACATCTGGCATTTTGAGCATTTATGGCATAAGACCAATATGGAAGCTCTTAGGCGACAGTATAGGAAGTTACAGCAATGCTATGTGCTAGAAGTAAAAAAAGGCCTAGCAATTCTTTTTTTTTTTTTGTCATTGATCCAACATGATGATTGCTCCACTCATAAATTGGCACAGGTTGTGTCACAGTTGTGTGAGGGTTCTTCTGCTATTCATGTTTTAATGCCCTCTCTGGAGAGTTTGGCAGAATATTTTGAGGAGAAAATTGGAAGGTTTCATGGGACAGTTATGAGTTTCGGTCCTGTGATTCAGCTACCTGCCACTACTGCTGAGGGGCATTCCAATCCCCAAGAGGGTGTTTTGTGGGATAGATTTCAGGAAGCCACTGTTGCTAGGATTGAAAAGATTACAAGTCAGATAAAAACGGGTATGTCAAGGCTGGATGTGGTTCCTCTAGACTGGCTACTGTTGCCTGTTCATGGCCTTTTGCCTCTAGTGCTTTTGATGGTGAACCAAAGTTTGACTTTGGGTATTGTGCCACAGGCCTGGAAGCATGTGATTGTGTGACCAATTCTGAAGAACCATCCCCTAGATCCCTTGAAACAAGAAGACTGTAGACCTATATCTAATTTGTGTTCTTTGGTGAAGTTAACTAAACAGGTAGTGTTGCAACAGATAGTTGATTTTGTGGAAGACATCGTATTGTTACACCCAAGACAAATAGGTATTCGTATGGGTTATAGACAGAGATGACCGTGGTGGAATTTAATAATGAAAAGCGTGCTATATTAGATAATAGAGATTTTTTTTTTAATCTCCATAGACCTTGCTTCGGCATTTGATATGGTGGACCATAAATTATTATTGGTCCAATTGAAAGAGGTGTGTTTCATTGAAATGGTATTGTCTTGGTTTAAAAGTTTTATAACAGGTCGAACATTCTCAGTAGTAGATGGATTTTAGATTTCAGCACCTGTCGCAGTTCAAGGAAAAGTTGAGTCCTTGGACCATAGCCAGATCCGACTACAGCAGGCGAGTCCTTGGGCTAGGCACAGCATGGCTTGGCAGAAACCAAGGCAGGCAAAGCTTGGACTGGACAAGGCAGAAAAGACTACACAGGACAAGGCAAACAAGGCTAAAACTGAATCCAGACAAGCCAAGGGACAAGGCAGGAGCTAGAAACAGACAGGACAAGGCTAGAAAAGACAGGCAGGACAAGGACTGGAACAAGAGAGACAAAGCTAGGGCTAGAGACAAGTCAAGGCAGGAACTCAGGGACAAGACGGGACTGGAGCTTGGCACCTGGCAGGAACTTGGAGACAAGGTAGGACCTGAGCTGGCAGGAACTCAGAGACAAGACAGGACTGGACTTTGGCAGGAAGATATACAGGAAACTAGGAAGACCCTGCAAGGCAAGAGACCTCATTGCGAAGGCAAGGAAGCTGAGATCCAGACATCCTTATATAGGGCTCAGGTTCCGATGTCACTGGAAGGTGCCACTAGAATTTCCCTCGGCTGGTCCCTTAAGAGGAGCAATTCTGGCACACGTGCCTAAGTCCACCGGCGCCAGGAACGAGAGAAGACCAGACACCAAGCAGGTGCCCAGAGCACTGAAGGCCATGCCACAGGCGGCCCTCGTGCCAGCAATCTGGACTGGAGCCCAGAGAGCCAGTGCAAAACCAAACCTTGATGCCCACTCGGTGTCAGAAGGTGAGTCAGGGCGCAGGGCACGGTGGCAGCCGTGACAGCACCAAGGTGATTACTTTGAGGTGTGCAACAGGGATCAGCGCTTTCACTGGTGCTGTTTAATATTTTCTTGAGTCCTCTGCTTGGAATAATAAAAACTTTGGGATTAGCCTGTACATGTATGCCAATGATTTGCTGCTTCTGGTGAGAGTTGCAAAAGGATCTCCAGATCTAGTTAATGTGCAGGCTTGTTTATCGTCAGTAATGGATTGGTTGGCTGCTCATCTTTGGAGGTAAATATGGAGAAGACAATGGCATGGTGGTGACTGGGAGACAGAGAGGGGCATAATTGAATGAGCCGCCCAAGTTTTCATGAGGACGTCCTCGCAGGACAGCCCCGCGAAGGGGCGGGGAAACCCGTATTACTGAAACAAGATGGGCGTCCATATTTCGTTTCAATAATACGGTCGGGGATGCCCAAATCTCAACATTTAGGTCGACCTTAGAGATGGTCGACCTAAATGTTGAGATGGTCATCCCTGGTTTTCAGCCATAATGGAAACCGAGGACACCCATCTCAAAAATGACCAAATCCAAGCCCTTTGGTCGTGGGAGAAGCCAGAATTCATAATGCACTGGTTCCCCTCACATGCCAGGACACCAACCGGGCACCCTAGGGGGCACAGCAGTGGACTTCACAAATTGCTCCCAGGTGCATAGCTCCCTTACCTTGGGTGCTGAGCCCCCCCCAAAAAAAAAACCCCAAACCCACTCCCCACAACTGTACAACACTACCATAGCCCTAAGAGGTGAAGGGTGGCACCTAGATGTGGGTACAGTGGGTGTCGGGTGGGTTTTAGAGGGCTCACATTTACCACCACAAGTGTAACAGGTGGGGGGGATGGGCCTAGGTCCGCCTGCCTGAAGTGCACTGCACCCACTAAAACTGCTCCACGGACTGTCATGGAGCTGGGTATGACATTTCAGGCTGGTATAGAGGCTGGCAAAAAAATATTTAAAAAGGTTTTTTTAGGGTTGGTGACCACTGGGGGAGTAAGGGGAGGTCATCCCCAATACCCTCCGGTGGTCATCTGGTCAGTTCGGGCACCTTTTCACAGCTTGGTCACAAGAAAAAATGGACCAAGTAAAGTCGGCCAAGTGCTCGTCAGGGACGTCCTTCTTTTTTCCATTATCGGCCAAGGACACCCATCTCTTAATCACGCCCCAATCCCGCCTTTGCTACGGTGCCGACGTGCCCCCGTGAACTTTGGTCATCCCTGTGACAGAAAGCAGTTGAGGACACCCAAAATCGGCTTTCAATTATGCTGATTTGGGCGACCCTGAGAGAAGGACGTCCATCTCCCGATTTGTGTCAGAAGATGGGCGCCCTTCTCTTTCGAAAATAAGCCTGAGAGTTGGCCAGGTGCATCAGTTAGATTAAATGGTAGACTCTTTTCAGTATTTGGGGGTTATTACTGATTCCCACTTGATCTTCACTGCTCAGATGAACTTATAGCTCACCAAGCATATATTACGCTTCGTAAACTGCATGCAATGCAAGGGTATGTGGATAACAAGGGTTTTTTTGGTATTGATGTATGCACTTTATGTCTCAATTTGATCATGCTAATAGAGTCTTGGTGGGTATCTCAGATGACAACCTGAAGAAACTTCAAACCCTCCAGCATACCACTCTTTGTGTCCTGAGTAGAGCCTCCAAATTTGATCATATTACACACTTGTATGTGTATTATTATTGGCTGACAGTGTTTTATAGGATCAGGTTCAATTGCTGATCTTTACTCACAGAGCTATTTATGAGAAAGTGCCCTTGTTGTTGGCATCTTTGCTACATCCTTATGCTCCATCTAGAATGTTGAGATCCTCAGGCACTTTAACTTTGGTGACTCCTTTAGTGAAGGAGACCTGCCTGATGTGCACTAGAAAGGGGGCGTTTTTTTTTTTTTTTATTTGGCACCTTCCTTGTGGAATTCTTTCCCTGATTCTCCAAGGGGAGTACAGTCTCTTCCATGTTCTAAATGTCTCCAGAAAGCTCACTTTTTTTAAAAATGGCTTTTAAGGTCACTCTTCCAGTGAATTAGTGGGGATTGATATACCGCCTGCTTTGTGGACAAAATGAAGCGGCTTACAATAAAACGAACAAAATCAAAAGAAAGAAAGGAACTAATTGTAGATAGGAAAGAACAAACATCTATACATCATGAATACTATAAATGAAATAATCCATATCAATCAAACACACACACACGAGATCATGCACCAAGCACACTCACAGCAATCTCACCTAAGAGACCAACGGGACCCAACTCCCCCATTGAAGGGACAACCAGCCATCATGTACTGAATGCTAATTGAAAGAGAAAGGTCTTCAAAGAGGTACGAAATGATAAGTAGGAGGATTCTAACTGGAGATATTGGAAAGATAATTCTACAACACAGGCGAGAGAAAATAGAAGGCACTGGTCCTAATGGATTTCCATCTTGCTTTGGAAGGATGGGGGAGGACCAGTCTATTATCAAAGAACAAAGCATGCAAAAGGGAACATACGGGATTGTTAGAGAAGCAAGGTAAGCAGGAAAGTTATTGTGAAGGACTTTGTGGGTCAGATAAGAATTTTAAATCCTACCAATATTTTTACATGCAACTGGGGTCTAGTAATTGTGATGTATGATGTCAATAATTGTTGTTGAACATTTTCTTAATATTTTATTGTGGAAGGCACAAAATTAAACTAATTTTTGTCACTTGGTTTTCATGACTTATATTAACAAACATGAAGACTGACTTTTACAAAGAAATTATGCTACAAACTGGAGTCACATATGCATACAACAAGTCTTAAACAATATTTGTGATTCTTTTATGAATTCTAGATAAGGAATCTCAGATTAGATATATTTGTCATAAATAGTCACATGTCTTCCGTGTCTACAGGTTTCATGCAGGTACTGGAAGTCTGGCAAACTTTTTTCATAACTTCTCTTGGATATAGTTAGCATTGCTTCCTTTTTCCTTTAGTAATTTCTCTTTGGACATTTTGTGGAACACTGGGATCAACACCAACTATCTTCATGGCTAAATGGATTGCAGTCTGAAGCATCATTGTACTGGCCCTACACTGGAGCTGGGGCATGATGAGTTGATATTCAAGTTCTAATGAAAGAATCTTCATCTTTGCTTTCCCTTGGATAATGTCTGCTCAGGATACCTTGCCACCCATGTGAAGATGTGATGAATGCAGTTACAGCACCAATATCAACACAACTGCCAAACAGGACAACAGGATGACTCACCTTCCTTCTTGATGTGAATAATGTTGAGAAATGGTCAAGGTTATCTGCACCTCTCTTTGTGGTGTTATAATGTAGTATGATATGTGGTTTTCTGTCGCCACCTTCTACAGTTGCATCATGGTGCATACTACAAGAATTGATTTACTCTTCTTGGGTACGTAAGACATCAAGGTTAGCTGATCATTGAAACTGAAAATAGAGTTATGCATTTGCCTGTTGACTGCTACTCCATGAAACTTGCCCCAAACCCCAAAAACTGTTCTGTTTAATTTTACCAATATCTCAAGAAATGCCTGGACTAAAGTTGCATCACTCCCCAAATTGTCCCACATCCAAAATTTAGCCCACAACTGCCCTACTACCCCAAAAACTGCTCTATCCACAAGAACATGCTCCCTAAAACTATTCCATCACCTAATAACCCCACCCCAAAATATTATCCTTCCTCTACTGCATCACCACCACATTGCAAACTGCCCCAGCATGCTGCAAACTGCCACACTCCCAAACCCTACCACCCCCCTAAAGTTATTACTTCTCTTTTAAACTTCCCTACCCCCAAAACTATCCCTACAACTGTTCTAGATCTGCAACTGAACCACCACCTGCAAGGCCCCACTCCCCAAAACTAGCTCACAGCTACCCCACCATCATGCAAATTGCTCCTCTCCCCAAAAATATCCCTTGCAACCACACCACCACCCTGCAAACTTCTCCATCTCCAAAAACTGTGCTCCCACTTCAAAAACTACCCCAACAACTGCCCCATCATCCCACAAACTGCCCCGACTCTCAAAGATTTTTCCCCTGCAAACTGTACCACCACCCACAGCTACCCCCCTCAGACACAATTACATGAAACTCACACAGAAAATACAAAACAGACACACACACACACAGAGGGGTTGGAATGAATGTCATCAGCTATGCTCTGCATGCTTTCTCTACTTGTTGTGTGCACTTTTAAACTGAGGATGTCAAGGCATATCAGAGTGGACATTGGTCCTCAAGTGGAATGGAAGTGAAAGTATTTTGTCCAGTGAAGGTCTTGGAGTAGTTTGCTCCTCCCAGCCCATTGGGATTCAATAGCCAAGCTAAAGCAGATTCTTTTGTGTATCCCCATGTAAGAAAGAGCTTAAAAACAACCCAGTGGCCCAGGCTATTTGATTTAATAAGTGTTTTCCCCACTGAAACAAAATGGAAGAAAAGCTTTATTGAAACTACTATTACTACCACTACTCTTTCTTGCCATTTCTATAAGGCTATGAGGTGTTACACCGCACTGTACATAAACATGTAAAAAAAAAAAAAAAAGCAATCCCTGCTTGATCCTTTGTCTCAAAGAAGGCAATTTTCAAATCTCTACCCTGGAAAGGGGCTTTTATATGTAGATAAAGTTACCTCATGTACACCCTGCATACATGTGACTTTACCTGTAGGTTCAGGGAGGCATTCCCAAGAGCCGGCTTGGGGCAGGGTTTTCACTTTTGCGCATACATTAAAATTTCAAAAATGAGCACATGTTTTGTTTCAGAAAGCTTGTGTACCCCACATAGCGGATGTGTGTGCAGATAGTTTTCCTGGGGTAATTTTCAAAGTGAAATGTTGTATGTATGTTTGCTTTGAAAATCTGGCAAAGACCATATAGTGGAAATATTTATTTTGTCCCTCAATTAAATGCAATAAGCATTCATTCTCTAGAAATTCAACAGTCATCTCCTTCTTGCTGGTCACCGCCGAGGAGTATGTTTTCCTATAATAACCTTCAAATATTGAGTTTGTTGTTTTCCTGTGTGAATTTGTCCCTGCTGTTCATGAATTTAATACATGTCTCTGATTTATTTGTCCTGCCTAATTAGCCATGACATAACCTTCCTGTTCTTGTCCCCATATTTATATTACTTGCTCTTGAATTTAAGAATCAGTCTTTCTGTTTGGGGAGAATTCAGTGTGTTAACACAGAGAAGGAGCCTAATGGTTAGAGTGGCTAGCTAGGAATCCAGGGTTCAAATCACACTATTAGTCCTTGTGATCTTGGGCAAGTCACTTAGAGGCCCTTTTACTAAGCTGTGGTAAAAAGTGGCCTGTGCTAGTTTTGGTGCATGAAATTGGCATGCATTGGGCTATTTTTTACTGTGGCAGGGAAAAGGCCTTTTTAAAAATGGGTCAGTATTTATTTATTTATTTGGATTTCACGCGGCTATTTATTATCTGTTGCATTTGTATCCCACATTTTCCCACCTATTTGCAGGCTCAATGTGGCTTACATAGTACCATGAAGGCGATCGCCAATTCCAGTATGACAAATACAGAGTGATATTGTGGTATAGTAAAGTTCATGTGTGACAGACACATCAGGGAATCAAGAAGAGTTAAGTTATGTCCAGTTCGAGTATTAGTTTCGTTGTGATGCAGGGTTCAGGCATTTAAGTTGGAACGTTAGGGTATCCATAATTATCTGACAACATAGAAAAAAAAAAGTAAAAAATAAATCACAATTAATACCTTTTATTAAATTTAGATATTAAATATGTATCGTATGTCAAAGAATAAAGTGGTTGCTCAAAGCATGTACTAACCACAATTGCTCAACTGCAAAACACTATGCACAAATTTGTGCAAAAACACACTCATAAACCTTACTGTACCATAACACTGGGCAGACCCTAATAAACCAATATACCACCCATACGGAAAATGCAGACCGTCAACAATATGAAACAAGGGATCATAATATCACAATTCTCATGTAGAGCCACAAAACACCCTTTTAGGGTGGAAAGTGTTAACAATTAGCTCCTTTTATGAATGACTATATGTAGATCCTTCAAGAGGTAGTGTGTCATGATTTTGGCTCTAAAACCCTTTCTGATGATTTGGTGCCACCTCAGTAAGGCCAATACACAATCTCTCCACTGCAAAACACTATACACAAACTTGTGCAAAAGCACACTCATAACCTTACCAAACCATAACAGTACTAATTCCAAGGACAGGACAAGCTACAACCTTATGCATGGAAAGGCAGCACTGTAATTACACCGGGCTCTAAAACATCAGTGCACAACCTAGTGAAACAAAAACCCCCCAAAAAGGGCTGAAAATACTACACGCTAGCAGAATACTGCACCTTGATCACATGAAAAACACATGACACAACAGATATGAAGGAAAAATACTAAACTGGAAAGTTACCTCAAGAAGTCAGACTCAGCATGCAGCAATACTAGAAAAATTGACACTTACATGCAAAACATCACAGATGCACATTTCCAAAAGCTGACATATTCCAGTTAATAAATTCTGAATAAAATACTTTTTTCTACCTTTGTTGTCTGATCATTTAGTTTTTCTATTCGCTTTGGTCCCAGTATCTTCTGTTTATGCAGCGTCTTCTTTCCATTTGATATTTTTTTCTCTCACCATGTCCACCATCCTCCTGTGTCCTTATGCGTCCTGTCTACCATCTGTAGCCCTGTCCCTATCCTTCAGTATCCTGATCCAGCTCTTAAATTCAACAGTTTTCCCTCCATCCATATCCAGCATTTCTCCTCACTCCCCTCCATCCATGTGCATATACTTCCCTTCCCTCCATCCATGTCCAGCACCTTCCTTCTTTCTCTCCTACCCTTCCATCCAGTGTCATCCCTCTTTCTCTCTCCATCCTTCCACCCATTACCCTCCCCCAATCCTTCCGTCCATTGTCTCCCTCTAGCTCCCCTTCCTTCTAGACAGTTCTCTCTCTTGACCCTTTTCCATTCAGCATGTCCTCTCTCACCCCATCCTTCCAGTGTCTTTCCTCTTTCCCTCCCTACCAGCGTCTTCCCTCATTCTGCCCCCTCCTTCCAGCATTTTTCCTCTTTTTCCCTCCTTTCATCCAGCCAGCATTTCTCAGTCTGACAGCTAGGGTCTCCCCCAGTTTCTCCCCAGCAGCTTCTCTCTCTCTCTCCTGCCCATGTCCCCTCTTTCTCTCCCCATCTCTTTCTGGCTCTCTCCTGCTTTATTCCATGTCCCTGGCTCTCCCCTGCTCTTTTCCATGGCCCCTCTTTCTCTCCCCATCTCTTTCTGGCTCCCCCCTGCTCCTTTCCATGGCCCCTCTTTCTCTCCCCATCTCTTTCTGGCTCTCCCCTACTTTTTTCCATGTCCCTGGCTCTCCCCTGCTCTTTCTGGCTCTCCCCTGCTCTTTTCCACGGCCCCTCTTTCTCTCCCTAACGCTCTCTGGCTCTCCACTGCTCTTATCCATGCCCCCTGGCTCTCCTCTGCTCTCCCTCTCTCTCCTCCTACCATTTCCCGCCAGTGACCATGTTCTCTTCTCTCCCTCCGGCCTGGGCCTCTTTGCTGCAGCGCTGACAGAAGAAGAAAAAGAAGCGCGGGGCCGCAGCAGCCTTCAGACATGCGCTGTCGGCTCTGCCGGTCCTCTGCCCCCGGAACGGGAAATTGACGTCATGGGGCAGACACCGGCAGAGCCGACAGCGCATGTCTGAAGGCTGCTGCGGCCCCGCGCTTCTTTTTCTTCTTCTGTTATGCTGGCTGTGGAGAGTAGCGACGGCAGCGGATCGTACGTCTCGTTCCTGGCTGCCGCTGCGCTGCTCAACAGAAGCGGGCAGCAGAAGATTTCGTCCAGAGTGTTGTCTCTGAGTCCGGCTGCATTTAGAGGAGGTAGGCGGGGCCGCGGGGAAGGTCACAGCTGGGCTGGGGAGGCTTAGCCTCCCCAAGCCTCTTATACGGGGCGCCTATGGGAACGCCCCCATGGTAGAAAATAGAAAATGGACTGAAATGTCACCGGACTAAATGCCACAAGGAAATCAACAGCACTTATCTGAAATGCGTCACTGAAAACCACATTGAAGTGGCATGCAAGAAAGCCAGAGTTGATGCTACAGATTAATCCATGGTATCTGTTGCTTTAATTCAGCCAACTCTTGCAACTACACAGGATCATCGACTACCATTCACTGATGACAGTGAAGAAGCAAAGCATATTGACAAAGCAATTATGGATATCATCATTGTCGACATGTTGCCATACTCCATTGTTGAAGGTGAAGCATTTAAGCGGCTGCATTTTGCTGATCCTGCAGGTCCTTGGCGCTACAAACTAAAGTCAGAAAAGTATTACTGTACTTCACTTATGCCTGCAATTTGCAATAGACCAAAGGAGACGTCAATTCAACAAGGTGATCTTTATTGAAACAACAAAAGACTCGTCACAGCTGCTGTGTTTCGGCGTCAAAACAGCTGCCTCAGGAGTCTCGTGTTGTTCGTTGTACAAAGTTAGGCAATGTTTCCAAAACAACATGTGACTTTAAATGAACAAAGTGGATCCAACGAAATTACTGCATGTCTACAGATTTTGGATCCACTTTATTCACTTAAGTTGCATGTTGTTTTGGAAACGTTGCCTAACTTTGTACAACGAACATCACGAGACTCCTGAGGCAGGCGTTTTAAAGCTGAAACATAGCAGCTGTGTCGAGTCTTTTGAGTTGTTTCAATATAGATCACCTTGTTGAACTGATGTCTCCCTTGGTCTTTTGGAACAGCCTTTCTACCCTACTCCTTCGACTCTCTCTTGCTGGCATATGTAGGGACTGAGTGTTCCTCCACTTTGTGCAATTAACAATACCATTTTTGAGCATGTAAAGAAACTACTAGGAGAGGCAAAATGGATGTTCTTCACAACTGACATGTGGACAAATCCAACAAAGACCTGCTTACTGCTCAGCTTCACGGGACACTTCCTCCATGGACCAGCCAGGCCTAAAGTGATCTTAAGCGCAATGGTGCTTGAGGAGGATCATGATGGTGTGTACCTTGCTTCAATACTGCAAGGAAAGGTGAACACTGGAGTTTGAGATAATGGCACAAATATAATCCGTGCACTGAGCATAGCCAAGATCTGTGACATTGGCTGTGTGGCCCACACACTACAGTTAGTTATTCACAATGTATTGTTCGCTCAAACATTGGTTGACTCTCTGATCACGAAAGCCCACAAAATTGTTTCACATTTCAAGCACAGCGAGCAGGCATGCAGAAAGTTTAATGACTGTCAAAAGTCTTGTGATGTACCAGCATGCAAACTTCTGCAGGATGTGAGACACACTAGAACAGCACCTACCTAAAGCTACAACATCTGGTCGAGCAGTACAGGGCTGTTAATTTATTCAGCATGGACCATGAATTTTCTTCTGCAGAATGGGAACTCACAGAACATGTGGTAAAAGTGTGGCATCCATTTTATGCTGCAACACTTAAAATATCCAGATGACGCATGCATCTCTATTGTTGTTCACTCATTGCAATGTTGCAGGGCAAGATGCAGAGTTCTTCTGATGATCGAGGTCTATTGCAGATCAAGCTGTGTGATGTTATAAATCGCCGCTTTATCTGTCTTAAAACATCTCCTCACACCATTGCTGCCACACTTCTGGATCCTCATTTCAAAGATGCATATCTTTCCATGCAGGAACCAATGGCTGCCAAAGTGGAAATCACAGATTTTTTGCAATCAGCAACATCTGAACTGTCCAGGGATGATGCAACCACAGAGGGACATGAGACATCAACTACCCAGCAGTCTGAGTCTGCATCAACATCACCAGGACTGTGGGACACACGACAGCATGCCAATAGAGTCTGATAGTAATGGAACTGAACAGGAGCCACTGAATGAACAAGAGCTAGAAGCATATTTAAAAGAGCCATGTGTTTCATGCCAAAGCGCTATGGCAAGCAACATACTTACCCCATAGTGTCTGCTGCCCTTACAATCGGTCCAATGGATCGTTTCCTGACATCGGCAGGAAACGTGGAATACTGCTTCACTGCCAGTTGGGGCAACGGAAGGTGAACCGCCTCACCTGATTGAAGTGGATGTCACTTTTACCCCCAGGCTACGTTTATTGTCATTGATGCCGGTGCAGAGAGAAGCAGTCAGCAGGACCTTAACCTCTCCAGAAGGATTGGCGATGGTTCCCATTTTGAGGGTTGACCATGGAGGGGATCTGAAGTCGGGTGTCTCTGTGCCAATGGCATGTCAGTTGGTGGCCTCAAGGGAGGAGTTGACACAGCACAGATGGATTCTGCAGTACAGAAAATGCTGACCAAGCTGGTTCTACCTACCAAGCCTGCAAGTATTACAATAGAATTTATTTTTTGTTACATTTGTACCCCGCACTTTACCACTCATGGCAGGCTCAATGCGTCTTACATGGGGCAATGGAGGGTTAAGTGACTTGCCCAGAGTCACAAGGAGCTGCCTGTGCCTGAAGTGGGAATCAAACTCAGTTCCTCAGTTCCCCAGGACCAAAGTCCACCACCCTAACCAAAATTTCAGCTTTAACTTCTCAGATAGATCAGTACTCAACTCGATTGAAAAACACAGAACAGGGTATTTCTGTTCTTGAGAAAAAGGCGAAACAAGCAGATAAAGTTTATCAGACTTTATCAGATAAACAGTCTTGTCTTATGAAGGACAATACTTTAATTCATAACAAGTTAGAAATTTGGAAAATACACCCAGAAGAAAAACATAGAGGTTTATAAATTTTCAAAAAATACCTTCAGTTGCCCCTCTTACAATTTTTAAATGTTATTTGTTAGAAGTTTTAAAAATTCCTGAGCAATCTTTTCCTCCTGTTGCAAAGATTTACTATGTTCCCTCTTTTGTTAAGAAAGATTCTTCTTTTTTTTTTCTTCTTTCTCCTTCTTCTTCTTTGTGTTCTTTAAGCTCCCAATGTTGAATCCTAACTTTACATTTCATTGCATTGTATTGTATTACAATTGCTGTTATCTGTTATTCTTTGCAACAAAATTAATAAAAATACTAAGACTAAAAAAAAAAAATTCTTCTCAAACTGTTGCTGCTGAGTCTAAAGTTTCCTTTGATCAGTTCAATGTGACTTGAACTTTGTAGGATGAAACTTATGGTATGAAACCTGCAACTTTGATAGTAACTTTGATCTTGGATCCAGACCGACACTGGCTACTCAGATTGGTTTTTTGTCACCGAGATGTCTTATTTTTTGTTTGTTTGTTTGTTACATTTGTACCCCGCACTTTCCCACTCATGGCAGGCTCAATGCGGCTTACATGGGCAATGGAGGGTTAAGTGACTTGCCCAGAGTCACAAGGAGCTGCCTGTGCCTGAAGTGGGAATTGAACTCAGTTCCTCAGGTTAAAGTTTTCCATGATATGGAAAGGTTGACACAGAAGTGACATCAGCAATTCCTGAAATTGAAACCTAGAGTACAACAGTTGGGAGCACTTTTCTGGCTAAACTTTCCTTGTAAATGTGTTATAAAGTAGAACTCGGTGAAATATGTTTTCTTTGATCCAGGTCATGTGACCACTTTTTTGGACTCTAAAAGTGCTGTGTCTCCTCTTCCTTCATCTTCTAGGCCAGTAATATATATTCCGTAGCATAGTTAGAAGCCTGATGATTGCTTCCTTACCTTTTCCACTGGTGTGTTTTTATTGCCTTGAATTGTACCTTGTTCTCTCTTTCTAAAGTGGACTTTAAATTTGAGGTACAATCATTTTCTTATATAAGAAGTTTACCTACGTACTTAGACTGTTGATAGTTTAGAAGTACAATATGATTGTCTTCAAATTTTTTCTGCAACAAGAGTATTCTTGGAATTTATTTTGAAAATGTTGACAAATAAAAATAAATATATAAATATAAGAGGTACGTGTGCCCTGTTGAGGGGTGGCCCAAAGCAATCTGCTACCTGGGGCAAAGAATGAGATGGTACCCCCCCTCCGTACCTACCCCCCCTCCCCTCCGGGCTCTTCCTCAAAACTACAATTACGGAGTAAGGGGATTGAGAGTCATACAACACAATTAAGCAATTATTGCACAATCATGAAAATACATATATATATGAGTTATATATTTATATATTATATGCACATAAAACCAAAATCGAACAGCCTGATGGAGTCAAACCACACACAAGAAAAATGCCCAGTCTGTTCTACCACAGTTGAGCCATCTGGTGCTGGTGGTCACCAGGGCCTAACTGCAAACTAGTGAGGCCTAGAAGAAGTACTCACAGAGAAATCAATTGTACGTAAAGTATATAGAATATAATGGGCATTCGTAGATTAACCAATACAACTCTAATAAGAGGTACAGAATAGAAGTAGAATGTTTCACTTTACAACTCAGCATACAAACTCTGGTTTCAAATCAGTGATAGCAACACAAACTCTCTCTGCTACCAGACACTGTGCGATATAAGACAAAAACCTTACAAATTGACACTCAGAAGCATACTATTCCGGCCCAACCCCTGCCAGCTAAAGCCTTGACCAGCGCCAGTCTCCGGTACTACCGCATTGCCTGCCTTGCTCTGTCTTCCCCTCACGTCCTACACACTCCTTTTAGTGAAAGTGAAACTGAGTATCAGTTTCACTAAAAAGAGCGTGCAGGACGTGAGAGGAAGACAGAGCAGGGCAGGCAACGTGGTGGTGCCAGAGACCGGTGCTGGACAATGCTTCAGCTGGCGGGGGTTGGAGATCCCCGCCAGTGAAGGTATTCACTGCAACAGTGGGTGAGGAGCATCAGGGTAGTGAGGCACCACCTCGGGCTCTGGTTACACCCCTGGCCTGTCCCCATACGCTTTATGACAAAGACCATTGACCATTTTAGTAGCCGCCTTTTGGACTGATTCCATCCTATTTATATCTTTTTGAAGGTGTGGTTTCTAGAATTATACACAATATTCTAAATGAGGTCTCTCCAGAGTCTTATACAGGGGCATCATCACCTCCTTTTTCCTATTGACCATTCCTCTCCCTTTACACCCAAGATCCTTTAAGCTCCTGCCTTCACCTTTTCTACGTGTTTGGCCACTTTAGATCATCACATACAATCACACCCAAGTCATGTTCATCTTTCGTGCACAAATGTTCTTCGCCCCCTAAATTGTGCTGTTTCCTCAGGTTTTTGCAGCCCAAATGCATGACCCTGTATTTTTTAGCATTAAATCTTAGCTGCCAAATTCCAGACCATTCTTCAAGCTTCACTAAGTCCTTCCTCATGTTATCCACACCATCAGAGGTATCTACCCTATTGCAGATTTTGGTATCATCCGCAAAGAAACAAACCTTACCAAAGAGCCCTTCAGCAATATCACTTATAAAATGTTAAAAAGAACTGGCCCAAGAACCAAACCTTGTGTCACACCACTGATAACATCCTCTCCCTCAGAATGAGTTCAGTTTATTACTACCCTCTGTCGTCTTCTACTCAACCAGTTCCTAACCCAATCATTTACTTTAGGGCCCATACCAAAGGCATTCAGTTTATTTATTAGTCATCTATGTGAAACCGTGTCAAAGGCTTTGCTAAAATCTAAATACACCACATCTAGTGCTCTTCCTCAATCCAACTCTCTGGTCACCCAGTCAAAGAAATTAATCAGATTTGTCTGACAAGACCTGCCTTTCGTGAAACCATTTTGTCTTGGGTCCTGTAATCCATTGGATTCCAAAAACTTTACTATTCTCTGTTTTAAAAGCATTTCCATTAATTTACTTACCATAGAAGTCAGCCTTACTGGCCTTTAGCTCCCAACCTGGGAAAGACACTTACTTCCACATTTCTGGAGAGGGACCACATCTGCTTTTCTTCAGTTCTCCAGGACCACTCCTGATTCTAGAGAAGCACTGAAAAAGTCAGCCAGTGGAGCCGCTAGAACTTCCCTAAGTTCCTTCAGTACCCTCAGATGCCCTCCGACCACATCGCTTTTTCCACTTTTAGTTTAGCTGGGCTCCTCACAAACAGAGTCCTTGGAAAATCGTTCAGGGATTACCATCCCTCCCTTCCTATTTGTGTTTGTCTTTTGTGGTCCTGCTCCTGACCCTTCAGCTGTTCAAAGTAGAGAGAACCTTCAAAGTTTTGGGAGTGATACTGGATTCATCTTTAACAATGGAACTACAGATTAATGGTTTAATTAGAAAAGTTTTGCTAAGATTTTAGTTTTTAGAAGATCACTTTAAGATCATTGTACAACTATTATTCTATCACTTTTAGATTATGGAAACTCATTATATTTGGGTCTGTCCACCAAGCAACTTTCTAGAATTCAAATAATTCAGAATTCAGTGGCTAGGCTTATCTTTCGCAAAACTCAATTGGATCATATAAGTCTTTTGTTGGAAACATTGCATTGGTTACCTGTATGGATTCAGGTCATTTTTAAGGCACTTTGTTTAGTATCTAAATTTTTGGAGGTGGATCTCATTTGGTGACTGTGTTAAAATCTAGGACAATCTCTAAAAGATGTAATTACTTACGGTTAGCTTTTCCTTCAACAAACAAATTTGCGGTTTAAAGCAGCTTTTTTCTCAATCATTTTTTTTCTTAGCTGTTTACTATTGGAATAATCTTCCTTTTGAATTACGTTCGCTGGAGAGTTAGCTTCTATTTCGCAAAGCCTTAAAAACATATTTGTTTGTTAGGCCTGGGGGGGTTAATATTTGCTTTTTATTATGTAACTTTCTTAAAATTGTGTAATTCTTGACGTTTGTTGTCAGTTTCTTTATTTTAAATTAAATGTAACTTGCCTTAAATCTTATATTAGAGAGCTGACGAGAGATAAGTAGCATAGTAGACAACGGCAGATAAAGACCTGTACAATCCATCCAATCTGCCCGAGTAGATAAATTCATTACATAAAGGTATGAAGTAATACAACATATAAATACCTGATCATGATTTGTCCATCCCTCATAACATAACAAAACAGAACAGAAATAATTGTTAAGCAATTCTGCCTTATCTTTATCAGCTTCTACACGGGTTTTGGGGGAGGGGGCATGGGCTTTTAGGGGTACCTAAACCTCAATATAGAGCTATTGGACTATCACACATTCAAACACAATAATCTACACTGGAAGATATCCACTGAACAATTGTAGCTATGTTGTTATTATAAAGGAGGAAAAGCCTCAGTCGATGATAGGATCCTCCTTTGTTGAATTAATTCAACATTAGGGAGTTCTATCCATTCATCATCGGCTAAAAAACCTCCTCGATAAGTTCCCTCTATCACACTCTAAACTGCTATGTCTTGATATTGAAAGGGTTCACTTATCTCTCCAGCTCTTCAGTCCCGGACAGTGAAAGACTGAAGAGCTGGAGAGATAAGTGAACCCTTTCAATATCAACACACAGCAGTTTAGAGTGTGATAGAGGGAACTTATCGAGGAGGTTTTTTAGCCGATGATGAATGGATAGAACTCCCTAACGTTGAATTAATTCAACAAAGGAGGACCCTATCATCAATTGAGGCTTTTCCTCCTTTATAATAACAACATAGCTACAATTGTTCAGTGGATATCTTCCAGTGTAGATTATTGTCTTTTAGGAGTATCATTACTGAATATAATGTTGTGAGGGCTCTCTATGTCTTGTGCAGAACAAGCAGTGCAAATGATGGGCACACTACTTACATGTGCCACATAGGCTTCGCATTTACCCTGTGTTAGGTTTTGCAGTGAACATGGAGTATATGCAAACAATTACTGACCCTTCCACGAAGGGTCCCCTGGATGTTCCACGTAGTAGGTCTAATGCCCGATGTTGACTTTCATGCACATGAACATTCCTTTTCTTTCTGCAATGGGCAATGAACGCCCATATTTTTAGCCCACGTAAGACCACACCACCTTTCCAGATGCACCTTCTTCAGATTCAGATGCACCTATCCTGGCTTTGTAACGGATGTCTAAGTGCTAGTTTATGAACATCTAAAACACAAATAGTGCTTCTAAAATAAGCAGCATAAACAGTTAAAGTAGGCCTGATATTTGATTGGAAGACAGTGTAACTCGATTAATATGAGGGAAATATGATCAGAGTATTTCACTCCACTGCTGAACTGCTGCCACACAGGGCTGCTGAGAGCCACAGCCGGGCCAGGGGCAGGACCGCCCCACCCCCACCTGGACTGCCGCCGCACCACGTCCCTAGCCACTTGGGCCACCCCCCCCCCCCCCACATTCATGCCACCCCCATACCTTCCTTCCACTGTGTCCAAGGAGGTACCTCCTTGCCTGTGTCTGACAGCTCCTCCAGCCTCGGTCTGTCATCTCCTGCTCCTGCGTGCTGGGACCCGGATGATTGCATTAACGCGATATCGCGTTAATGCAATCATCTGGGTCCCTGGACGCAGGAGCAGGAGAGAGACAGATCTGGAAGTGGGCAGGCAGAAAGAAGTTTGCCAATGCCACCCCCCCCCCCCCCTTGGAGGCTGGGTCCAGGGAAGTTTGACCCCCCCCCTGCCCCCCTCCCCCCGGTGACACTGCTGCCACATTTTGGGCTATCTGCAAGGATTGAACTGCAGAACTAGAAAGCCCTACATTCAGAATATTACAGTAATCTACATGCAGAAGCACTATCACCTACCTGTACCACCATGTGGAAGGCTGTTTGACTTAATTAATGAAGCACACATAGTTTAAAAATTATCAGCTGGTCCACCTTCAAAAATGTGGCCAAAACGCCAGTTTAGAATCTGGTATCAATTCTAGGCATTGAATCTCTTCATGCACTAAAACAGTATGACCAGCTAAGGTCACAGAAGCAGAGGGCTCATAATCAGGATAATTAGAAATAATCATAACTCTGCTTTCAAAATTAATAGATAGTCCATTCAGCATGAATCACTCATTCGCTTGACCAAAATGCTGAAAGAAATCCAGTGAAGAGAGGCTTTCACTTAACTGAAAAGCACATGCAATAGAACATCATCAGCATATATCCTGTGCTGTTCTAGGCAAGGTGATGGTCACACAGCTTCAACAGCCAGCATAAACCAATTTCCAAGTAAAAACTTCACCAGTAGACTCTCAATTCTTAATTCAACTCTTCTTTACTCAAGCGATCATAATATGACACCCTGAGCGACAGTTGAGGGCGGGCCTGTGAAATAAAATATTCGGACAAAGGGATATAAATGAAAACAAATGTTTATTTAATTGAATCCTGAGACCTATTACGTCACAGAAACAAAAGATAGAATGCCTCTGTAGTTCAATAAACAGTCTTAAGCAGGCCTCAGGCTGGCAAGGCCTGAACATAGTCTGTGGTTAGTAGGGCGGCCCCTGCCCAAACAAAGATTGTGAGTCTTGATTCTTTAAGTACTAGGGTCTGGCTCCAGCCAGACCTCAGAGTAAGGCTTTTTCAGTCTCAAACAAGAAGCCAAAATGGCTTATCTCAGCCAGGTCACAATTCTTAACCATAGGTGATGGTGGTATACACTGGGGCTTCGATCCTTTCTTCTCTCTGGGCCTCCTTAACCTCAGTCAGGCCCTATTTTATACTTCCTGGTTTACGCTCCACCCCTCCTCCCAGCTCACTTCCTCCCGGGCGGGACTAATGCTCTTAAGGTAGCTCAGGCTGTCTAAGGGACTGTTCTTAAGGGTGATGGCCAGAGTTCTATAAACCCCAAATAAAGAAAATCAACTTATAGCTCGGTTGCTTAGAAAGAATTGTTGCCTTCTGCAAATAGAGTCCGTATCTAGCCACCTCGGAGACAAGGAGATGGCCGGAACCTCAGCCCAGCTGAGAGGAACAGCTGTAATACTCAAAGGGGAAAGTGTTGGTAAACAGCTGCTGATCACAAAGGTATGCTGGGAATACTGGACCTCTCTATCACAGCCCCAGGGGAGAGAGGGAGGGCTGACCCTGACCCAAAATAAAGAGCCAATAGGAAAGCTCAAAAGGTGTCAATCACAGGAAACAGCAAACTACAGGGAAAGCAGGCCTAATACAAAGTGTTATCTAGTACACAGACAATGCAATTGAATACAAATAACGCTTGTGCTAAATAAACATAGCAATGCATCCTGCCTCTGTGAATATGGGGGAAGAACACATCCAAAAACTATTGAGTTGAGGTAATTCTTTTTTTTTTAAAGAAGAACCTTATAGACATTAAGAAGTAAGGTGGAAACCAAACAGCCCTGAGCTACACACCATGATAATTAATACCAACTAGAGGTTCAACGTTTGCAATCCATTAGCCAAATAAAATTTGTCATTAAGGGGCCTTTTTACAAAGGCGCATAAGGACCTATACATGTCCAGTGCATGACAAATCAGCATTACCGCCCAGCTACCATGTGCCCCCGGTGGTAATTCTGAATTTGGAGCACACCGTGGTACAAAATATTTTTTATTTTCTACCATTTAGCACTTACCCAGCAGTAAACAGCAGTGGATGTGTGCTCCATGCCTACCGTCCGGGTAACAAGTGAAATCTTACCGCTAAGCCAATGGGTGGTGGTAAGGTCTCAGGCCGAAAATGGACACACGCTGGTTTTTATTTTGCCACATGTCCATTTTCTGGCCCCTTAATAAAGGTCTTTTTTCCAGGACGCGGTAAAAACTGGCCCAGCATACGTTCAAAAGACGCGCTCACACTGCCGCAGGCCGCTTTTTGCCATGGCTTAGTAAAATGACCCCTTAAAGACAATTCCTCCCACCCCAAATTCTTTTATTTTTTAAAATATGAAGTCCAGGAAAAATAGCGTCCAATGCAGCCATAAAATCATATAAGAATATAAGCCTGCCTCTTATCCTCCACAGTGGGAAGAACAAAGTCAAGTAGAGTCGTAATCAGAGTGTCTGGACAGTGCCTTAACAAAATCTATGTCAATTAATATCTATAACCACATTCAGATCAAAAATTCCAGAAACTGTAAACAAACCACTTTCTCTATCACTGTAATTTAGCTAAAAACGGCAGATTTGATACAGGTAATCGGGATAGCGCAGGAGTTCTTACCACCACCTCAATGGGTAGAGGTAAGTGCTCTCCCCCACATGGTCACATGGTAAGTGCAAGCTTACCGCATGGCCATGTGTTTTTTCGGGCTTTTTATCTGCGGCGGTAGAAAGGGCCCAAGTGCGTGGCAAAAACGGCCGCTGCCACTACCGCAGGGCCTTTTTTACCACAGTTTGGTAAAAGCATCCCTTAAGAGAGCACGCTACCAAATCTTGAAGGAACTGGGATGGAAAGCATATTTATTTATTTATGACATTTGTACCCTGCATTATCCCAAACAAGTTCGGGTTCAATGTGGTTTACAGCAACTTTTAAAGCAAATTACAATAACAGAACTATAATGAAAATACAAAACAATAATAGGTAAAAACATTCAAGCAGTAAGCTGACTCATTTTGAAAAAACAAATTAACTAAAAGAATAACAATCACTAACAGTGGTCAGAAAGTCACTAAATAAGAATGCTTTCAACAATTTACGAAATTTCAAGTAGTCAGTCTGAGTGACTTTGGTAGGGAATTCCATTTCCTAGTAGCTTGGTTTGTGACGCTTGCCTCAGGAATAGATCTGTAAAGAAGAATTTTACAACAAGGAAAATGGAGAAGACAGTCTCTCAATGTCGGATGAGCATTACTACTACTACTACTACTTAACACTTCTAGAGCGCTACTAGCATTACATAAATACATAAGAACATAAGCACCGCCATACTGGGAAAAGACCAAGGGTCCATCAAGCCCAGCATCCTGTCTCCGATAGTGGCTAATCCAGGCTTCAAGAACCCGGTAACCCCCCCACAAAAAAAAGCTTAATTCTTAGTAATGTTCAATGGACTTTTCCCTCAGGAATCTGTCCAAACCCCCTTTAAATTCCATAAGGCCAGCTGCTGTCACTACATTTTCCGGCAACGAGTTCCAGAGTCTAACTACACGCTGAGTAAAGAAAAGCTTTCTCCCATTTGTTTTAAATCTACCATATTCTAGCTTCATCTTGTGTCCCCTGGTTTTGTTGTTGTTTGAAAGTGTAAACAAACGCTTCACATCTGTCCGCTCTATTCTGCTCATTATCTTGTAGACTTCTATCATATCACCCCTCAGCCGCTTTTTCTCCAACAGTAATTTCAACAAGTATTACACATAGGGGCCCTTTTACAAAGGCGTGGTAGGCTCTATACGCATGTAGCATATGCCAAAACGAGACTACCGCCAGGCTAGCGTGCCCTCCTAGCGGTAATTTCGGATTTGGTGTATGCCCATACCGCCAGGACAAATTATTTTTAAATATCCTACCACATATGGCGTTTCCGGCATTAATCAGCAGTTGGCGTGCACCGACTGGTCACCGCATGTGTAGCGCGTGAGCCCTTACTGCTAGATCAATGGGTGGCTTTAAAGTCTTAGGCCATAAATAGGCACGCACTGGTTTCAATTTTACCATAGGCCATTTTCCTGGCTCATTGAAAAAAAACCCTTTTTCCCAGATGCGGTAAAAACTGGCCTGGTGCGGGCCAAAAACACGCGCCCACACTACCGCAGGTCAGGTAAAATATCAAATATCTAATTAGCAGGTAGTAGCTTATAAACCTCATAATACAGAACTAATTTTACTGGATCGATGACATCAAAATTATTCCATTTTTCTGTTGGGGCATAATCAAACAGAGCCGGCCAAATAGATGGCCGGCCATCTTCAGGGCCGGTTCCGCAAGGGGGCGGAGCCAACTGTATTTTCAAAATACGGTTGGGGCCAGCTAAATTGATCGCCAGGTTTAGAGGAGATGGTTGGCTTCATTTTTCAGCCATAATGGAAACCGGGCCGGCCATCTGAAACCCGGCGAAATGCAAGGCATTTGGTCATGGGAGGAGCCAGCATTTGTAGTGCACTGGCCCCCCTCACATGCCAGGGCACCAATCGGGCACCCTAGGAGGCACTTCTAGAAATTAAAAAATAAAATAAAAATAGCTCCCAGGTGCATAGCTCCCTTATCTTGGGTACTGAGCCCCCCAAATCCCCGCCAAACCCCACTCCCCACAACTCTACACCATTACCATAGCCCTGAGGGGTGAAGGGGGGCACCTACATGTGAGTACAGTGGGTTTTGGAGGGCTCAACATTAACCACCACAAGTGGAACAGGTAGGGGGGGATGGGCCTGGGTCCACCTGCCTGAAGTGCACTGCACCCACTAAAAACTGCTCCAGGGACATGCATACTGCTGTCAGGGAGCTGGGTATGACATTTCAGGCTGGCATACAGTCTGGCAAAAAACTTTAAAAAAAAAACATTTTTTGGGTGGGAGGGGGTTGGTGACCACTGGGGGAGTAAGGGGAGGTCATCCCTGTTTCCCTCTAATGGTCATCTGGTCAATTGTGGCACTTTTTTGTGACTTGGACCTAAAAATAAATGGACCAAGTGCAGCCAGCGAAATGCTCGTCTGAGCCGGCCATCTTTTTTCCATTATGGTGTTTACAATGGGGTAAAGCTGGCTATCTCGTAACCATGCCCCTGTCCCGCCCCCCGTCCTGCCTTCTGTACCCTCCCTTGAAGGTTGGCCGGCTCCGCGACGAAAAGCAGTTGGGGCCGGCTAAAATCGGCTTTCGATTATACCGATTTGGCTGGGATCAGGAGATCACTAGCCATCTCCCGATTTGTGTCAGAAGATGGCCGGCGATCTCATTCGAAAATGAGCTCAACAGTCTTTTATATGAGATTCTGAAAAAATGCTTTCTTTTTCAAATCTACATTAAATCTGCAAGAGGGTCTTTTACTAAGCCGTGGTAGCATTTTTAGCTCATAGTAGAAATCAGCTGGTGGTAAACACAGACGCTCATTATATTCCTATGAGCGTCTCAGCGTTTACCGTCAGCTGATTTCTACCGCAAGCTAAAAACGCTACTGCAGCTTAGTAAAAGGACCCCTAAATTTGTAAGAACAACAGATATTGCAGTCTATAAGCCTCATCTCTATATTTACACTATTTCAGCTTCTCTTTATCTCATTTGAAAACCAGAATTCTTCCTCCAATTGTTTTTTTTTCTTTCTTGTTTTAGTTCAATCTCTTTATTTTTTAATGAAAAAGCAAAAATACAATACAAAAGAAATGTACCCCCCAAAACTCAGGACTATATAAATACTTACCATTATCACTTACTATAAGGGAAAAGGAAATGAGACTTGATATACTGCCTTTCTGAGGTTTTTGCAACTACATTCAAAGTGGTTTATGTATATTCAGGTACTTATTTTGTACCAGGGGCAATGGAGGATTGGGTGACTTGCCCAGGGTCGCAGGGAGCTGAGGTGGGAATTGAATTCAGTTCCCCAGGATAAAGGTCCACTGCACTAACCACTAGGCTACTCCTCAGAGGGCCTGATATTCAGCTGGTGGCAGTCAGTAAAACGTAATACTCAGAAATTCAGTGTCAGACCACGTCCAGACTTCAGAACTGAATTTTTGGGTATACAGCACTGGCGAAAACAGTGCCAGTTAAGGGGCCCTTTTACTAAGCTGAGGTAAAAAGTGGTCTGCTGTAGGGTGAATCCGTTCTATTGGTGCTCGCTGGGCCATTTTTTGTTATCGTGGCTGGGAAAAAAGGCTTTTGTTAATGGGGTAGTAAATGGCTGTGCACTAAAATTAAAAGTAGCACATGGCTATGTACTGCCTGAGCCCTTATCACCATCTATTGACCTAGCAGTAAGGGCTTGGGTGATATATGCTCGGTAATCATTCCGAACTGCCGATTACCACTGGGAACGCCCTCCATAGTAGAAAATAGAAAAAAAAAGTTTACCATGAGAAATAGCGCATGCCAACTTTGAAATTACCGCCGGGTGCCTGCGCTACCCCAGCAGTAGTAGTGTTTTGGCGTATTATGCGCACGGTAGCCCTAATGCAGCTTAGTAAAAGGGCCCCTAAGTGCAATATTCAGCATTTAACCAGCTATAAAGAACTGCATAAAAATAGGACTGAATATTATGTGGTTCTATTTATGCGGTTATCTTAACCGGTTAAGGGGTCCTTTTACTAAGTGGCGGGGAAAGGGCCATGCGGTAGCAGCAGGGGCCATTTTTCCCTTGTGCCAGGGCCTTTTTTACTGCAGCGGGTAAAAAGCCCCCCAACAAATGGCCATGCGGCAAGATAACTCTTACCGCATGATCATGCAGCGGGGAGCATTTACCACCAGCCACTGAGATTGTGGTAAGGGCTCAAATGGTAACCGGGCAGCGCATGGCGATGCCTGATTACCACTGGGTTAGCCCCATGCCAGAAAAATAATTTTTTTTCTGGCACGCCGGAAATGGCACACGCTCGAGCCAGAACTACTGCTGGCGGCCGCGTTGGGCCGGCAGTAGTTCCGATTTAGCATACGCTTTGTAAAAGGGCCCCTAAGTGCATAATATAGGCACCTAACCAGCTACGTGCCAACTCTGCCCTCAGAATGCCCATAAAATAGCTGGTTTTTGTTTGGGCGCTAACCAGACATTTTCAGTGGCACTATTCCAGTTACATGCTAATGAAAATGCCCGGTCAGCCCTGGACAGGTGATTTATAAGGCCAGGAGCCTCTCATGACTGTTTAAATCGTTTTGAATATTGGGACCAGAGAGTTCATCCAACTTCATGCATTTGTTGACACAGCAGATCCAAAGAAGCTCAAAAATTTTGAAACATGGGAGCTACGTCCTCATATTCTTTTAAAGACATACACCAATGTGTAGAGCACTGTATAAGCTATAGAAATGATTAGTAGTAGTAGTAATAATAATTACTGTCAGATGTTTGAGACACTGCAGCTACAGTGTTACATGTGGTAACATTTTTTTATTTTAGTTACATTTGTACCCCGCGCTTTCCCACTCATGGCAGGCTCAATGCGGCAGGCAATGGAGGGTTAAGTGACTTGCCCAGAGTCACAAGGAGCTGCCTGTGCTGGGAATTGAACTCAGTTCCTCAGGACCAAAGTCCACCACCCTAACCACTAGGCCACTCCTCCACATAGTAAATGACGGCAGATAAAGAACTGTACGGTCTATCCAGTCTGCCCAACAAGATAAACTCATTTTACATGGTATGCGATACTTTATATGTACACCCGAGTTTGATTTCTCTTTGCCTTTCTCAGGGCACAGACCGTAAAAGTCTGCCCAGCACTGTTCTTGACTTTTGAACAGTCAAGTCTAGTATAGAAACAGGGAGATCCTGGATTCTCTTACAGGGAGAACTGTTCTGGCAACTGGTAACTGAACTCAAGTGGAAGGGAATGATACTGGACCTGGTGTGCACAAATGGGGACAGTCTTCCTGATGTTGTAGTGGTGATCATCTGCAATCCAGGGATCATCAGATAGTGTGATTCAGTATTAGGTAACAGGTGGAGAACATTCATTCAGAAGCGAGGGTCCTAGACTTTGCAAAACCTTTCTGTCAGGATGGGGGGAATATCTCAAGGGGAGATGTTAGTTGGATGAGAACATCTGTGTGAAGTTGAAAACCAGTGGGCATAATTTGAATGGAAATATTTTAAAGGCTATGAACTTTTTTGTTAGGAAAGGAAATAAAAGTAAGAACACAAAGAGGCTGCTATGTTTTTATCTTTTGAAAGTAGTTGAAAAAGTAAGGATAACAAGGTTAACTTTCATAAACTACAATGGACTGTAGAAAAGAGAAGACAAAACAACTATATCTGGAAAAGCTAAAAGAAGCTGGTAAAGTAGTCAGGAAAGTAAAGGTGCAAATTGAAGAAAACATAGCCAATACGGTAAAATGGGGGAACAAGGTATTTTTTAGACATGTTAGTGATAGAAGGAAGTGCAAAGTGGTATTGTGAGATTCAAAGGTGAAGGAGAGGAATATGAAGAAGCTGATACGGATAAGGCAGAATTGCTTAACAAATATTTTTATTCTCTGTTCACAGATGAAGGGCTAGGAGCAGCACAACAGAAACAGATATTCTCTGTAGGTCAGGAAGACAGGTAGAGAGTTGCAGGAGAGGAAGGGCTGGATTACTAACTTTGCTCTGTCTGCTCTAGCTGCCTTCCCTTCAGGTTGCCTGGGAAAGGAAAGGAAGGGCTGGAACAGGAACCAGAAGGTTACATTCTACTGAGTGAGCTTGGTCCAAGGAGCTGTCTGCTGGATTTTATGTAGTGTGCCTAGAGATCTGCGCTGAAATCCAGGCGTATTCTATAACAACGCACATAAGTTAATTGGCTTAACAAGCTCATCAGTGTTGATAAAAGCACTTAACAAGCAATAATGAGCACTAATTGGTAAAAATTAGAATGTACACACACAACTCAGTAAGCATATTCTGTAATGAACTGCGCCTAAATTCTAAAGTATGCTGGTCAAAAGGGGCGTGGCTAAATCTTGGCGCTGCTTATAGGATACGCTTAGGTTGAAATGTTTACCTGCACGTATTTTTTAGGTGCCTTATCCAAAATCTGGTCCTTTATGTGCTGCATAGTGAGGGGGAAAGCAGTAGCATCAGGGAAAGTGCAACCTGCTGAGTTCAGGAAAGAGAGCGACTGCTGCAGTAATCCCTAGTGGAAGGAATCAAGAGAGAGAGAGAGTTTGGAGGAAGTAGAAGAAATAAAACTGACAAATATCCCATTCCTCTCCCTCTCCCAACTAATTTACCCAAAGCTCAGGGTGAACACATTTCCAAAGGTCTCAGGTGTGCTTAAAAGCCTGTGCCCTGCAGTGCTCTCCCTCCTTCTTCCTTCCAGTGGTGTATTCCAATCTGCAGTTGCCTCTTTCTTTTTCCATGCACAGCTCCATGGAACATACTCTCAGAATCTTTGTTACACCTCTATTGACTGGTTTCTTAACCAACTAGCATCTGAGTCAGAAAACTGTGCTCTCACCTTAACTCTTTACTTGCTGATACATAATATCTGTCATACCCTCCAGCCTTAGTAGAGGCTGGAAGGGGAAAAATCCTATCTAAACCAGGAAAATAGGAAAGGGTTATACGTGGGGATTAACATACTGGTACTTGGACCCTGGCCAAACCAAGGGATTAACTCTCCTGTTAATAATAATAAAAAAATCAGTTCTGCTTTAGGATCTATGAATAGTGGAGTAATAGGAAAATTCTACCCTGTGAATTAATCTCTGCCCATGCATTAGGGATGTGCTTTCATTTGAAATGAAATAGGAAATCTCAGTAAAATCTCCTATTTTATTTTGTTTTGAAAACACACAGTGTTCATTTCAAATAAATCAGCCCCAGCCCTAGCCCCCCCCCCCCCCCTGAAAGAAACCATACTTTATAAATCTTTAAAGAAGTCCTCCTCCCCGTCTCCCCTCATGTTTCTGCCTAAACTCTCCAGTCCTCTGGGTCTCCTTGGACCTCCCCACACTTTACCCCCATCCATGAATCCAAGGCAGAGATGTCTAAGGCAGGGACCATCCCAAAAAGTGAGATCTGTCAATCCACAGAGTGAGATTTTCCAACCCAAACATTGAAACTGAAGGCCAAAGAATGTGAAGGTTGGAATACACATTTAGAAATATTTACATATTGCATTGCTTTACAAGTGAAAGAAGCAACACAATGATGTTTGCTTTTCCTATTTTTTGGTGCCTCTGAAAGGATGTAGAGTAGGGATAACGTAAGAACATTTTTCAAATGAATCTGCCCTGATAAATAAGGAGTTATCCATGAAAATTGTTCTCCTTTCAGTGACTTAAGAGAATGTACACAGGTTTCACAGCATGTGTACTTGTCGGTCAGGGGTGGCCCAAGCCAATCTGCCACCCACCCCTGCCCTGGTCTAGCATCTCCCCCCTTCCCTGTGTTTACCTATTTTTCCCAAAAGGTGGCAGCAGCAATTCCCATAGGCTGTCCTGCCACCGGCACCAGCCTCTTTGCTACTGCATCCCGCCTATGAGGAAACAGGAAGTTACATCAAGAAGTGGGCCGCAGTTGGAGAAGAGGCTGGTGCCGGCAGCAGGGCAGCCTATGGGAATTGCTACCACTGCCGCCTTTTGGAAAAGAAACAAATAAAGGGTTGAGGAGGGAGGGGAGAGTGCCTCTCCTGGAGTGTGCTACCTGAGGCTCCCGCCTCAGGTGGCCTAATGGTAGGGCTGCCACTCTTGTCGGTGCAGGGAAAAGAGATGGGATGGAAGGAGGCAAATTACACAGAAAATTATGCTTAGATTTTTTTCCCTACTAGTTGGGTACTTTTCTTCTCTTAAGCTTGCATTTCATGAAAACAGTGATCAGGATCAATGTGCTGGCAAGAAGGCTCTAATGAAGGTCAAAGAGGGTGAGGATAAGAAAGTCTTCAAATGAGTGCAACACACTTCTAATGATTGAGAATTGGCATCTCTAGTTCCAGAAGCAAATTCCTCCTCCAGTGGTACCCTCCACAATGATTTTGGCCCACCTGAAGCTGGTTCCATTTTGGAGTATGACAAATGGTGTCAGTTTTTGGTGAGTCAGCACCATTTAGAAATACAATATTGGTGGGATAGAAATGACTGGACAAGCCTCTGCCCCTTTTTCACTCACAGATGAAGTAAGATGTGGTTGGGGATTTGGGGGCAGCAGGGCAGGGTGAGTTGTTGGAGGCCGGGACATACATTTGATGAGCCTGGGATATTCCTTAATTGGTGGACGTGGAGGGATGGGTTGCAGCATAGCTCAACATTTTCTAATTTTTATTGGTGTTTTTTTTTTTGTTTGTTTGGTTGTTTTCTTGGTTGTTAATTTAATTTTAAATAAACAAAATGAAACAAGCGCGAAGTGAAACAAAAAGAGGGAAAAAAATAAAGGACAAAACAAATCATTTTCAGTGCACACCCCTGCTATATATCTACAAAATCAAACTCCCCAAATAAGAGGTCTCTGTACTAACTGGTGATGACACTGATTTCTACATTCAATACATGTTAATGCGGGCATCAGCTAACACCCATGTAGAACATGTGTTATTTGTATGCCCATGTGGAGGGGCATAGTCGAACGGGAACGCCCATCTCCATGGGCGTCTATCTCCGAGAACGGGTACGTGAAGGGATGGGACAAACCGTATTTTCGAAAAAAAATGTGCGTCCATCTTTTTTCCGATAATACGGTTTGTGCCAGTCAAATGCATCGGATTTGTGCGGATTTGAGCTGGGCGGTTTTGTTTTTCAGTGATAATGGAAACCAAAGGCACCCAACTCAAAAATGACCAAATCCAAGGTATTGGGTTGTGGGAGGGGCTAGAATTCGTAGTGCACTGGTCCCCCTGACATGCCAGGACACCAACTGGGCACCCTGGGGGGCACTTGTAACAAAAAAACAAAGCAAACTACCTCTGAAGTCCATAGCTCCCTTCCCTTGGGTGCTGAGCCCCCCAAATCCCCCCCAAAACCTACTCCCCACAACTCTACACCATTACCATAGCACTTATGGCTGAAGGGGGGCACCTAGATGTTGGTACAGTGGGTTTTGGGGGCGGTTTGGAGGGCTCCCATTTACCACCACAAGTGTAACAGGTAGGGGGGCTGGGCCTGGGTCCACCTGGCTGAAGTCCACTGCACCCACTAACAACTGCTCCAGGGACCTGCATACTGCTGGATGGAGCTGGGTATGACACTTGAGGCTGGCATACAGGCTGGAAAAAAAAGTTTTTAAAGTTGTTTTTTTTTGGTGGGAGGGGGTTAGTGACCACTGGAGGGGTCAGGGGTGGTCATCCCCGATTCCCTCCAGTGGTCATCTGGTCATTTAGGGCACTTTTTTGGGACTTGTTCGTGAAAAAAAAAGGGTCCAAAAAAAGTGACCCAAATTCGCGCTAAGCTTTTCTTTTTTCGATTATCGGCTGAGGACACTCGGCCGATAAACACACCCCAGTACCGCCTTCACCACACCTCTGACACGCCCCCGTCAACTTTGGCCATTTCCGCGACAGATTGCAGTTGAAGATGCCCAAAATCGTTTTTTGATTATACCGATTTGGACGCCCACGGAAGAAAGACGCCCATCTCCCTATTTGGGTCGAAATATGGGTGTCTTTCTCTTTCGAAAATAAGCTGGATAGTAATGTTAATGTATATGCAGATAACCTAATAAATTGATAAAGACAAATGATCTTATTAATATGACTCTATGTACTATCCATCACTAATTGGCAATAATTGGAATTTGCTTGCACTTCTTGTTAGGCATATTCTAAAAAGCGACATGCATATTCTAAAAAGCGACATGCATATTCTAATGCATGTAGCTGAAAAGGGGGCGTAGCCATGGGAGGACTGTGGGCATGTCAGGGGCATTACTCAAATTCACGTGTATGGTTATTGAATTCGGGGGAACGCACCAACATTTTGGCATGGGTATTTAGACTAGGTTTTCAGTGGCGTAATTGGCCGCACCTTAATGTAGGCACGTTTCCCGGCCTTATGCGCTATTCTATAAACTGCGCTTAACTTTAGGCACGGTTTATAGAATAGCGCTAAGCAATTTTTTTTAGATGCGTCTATATTTTAGATCCGCAGGAGCACAGAACTCTATGGTCCCACGAGAATACACAGGCAACAGGAAAAAGTGACTTGGAGGCACGCATCGTTCTACACCAAAGGTCTTTTTTTTAAGAGCACTCTACTTGACCAGTTTGGAAGTGCTTCATATTTGGAATTCTCAAGTTCATCCATTTTTTCCAAACTAAGACTCCTGAAGCAGGCCTTGAGGCCGAAACACAGCATTGTGTCAAGTCTTTTACCAATAAACATTTTTTCAACTCAAGATTGTCTCTCTTGCCTCTGGAACCCGTAGTCCATCACCCACTTTTTCCTGTTGCCTCTATAGTTTAGATGCCATTTACAGAATCTGGCCCTGTGTGCTCCCAGGTTAACGCAGCATTATGCAGTTAGCGCATGGTAATCCTAATGTGTTGGCTGGAAAATGCGGCAACGCCCACTCTCCGCCCATGGCACGCCCTCTCAAAAAACATTTTTATAAAATAGTTAAGGTGCACTTAGTGTGCCCAAATAGGGAAATGATCACCAGATATGTTAAAGCTTTATGCAGCAAGGGGCCTTTTTACTAAGCAGTGTAAGCCTACCGCGGGCTTGCCATGCAGCAATCTGGAACTACCGCCGGCCCAACACGGGCGCCGGGGGCAGTTCTACTCCCAGCATGCAGCATTTCCAGTGCTAGCAGCAACACTTGACAAATATATCCACAGGGGGGTTACTCGACAGTAATTGGCAATGCCCATCTCCCGCTGGGTTAGCGCAGGAGCTCTTACCATTACCTGAACGGGTGGCGGTAAGTGCTCTCCACCAAAATGGCTGTGTAGCAAGTACAAACTTACTACACAGCCATTTCATTTTTGGCCATTTTTACCCGCTGCAGTAAAAGGGCCCTAGCGCACAGCAAAAACGGCCACCGCTACTAGCTCAGGGCCCCATAGCCTTTTCTCACTGGCAAACCGCATTAGTGATTAATGCCCTTTAGAAAAAAGGCCCCTAAGTTAGCTGGCTAGTAGTGACAATTTGAGCTGACTAGTTTTCTTCCCATATCCTAACTCTGCTCCCATACCAACTATTCTTTGGGCAGCTGAAGTACAACGAGGAGAAAGGAGATATTTTTACAGGGAGATCCAGCAGCCCAATTCTTTAAAAAGGTAGACACCTCTATGCTAGGGAAATAAATGTCACAGCATTAATTTTATAGTTATTACTGAGCCCCATGACTCCTATTACTGGGGTGCGTTTTCCAAGCTGTGGTAAGCATTAGCGCGCACTTACCGTAACTTGAAAGGGTTTACCGCGGGATGCGTTGAGGTGTTCCACAGTAATTTTGCAATCTGCATGCACACACCACGCACTATAAAATAATTCTGGGGTCTTTTTGCAGAGGGGTTATGTCTGGTGGTGAAGAGTGGACGTATCGCATACCATGCAAAATGAGTTTAGCTTGTTGGGCAGACTGGATGGACTGTACGGGTCTTTATCTGCCGTCATTTACTATGTTACAATGTTAATCAGTTAGTGTGTTGGCAATGCTGATGCGCTGATTAGTGCGTGTTTTGCATGTGATTCTTTCCGCCTTCAAAATAGGTGGTAATAAGGGCTCAAGCACTAATCATTTTTAATGGCCATGCGCTAATGAAATTAGCGCATGGCCATTAATGCCAGAAATTGGAAATTGACCATTTTCTGGCTGTAGAAACAAATGGCCTTAGCATATGGGAAAGACCCATGTAGGGGGCATCCCAAGGCCACTGTTTCCCACACCTTTGTAAAAGGACCCCACTATCTATTCTGGCACCCTGTATCTGAGGTTTATTTGGTCACCCACTAAATTCATCACTTTCCTAGCACTAGACACATATAGGAGAGCTAAGATATAGCCAGCCTGGAAACTTTTCATCCTGTGTAATGCTGAACTTAACAAATGTATCTCCTGAATACAAGTTATATCTGCTTTAATTTTTTTTTTTTTTTTGTGAGTGTTTTAATACCCTTGGTCTTTTCATTGGTGTTCCAAGCTCTTGTATATCACATGATTGCATTCAGTGTCAAACCCAACCACCAGCTATTTTACAGACAACAACTAGACAGACACACATATCGTCATTGCTATAATTATTACCAACATTTGCACTTTACTACCTGCAATACGTAGTACCAGCTGCCGAGATTTCCCATGGTAGTCTCGCAGGTCTTGGCAATATCAGTACCCATTTTTAAAACACAGCAGCACCGGGCAGAGTAGCAGCTGCGGTCAGGAAAGAGTTGGATTTTTTCCTGCCCCTGCAGAAGCCACTAGACCACCAGGGTCCTTCAAGGTGGAACCGGGGAGGGCCCACTGAGGCTCAGGGGGCTGTAGTGTGTATGTGTGTGGAGGGGGGGAAGAGCCTCTGGGACCTCAGACACTGCCCGATTGCCCATATGGTCAGTCTGGCCCTAGTTGTTAGCATTCAATTATTAATGGTTAACAGTTCATTAGTCAATTAAATTGTGAGTGCATCTCATGAACATCCCTAAATTTTGGCGTCATATATAGAATGCAAGGTAAGTGTAGAGATAGTGTGTTTTCTATTGCTCAGTTCTGTGCACTGTTCTTCAATAGCAAACCTATTGATAAATAGTGTGCATTAATGAGCAATAGTGCACAATATTGTCCAAGAGTGCACACCATTGCACAATAATGTGCACTATTGATGACAGAGGTAAAAGTGAGATTTTGGATGATTTCCTTTCATTTGGGGTTACAAAAATACATGAAGCAACATGGGAAATATCAAATGAATGAACAACTCTATAGAGCAAAACCCATCGGAATCGAAATAAAAGAATCTTCAGCTCTTTCCACATCATCTGCAAGAAAACACATACAAACAGGACTGGGAAAAGACGAGACAGAGAAATAAAGGAAATCTCTGTAGGTGGCCTCTTTAAATTGGAAACTTGTTTCATCACATGGCATCAAAAGGCTGAACCACTGGAAAAGGATATAGGTTCAGTCCATAGCAGTGGCGTAGCAAGGGGGGCTGCCACCCGGGGCGGGGCGGTTCGCCGTTGCACCCCCCCCCCCCGGTGCAGCACGATGACATCCCCCCCTCAGCGCATCGACACCCCCCCCAACCCAGTGCCTACCCTCCTCCGTCCAACCAGCTCCCGCACTCTACCTTTAAAAAGAATACTGGAATCCGAGGCGAGGCACAGCACCTCGCGCCTGCACGTAAAAGTAATGTGGACCATCTCATTGGGTCTTCCCTCGCTCTATCTGTCCCGCCCTCCGCTGACGCAACTTCCTATTTCCGCAAGGGCGAGACAGACAGAGCGAGAGAAGGTCCGATGAGACGGTCCACATTTCTTTTACGTGCAGGCGCGAGGCGCTGCGCCTCGCCTCAGATTCCGATATTCTTTTTAAAGGTAGGGTGCGGGAGCTGGTTGAACGGAGGAGGGTAGGCACTGGGTCAGGGGGGGGTGTCGATGCGCTGAGGGGGGGGATGTCATCGTGCTGCATCCGGGGGGGGGGAGCTGGCAGGGAGCACCCCCCCTGAGCTGACACCCGGGGCAGACCGCCCCTCCCCCCCCCCCCCCCCCCCCCGCTATGCCACTGGTCCATAGAAGCTATGCAAACTCTTAAAGGCTGTACCACTCTATATAGTTTTGTTATTTATTTATTGGGATTTATTAACTGTCTTTAAGAAGAGATTCACACAGGGTGGTGTGCAGCAGGTACAGTTTAACATGAAACTTACAATTTTGTTAACAGTTAAATGTCCAAATCTCTAATATAATAATTCGCACCTCTAATGTTCTGAAGCTGACTCCGTGGCAATGTGGCAGTGAAGCCGTGTAGTGTTCGTAGGGTTCGTAATCGCACTCCCGATCACTGCCCCGCCCTCGAGGGAAATCTGTATAGTTGCCAGGGAAAGAAACGCAACGTCAGAAGGAGAAGGGACCAACCACAGGCAATCGCAATCGCTCTCAGTTTCCACAAACAGGAAATGAGGGCAGGACCAGAGGAACAGCTGAAACCACAGCCTGTCTGAAACGGAGTCTGTACTTGCTGCACTTCAGTGTTGGCGGCCGAGCAGGAGGTAAAACTTTTTAAACAGCACACATCCTCCTTGCACTCGCAGGCCACAGACACAGAGGGAGGGAGGCGCTGGGCGGCAGAAATTGGAGGAGGGGGGGGCGGGAATAGAGGGGGGGTCCTGAGATGAGGAGGGTCCTGAGATGAGAGAGAGAGGGGGGGAGGGGGTCCTGAGACGAGAGTGAGGAGAGAGGGGAGGGGGAGGAGGAAGGGAGGAGGGAGGTCAGAGGAGGAGGGGGGAGGGGAGGAGGAGGGGTGGGGAGGGAGGAAGAGGGGAGGAGGACGGGGAGGGGAGGAGGGAGGGAGGAGGGAGAAGAGGGGGTGGGTGAGAGGGGAGGAGGAGGGGGTGGGGGAGGGGGGTGATGGGTAGGGGGGAGGGGAGGAGGGGGAGGAGGAGGGGAGATGAGGGGGGAGGAGTAGGAGAGATGAGGGGGGAGCAGGAGGGGGGAGGGGGCCCTGGAACCTTGCTAGCGCCATTTCCTTTCTGTTCGAAATGGGCCTCTTTTACTAGTATAAATATAAATACAATAAATGAGGTAAACTTGGAATCCTAGTAATGATACAGTCAGAAATATATACCTTTGAAATCACTGCAGAACAATCAAACAGAAATATGATAAATGTCAGTACAATACAAATGATACCCTAATAGCATGGAAGAACATTTAAATAACAGAGATATGATACACGTCAGCATAATACCAATAATAAGCGCACATTAGAACATTTGAATAATTTATTATGATTTATTATCTGCTTTTCTGAAGACATTCACCCAAGGCAGTGCACAACAGGTATAGCTTGATATAAACAGTTTACATCGTGAATAAAGCAAAACCAAAGTACAATTACCAAATGTCAGGGTAAAATGCAGGTAAAGCAATGAGATAAACTTAGATCCCACAGGCTGACTCTTTCTGGAAAGCCTGGAGTCTGCTCCAAAACTCAAAATCCCAGGGCAGATCACTGCCATACCAAGACAGTTTCCCCTCTTTTCTTAACTTGCCAACATGGGAAAATGTTGATTCCCCATATCCTTGCATTCAGAAGACAGGTCCTGGACTGGCATCAAATCTCCATGTTTTTTGTACCCTGCTGCTTCCTTCCTGGCAAACAGCAGGAGAGAGGAGAACAGTAGCTTTTTTGCTTGCTCTTTCCTCTTTATCTGCTGTCTCACAATGCCTCTGCTAACCACATCCACTCCCTAGACATCTCCTGTCTTCCTTTCCAAGAGGCCTCGTTTTTCACTCATGAGCCTTGGTGGTGGTTCCCGCTTCAAAATGCATCCGCCTCTAATGCCATCCCCCTCACATTTGCTTGCCTTTTTCCACTGCATTTTCTCAATCACTGGGGTTGTAGAGTTTGACTTCCTTGCCACCTCAGTTTTCCCTCTGCTGGCTGCAGTTTTCAGATGCAGGTCCCAGCCAGCACCAAGCTCCTCCAGCGACCTTCATTCATTCCTCCACTGGAATACAAAAGCCTCGCCACTCTGTTTTGCAGCTGCAGGATAGAGCACTGGACACAGCAAGGAAAGGTGACTACAGCCCATGCACGGGTCAGCACTTGTGGATCCTGGTGAGCAAAGGCTTGGGTGTGACTGAGTCCACTGACTTCCACGCTAGTGACGAGGTCTGATTTTGAGCCTCATAGCTTGTCACTTCATCTTCAGCAGGCTATATCTCCAAAGACCTTGGCAGGCAAACTTTCTTCTTGCTTGCAGGCTGCAGAGATCCTAACCAGCTATCCCAAAGCCATTGGGCAAATGCCCCCATTAATACAGTTTTTCACACATCTTTCATGAATGCCTCTGATGGCCGTCCCTCCATATTCTCTGACAGACCCAACACCTGCACTATATGCCAGCATGCTCTAGTTTTTCAACTGTCTCGTTTTGGTTTCTGTGATTTACCTGGCCTCCACTGAATTTGATTTTCAGCCTCACTGATTTGTCTCTCCGCCTCACTCACTTGACTCATCACAGACCCTAAGCTGTTGTGTAGCTCACTGATCATATCCTTAACAGCTCTGATTTTGTTAGTTTGCCCCACTGGGCAACCCAAATTTCCTTCATGGACTGTTGTAGGGTGTATTTCACACTGATCTCTGATCTCTCTCTCTTTGTCTATTGCAAGGATCTATTTTAGGGGTATTCTACCAGTTCTTAAGTAGTGCTGGATAAAATTAAACAGATTGTTTTGCTACGGGTCCATCTTAAATATCCTACTGACTCCCTGTCATCATCTGACGCATCCTAAGTCTCTGGTATTTTTAACTCCTACAGTCTGCAGTTCACTGGAATCTTGTGCACTTAGAAAAATATTCCTGAATGCTGGCTATGCTCCAAAGACTCCAAAGGGGCTGAGAAGAGAGTTTATTTGTTAAAGGTCATGACACATATTGTTATGTCTACACAGAGGGAAAAGACCTCGGTGGTTCTCATATGTCCTATTGGGAGTATATGGCAGGAACACCACCATCACTAGTCATAAAAACCCTCCATATTTTTTCAGATTATATCATAACTCATTTTTTTGTGAAGTGACAAATTTCTTGTTACTAACACCAAAACTTCCGGTGATAATAAAATCATAACTCCATTGTCGAGTAAACGTCCAAAATATTTTTCAAAGAATATCAACATTAATTACATAAGTACATAAGTATTGCCATACTGGAAAAGACCAAAGGTCCATCAAGCCCAGTATCCTGTTTCCAATAGTGGCCAATCCAGGTCACAAATACCTGGTAAGATCCCCAAAAAGTACAAAACATTCTATACTGCTTATGACTATCCCAGAAATAGTGGATTTTCCCCAAGTCCATTTAATAATGGACTATGAACTTTTTCTTTAGGAAGCCGGCCAAACCTTTTTTAAACTCCGCTAAGCTAACTGCCTTTACCACATTCTCTGGCAATGAATTCAACAACTGCTTCTCTTTGTAGCAACTTGAAATATAGGAACTTATCTTTAGCTGATATAATGCTCCAGAGATCTATGGTGCCATCCATTTCACTTGTTTAAACATCGTTAGTAGTAGTCTGTGCAAAAGAGCTATGCAGCTGAAAGAGATCACAACAGGTAATCGCCGTGTCTTGTTACATTTAAAAATGACATCTACTAGAAATCTCTTTATGTAGTCTGCGTCCTTTTCACTCAACAATGAAGTTAGGATTTTATGATCACCGGAAGTTTTGGTGTTAGCAACAAGAAATTTGTTAAGTCACAAAAAAATGAGTTGGGTTTCAAAGTTAGGTTTAGTACCAACAAGGATGCAGCAGTGGATAGTTTGTTTTGCATTCAACAATATGGCGACTCCACGGGGGGGGGGGGGGGGGGGGGCGTGGTTTCAACTTTTTGACGTAATGCTATCTCCTGTCATTACACCTCCTTGGTACAGAGTTATTCCTATAGGTGTAGTTTGCCTGCTTACTTGGGGGAGGAGGGGGGAAAAGTAAGGATTTGATATTGGCAGTAGTGGGAGGGGATCAACTCAGCATTAGCACACACAGTATTTGGGGGGTGCGCCTACTCTTACATCATCTACCCCAAACTACCCTTACAGTTATCCCTATTTCTCTGCAGAGGTATCTTGGGTGATGGTGCTTGAAGACCTTCCACTGAGGAATATCTTGAAATACCTTGATAACGCTATTCTTACATATAATTCAGTAGCATTACCCTTTATTATTCTTCCTCATCTTCTTTAAGCTGTCAGAGTCAAATAGTAAGGCTTCCTCCCTTCCTTTCCTCTGCCCTCCTCCCTCCCCTGCCTTCGGCCTTCCACCCCTCCCTTAAGAGCAGAATGTGACTGGAGTCTTTCTGGCATGCTGCACTAAGACAGATGATTGACTCCAAACAGTATCTAAGGCGATCAGGATAAAGTACCCACCATTTCAAGGCTCAGCAGAATTCAAATTCTAATTAGACTTCTCACCACATTCCAAATAAAAATTGTTCCCCTGATATCCTTTTTGCCTATCAGGTGTCTCTCCCTGATCGCTGGAACAAAACGCATAAAGAAAGTGATTAAAGCCATAACAAAGGCATAAAATTGAAATTATCGCTGGCATCACATCTGGGAGCAGAGAGTGTCACCACACTCAGCTCCCTGTACTCCGCTCCCCAGCATCCCTCCCTCCCTCCCAAACACACACACACACACACACACACCAAACACACACACGCATATGTGCAGAGTTCTGCAACACTCAACCTGAAAGCAAGTGACAGGGAGAGATGAGAAAATGTTTCCCTGGAGAGGGTCCTAGTAGCATTGTCATGTCTTGAGTAACAAGGACTGGGAAAGCTTTCTGAGAGTCGCTGGATCCTGGCAAAGGGTAAACTCTGACTGTACAATCATATCACAGTCTCCACAGCCCCATAATCCTGCAGACACATAACCCAAAGATCCCATTTCCTAACCAGATGAAACACTTCCACTTGCTTGAAACATCAAACAAGACCCTGCACCTACTTCCCAAAGGCCCAGCTACTCATTCAACATCACCCATACGGTATCACTCACTGATAACACACAACACACTTAATACATGTGTATAAAAACTCTGTGTACATCAGCAGATCATTCTGTTTCTCAATATAACTATGCACACAACAGTATACAATTCTGTAATGTGTTACAGCTTTGCACCACTCCTATTGGGCAAAATTTTCAGAACTATGAGTGCAGTTGCAAAGCCCAGAGACATTTTATCCCGGTTCACAAATGAAATGTGTGAGTGTTCTTTTCCTTTGAAAACTGCTCAGGAGCACAGTACAACAGAGATTTGCACCTGCCTTTCTCTGCAGATACTTTTGCCCCTTCAAAATAACACATGCACTTTTGAAAACAGAAATCTATATATGTGGTTGCTTCTTCTGATCTAACCTCGCCTCTGAGCCATCTACTTCTCTTGTGAGTTGTTATGTTGTTTTCTCCTGATTGTACTTTTATCAACAGAAAGGGTGGCCAATTATCAGATTACCTATTTACCCAAGTAAATAAGATTTGAAAATTGGTCCCGTGCTGTCCAACAACAAGCATCATAGCACCAACTTCCAAAAATGTATGCCAAAGACTCTCGTCACCCCAGGACATGATGGCAATAGGTAAGTACAAACTCTTACAAGAAAAAATAACTGAATGACTTCCATAAACACCTAGGGGTCTTTTTATTAAGGTGCACTGAAAAATGGCCTGCGGTAGTGTAGGCACAGGTTTTGGGCGAACGCCGATCCATTTTTCAGTGCGCCTGTAAAAAGAACTTTTTTTTTTTAATTTTGCCAAAAATGGACGTGCGGCAAAATCCAAGTTGCTGCATGTCCATTTTGGGTCTGCGACCTTACCGCCAGCCATTGACCTAGCAGTAAAGTCTCACGTGGTAACCGGGCGGTAATGACCTACGCACGTCAAATGCCACTTGGCGCACATCCGAAATTAAAAATTATTTTTCAGTCGAGCGTATCGGACGCGCGCCAAGAATGAAATTACCGAAAGAGCCATGCAGTAACCGGGCGGTAACTCCATTTTGGCACGCATTGGGCGCACATAGACGCTTATGCAGCTTAGTAAAAGGGCCCCCTAGGTCTCCAACCATTCACATTAAAATAATCATTTCACATCCATTCTATAAACAAACCCCACTGCTTCTCTGCATTTGTTTATTTATGTATAGCATTTCTATCCCACATTTTCCAACCAGTGTTGTTTCAATGTGGCTTACATGGAACTAAGAAATACAATAAGATAGGGGATCTGAATTACATAGAGGCGAAGTGGCTTGAAGAGGGATGGGGGAGAAGTGGGGCAGGAAGAAATATGAAGGACAGGGGAGGGGCGGCAGGGTGAGGAGGTGGATCTATTAGCGGAAGCTAATGCGGGGTCTTGATCAGGTAAGGAATGGAGTGGAAGTTGCTGAGTAAGAGTGATGACTATTCATAGCTGATTCACAGTGGAGTTTCACAGAAGGATTTTTTGACGAAGTGGGCCTTGAGTCATTTACAAAAGATCAGGCTCCTCAATGCTTTAGGGAGTGCATTCCAGCTCTTAGTGCATAGGTAGGTGAAGGCTGATGAGTAAACTGTCTTGTATCATAAACCCTGGCAGTTAGGGAAGTGGAATTTGAGATAGCTTGGTGCTTCCGTGTGTATGTTGCGAAGCAGTAGGTTTAATAGGTTCAACATGTATTCCTAAGCCACACCGAAGATGATTCTCTATGCTAGTGTACAGAGCTTGAACGCTATCCTTGCCTGTACAGGGAGCCAGTGCATGGCTTGCAGCAGTGGGCTGGCTCTTTCAAAGCACGATTTTCCGAAGATCAATTGGGCGGCGGTGTTTATTCACATAGAGGTCCTTTTACTAAGCTGCGGTAAAAAGAGCCCTGCGTTAGCGGAGGGAGTGATTTTGCCACATGCTGTGGTCCTTTTTACTGCAGCTTAAAGTCCCGACAGCCATTTCCAAGAAGCAGCAGCAGGGAGTCAGTGGCAGTGGACAGAAAGAGTGGGATTCTTTCCTGCCTGAAGAGGCCACTAGACCACCAGGGCGTACTACAGGAGGTTGAGGGAGAAGGCCAGCCTGCCTGCCTACCAGCCAGTCTGCCAGCCCAGAAACCTAGACAAATGGACTGGCTAGAAATAAACCACCTGGACCCGTGACAGTCCCCTTAAAAGAAGGACACGTCTGTGGGGATCCGAATGTATGGTAACCCTAGTTCAACCTTCAGTAGACACATGTGCAGACACATATACACTCCATAACACTAATAATCCCACTGCCTTACAGAGAGGTACCTCAAAACAGAGTCTTACAAACTGTTGCTTCTCGATATATTAGAACTTAATGCAAAATGAGCACTTATCTTTTACGCTAGAGGACTTCAAACACAATTCTTCAGACGCTCCAAGCCAACGGTGGCCAGCGTTTCGAAAAAACTGCTTCAGGGCTTAGGTAGCGCTAGTCCTTTGAAAAACGCTCTAGCAATGGTCTCCAGTGCTCTGCTAGATCGTTTTTCAAAGGACTAGCGCTACCTAAGCCCTGAAGCAGTTTTTTCAAAACGCTGGCCACCGTTGGCTTGGAGTGTCTGAAGAATTGTGTTTGAAGTCCTCTAGTGTAAAAGATAAGTGCTCATTTTGCATTAAGTTCTAATATATTGCGAAGCAACAATTTTATGGAACTATAAATTTTGTCACTACAGCCATTTTCTTAAATTATTGATATTTGTTAGTGAGCAATGAATAATATGCTATTTTGGAGGTTTTTTTAGAGCCAATGATGAACACAGGATCAGATCAAGATCCGTTTTAGCTCCAATAGACGGTTACATTGTCTAGGAGCTCTGTGAGGCTCTTTTTTCCTCCATATTATACTTGAATATTATACTGATTTTCTGTATCATTTTGTTGAGTGGAAAATGTAGTATAGTGTGATCATTTTATAAAGGTCATAGGCACAGAAGTGTCCCATGTTGGAAACACACTCTCTAGCATACTCACCCCACCCACTGCATCATGGCCATGCAGGGGAGGCAATAGGCGGGGTTCGATTTTGGCTCCACTGCCTCTCTTGCACCCTGTGTGGTTGCACCACCCGCACATAGCTCACTATGGCCCTACATAGGCACATACATTGTCTTATAAAATAGCAATAGCATATGTGCATGTGAGGGAGTCTATAGAGACGTGGCCACTTCTCCTTAAGGAAATTCCCTCAGAGAGTCAGAACCACCTTAAAGCTCATAGTCCCATCCACAGAGGAAGTGACGCCTAGTATTCTATCAAATGGGCTTGTCCAAGTTCAGTTCTCAAGGGCTGCAAACAGACCAGGTTTTCAGGATAACCCTAATAAGTATTCATGAAAGAAATCTGCATATAGTGGATGTAGAGGGTATGCAAATCTTTCTCATGCATATTCATTAGGGATATCCTGAAAACCTGGCCTGTTTACAGCCCTCAAGGACTAAACTTGGACAAGCCTGCTATAAAGTAACCTAGGTGCCTTAGAGGTCCTTTTACTAAGGTGTGCTAACGGATTTAGCTCGCGCTAACAAATTAGCATGCATTAAATGCCATGCAGCCCATAGGTATACAATGGACTGTGTGGCATTTAGCATGTGCTAATCATTATAGCACCTTAGTAAAAGGACCCTTATTACCATTATAGAACATATTCCTACCCTACATCCTCGAGGATAACTAGATGGAGGCACAAGGTGCCAGGTTTACAAAATGGAAAAAACAAATGGGGCTAGATTCTATATGTGGCACCAAAACAATCGGTGCCAAAAGAAGCGCTATTCTATAAGCCAAGTTTAAAGTTAGGTGCAGTTTATAATTTTAGCTTTGCCTTGTTCTAAGGACCAAGGCTTTAACATTCCACCTATCCCTACTAGAAATCTGGACTATACTCAGTTGTTATTATTATTATTATTATTATTACAATAAAGCTCTTCCATATAATAAATAAATAAATACTGTGTCTTATTTTAGTGGTCATTATGAAACAGGTGGGAAATCAGGAGACGAAAGGCAAATTTTGGTTCCAAACAAGGCAACTTTATTGCTAGCAAGTGAACAGCACCGAGTAGCCTCGGGACACTGTGTGTCATAAATCATCTGACACTTACATTTATACTTCCCTACTGGGCCTGCGCATTTGGCCCCTTACACGTCACAACCGACATGCGCAGTAAACATTTGTAGTTCTTACAGTACAAAATTGTAGTCCCAGCACGTACACACGTCATAACACTGAAATGATACTGGCAATAAAAACGAAACTTAGCAGCTTATTCTTTACACACAATGCTCCTTTCTAGCACAGGAGATAAGGTGCGGCTCAGGAATGCAGGGGGGTGTCAGCACCCTCCAAGGTCGCCTATTCAGATGGCGTTGCTACGTGCAAGCTGGTCTTGTATAGGCCTTGCAAACTACTGTTACAAGCTATATGTCTAATAGCCCTGCATTCTGTCTGTACATTAGTAAACAGCAAACTTCTTTTGTTAGTAAACAGTAAAACTGGATAAGGCACAAATGTCCAGTGCAGTAATAAGGTGTGGCTAAACAGCCAAAAGCAGAGGTAGAGTGCATAAGTAAAAGTCCATCAGTAGGCCCAAAAACATGAGGTTGTCCTGTTGCTCAGTAGTATGCATAGTATTCGAACAGTATCCGGCGGTCCACTCCTTCATTCCCCCCTTTTGATACTTGAACATCCATTCTGGTGGAGAGTATCACCTCCATGAACCCTGAAAGGGAAAGAAAGGACAAGGATAGTTAGCGAGGGAGGCAACAAGCGAGCCCTAAGCCCTTGCGCAGCCGTTGGTTGCTTCGCCGGGTTTGAGACGGAGGGCCCCTAGTGGATTCCCCCCCCTTTGTAGCCGGTCTTGTGCTGGCACAAGGGTAATGGCCCATTAAGTGACTTAGGGGGTTCAAAGTGCACATCAGCCACAAGGTGCTTCGTCGTAAGCTTCATCAGACTGGGGAATGGGGGAGTACATCTGGAGAGCCATAAGCTGGGCAGCAGCACGGCGATCAGCGATGCTTTCCATGGTGGAGCGGAGACACCTGAAAACTAAGGGGAGAGACAAAGGTATTATTAGGCAAGACAGCAAGAACAGGCCACCCATGACGAGGAGGCCTTGCAGGCTCCCGGAGGTTGGGAGCCAGCTGGTGAGGGAGGAAGTCCAATCCCACGCACTGTTCCAGGTCTGGACGGGGACGTGGGCTAGTTTGACCATCCGGTCAGTTATCTCCCTGATGACATGGCTCTGGTCATCAATCTGTAAGCAGCAATTACTGAGGTTAAACTTGCCACACACCCCGCCCTCCTGGGCTAAGAGGTAGTCAAGAGCCAAGCGATTTTGGTAAACGGCGGTAATGAGTTTAGTGTTCTGTCGAGCTAGGATATTGAGGGCAAGGGCCGAATCGTTGGTAAGGATTTCGAGTACGGCCTGTAGGCGAATAATGCGATTCAGCATGTAGATAGGGGTGCGGTACCCGTATGTACCATCTTCAGCCCATGTGGCCGGTCCATAGTAATGAATGATACGTTCAGGCGGCCACTCGTTGTCCTTCCAGTCTCCAATTTGGACTTTGGGCTTGATGATTGGGAAAGACCGTTTTCGTCGGGCAGGGTTATCAGGCCCCTTTTCCACGTATAGGGGGATACCCAAAGTTTCGCCGACTTGTATGGGCAGAAGGAAAAAACTAGGTCGGACCGTGCCCAAGAGACAGGTACCGTACCAGCGGGTCGGGAGTTGTTCATAGGCCCTGCGTCCGCAGATATAGTAGTAGCCCGCCGGGGCTACCCACTTGAGGGAGGCGTTCCCTCCGTGTGTCCATGTCGTGTTCAAGGTGGGTTCTGTCCAGATAGGCTCTGGGGCGGGCAGGTTGTCCGTTTGCCACCAGGTCGTCCGGCTGCCATTATACTGAAGAACCCCCGTACAAGCAGAGTCTCCCACTGGTACAGAGTAACGCTTCGATGGCGCTCGACTAGCGCAGAGGGTACCTATGATATTTGTTCTCAGGGCCCATTCGTACGGCTTCGGCCGCTGGGGAAAGGTAATGTTGGTGGTGTTGAGTGCATCCCATGTTTGCTGTCGGATCTCTCTCGCTTCCCAAGGCCATTGTTCACCCATGTCGGTGCCTCCACAGACGAAACAGTTGGCAATTCCCAGGGAGAGGGCAATGTTTTCCGCCAAGTTGAGAAACATATTCCGGGCTTCTGGGGAAATGGGGAATTTAGTCTCAGTGTGTTCAGCACGGGCGATCTCATCGAATACGTCTTGGTAGCCAACGACAGTAGTCTGATAGTGCGTAGGAGGCTTAGTTTCGAGACTCTGATATATGGTAATATATGTCAACGGATCCATTCCTCCGCCGTCAATGCCGAGGCCCCACGTCCCTCTCCATGGCACGTCGTGTCCTCGAATGGGCCAGTCTAGGGACACATAGTTACCAGAACCTCGACGAAACTCGCCCAGGCCGGTGCATCCGGCATATCCTCCTCCCGTATAAGCACATACTCGGTCCCAGCCCGAGGCTCGAGTGTCGCCGGCGTATGGGAGCCAAACCCACGGGGAGCAGCATCTCATGTCTGGACTGAAGGGGCAGACATACTTGTGGTCATTAACGTATGCCTCTCGCCAACTCTGGCTGCCACACTTGCGAGACCAAGGGTGTTTATCCATGGCGGCACAGACGTCGAAGGTTAGGGTTGCTACAGTTTGGATGCCACCAACAAGGATGCGAGTGGAATTTATGTAATACAGAATGCCATCTCCCTCAACTCCCGGAGGCCCGGCCACATACGCAGGGAGTCCAACGCTGAGGGTGACATTGTAGTATCTCGGCTTGGTAGGGCTATGGCAGATAGTGAGATTTCCTTGGAGGCATCTGTGGAACTGTTGGAGGCCATTCGGAGTGATGAGGGCACAAGTCGGGAGAAGCCGGCAATCGCCTTCCGGGGGCTGTGTCTGGTGAATGAGGGTAGTGACTAGGTGATATCCTCCCTCTATACGGTGGCGCACAAGACGCAAACATTCAGTGCAATTCAGGCTCAGGGTGGCAGGATAGCTCGGGACTGCACACAGGAGAAGGAAGATGGTCAGCATTATATATGTGGTGGAAGGTATCCGAGCTTTTGCAGCAAGAAGATAATAAGGCCCACGATGAAGGCTGCGATAAAGAGAGAGCCAAAAACGCAGTGGGTCCAGAAACTGAGTTCCTGTTGCTGGGCAGGCATGAATCTGGTGGTTCACGTCTTTCTTAGAGTCAGCCGTAATGGAGCGTCAGGATGTTGGTGCGCAGTCCAACGCTTCAGGGTGCTGCTAGTGGGAGCAGCAGGTTTCAGTCGGGTCCAATGTATCCACACTGGGCTTCCTGCAATTTTAACAGCGGTTGAGGTCGTTAGGAGAACAAGGGAGGGCCCCTTCCATTTGGGCTTTAGGCAGTCAGATTCATCCCACTCTTTTACCCAGACCTCGTCTCCCACCCTGAACCTGTGCGTAGGACTGGTGAGGACCAAGGGAGCTACTCTTTCAGTGTACTGCTGTATGTCTTGCACTACCTGGTGTAAGGCTCTCATCTGTTTCACTAAGGAACTCTCACCCTGTATCTGCAAGGAGTCGGGAAAGGAGGGTAGTGGTGGTGGCCTAGCATACATCATCTCGTAGGGAGTAAGGCCGGTAGCCTTGGGGGTACACCTAAGATGCAGCAAGGCCAGTGGAAGCAGGTCGGGCCATTTGGCTTTTGCTTCTTGGCATAGCTTGGCTAGCTGGTTCTTCAGGGATCGGTTAGCCCTCTCCACTACTCCACTGCTCTGGGGTCTCCATGCACAATGTAACTTCCAATCGAGGCCCAGTCTCGTACTGAGCTGTTGTGTAACTTCGCTGGCGAATGCAGGACCGTTGTCAGAGTTTATTTGCTTGGGGAGGCCGTATCTGGGTAGGATTTGATGAAGCAGTAGGGAGGTAACTTCTTTAGCCATCTCCGTTCTAGTGGGCTGGGCTTCAATCCATCCGGTGTAGGTACACACGGCGACGAGGATAGCTTTGTAGCCGCGCGCCGGGGGCATGTGTGTGAAGTCAATCTGGCACACGTGGAAAGGGCTGGTGCCTCGGAGAACATGTCCTGGCATAGGGCCGGGCCCCGTTCGAGGGTTGTTCCGGGCACAAGTCGCGCATCGGCTGGAAGCGTTCTTGGTCCACAGGGATAGTTTGTTGATGTAGTAGGTCTTCTCAAGTAAGCGCCCCAGGGCGTCCCTTCCCAGGTGGGTGCGGTCGTGAGCCTCCTTGGCCACCGTCCAGGCCAAGGCTTCGGGTATCCATATGCGCCCATCCTGTAATATCCACCAGCCATTGCGTGACTGTAGACCCTCTTGTTGGGCCCATTCCGTTTCTTGGGGGGTGTAGATAGGGGTCTCCGTAGGGAGCTGGACGACGAGTACGGGGTCAGGAGGGTGAGAGGAGTAGGGGAGCTGACTTGCCCTTTTTGCAGCGTCGTCTGCCCGCTGATTTCCCCGGGCGATAGGGTCCGTTCTGCCAGTGTGGGCCCTGCAGTGCATCACAGCCACCTTCTTCGGCTTCCATACTGACTCGAGTAATTGGCAGATCTCAGCGGCATTTGCAAGTCCTTTCCCCTCAGCTGTCAGAAATCCCCTCTCCTTGTACAAGGCTCCGTGCACCTGGAGGGTGAGGAAAGCGTATTTGGAGTCGGTGTAAATGTTGACAACTTTTCCTTCAGCCCACATAAGGGCTTTGGTGAGGGCAATCAGTTCCGCTTTTTGGGCTGACGTCCCGGGCGGCAGAGCCATAGCTTCAATCACATGGTCCTCCGACACGACGGCATAGCCAGCTCTTCGGATTCCCTCTATCACCTGGCTGCTTCCATCGGTGAACAGGGTGATGCCTCCTTGCCAGGGTTGATCCTTGAGGTCAGGTCTACTAGAATGCACAGTGGCCATTACTTCTTCACAGTCGTGGAGTGGCGATTCGGGGGCTGGAAGGAGAGTGGCCGGGTTGAGGTTGGTCGTGTCCAAGATCCGCACCTCCGGATTCTCGCACAAGAGGGCTTGGTATTTAACCAATCGGGAGTTGGTCATCCATCTGGGTCCGTGACTCTCGAGTAGGCCGCGGATGGCGTGGGGTGTGGTCACAAAAAGTGTTTGGCCGAACGTGAGTTTATTGGCCTCGTGTATCAGGAGACAGGCCGCTGCAATGCTTCGGAGACAGCCCGGCCATCCTCGTGCCACGTTGTCCATGCTCTTGGAGAGGTATGCTACAGGGCGTTGCCAGGTGCCGACTAGTTGGGTGAGGACTCCAAGTGCCAATCCCTTCTTTTCGTCGACGAACAAGTGGAACGGCTTAGTCACATCTGGCAGTCCGAGCGCTGGTGGGGCCGCAAGGGCATCCTTAAGGTCCTGAAGGGCTTTCAGTTCGCTTTTCTCCCACTGGAGATCTTGGCCCTCGAGTTCAGGCCCCTTCAGTTTGGCATACAAACTGTGGGTCAGGATAGCAAAATTGATGATCCAAATGCGGCAATATCCAGCGGCTCCGAGGAGTGCCCGTAATTCCTTCTTATTTGCAGGAGTGGGTTGGTTGCGGATAGCTTGGGTGCGGGGGGTACCGAGCCTTCGGGTTCCTTCTCGGAGGCGGAAACCCAGGTATTCGACTTCGATCTCGCATATCTGGGCCTTCTTGCGACTGGCCCGGTACCCCTGGGCTTCCAGGGTTTTCAAGAGGTAAAGGGTAGCTTCTGCACAGTCCGTGTACGTTTCACGGGCCACCAACAGGTCGTCCACGTATTGAACGACCGGCCCATACTCGTCCTGATACGTCTTCAGGTCCTGAGCGAGTTGGTCGCCGAAGAGGGTGGGGGAATTCTTGAACCCCTGGGGAAGCCGGGTCCACGTATATTGCTGCTTGGTTCCCGTCTGTAAGTCTTCCCACGTGAAGGCAAACAACTTCTGGCTGTCGGCAGCAAGAGGGATGGAGAAGAAGGCGTCCTTCAGATCAATGACACTGTACCACTTGGTCTGAGATGGCACTTGGGCTAGGATGGAGTAGGGGTTTGGTACGAGGGCAACTATATCGGCTACCTGGTTGTTGACTTTCCTCAGGTCCTGGACGGGTCTGTATTCGGATGTTCCTGGCTTCTTAACGGGCAACAATGGGGTATTCCATGCGGATCTAATTGGTTTAAGGACCCCTTGTTGGAGGAGTTTCTGTAGGTGAGTTTGCATACTATGCCGAGCTGCATAGGGGATGTGGTATTGTCCTTGGTTAACCACTTGAGCATTCGGTTTGAGCTCAATCCAGATGGGGATAGCGTTAACGGCCAGTCCTCCTGGGTTCGCTTCTGCCCATACATCAGGCACCGCATCCATTATGGCTCGCCTCTGCTGGGCGAAAGGGGTGTTCTGGTCGTAATGGCAGTCGCCAGGTCCTACAGTTGGGGGAACGTGTAGTCTCCATTCTTCTCTCACTGGGCAGATAAGTGTTACTGGCCGATCTTCGAAACGAGCTTCCACTTCACCCGTGGTCTTGAACTTCAAGGTGGCCTGGAGCTTACAGAGTAGGTCTCGACCGATCAAGGGGACTGGGCATCCGGGGATGTGTATAAACTGGTGGGACACCATCGTCCCTCCAATCTGGACTTGGCGTTCCTTGAGGAGGGGGGCTGCCAGGGATTTCCCGGAGGCTCCCACAATTGGTATAGTTTCTTTCGTGGCTGGGGCTATGGCAGTGGTGATAACAGATCGCTGGGCCCCCGTGTCTAGTAAGGCCTTCATAGACTCTGTCCCCACCCGAATTTCCACCAGAGGGTCAGTGGGGACTCTGCCCTCCCGGTTCCTTCATGCTGTGCTATCACGGGTAGCGTCCACAGCCATTTGCCATTCCCTCCGGTCATCCCGTCCTCTATCTCTTCGGCCCCTTCCCCGGCCTCGTCTGGGGGCCCCTGTATGGTCGCCCGTCTCCTCCTCCCTCTGCCGGTCCCATGGTTCCTCTTCTCTCGGGCTGTCCCGTGCCTCCTCTGGACAATCAGCCCACCAGTGTCCTTCTTTTCGACAATTTGCACACTGGTTACGTCCTAAGGGGGACCGTGCCTCTCTTGTCTTTCTGCCCCTCCCCCTTGGTCTAGGCCTCAGGCGTTCCTCCAGTACCGTGGCCAACACATCTGCCTTTTCCCGCATCCGCCTGGTCGATTCCTTTCGGGCCTCCACCTTCTCCTCCTGGTCGCGATATCCGAATACGCGATCAGCTATAGCTTTCAGTTGGCTGAGGCTCATCCCTTCGAACCCCTCCGTTCTCTGTAGCTTTCTTCGTATATCCGGTGCTGACTGGCTAACAAAACTCATAACCACGGTTGGGAGGTTCTTAGGGTCTTCGGGATTTATCGGGCTGTGCCTTCTGAATGCTTCCATAAGTCGTTCAAGGAAGTCCCCTGGACTCTCGTCCTTTTGTTGGACTACACTGTGGATTTTTCCCATGTTGGTAACCTTCTGCTTCCCCTTCTTTAAGGCGGCCAGGTACGCCTGCTGGTATCGGCGGATAAAGGTTTGGCCTTCGGCGGTTCGGTAGTCCCACGTGGGAGCAGCGATGGGCGCCTCCGTTTCTATTAGGTTCTGTAAGTTGGCATGGGCCGGATTCGCATCCCGGACGGCTTGTTCCATATTTTGTTGTAGAAGGCGGCGTTCTTCAGTGGTCAGGATGTGGGCGCTCAACTGCCTAAGGTCTGCCCAAGTCGGGTTATAACTGTATATAATGCCTTCCACCAGCTCTATCAACTGCTCGGGTTTCTGGTCGTAGGACGGCCCATGGAATTTCCAGTTATACAAATCGGCACTTGAGAAGGGAACGTGGCTGTAAACTGTTGATTCAATGGGCTGGCCCCCCCCTTCCGCCGGGTTAGGGGTATAGGTGGTGGACTGTCGAACTGGGAATAAGTTGGTGGCCTCCCCTTTCTTGCTCGCAGGGAGGGCATTTCGCGGACTCGATTGGGGGAACCGAGTAATGTTCTTCACAACCCGTTGACTCTTCCGTATGGTTGCGGGGCCGGGTGACTCGGGTGAGTCTGGACGGGACGTCTCTCCGGCCTCCGTCTCCGACCCGGAAGCCTCAGCGTTATCCGGCCCCTCCTCCAGGCTCGCGATGTCAGGGTATAACGGGGCATACGGCGGTGGCGCGATATCATCTTCGTATGCTTCCGCCGTAGCAAGTATCGGGGCCTTTGGAGGCTTCTTCTCGGCCGAACCCTGAACTTTCCCTGCGGTTTTCTTTGGGGGTTTTTTCCTAGAAAGTGTGTTGGTAGTACTGGGCGTAGTTCCTGCCTTAACTCTGGTAGCAGGGGGCGTGGCCTCAGTGGCTTCAGTGCTAGGGGCGGTAGGCCGTATGGGGGCGGTCCCTGCGGCCTTCGGGACGGCAACGGTTGCCGAGCTTTGGAGAGCGAAGGCATGGGTCGGCAGGGTTCTAAGTTTGGTTTTCCGGCCTTTTCTCTGCTTTACCAACATAAGGGCGGCCTTTTCTACCTTCCGTTGAGCCCAAGCCGGCGGATCCCGGACTACATCCAACCACGCTTCTATGTATGGAATGTCCTCGGGGCAGCCTGGGTTCCCCTCAATTATAACAATATTCATGACCGCCGCCACTTTTTCATACTCGAATGACCCTTCCGGGGGCCATCCAGCAATTCCTAGCCCTGGCCACATAAATTGACATCTCTGTATCATCCCGGCCCTGCTACATTTATCTAGGTCGAACACTTCGCTAAAGTGTTCCGTCATTAAATCTAACGGTGAAGACCCACCCCCGCCCATCCTAACCTGAGTGCCAAAGGACAGGTGACGGACAAAGGGGGAAAAGGGAGGTGGAGGAGTAAGGGGTCTCGTTCCACCAGACACAGAAGGGTCAACACTCGGCCTGACCAGGACGCGGTCGCCCGGCCTGGAACTGCAAGCCCACTTACACACTTTCATACGCCACAAGAAACCCCCCCGTTCGTTCGCCGCTCGGTTTCGTCGCCGGAGCCTAGTGAGTTTCGGGACCTAGTCGGATACCAATAGTCCGTATTAGTCACTGGCTAAAAGAGGGTGATCACGCCTCTTCTTCGGTCCTTACTGGGCCGGTCACTACGTAGAGTATACTCGCCTGTCCGCCGGGGTCGCAGGCTGCGCCGTCGTACGCTTCTCTCTGAAATGGAAAAAGGTGCCTTATCGGAACCACACAGCCCCCTCTACAGTCAGGCGGAGTGGATCGGCCCTCCTCCGGGAGATGGACGCTGAAATCAGCGGTGGCCACTCACCACCTTCTCAGGTGGGGGTCGATGACCCGATCCGACCGCAGTGGGGGAGGGGAAGAATATAATCCGATTCCCCTTTCTACTTCTGTCCCATCTGGGTCGCCAATGAAACAGGTGGGAAATCAGGAGACGAAAGGCAAATTTTGGTTCCAAACAAGGCAACTTTATTGCTAGCAAGTGAACAGCACCGAGTAGCCTCGGGACACTGTGTGTCATAAATCATCTGACACTTACATTTATACTTCCCTACTGGGCCTGCGCATTTGGCCCCTTACACGTCACAACCGACATGCGCAGTAAACATTTGTAGTTCTTACAGTACAAAATTGTAGTCCCAGCACGTACACACGTCATAACACTGAAATGATACTGGCAATAAAAACGAAACTTAGCAGCTTATTCTTTACACACAATGCTCCTTTCTAGCACAGGAGATAAGGTGCGGCTCAGGAATGCAGGGGGGTGTCAGCACCCTCCAAGGTCACCTATTCAGATGGCGTTGCTACGTGCAAGCTGGTCTTGTATAGGCCTTGCAAACTACTGTTACAAGCTATATGTCTAATAGCCCTGCATTCTGTCTGTACATTAGTAAACAGCAAACTTCTTTTGTTAGTAAACAGTAAAACTGGATAAGGCACAAATGTCCAGTGCAGTAATAAGGTGTGGCTAAACAGCCAAAAGCAGAGGTAGAGTGCATAAGTAAAAGTCCATCAGTAGGCCCAAAAACATGAGGTTGTCCTGTTGCTCAGTAGTATGCATAGTATTCGAACAGTATCCGGCGGTCCACTCCTTCAATTATACACTTTGTAATGTTCAATCAATCAATAAAATTTGTCAAAAGTCCTCAGCTCAATAAATGCTGTATTTCATGTTCAATATCAAGTATTACACTGGACAAGGTAAAAAACACTATGCCATTATTTAAACTATTCTTGCTTTATACTAAGCTTTTGTCTTCAGTCCAAGCCCTCACAGGTCAGGTTTTCAGGATATCCCTCATGAATATGCATGAGGAATATTTGCATACATTTGAGGTGGTAGGCAGGCAGATTCCTCTCATGCATATTAAAGAAGGATATCCTGAAAACCTGACCCATTGGCGGCCCAGGAGAACTGGGAGTGAAGGTCAAAGCACTATAGTATAGACTATGCAAAAATTTCAGTCCAACATTGCTGATAGATTCATTTAAAAAAAATAAAAAATCCATAAAGCATGACCTGAGCCCTTCATTTCAAAACCTTTTTCTCACACCAAAGCTCTTATCTAACCAAACAATTTCACGGGACACAATGAAATATCCTTGCAACGGTCAATTTGCTTACAAGCAGAACCAATCAGATAAAAATAATGCTAAGTCTTGTCACTAAACTAACTTGCTGGTGAAACAGATTGACAAGGCCCAGCTAGCACAGCTTCAGTAGAAATCACATGGCATTATTCAGCAGTCACATCACTGCCTAACTAATGAGGTGGCCCTGAGCTACCTGCTCTCTGGAAAACAGTCAGTGGAAAGACCAACACTGGAAATGTGCTAAATTAGAACAAATAAAAATGGACTTTTGTACTATACTGAATAAATAATGGCAACAACAAAGGCCAAGAAATAAAACACAGGAAGTGACCAACCTTTAACTCCTTCGTGTGAAAGGAGTTTGTATTCATGTTATGAAGGCATGTGCCTTAACTCCTAGCACAGTATCATGGGATTTCTCCCCTCAGCTGGGATGCCATACACCACAGACAGCAAGTTTTCTATTTCCTTTCCTCCCCATCTCCCATCTCAGCTTCATGCAAAGGTTGGTTGCACTTCCTGCTTGGCCCTTTCGATAGCCCTGGTGCCATAAAATCACTACCAAAGAGGTGCAAACTGCTGTGGTTTTTAAGTTGTTCATTTTGTTTTATATTTCTTTGCTTGTTTATTGATTCTTTCATTTATTTAAAACAACTGTTTGAAAGGGAGATTATCACTATAACACATAACACATGCACACACAAATGTTGACTGACAGCAATCTGCTGCCTGAGGTAGGGTATGAGATTATGTCCCCATTAAGACTCTCAAAAGGGAAGGCCCCTCAAAGATTTGTCAGGGTTCCTCTCATTCACACTGGTTAGGATGTTGCCCCAAGAAATAAAATGCAACTTACATTCCTAGACTATATATTTGTGTGCACTATTTATAGCATAAGGTCAGTTGTGTGCACAACTTAATTTAATATTTGGCTATTAATTAGAGTTAACAGCCACCAATTAGGCTATTGTGTACCCAACTGCTCTTAGTCACTATTTCAGAAATTGCATGCAAATTCTATCACGCCCAACTTCTAGAGGAGAATGGATGTGGGAGGAGCAGGGGTGAGTTAGGGGAGTGCCTAGGAGTTAAGCATGGAGGTTATATAAAATCAAGGGTTATACCCAGGATTCTATATAGCACGACTTACGTTGCGCGTGCAAATACAGTCATATTCTGTATTGCGCTTGCAACTTAATTAGTTAACAAGTCAATCAGCACCAATAATTGCCAAGTAACAAACAACTACTGACACTAATTGTCATTAATTAGAATTTATGCACAGAACTGTAAGCATATTCTATAACGTCCTGAGCACAGAATTCATATTTAGCACACATCGTTCTGGCGCCTAAATCTTGGCACTCTCTCTTGTGATTTGCATGCTTAAATTATAGAATTGTGCTGAGCACTCAGCTAGCACTTAAACATATACGTGTACATTTGCATGCATAAGTACTAGTACTCTATCAAGTTTCTCGTGTCTTTATTTCTTGATATACCACCAGGGGTACAAGCCATCATAGTGGTTTACAATAAAACAATGTTATGCTATATTATCAAGGATTTATCTATCACCAACTCTCTAAGGGGCCCTTTTACTAAAGGGTTGTCACAGGCAAAGGGCTTGCCGGACGGCAATCCGGACCTACCATCAGCCCAACGCAGCCACTGGCGGTAGTTCCGCCTCGAGCGTTTGCCATTTCCAGCACTATGGAAATTTTTTACAGAATTATTAGCACAGCGCTAACCAAGCGGTAATCAGACAGTGCTGTATGCTGCCTTGTTACCGCAAGGTTAAGTGCTCCCCCCCCCCCCCTCCGCATGGCCATGTGGTAAATGCAATTTTACGACATGGCCATGTTGATTTTTGGTCTTTTTTACCTGTGGTAAAAAGGGCCCTGGTGCATGGCAAAAACGGACGCCGTCACTACCGCAGGGCCCTTTTCTCCACAGATTGGTAAAAGGACCTCTTAATTCAGATTCATGGCAAGGTACAATCAATATAAAATAAGAAATTAATAACAGAATATCAGGAATAACACAGGTACAGATAGAAACATAATTCATTACAGAAAAATAACAGCAACAAAAAAAAATCCCCCCCCCCCTCCCGTCCTAGAAAACAAATATGTTTTCAAGGCTTTGCGAAACACAAAATAAGTTCCAATTAAACATGATTCACACAGAAGATTGTTCCAATAACGAACAGCTAAAAAGAAAAATGACCACATATAAGCAGCCTTAAACTAAATATTCTTAATTAAGTACAAGCTAACAGCAAATAATTGCATCTTCTAGAGTCCAGCTTTGATTTCAACACATTCACCAACTGGGATCCACTTTCAGAACACAAACCGTTCAAAATTTTAAAAACTAAGCAAAGTGTCTTAAAAATAACCCGAGATTTCATGGTCAACCAATGCATTGTTTCCAGCCGAGTTTTCTGAAGTATTAACCTAACCGCTGAATTCTGTATCACCTGAATTCTAGAAAGTTGCTTAGAAGAAAGACTCAGATGTAGTGAGTTACCATAGTCCAATAAAGATAAAATTATTAACTGAACAATAACCTTAAAATGATCTTCTAAAAAGTAAGATCTTAACAAACATAATTGTTTTAATTTAAAGTAAGCTTGTCTAATCAAACTATTGATCTGTGGTTCCGTCATCATAGATGAATCCAATACCATCCCCAAAACTTTAGACATTCTTTCTTCACTAAAATGAGATCCATCATCACCCATCTGGGGAATATTCATTAAATCCATCGAGAACAATAAACAAAAAAAGATGGGAACTAAAATATACATATTAATTGCAATATATATTAATTGTAATGTGTTTTCTTACCTTCCTATATATATATATATATAGAGAGAGAGAGAGAGAGAGAGAGAGAGGGGGGGGGGGTGAGAAAACACATTACAATTAATAAAGATAGGGTAGGGGGGAAAAGGAAGGAGTATAGGGAGAGTTCATAATAAACTGGGCTTAAATTTAAGCACCCTGTTATAGAATGAGGAGGCAAGTGCCACTAAATATCCATGGATAACAGTGGACAGGACCAATATCCTAAGCCGTGTAAGGAAGGGACCTATTAACTTCATCTGAATTCATAAATCATCTCAACCTTAGATTTAGAAAGGCAGGTACTTAAATCTAAAGTTACTCAATGTTCAGAAACAACACATCTAGGGGCTCATTTTCGAAACAGAAAAACATTGACAAAGTGGCACAAAGCGGCAGATGGACTTTTATTGTCCAAAATATCCAAATTGCTACATTCTAAACGTATTTTAAGATGTTTTTATATGCAGTTTGTCTGCGGTGCATCCAAAATCACAAGGGGGCATGTCTGGGGGCTGTTGGTGGCGGGATCTGGGTGTTCCCAAAACTTGGATATTTTTCTGCCATAATGGAACAAAGCAAAAAAGTTAGATGTTTTGGTCTAGACCTGTTTCAATCATGAGTAATCACAACAAGGTGCCCTAAACGACCAGATGACCACTGGAAGGATTAAGGCATGACCTCTCCCCTTACACCACCAGTGGTCACTGCCCCCCCTCAATCCTCCCCAAAGCTGTAAAGAAACAGTAGATACCAGCCTCTATGACAGCGTCAAATGTGATGACCAATCCTATTAGCAGGTCCCTGGAGTAGCCTAGTGGCCGGTGCAGTGCACTGTAGAGAAGAGAACCCAGGCCCATATCCCACTCTAACTGCTACACTTATGGAGGAAAGTGTGAGCCCTCCAAAACCCACCAAAACTCTATTCCACCCAGATATAGATGACACCTGCAGCCTTAAGGGCTATTACAGTGGTGTACAGTTGGGTACAATAGGTCTTTGGTGGGTTTTGGAGGGCTCACATAAGTGGATAAGGGTGAGATGTGTACCTGGGACCTTTTATGTCAAGTCCACTTTAGTGGCCCCTAGGGTACCCCACTGCTATGTTGGGATGTCTGTGCGGTCAGTGCGACCCCAGAGATCCCAACGGCTTGTTTTTGTGCGTTTTGCCTGTGGATGGGTTGTTGTTTTTTTCCTCAAAAATAGTCACTAAAGAAAAATGCACTGAGCACAAAATATCTACAAAATGTCTAGGAAATGGTCATTTTTGAAATAAAAAGATAGACTTTTTCTGGTTCGAAAATCACTATTTTCATCACTTGATTTTTGGATGTTTTCAGCAAAACATTCAAAATCAGATTTAGACGTCATACTGAAAATGCTCCTTCTAATACACTAAAGTCAACAGGGTAATTGTATAAGAGAACGCCTAGCTTTTGGAGTCTAACAAAGTTACTATTTGAAATCTATTATATAAAGGCAAAAAAGGCACCTATGTGCCTTTACAAAATAGGGGGTTGATATTCTAAGCAATTTAACTAGCCAGAACAAGCTCCTAGCCGGTTAAATTGCTTCTGTGGGACAATCCACTGATATTCAGCGGCACTTAAACTCAAAGCCGGCTCCTTTGTGGGTGGTCCGGGGGCACAGTCAGCACTTAACCGTCTTAAGTTTACCGGTCAAATCGAATCGCATAGCAGTCAGTCCTATCTTTATTCGGTGTTACTTATGTGGTTAAGTGCTGAATATCGCACTTAACCGCATAAGAAATAGTTGGCCACATCCAGTGTAAATCCAGATACTCAATGCTGGTGCCAGGACATGGCCCGGCATTGAATATCCAGAAATAATGCCATCGGCAGCAAACAAAATGCTCACTACTACTGACTGAATAGCGACCCCTTGATTCTTAGAACCAGCCCCAACAACACACAAATTTAGGGGCCCTTTTACAAAGGCACAGGAGGGCTAATGCGTGGGTAGCGTGCGCCCAATCGGCATTACCGCCGGAGTAGCACGTGTACCCGGTGGTAATTTTGATTTTGCTGCGCACCGAATCCCACAGTAAAAAATAATTTTCTACCACCGGGGCGTTCCTGGTGGTAACCGGCAGCGCACCCACATTGGTCCATGCTGCATGGTTACCCCATGGGTAGCACATGAGCCCTTACCGCTAAATCAATGGGTGGCGATAAGGGCTCAGGCCGTAAATAGGCATGCGCTGGTTTTAAAACTAGTGCAGACCCATTTCCTAGCCCATTAAAAAATCTCCCTTTTCATAGCAGCGGTAAAAAATGGCCCAGCGCATGCCTAAAAGACACACCCATACTACCACAGGCCACGTTTTACCGCGGCTTTGTAAAAGGGCCCCTGCTCTGGAGTTGATGTAAATGTTTTGCATGTACTGTACACCTGCTGTACACCCCCTTGGGTGAATCTCTTCATAAAGGCGGTTAATAAATCCCAATAAATAAATAAACGAATCTGTACCCAAGTGTTTTATAAAATATGTGCATAAATCACAACTCCATCTAGGCTCCGCCCAGACTAAACCCCCGGAATGTCTATGCCTCGGCTTTGTGGAATTCACTTCCGCAATCTCTTCGATTAGAGAAATGATATATTTTTTTCTCCGTACTGTGTTGAAAACCCACCTCTTTCAATTAGCAATTGGTCCTTCTACGACGTAAGAAAAAAAAAATTTCAGCAGGCTCCCTGCAATGAAGAAATGCTAGATCATGTTTTTATTGCATATTTGTTCATGTGATTTTTTTTTTTTTTTTTTACTTTGGAAGTATGTGCAACCCTATGTTTGAATGAGTTATGTCTCTTTTATGGAATTCCTTTACTTGTTATATTTTACGTATTATATTTGACTATTGTAAACCTTTCTGACTTGCATTGCAAATAGTGACGGTATAGTAAAACTAATAAATGATAAATGTTACGCACAGCATAGATATAAATAGGCACAGTCTTCTTTTACCATGTATATGTTGCGACATTATTTTATAAATGCCCTCTTTATGATGTAAAACAGGCTTTACATGTGAGAAAGGCTTTAATATTTGCCCCTATATGTCTGTTTATTCAATTATTAACTACCCTCATCTGTGCATACGTGTTAGCATAGGAATCACATAAATACTTTTGTAATACATATATACAAGAACATACATATACACGCAAAAACACAGGGAATTAATAGGGAAGGTGCAAGGAGATGAAAAACCATACTTTTCCTATAGTGCACAAGGCCCCATCCCCAGAAATCAGAGGAGATAAAAGTTTGTGCAAATCAGCCTCACCACTGCTCCAATTACACCTATATTTTGCTAGATATCCCACCTACCTGGACCGAGCACCCTGGTACCAGTTTTTCCCTCCTTGCCCTTAGAATCTATCCACTTGTAATATAAAGCAATGCATGTAATGCTCTGTTTCATTTTAGCAGCATGATGGTAATTCCAGAAGAGTTTAAAAAAAAAGTGTGTGTGTGTGTGTGGTGGGGGAAGGAGTAAGGTAGGGGGCTTGTGAAGGGAGGGAATAAAGCGGTATAAAAATTAAAAGGTAAAAAGCAGCAGGAACGCAAATGGGAGAACGCTCTCAGCTTTCACATTATTAATGACTCTTCAAAAAATCTGCGAGATTTCCAATCTTCTCGGAGAAGCGCTTGAAGGAGCTCACAGATGAAACTGACCTTCAAAATGTTCTTTGGTCTTTAGTTAAGAAATTCGCTCGCCATTATGGCATCATTAGGGAAACAAGGATAAAATTACTCCATGGTTAATGACCTATAGTATCTCCCCACCAAAATTTGTTTCAGATCTAATAAAACTGTGCTTAACACACTCGGATGAGTTATGAGGACTGTTCTGCAGGGTATTAAAATGTGGAAAATAGATTTTCCGAAGCTGGGGGGACTGGACTTTTCGAATCAGATAGCAGAATGGAATTTTCTGGGCAATAAATTCTTTCCATGTCTCAATTTCATTTCTCTCTCTCTCTCCCTCTTGCGCTCGCTCACCGTCTCCCTGAAATGCTAAAGCACACTGAATTCTTTAAAGTGCAGAAGCTTATCTAAACTTAACTTTATGTTCTTTGTCTTCAATTCCAGGAAAGTGTAATACCTGAGGGAAGGATGGGTATTATTTACCAAGTCAATTCCTCAGCCTGCTCCTTGGTATCTGCAGAAATTGAATTTTCTGGTTTCCCAGCCTGCTGCCTGCATTAGCTTGCTCTGGATAGTGAGATGGCAGAGGTGTACAGGGATTAGATTTTAGGGTTATTGGTGGGCAACCTGCCATCATGAGGGGAGGGGGGGGCACTTTATGCACACCTCACACACCAGCACCCTGGAGAGTGACATCCACAATGACCCTCTTGAACACAGTTGTGCATGCTGCAGGCTGTTTTGTATCATGCCAACATGCACTTTTATACCCATGTGCATGCTTCTTTTCTCTTGAACAACAGGCACAACATACAGAATGATGTGGACTATTTTTACACATGAACATATGCATGACAGTCGGATGAGGTGGGTACGTCAACACATGTGCATAAGTGCAGGGATTCCAATAACATCTCCATGTATATGCATATCAAAAAGATACTGTGAGCACACATGTACATCATGGAAACAGCACTGCAGACAGTTAAAGTCATGTATGGAAGGCAGCAGATAACAGCTCAACCTTATTTGCTTTTATCTGATGCTGGAGCCAGAGATTCCAGCGGTACTTTTAGGTTAGTGAGGGCTAGTTACTGCCGCTGAGAGAGGTGGCTTGCGAGGTAATGGCATTTTGCTCTCTTTAAACTTTAATCTTTCCTATTAATTCCCTGCAACTGGAGAATGTATGAGAGTTAATGTTCCATGAACGTGTTTCTCACTCGGCAGTCTCTGCGAGCTAATTACCTTCAGGTGCTAAATGGAGGGAAATTGCAATCCATTTGGATGTGAAAAAATTTCGCCTTTCCAATCCCCTGTGAAACATTTTTTTTCCTGAGTGTTGCAGAAAAATGCACTTCTTCTTCTTTTTTTTTTTAATGTTGTTTTCGCTTTCTCTCTTTTTTTTTTCTTGTGTCAAAGATTCAGAGTTTTTCAGGAGTCTACACCACCCAGATGCTTGCTGGGAGAAGTGGCATGAGCGCAGTCACATGGAATCATACCCTGGTCAAGGAACCCCAGTGCCCTGGGATAACAGGGGAATAAGTGAGACAGAGAAAGGAGAGAAAAGACTGCAAGGCTTGAGAGGCCTTTTGAAAGATATTGCAGGGAAGAGTGTGCTAGGTATGGTGTTATAACAGCAGTGTACTATATAATAAGATATGATGTACATAATGCTATATAATTGTAATATATAATATATTATGAAATAGCATATCACCTGGTAAGTAATTTCATTTATTCAAAGTTTTACTACACTACCTTTTATAACAATGACAACAAGGTAGTTCACAGGCCTAAAACTTCAAAATCAGAACAAAATTGAAGGCGGCGACATAAAACACATGTGAAGCAACTACAACAAGATTTACTACTAGGAAATTAAGAAGACGCAAAAACATGAACCATATCAGAACCGAGACATAAAGACAACAAAGGGTCAGGTGAAGGAATGAGATGATGAAGCTACAGGGAGTTATGGGAAAAGAATGTCAGAGAGATGGCATTGGGTCTGTTTTCTGCATCCCTCCTCATTCTGTAACTTGCTGCGAAGTGCACATGTAGTGTATAGAATGCATAGACCTAGGCATTTACATGCGCCAGAAGCACCAGTAACTGTGTTGATCATGGAATGCTAGGCATTTACATGCATCAGAGGCACCAGTAATCATGTAGAATGCTAGGCATTTACATGCATCAGAGGCACCAGTAATCGTGTAGTTTATAGAATGCGAGGCATTTACAAGCTTCAGACGAACCAGTAATCATAATGCCAGGCATTTATACGCTTTAGAGGCACCAGTAATCATGTAGTGTATAGAATGCTAGGCATTTACACTTGTCAGAGGCACCAGTAATTGTGTAGTTTATAGAATGCTAGGCATCTACATACATCAGAGGCACCAGTAATCGTGTAGATCATAGATTGCTTATCATTTACACAAGTCAGAGGCACCAGTAATCATGTAGATAATGGAATGCTAGGCATTTACATGCACCAGAAGCACAAGTAATTATGTAGTTTATAGAATGCTAGGCATCTACATATATCAGAGGCACCAGTAAATGTGTAATTTATAGAATGCTAGGCATTTACATGAGTCAGAGGCACCAGTAGTCATGTTGTATATAGAATGCTAGGCATTTACATCAGAGGCACCAATAAATAGCAGTACACAGAGGAGTGGCCTAGTGGTTAAAGCAACAGTCTTGCAATCCAGAGGTGGATGGTTCAAATCCTACTACTGCTCCTTGGATCTTGGGTAAGTCACTTACCCTTCCATTACCTAAGGTACAAACTTAGATTGTGAGCCCTCCTGGGACAGAAAAATATCCAGTGTACCTGAATGTAACTCACCTTGAGCTACTACTGAAAAAGGTGTGAGCAAAATCTAAATGAATAAGTACTAGGTGCTATTCCAAAAGTACCTGCAAAAGTCACTTAGAGGGGCATAATTGAATGGCAGCGGCCATCTATATGGCTGGTCCGGCAAACAGTGGTCCCAAACTGTACTGTATTATCAAAAAAGATGGCCGGCCATCTTTTGTTTCGATAATACGGTTGGGGCCGGCTAAATGTCAGAGATGGCCAGCATTGGTTTTTGCCAATAATGGAAACTGATGCCGGCCATCTCAAACCTGGCCAAATCCAAGGCATTTGGTTGTGGGACAGGCCAGCATTTGTAGTGCACTGGTCCCCCTGACATGCCAGGACACCAACCAGGCACCCTAGGGGGCACTGCATTGGACTTCAAAAATTGCTCCCAAGTGCATACCTCCCTTACCTTGTGTGCTGAGCCCCCCAAATCCACCCTAAAACCCACTCCCCACAATTCTACACCATTACCATAGCCCTTATGGGTGAAGGGGGGCACCTACATGTGGGTACAGTGGGTTTGGGGGGGGGGTTGGGGGGCTCAGTCCTATCTTTATGCAGTTCTTCACAACTAGTGAAGTGCCAAATATCGCACTTAACTGGCCATGTTTTAGCCTGCTCCTTCTAGCAGGAAATTCAATGCCAGTGCCCGGCCATGGTCCTGCACTGAATTTCCAGGTTTAACGCCAGTGGAAGTCAGCAAACCTATGATCGCTGCCAGCTGAATAACGGGACCATAGTTTATAACTATGAGAGGGTGTACATGAGGGCACAGCATGGGTGAGCCATTGGACATATCGCTAAGTGGCACTTACAACTTAAAGAATACTATCAGTTGTGCACTTTGCATGGCACACTTAGGTGCACCAACTTATACCAACCATTGATCTGTCATGTGGGCACACCTAAATTTTAGCATGCCAACATGGCTTTGCATAGTACTATACAATGGCTTAGGTGCATTAAACACACCAAATTTTGATGCCTACATCTTGGCTCTAAGTTATAAAAATGCCCCCTCCCCCCCCCCCAAAAAAAATGTATTTCCATATGCTTTAGAGCAGTGATTCCCAAACTAGGTTCTGTGGAACCCTAGGGTTCCACAAACTCACTTCAGGGGTTCTGTGCCAGTCAGAGCAACAAAAATCCCTGTTGTTATTGCCGATGCTGGCTCCACAGACAAAATGGCATTGCAGATCACTCTTGCCCACTCTTGCTCCAATCTCAGAATGACTTCCAGGACCTCCAGCGGCAGTCTTTCACAAGATCCTGGCAGCCATTTTGTCACTGGAGCTGGTATGGGCATTAGCAACTAGGGGTTGCCCAGGTGGTGGATGAGGGCCTACATGTGAATCCAGGAGGGAGGGGCTCCTTGTGTTGAAGAGAGTAGGGGTAGGGAGTGGGTTTCCTCAGTGTTTGAAAATATTTTAGGGGTTCTGTCAAAGAAAAAATTTTGGGAACCACTGCCTTAGAGAAAAAAAAATGTTTTCAAACTTTTTAAAATTTAAGATAGGATGATTCAGTACAAAGGTAATTTGGCAGAGTATTCCAGCGAGACACAGCAAGAAAAAAAGAAATCACTGTGACAGGTTAATTCAAGACAGGCATGCAATACAGGAGATAAATGGCATAGGTCAGGAATGCAGGAATTCAGGCCTCGAGTGCCACAAACAGGAGGATACCCTTAATGGACTGGGTTGGTCTTAGCAAGTGCGGGGCCCTGTGCAGACCAATTTTATGGGGCCCCACCCCAGCTCCGCCCCCACCCTAGCTCCATCCCCACCCTAGCTCCATCCCCACCCTAGCTCCAGGGCTGGCCATCCCCTCCGAGCTCCAGGGCCATCCCCCCTCCCTCCCTCCCTCCCTCCCTCCGAGCTCCAGGGCTCCTCCCTCCTTCCCAGATCCAAGTCCCCCCTCCTTCCCAGCTCCAAGTCTTCCCTCCCTTCCTCCCAGCTCCAAGGCTCCCCACCTTCCGAGGCTTCCCTCCCCTCCCTCGGAATTTTAAAAGTTACCTCGTTGGGTTACAGGCAGTGGCAGGAGTGAAAAGCGTGCAAGCTGCTTGGTGCTTCAGGAGCCTTCCTTTCCCTCTCTCAGCTGAGGGCGGGACCAGAGCTGAGAGAGGGAAAGGAAGGCTCCTGAAGTGCCGAGCAGCTTGCACGCTTTTCACTCCTGCCGCTGCCTGTAACCTGACGAGGTAACTTTTAAAATTCAGAGGGAGGGGAGGGAAGCCTTGGAAGGTGGGGAGCCTTGGAGCTGGGAGGGGGGCCTTGGAGCTGGCAGGCAGGGAGTGAGGGAGGCCTTGGAGCGGGCAGGGAGGCCTTGGAGTTGACAGGGAGGGAGGGAGGCCTTGGAGCAGGAAGGGAGGCCTTGGAGCTGGGAGGGAGGGAGGTTGGGGGCGGGGCGGAGGCGTGCCACGCAGGGCCCCCTGAGAGCGAGTCCCTATGCGGTCAGCTCGGTCGCCTCGCCCTAAGTCCGGCCCTGTTAATGGATATGCATGATATAGACCTGCATGGATACTACCTCCACCATATGCAAATCTATCTCATGCATATTCTTTACCAATCAAAAGTTACTACAAGGCTATTACATATAAAACTTATTATACTTCTTTATTGAAAACACATCCTAACACAAATAGGATGACACAAAATTATCCAAAGTCGTTAAATCACTGGAGGATTGTATCTAATTAGAGACAATTGTTAGCGCCCAATTATTGGCACTAATAGGCTCATTATTCAATTAAAATGTGCACGTAAATTGGACACGAACCCAAATTTGCACATGCAATATCAAGCACCATTTATAGAATTCCTCTGTATTCTAATATTTACACAAGTAATCAGTTGGTAACTATCAGCACCCACTTTATAAACTTAACCCCCGAGGAGGCAATTCTGTAACAGGGAAACAATATTTATGTACCAAATTTGCATAGGTAATCCACCAATTCGATAAGAATGTACATAAGTGGTCATGCAGAGGGGCATTTTTGATACAACGTCTAAATCAGAATTTGGACGTTTTACAAAAGCGTCCAAATTCTGAATAGGAAAGAAGGTCATTTTTGAAAAAGATAGCCGTCTATTTTTTGTGTTCGAAAAATGCTACGGACGTCTTGTGATTTGGACGTTTTGTGATTTGGACATCCTTTTTTTGGTACATTTTCGAACAAAAGACGTCCAAATGCAAGGTGTCCAAAACAGAGGAGGAGTGGCTAAATGGTTAGTGCAGTGAGCTTTGATCCTGGCAACATGGGTTTAAATCCCACTGCTACTCCTTGTGACTTTGGGCAAGTCAAATGTACAAGGGGCATTTTTGGATATGACATCTAAGCCTGAATTTGGATGTTTTCTTGTAAAACGTCCAAAATCAGAACAGGAAAGGTCATTTTCTACAGAAAAAGTCTATTTTTTCCTTATTTGTACCCCGCACTTTCCCACTCATGGCAGGCTCAATGTGGCTTAGGTACTTATTTGTACCTGGGGTAATGGAGGGTTAAGTGACTTGCCCAGAGTCATAAGGAGATGCCTATGCCTGCTGTGGGAACTGAACCCAGTTCCCCAGGACCAAAGTCCACCACTCTAACCACTAGGCCACTCCTCCACTTTTGAAAATGCTGTTTGGAAAAAATGTTTTGTGATTTGGGGGAGTAAGGGGAGGTGAGCCTCGATTTTCTCCAGTGGTCATCTGGTCATTTGGGGCACCTCGTGTGGAATAGAGGAGTAGCCTAGTAGTCAGTGCAGCAGACCTTGATCCTAGGGAAGTGGGTTCAATTCCTACTGCAGCTATTCATTATAAAAACAGGTCTAGCTCAAAACATCTAAATTTTAGTCTTGGATGTTTTTATAAGTACATAAGTAATGCCATACTGGGAAAAGACCAAGGGTCCATCGAGCCCAGCATCCTGTCCACGACACCGGCCAATCCAGGCCAAGGGCACCTGGCAAACTTCCCAAATGTACAAACATTCTATACATGTTATTCCTGGAATTGTGGATTTTTCCAAGTCCGTTTAGTAGCGGTTTATGGACTTGTCCTTTAGGAAACCGTCCAACCCCTTTTTAAACTCTGCCAAGCTAACTGCCTTCACCACTTTCTCCGGCAATGAATTCCAGTCTCCGGCAACGAATTGTTTTGTTCCATTATGCCTGAAAGATATCTAAGTCTTAGGAACGCCCAAGTCCCACCTTGAACACACCCCTGGCATGCCCCCTTGAGATTTAGACATCCTTCTGATGGACTTCAGAGAAAGACGTCTAAAAATAGGTTTCAAAAATACTGTTTTGGACGTCTTTGTGAGATAAACGTCCAAATGCAGACTTATGTCACTTTTTGGACGTTTTTCTCTTTTGAAAATGAGCCTGATAGAATACTAGCATAACCCACTGTTGGGTGCCTAAATACACGCTAACTTACAGCATGTCAGCAATGCCTATGACAGACTAAAGCCCCTGCCCTGTGAACATACTAAGCCATTTTAGTGCATATAATTACAGAATAGTGGTTAGGCACGCTACTGCATAAATGTACACTTGTATTTAAGAGTGCAAATGGCATCAACTTTTCATTACTGCCTTTGATGGACTGGTGGTGTGCTCAGCCCTGGTGGCTCGCCGGGCATTCGATTTGCAATTTTTGTGCTTCTTTGTCTAGAAATGAAAGTGGCTTTCTTTTCCTTGTAATGGAGTTCCATTCTTATTTTATTTTAATTAGGCTATGTATACTGCTGTGATCTACCCAAAAACCCAGACGATATATCAAGGTTATATGATATATACAGGATATATGTCTAACCTCATCGACCTGCCAAGTAGAAACTCAATCAGATCCGTTCTTATTTAAATCTCCGCTACCCTAATTGCAAAGGTCTCATGTATAAATCAATTCATGGATCCAGCTTCTCTTTATAGGTACAAGACTCTGGAATGTTCTCCCAAAACCTTGAGATCTACTTACGACCACCTCAACTTCCGGAAATTACTAAAGACCTACCTGTTCAGAAGATCATATCCTACTGACCAAACTTAATTACCTAAATCCAGCAATACAAAGATATCCAAACTTGTATTGAACTTTATGATTGTTATATAATTTCCCTCTCTATGATTCCCCGATGTGTCTGTTCATATCTATTTCATTGTAAATAACTTCACTCTATATTTGTTTCTTTACCGTAGGTGGCTATCACCTCGTGGCACTATGTAACCCACATTGAGCCTGCAAATAGGTGGGGAAATGTGGGGTACAAATGTAACAAATAAATAAATAAGGTTTTAAATAAACACTTAAATACAGGCCGCCTGTTACAGAATGAGGGGGTAAATGAATATTTATATTTTATCAGGATAATGAACATTTTTTTTTAATTTCTCAGTTGGCATTTACACCAGTTTCAAGGCAGGGGTAAGTTCAGCTACCTGCTCATTTGAACCTGGGATGTTCAGCAGTGCTTACCTCAGTGATGTTGGTGCTTATTCAGAAATTCTAGTAGTTGGGAACTAAGGCCAATGCCCGACAGATTTGTATGGTTTGCGTCCCATAAATGGCAAAGATTGATCAGGATGGGCTGACGGGTTTCGATGGCAACTCCAGTAATTGGGAAATAAGACTAGTACCATTCAGACTTCTATGATCTATGCCCTGTAAATGGCAAAAAACAAACAAAAAAAACCAGATGAAGATCAAGTCTATTTATTTTATAACACATTAACATCATATGCTATAGGTGTGGGTGCCGTGCACAGAAGGGGGAGGGGAAGACATCTTAATGTTGAAATTGATGAGTTCAATGTTTGCAATAGTTTCGGTTTAAACATATATTTTTCCAAGACTATGCCATATTTAACTACTTCTCTGTAGTTGGTAACGTGGCAAATTGCCAACTGCTTGACAAGTGTTTAAATCACAGTAGACTGTAAACTGCCCTGGGTGGTGGGTGAAGCTTTGTCCGCCTTGTTGGGCAGACTGGATGGACCAAGCAAGTCTTCATCTGCCATCATTTACTATGGGAATGATATTCAGACTGCAGGAGGCAGCCTAACTGACGTGGTTGGCAATGAGCCTAGATATTCAATGCTGGGAGGTTTCCGTTGACCAGCGTTGAATATCTGGTTTATTTTTGCCCGGTTTAAAGTTAACCAGCCAAGCCAATATTCAGCGTTGGCCGGCTAAGTTTATAGCAGCCAAAGCTAGGCCTGCTATTTGGGCAGCCCGATTTGGCTACCAAACTGAGCTGGCAATGCACTGAATATTCACAGATAGCCGGTTATATCGCACAATATAACCTTTTCCGGAGATGGGAAGGTGGTAGAACTAGAGGACATGAAATGAGATTGAAGGGGGACAGACTCAAAAAAAATGTCAGGAATTATTTTTTTCACGGAGAGAGTGGTGGATACTTGGAATGCCCTCCCGCAGGAGGTGGTGGAGATGAAAACAGTAACGGAATTCAAACATGCGTGGGATAAACATAAAGGAATCCTGTTCAGAAGGAATGGGTCCTCAGAAGCTTAGCCAAGATTGGGTGGCAGAGCTGGTGGTGGGAGGCGGGGCTGGTGGTTGGGAGGCGGAGCTAGTGCTGGGCAGACTTCTCTAGTCTGTGCCCTGAAAATGGCAGATACAAATCAAGGTAAAGTATACACAAAAAGTAGCACATATGAGTTTATCTTGTTGGGCAGACTGGATGGACCGTGCAGGTCTTTTTCTGCCGTCATTTACTATGTTACTATGATATAACTGGTTAGCCACTAAGCACTGACCATGAATATTCAGCAGGAGATAACCAGCTATCTCCTGCTGAATATTCGTGGTTAACTGGTTAAGTGTTATTTAACTGGACAGGAGCTGTTCCTGGCCGGTTAAATTGTGCTGAATATTGGGGGGAGGGGAGATTTTCAAAAGAGAAAAAAGTCCAAAAAGTGACATAAATCTGCATTTGGACGCTCTTCTCACAAAAACGTCCAAATTGGTATTTTCAAAACCAATTTTTAGATGTTTTTCTGTGAAGTCCGTCAGATGTTCGTTCAAATCAGAAGAGGGTGTGTTAGGGGCATTTTATAGGTGGAATCTGGGTTTTCCTAACACTTGGACATTTTTCAGCCATAATGGAACAAAACAAAACTGTCCAGGACTAAAACTAAGATGTTTTCAGCTAGACCTGTGTTTATAACAAATAAGGCACAAAACGACCAGAAGACCATGGAAGAGAATCAGGGATGAAATCCCCTTACTCCCCTAGTGGTCACTAACCACCTCCCACCCCACAAAAATGTGATTAAAAACATTACTTGCCCGTCTCAGATGTTATACTCAAGTCCATTAGAACTGTATGCAGGTCCCTGGAGTAGTCTAGTGGTGGGTGCAGTGCATTGCAGACAGGTGGACCCAGGCCCATACCTGTTACACTTGTGGATGAAACTGTGAGCCCTGCAAAACTCACCAGATACCCACTGTACGCACATATAGGTGCCCCATTCACCCATAAGTCTAAGGTTGTCATGTACAGTTGGGGGTAGTGGGTTTTGGGGGGGGGGCACAGAAGACAAGATAAAGGAACAAAGGTGAGATGTGTACCTGGGAGCATTTTATGAAGTCCACTGCAGTGCCCCCCTAGGGTTCCCTATTGCTTTCCTGGGATGGCTGGGGGACCAGTCTACTAAAAATACTGGCTCCTCCTACATCACAATGACTTGATTTTGTGCGTTTTGCACTTGGACTTTTTTGTTTTTGTGTTTTTATTTTAATGGACCAAAAAACAAAATGTCCAAATCACAAAACCTTGTTCATAACAGTATTTTCGGGGGGGGGGGGGGGGGGGGGGGGGAAGATAGATACTTTTCTTTTTTGAAAATTACCTTCTTTTCTATTCAGATTTTGGATGTTTTTGGCACAATGGCCAAAGTCATACATAGAAGTCATATTGAAAATGCCCCTCTATGTCTAACACCACCTGAAACAAAAATTTTAATAATTATTTAGCTTGCCTCCCCTTATATATGCAATCTTGTAAAATCCGCCTCGTATAAGTACATAAGTACTTATGTACTTATGTATATAAGTAAAAATCATCACATACATATGTATGTTTTGAAACCAGCATTTACATGGTATTTACCAGCTCTTAAATATGTAAAGCCCCACACAATGCTGCTATTTTTTAGGACATGCAATTTTGTGAAATTGATGCTCCCTTACATACAGGTGTTATATGTATCGCTGTCCTCATACATATCTTACAAAAGGATCCACTTTCAACACAGCCTTTTGCAAAATACCCAAGGCACTGTGAATGTCCTGACTTAAATGTCCTACTTTCTACCTAGACATCTTATGCAAAATGGGGCTTCATATCTCACAAACTATAGTTCATATTCTCCTGATCTCAACAGATTACATCTGATGGAGTCCTACACCTCACACACATTCTCCAGCACCAAAGACATATATGTTGCACTGATAGCACTGAAACAGTCATTGCTGGGCAATTATTTTTACCATGGCCAATCCCTGTAATGCACTATCATAGTGCACTGAGATACTGTCGCAGAAATTCTTATTGCCAACAGTGAGACTTCTGCAAACATGTGATACCGTGAAACCAAAAGCATGTAGAACGTTTCATGAATTCATTAGTAGACATTATGAACCTGATGTTAACTTATTATAAAGCATCTGCAATTTCATAATCATTCCTGCTTTATAATTAAAACTTACAAATCATGAAAAACTTGCTGGCAAACTTCAGTGTCCTGGAGTGGCATGGTGGGTATTAAAATGTGAAATAAGTGAGCAAAGGACATGTGTTATGCAGCCAAAATAGGTGGATTTTTTTGGTATCCAGGCTACAACATCCCCAGTGGCTATAACATTTCACTTCTTTCATTTCTTCTATGGTGTCTTTGTTTCTTTTATTCTTCTCATTCCCTGCACTTTTTCATTTGCTGGTTTCCTCATTCTTCTTTCGGTTTTCCCATTCCAGCTCTCTTTCCTTCTTCCTTTCTTTCCCTCCAGCGCTCCCTCTCACCTCTCCTTTCTTTGTCCTACCTGTCCTACTTCCCCCTCCACCTCCCACGCACCCCCACATCTATCCCTGCCAACATGAAAGGGTCTTGACTGAAACAGGAGCTGGAGGAGGGGGAGAGATGCCTCTGGAGGTCACCGCTGGGTTAACAGTTGCTGCTTCTGACAAAAGGTAGATTCACACAAGATTTTGAGTGGAGCAAATCATTTCTAGAAACTGAACTGTTAAAAGGAGCAAAGCAAGCAGGGAGGTCTTTAACTATATAACAGTCCCTTTGATCAAATCACTCAACCATCTACCTCTCGACAGACTCTCGAAGACAAATTCCATATTAATATCACCCTTGCTTGTCTAATATTTGTGTCAATTTACCATTTGCTAGTACTAATGAGCATCCGATGAATATTCTAATCAATACCTCTGGTCAGATTTGATTGGTTCTCTTCAGTTTTCATTCTAGCACGACTAGACATTTCAACACTGAGCCTAAAGCTGCATGAAGCACAGCAGTCAGATGGGAAGTGGCACAAGCTGTTTGAACAGTGAACAGCGGGATATAGCAAATTATAGGCCTGACTAAATGACGGCCAGTTATCTAATCAAAGGCTTTAGTGTGTGGCCACTGCAGGATATGGTGACATCAGGAATCACAAGACTGCAGATCAAATGGTTTCATTAACAGAGCACCCAGATGAACCTCCAAACTTTTAGATGGGTAATTCCAGATGATTGCCTGTGAGAAGGAATGACCTGGCCCAGGTGTGCTGACGCAGGTGGTTAACAGCGGTCAGGGCTCAGGCTATGTGATAATAAACCTTTTCATTTTATATTGGATAAAGGGTATTCCCATAACTACTCAGTAAGGAAAAAGCCTTAATGAATAAAGCCTATAGACTTCAGGAGGAGTTTACATACACAAAAGGAGGGAAAAACTTCAGTGTTTTACAGTATTATATGGGGGGAAAATTAAGGTTTGTGAGGGGGTTCAAAAGTTGACTGTCAAATTCTATAGGGGACAAATTTGCAGACATATGTGGTAACTCTATAAACTAGGTGCTAACATTTATGCTGAGGTAGGGGTAGGGTAAGGTAGTGGATTTGATATACCGCTTTTCCATGGTACAACCAAAATGGTTTACATTTATTATAAAAGTAGCAAAAAAGAAGGTCCAAAAGTACACAAACCATAGCGACAAAAAAAGCACCAATGAGCCCTAAAGTTTGAAACAATGGAGAAACCTTAAATGAAATAGACCCGACACGGGTTATGTTTCGGCGCAAAGTGCACCTGCCTCAGGGGTCAAACAAATGTTATCTGCAATAGCAAATAAAAGCCCAAAAGTCCTTCAAACAGCACTGCATAACAGTTGGTAGCAGCACAGATTAAGCGTGTTCAAACGCGATAATGGTTACTAACATCACATTTGAACGAGCTTAGTCTGTGCTGCTACCAACCTTTATGCAATGCTGTTTGAAGGACGCTTTGGCTTTTATTTGCTAATGCAGAGAAAATTTGTTTGACCCCTGAGGCAGCACACTTTGCGCTGAAACACAGCCCATGTCGGGTCTATTTCATTAAAGGATTCTCCATTGTTCCAGACTTGAAAGCTCATTTGTGCTTTTTTTTGTCGCTTGCATTTATTATATTGCAGATACTTTCTCTGTCCCTAGTGGGCTCACAATCTAAGTTTTGTACCTGGGGCAATGGAGGGCTAAGTGACTTGCCCAGGGTCACAAGCAGCTGCAGTGGGAAATGAATCCAGTTCATGCAGTACACAAGGAGTAGAGGCTGACCACAGACTAAACCAGTTACCCAGGTTCTCTGCCCACTGTACTACCCATTAGCATGCACATAATGTTTACAATACTAGCACATACATGCATATGTGCTCATGCATATGCATACATGCCTGTATAACTTAAATAGTGCATATTTGCAAGGAGGGTGCACATGGGCTAAAACTGGGTGCAGACAGGGGCGGCCCAAGATAGTCTGTCGTCTGAGGTGAGGGGATGGTCTGCTGCCCCCCCCCCCCCCTCCATTCTGACATCTTCCCCCTTCCTTCCTTCCTTCTCCGAATATACCTTCTTTTCTGACTTTCCAAAAGTCAGGGCGGCAGTCATTCCCATAGGCTGCCCTGCTGCCGGCCTGGCCTCATCTCTCTACTGTGGCCCACTCTGCCTCCGAGCAAACAGAAGTACATCACAGAGTCAGGTCATAAGAGAGGGGTTGGTGGTAGGGCAGCATATGGGAACCGCTGCTGCACTGACTTTTGGAAAGCAAGAAAAGAAGGTAAATTCAGGAAAGGAAGGGCAGGGAGGGGCAATGCCAGAGCATGGCAGGCGTGGGGGTGGTTGCCGCTCCAAAAGAGTGCTGCCTGAGGCCTCTGCCTCAGGTAGCTAATGGTAGGGCCACCACTGGGTTTGAGCATAGATGGGACTCACAAATATGCATATACCTTATAGAACACTATAGAACATGCATGTGTCTTTGGCATTTAAATGCCTGCAGCTACCCCAACTCTACGGCTGGTGTACATGGTCACACGTTAATACTGCATGCATACATTACCTGTTACACTATTATTCAATAAAGGTAAGCAGGTGCCTATTCTTCTGTATTTCATTTCATTTATTGATATTTATATACCACAATTATTCATATTCACTTCAGTTCAATGTGGCTTACATCCATCAGTAAACACAATACAGAAAAAAAATTAACTATTAAAAATGAACTGTAGAGAGCAATCAAAGCATACAAAAAAATTATACTACAGAAGACAGAAATCGTCACTAATTATGACTATAACCCAAAGTCCAAAATTAATTATCATCCATTAAAAGAAAAGCCTGGTTGTAGAACTGCTCTCATCATCAATTTTGTCAAATATTTTTCTCAGCCTGGCTTTTGCCCAGTTTCCTCAATGACTCTGTAGTAGTCTGCGTTGAGTCTGAAGTAAGACTGTCACATTCCATTCCAAGGGGTATTTTAATCATATATGCGTGGATTTGGCAAAGCTTAGATTTTGAGCCTGTACCACAGAAAGGCAGTATATCCTGAAGGGCTATGAAGAAGTCAAGAATCTAATAAATGTGCATAAATGACACCTTACAGAAAACTGACTAGTTGAAAAACACACCATAGCATGCTGGCCTGTATTTTGCCAGTGGCCATGCACAGGGATAGAGTTTGTGTGGAGCATGAGCAGAGCATCAAAGTACACATATAGATTATAAAATATTATAATTTAGACAGGTACATGACAAATATTGGTGTGGACATCTGTCCTAGGGTTGATAAATAGTATCTACATAGGTGATTTATTACCCTCTTCTTCTAAATGCCCTGTTTTAAAATGACCCTCTAAGGAGGCAATTCTGTTAACAGGGTGATTATATTTATAGTATCAGATACTGACACTGATATGCGCTTGAGTGCAAATATGCATAAGAATGTCAATATTCCCCCTAAGTACTATTCTGTAAGTGCGCACCCAAGTGGCATAGAACCTAATTGCAAAGGGGTGTAAAAAGGGGCGGATAATGGGGGAGGCAGGGGTGGGACTGCCACTTACATGCAGGGCCGCTGAGAGACTAGGCAGGGCCCGGGGCAAGGCCGCCCTGCCTCTGCTCCCACCCCGCCGCTCCCCCCTACCTCTTCCGCCCCCCTGTCGCTCCCTCCACCGCTGCAATTCGTGGTCTCACCTGCCTGCCTCCTCGGCTCCGGGCCCCCTGCATTCAAGGCGGCAGTTGCAGATCGTCTCTCTTCTGGCCTTCCCTCCCTGTGTCCCGCCCTTGTCTGATGTAACTTCCGGTTTCCGCGAGGGCGGGACACAGGGAGGGAAGACCCAACAGGAGGCGATCTATGACTGCCACTTTGAATGCAGGGGGCCCGGAGCAGAGGAGGCAGACAGGTGAGATTGGGAACTGCAGAGCCGGCGGCCTGACCCCGGCGCTGGGCCTCCGTTGGAGGCCCGGGGAATTTTGTCCCCCCTGCCCCCCCCCCTCTCGGCAGCCCTTCTTACATGCACAACCTATTAAATACTGTAGGTTACACATGCCCTTGCCTCAGCACAGTGACAGTTGATCGATTTTGTGCCTTTTGGAGTTTTACACAGTTGTATGTGGAGCTGCAGTATTCAAATAGGACTATTTAACCCACATATCAGATATATTGATTCCTGAAGCAGGCACTGGACTGCTGAAAGGTTCCGTGTCGAGTCTTACAGAGTCTGATTTGTATCTGGTTTATTTTGGACAATAAGGGCTACAGAAGTACATATGAAAAAACCATGAAAACATGGTACAAATGCCTGCTCCTAAATTTATGCGTGGAGCACTGTTATTCTATAATTATGCGCTTAACTCAAAACCACACGTGGGTAGCGCATGAGCTACCTGTGACCTGGATTGGCCACTGTTGGAAAGAGGATCCTGGGCTTGATAGACTTTCGGTCAGTCCCAGTATGGCAATACTTATGTTCTTAGGCAGTATTCTGTAATTTCGTGTGCAACTTTTTGGAACACCCCCAACATGCCGATGGTCATTCTCTCTTTTGAGATACAAGCCATGGGAGTTAGACACCATGCCTTATTGAATAGTGCACATCCAGATGTGTAAGCAAATTTTAATGAGTGCCAATTAACATCAATAATTGGTTGTTAGCATCCAGTTATTGAGGTTCAGAGCTCATTATCCAATTTATTTGCACACATCCTAGAAGCATGCTCAAAATTGGGTGCCATCCCCATATAACAGAAATCAAAGCATATTCTATAAAAATGTGTGTAACTTAATTGGTTAACTATCTAAACAGTGCTGTCAACAAGAAACTTTGCTAAGATTTTGCTCACACCTTTTTCAATAGTAGCTCACAATCTAATTTTGTATCTGAGACAATGGAAGGTTAAGTGACTTGACCAAGATCACAAGGAGCAGCAGTGGGATTTGAGCTGGTCACCTCTGGATGTCAACACTGGTGCTCTAACCACTAGGCCACTCCTCCACTCCTTTATATTATCAGTACACAATAAATGAGGTAAACTTGAAAACAGTAAATTGAAACCTAATAATAGAACTACCGTGAAACAGTATAAAAAATATACACATTTAACAGCACTGGAATTCAAATACCAGAGACATAATACTAATGATACACCTAATAAGCATGCATTAAAACATTCAACTAACATAGATATGATTGGCATTAAGATTTACATGAACTACTCACTAATGCTCTGGTTTACTAAGCAGCACTAGTGGCTGTTCATGCGCTAGTGCCGACATGGCCCACTGTGTCGGCCCTAGTACATGGCCAGTCGCTAGCGCTGCTATGTAAGCAAACCCCTAAGTGTATTCTGTAATGTGGTACGCGCAAATTCTATGCTACATAGTTGAAAAGGGGTGTGGCCATAGGCGTGGCATGGGCATTTCTAATATCTATGTACATTGTTATAAAATACACCTGTCCTGCATCTAATATAGGTGTCAGAATTTACGCCAAGTAAAACATGGCGTAAATGGCTGCAATCATATTTGGTCATATGGAGAGGCGCTCGGCGTATTCTACATACTGAGCGGAAATTTAAGCCTATTCTACAAAATTTAGGTGCACTTTAGAGAATACGCCTAGGTATATTTTTTTCCACACTGAGTTTTCAGGCGCCATATATAGAATCTAACCCATATGTAGAATCCAGGGGATAATGTAAAAAGAAATGCTGACTACCCCAGGCTGAAGATTGGACCCTCAGTCTGTAAACCCAGGAAATGCATTCTGGGGTGGCAGGAAATGAGATGAGATCAACATGGCAGCCTATGTTAATACTCATTTTAAGTATTCCCTGTCTAGGAAAGAGTAGCTCTTATATTTACTTTTTTAAGTAGTTTCAGAAAAAGAGAGGTCTCTTAGGTGCTATTCTGCATTGCACATGTTGATCACTCACCTGAATGTTTCCTTTATCAGAATAGATCAAAGCCTGGAGCATGTTCTGGACACCTGTACAAAAACTTGAGGTCACAGAGAAGGAGCTATAGATGGACCTTCTGATTGAGGGAGCCAGTGGATGCCCCAGGGCATCCACTATAAGTAGAAATGTTACATTATTGGTTTAATACAAAGGTTTCTTTGAAACTCCGTTCTCTGTGACTTTCATGCATGACACAGTAGGAACTGAATGTTGGACAGACTTCTTGTACTTGCATATTTTTCTCAACTGCTAGAACCAGCAAAGCCTTTCATAGTGCAGAAAAAAAAATTAGGAATGAAAATGACAGGACAAAACATGAAATTGTGTTGTTTTCCATAAGTTGTTAATAGAGCACTCCTGTAATCAAAAAATGCCCCCCAAAAAGAACATTTTGGGTAAATGACAAAAGAAACCAGATAACACACAAATCTTTGACCTATATACCCTTAAACATAATCACAAGTGAGGTGAACACTAGGCCCTGAACTCCTACAGGAATCAATGAATAGCCTGGGGAGATTTTAGAATATTTTGTTGATAGAAACAGATACCACCTCAGCATTTAAATAATATTGAAGTAAAAAATTGTTGAATAAAAATTAAAGTTACAAAAGTTCATAATGAAGAAGTGATTATGGTTGTGTCAGCATCACTATAAGAACTTTACACCACAATATTTGATATCTGAAAAGAATTATTTTTTTTCTCTTCACATGTAAAATGTGCTATAGCCACACAAGATTTTACACTTGCTGTTGCACTACCAGAGAGATAGATGGAAAACAGAAAAAAGCACCTCTGATTTTCTTCCAAGCCAACCAGCTACATACAGTACATATTACCCTAAGACCTAAAATTTAATCCTGCTGAAACATGACTCTAGGGGTTCCCTTTTTCCGAGCAGTGTTAGAAAGTGGCCTGCAGTAGCCCAACATAGGTCTTTCCCACATGCTGAGTCCACTTTTAGCACTACCGGTACAAAGGCAGAGTAACACCCTCATTGATGAATTTTAATTAGGATGGTTAGATGTTATTAGCACGGTATAGGGGTCTCCTGCTTAAGCATTCACCAATAAGAGTTTTACAGAAATTTTAGGAAATTCCAGAATTATGAACGGTTTATAATGTGCACTTTGAAATTATCAAGGAATTTCCTATGATGTTACAAGCATTAAGAACCATATCAAAATTGCACACTAGACTATTGATTTAAAATAATTTATTGCACAAAATGTTTTAAAAGCCAGTAATCGTATTTGAAAAAAAGCACCTCTGATTTTCTTTCAAGCCAACCAGCTACGTACAGTACATATTATCCTAAGACCTAAAATTCAATCCTGCTAAAACAAGATTTAGGGGCCCCTTTTTCTGAGCAGCACTAGAAAGTGGCCTGTGGTAGCCCAACAAAGGTCTTTCCCGCATGCTGAGGCCACTTTTAGTACTGCCGGTAAAAGGCAACATCTTCTTTTTTTTTCCGATAATGGCCTTGTGCTAATTTCTCCATTACCGCGTGGCTATTAGGGTGTGAGCCCCTACAACCATCTATTTTGTTGATGGTAAGGGCTCATATGCTAACCACGTGCAAACCGGTTAGCGTGCGGTGATATAGATGTGCTAATTGGTTAGCGCAATAGACGCCTACTCTGCCCCCTGACCCTCCCCAACACTAAAAAATAAAATATATATTTTTTAACGCGTTGGAAGCACATGCAGATGCAAAAATGACCACGGGTGTTAGGCTGCATAGAGAGGGGTATAACCAGCAGAAGAAAGGAGGTGTTGATTCCCCTCTACAAGTTGCTGGTAAGGCCACACTTGGAGTATTGTGTTAAGTTTGGGAGGCCATATCTTGTTAAGATGTAAAAAGAATGGAAGTGGTGCAAAGAAAAGCTACAAAAATGGTATGGGATTTGCGTTGCAAACCGTACGAGGAGAGACTTGCCGACCTGAACATGTATACCTTGGAGGAAAGGAGAAACAGGGGTGACTTGATACAGATGTTCAAATATTTGAAAGGTATTAATCCGCAAACAAACCTTTTCCAGAGACAGGAAGGCGGTAGAACTAGAGGACATGAATTGAGGTTGAAGGGGGGCAGACTCAGGAGTAATGTCAGGAAGTATTTTTTCATGGAAAGGGTGGTGGATACATGGAATGCCCTGCCGCGGGAGGTGGTGGAAATGAAAATGGTAATGGAATTCAAACATGCGTGGAATAAACACAAAGGGATCCTGTTTAGAAGAAATGGATCTATGGAATCTTAGTGGAGATTGGGTGACAACACCGGTGGTAATTGGGAAGCAAAACCAGTGCTGGGCAGACTTCTATGGTCTACATAAGTACATAAGTACTTAAGTAATGCCATACTGGGAAAAGACCAAGGGTCTATCGAGCCCAGCATCCTGTCCACGACAGCGGCCAATCCAGGCCAAGGGCACCTGGCAAGCTTCCCAACGTACAAATATTCTATACATGTTATTCCCGCAATTGTGGATTTTTCCCAAGTCCATTTAGTAGCGGTTTATGGACTTGTCCTTTAGGAAACCGTCCAACCCCTTTTTAAACTCTGCTAAGCTAACCACCTTCACCACTGTCTCCGGCAACGAATTCCAGAGTTTAATTATACGTTGGGTGAAAAAAGATTTTCTCCGATTTGTTTTAAATTTACTACACTGTAGTTTCATCGTATGCCCCCTAGTCCTAGTATTTTTGGAAAGCGTGAACAGATGCTTCACATCCACCTGTTCCACTCCACTCATTATTTTATATACCTCTATCATGTCTCCCCTCAGCCGTCTCTTCTTCAAGCTGAATAGCCCTAACCTCCTTAATCTTTCTTCATAGGGAAGTCGTCCCATCCCCGCTATCATTTTAGTCGCTCTTCGCTGCACCTTTTCCAATTCTACTATATCTTTCTTGAGATGTGGCGACCAGAATTGAACACAATACTCAAGGTGCGGTCGCACCATGGAGCGATACAACGGCATTATAACATCCTCACACCTGTTTTCCATACCTTTCCTAATAATACCCAACATTCTATTTGCTTTCCTAGCCGCAGCAGCACACTGAGCAGAAGGTTTCAGTGTATTATCGACGACGACACCCAGATCCCTTTCTTGGTCCGTAACTCCTAACGTGGAACCTTGCATGACGTAGCTATAATTCGGGTTCTTTTTTTCCTCATGCATCACCTTGCACTTGCTCACATTAAACGTCATCTGCCATTTAGCCGCCCAGTCTCCCAGTCTCGTAAGGTCCTCTTGCAATTTTTCACAATCCTGTCGCGATTTAACAACTTTGAATAACTTTAAAAAGCAGCGGTCCTAGCACAGACCCCTGAGGAACCCCACTAACTACCCTTCTCCATTGTGAATACTGCCCATTTAACCCCACTCTCTGTTTCCTATCCTTCAACCAGTTTTTAATCCACAATAGGACATTTCCTCCTATCCCATGACCCTCCAATTTCCTCTGTAGCCTTTCATGAGGTACCTTGTCAAACGCCTTTTGAAAATCCAGATACACAATATCAAGGTTCCCCTTTGTCCACATGTTTGTTTACTCCTTCAAAGAATTGAAGTAAAATGGTCAGGCAAGATTTCCCTACACAAAAGCCGTGCTGACTCGGTCTCAGTAATTTTTGTCCTCGGATGTGCTCTGTAATTTTGTTTTTAATAATAGCCTCTACCATTTTCCCTGGCACCGACGTCAGACTCACCGGTCTATAATTTCCCGGATCTCCCCTGGAGCCTTTTTTAAAAATCAGCGTTACATTGGCCACCCTCCAATCTTCCGGTACCACGCTCGATTTTAAGGATAAGTTGCATATCACTAGCAGTAGCTCCGCAAGCTAATTTTTCAGTTCTATCAGTACTCTAGGATGAATACCATCCAGTCCAGGAGATTTGCTACTCTTCAGTTTTCTGAACTGCCCCATTACGTTCTCCAGGTTTACCGTGAAGTCAGTAAGTTTCTCCGACTCGTCCGCTTGAAATACCATTTCCGACACCGGTATCCCACCCAAGTCTTCCTCGGTGAAGACCGAAGCAAAGAATTCATTCAGTCTCTCTGCTACGTCTTTGTCTTCCTTGATCGCCCCTTTTACCCCTCGGTCATCCAGCGGCCCAACAGATTCTTATGCCGGCTTCCTGCTTTTAATATACCGAAAAAAAAAATTTCCTGTTTTTTTGCCTCTAATGCTATCTTTTTTTCGTAATCCCTCTTGGCCTTCTTTATCTGCATCTTGCATTTGCTTTGACACTCCTTATGCTGCTGCTTGTTATTTTCAGATGGTTCCTTCTTCCATTTTCTGAAGGCGTTTCTTTTAGCCCTATTAGCTTCCTTTACCTCACTTTTCAACCAGGCCGGCTGTCTTTTGGACTTCCGTCTTTCTTTTCTAATTTGCAGAATATGTATGGCCTGGGCCTCCAGGATGGAATTTTTGAACAGTGTCCATGCCTGTTGTACAGTTTTTACTCTCTCAGTTGCCCCCCCCCCCCTAAGTTTTTTTTTTTACCGTTCTTCTCATTTTATCATAGTCTCCTTTTTTAAAGTTAAACGCTAACATATTTGACTTTCTGTGTACAGTTATTTCAAGGTCGATATCAAAACTGATCATATTATGATCACTGTTATCAAGCGGCCCCAGTACCATAACGTCCCTCACCAGATCATGCGCTCCACTAAGGACCAAGTCTAGAATTTTTCGTTCTCTCGTCGGCTCCTGCACCAGCTGCTCTATAAAGCTGTCCTTGATTTCATCAAGGAATTGTACCTCTGTAGCGTGTCCCGATGTTACATTTACCCAGTCTATATTTGGATAATTGAAGTCACCCATTATTATCACATTGCCCATTTTGTTCGCGTCTCTGATTTCTTTTATCATTTCTGCGTCTACCTGCTCATCCTGGCGAGACGGACGGTAGTACACTCCTATCACCGTTTTTTTCCCTTTTATACATGGAATTTCAACCCACAATGATTCAAAGGTGTGATTTGTGTCCTGCTGAATTTGTAATCTATCTGAGTCAAGGCTCTCGTTAATATACAATGCTACCCCTCCACCAGTCCGGTCCACCCTATCACTACGATATACTTTGTACCCCGGTATGACAGTGTCCCACTGGTTATCCTCCTTCCACCAGGTCTCAGTGCCCTGATCGTGACTGAATAGATACGGAGGGCTGGAGTGTAAATTTTAAGGGGCTTCGACATTAGCTTCAGAACTTTTAGTACAAGAACAGTGCTGGGCAGACTTCTACAGTCTATGCCCTGAGAATGGCAAGGACAAATCAAACTCGGTTATACATATAAAGTATTGCATACCATGTAAAATGAGTTTATCTTGTTGAGCAGACTGGATGGACCGTACAGGCATTTATCTGCCGTCATTTACTATGTTACTATTTTATGCTGTGGTAAGCATGCGTAAGTGCTTAACGCAACTTAGTAAAAGGACCCTCTAAGCATACAAAGGGAACCAAATGTTCTCTTTAAATGAATGTAGGTCTAATAGTACACACCTGTTTATCAAATTGCTAATAGGGAGAAATTGATTCTTTGTGGTTTGTGATGCCTTTTATTTGTCCAAAATAAGAACTAAAAATGATGATATGATTGAGTTTTTAAGACCAGCAGACCCTTCTTCAGGTATAACCCTTGAAGGGACTAAAAAGGAGGGACTACCTGGTCTGAAAAATGATCATGTGCAGCATCGTCTTTGGAATGGTCTTGTGTAGATCTGAGAAAAAGTACTCCAGCCTGCAAAGAAATGGTTTTTGTGCTACAAAAGTAAAATTGTATCATTCCTGGAATTCATAGACTGCTTTAAAGAAGTTTCACTGATGAATTCCTGTTAAAACCGTCTGGTGCAAGATCAAAACAAACTCATTTTCCCTTTTTTTTTTTCGAGTTTCATAGTCAGCTTTTTAATTGGACTGCCAGCAGTTCTTTGTGGGACCTCCAGCCTTCACACTTCCAGCAGCTGTACACTTTCTTTCTGAGGGAAATACTACCAGATGGTATGTTTTATACCCAACATCTGCACATGACATAATGGCACCCTAAGTTGACAGGAGGTGTTTTCTGTACAGCATTCAAAATCTTTTTCTGACTTATTTGAATAATGATCTCCAAACATTGCCATCTGCATCTCATGTACTCAATACTATCACACATCTGTATTTAGGTGCACCATCATAAGAACTTAAGAAGTGTCATGATCTGTCGGACCACTGGTCCATCAGACCCAGCATCCAGTCTCTTATAGCAATTCTGGTCACTTGAAGTACCTATCAGATGCTAATGGGGTGATCCATTCCCTAATTTCCATTCATAGAGGAGGTGGTGATCCCCAGGTATACTTGGAGACCTGGAACTTATCAGGTCCTTTTATAAACACTTCTTAATAGCACTCCCTCACAGCAACAGAGCCACCTTAAAACCAATAATCCTGTCTAAAGAAAATGTAACATTAGAAGGGTGGAGTGAAGAAGGCATGGTCCAGGAAGTATAAAAGCTAAGGCCATAGCTAGGGTAAGCAGGCCCAGATGGAAACAGAGACATCCCATGGCATATGCATAGGGTTACCATATTTTCCCCAAGAAAAAAGAGGGCACATGCCCCGCCCCCTGTCACACCCCGCCCACCCCCTGTCACTTTGACACCCCCCATAGAAAGCCAGATTCCCTCTCTCTCTCCTCCCCATGTTATCCCCTCCCCAATTTTCCAGCCTCCCTCCCCTACACCCACATGACACTAACTCTCCCCTTCCCTCCTTTACCTTACTGTAGTGCCTGGTGGTCTAGCGGCCTCTTCAGGGCAGGAAAGAGCCCCCTCTTTCCTGCCCAGCCAGGCTGTAGACCTCTCTTGCTCCCGGCACTGATTCAAAATGGCTGCCGAGAGTTCAAGCAGTAATCTTGCAAGACTTCTGTGGAAGTCTCACGAGGCTGCCGCTTGAACTCTTGGCAGCCATTTTGAATCGGTGCCTAGAGAAAGAGAAGTCTACAACCACGCCGGGCAGGAAAGAGGGGGCTCTTTCCTGCCCCAAAGAAGTCACTAGAGCACCAGGGCACCACACTAAGGTAGGGGAGGGGAGGACGTCCCTAAGGCCCGCCCACCCACGCCAGCCTGCCTGTTCATCCACAAATCTGGACAAACGGGCAGGCTGACAAAACCCACCCAGATGCCTGGCCATGTCCTCAAAAAGAGTGAATCCGGACGTATGGTAACCCTACATGTGCCTCCACTACCAATGTGTGAACTGCAACCATTAGGTAGGCCAAGCTCCACTTGGAACCTTGTAGATTTTGTATTGTTGCCCCAAATAAATGCTAGAGACTACACTGGTAACTTTGAGGAACCAGACCAGGGACGAGTAAAGTGTGCTTAGAGACAGTAAGGTATACAGGGGCCCTGCAGGAGCAGGCCACACAAGAACATTGTTACATTTACAGACTAGTTTTATGTTATCTTTTCTCCCACCTGTGGATAGACCCCTGACCTAACAGCTGTAATAAAAGTTCTTTTCCTTCACCTGCAACTGCAGTGCCAATCTGTCTTTCCTGGGCTCCGGGCTCACCCTCATTCACGTTATGCTACAATACTAGCTTTGACGAACATCTTCCTTCAACAAGTCCCACAATTTAATGGTACACACTGCTTGAAAAATACTTTTAAAAATTTGTTTTAGATCTGCAATTTATTTCATACCTCATTATTATATAAACGTCTATCATATCTCCTCTTGGACCTCTCCCCTCTAAGATGAAAAGCCTGCCTTCCTATGGGGGTTGTCTCGTGCCTTTTAACAATTTTGTTGCCCATCTCTGGATCTTTCCTGTTCTGCTTTAACTGTCCTGAAACAATATCACAGAACACTCAAGGCCCCTCATTCTATAACTTGGCACCTAGGTTTATGCACCGAGTGTGCATGAAATTTTGTAGAATACTAGCATTTATGTGAGTACGTGCACACTTATATGCGTAAATGCTAGTTGGGCGCTAGGTGATATTCTATAATCTTACCAACCGATATTCAAACGATTAAAGCAGGCAGGAGAAGCTCCTGCCCACGTAAATTGCTTGTCTGTGGATAACTGCCAATATTCAGCAACACTTAACTGAATATTTACTGTTAGTGCCTGCGCCTAAAAACCAGCAAACTTGTGGGTGTTCCAGGGGCAGAGTTGGCATTTATGGGATTAAGTGCTGATATTCAGCCCTTGATCGCATACGATAACTGCTTAAATTGCAGTCCTATCTTTAAGCGGTTCAGCTTATGCGGTTAGTGGCTGAACATTGCACTTAACTGCCTAAGCTTTAGTGGCTAACCTAGAACTAGACATGGGCCACCGTTGAATATCCAGGCACACAGCCGGACATAAAAACGCTGACTGCCGCCAGCTGAATATCGGCCAGTCAGGGCATTCTTCTATAAAGGTTATGCTTCTAAACTTATGTTCCTAAATTTATGCTCCTAAATTTACTCTTCTAAGTTTATGCTCTAAAATAGATTACGCTCGTAATTTAGGAGCATAAATTTAGGGGCATACATTTTATGAGTGTAAATTTAGGAGCATAGGGCTAGATTCTATATATGGCACCAGGGAAATCTGCGTGGAAAACATTTCCGCCTAAGCGTATTCTATAAAATTTCCACACAGTTTATAGAATATGCTGATCCGCGTGACTATATTTAGTTACGCCAAGTAAAATCTGATGTAAATACTGGTGCCTAAGGTAGGCGCACAGCAGGTATATTCTATAACTGTGTGCATAACATGACCTGCCCATTCCACACCCATGGCTATGCCCCCTTTTTCACAATGCACACTAAAATTTACGCTCAGAATGATATAGAATACGCTTAGCAAATTCTGCACCTAAATTCTAATTAATGCCAATTACTGCTGATAATTGCTTGTTACCATCCAATTAACAGTGGATTGGCTTGTTAACCAATTAGGTTATGTGGGAGGAAAGGAGGTAATACACATAAAGAAGGATGGGGAGAAAAAAAAAGAAACATAAGGTGATCAAGAACTGGAAAAGGGTAAGGGTGGTAAAAAAAAAAGCCTGAGAGGTTGAAATGGGCAGTAAAAGGGGAGAGTGAGATTTGAGATCATGAGGGGGAAGATGAAGGGTTAAGGAAGAAGGTTACAGACATGAAGACCATGGGGAGAAATACAGAAGAAGGACAGGAGTAAAGAAGCAGTGATCATAAACAGGAGACAGAAGTAAAGAAAAGACATTGAGCAAAGTGTGATAAGAGAGAAAGATGCTGGAAAGACAGGTGAAAGGAAGATTGGGAAGGAAAAAGAAGAAGAAAGGAAAAGAAACTCAACATATGACATCAGGAGAAAATGATAAGATGAATGTACAAGAAAGACAGAAACAATATAAAGAGGAAAGAACATGTGAAAAAAAGGAGAAAATGTCCCATCTTTTACCCCATACTGATTTTATTGATTTTTGAAAAACTGCAATCAGTTACAGTGTTTTCAATATATTAATTACACTAATAAGTAATGTTTGTTTCATAATCATAGTAAAAAAGGAAAAGGACTTGAATCCTTCACATCTATTAGATTGAGCTCCCCAAAATCTATATCATAACATCCTCAGCTCACATTAACATCCCAAAATATCAATACATAGGTCTATATTTCCATATGCTCACAAAAAAAGTTAATTTTTAATTTAATTAAGGAATATGTAGTTTATATAATATTTGAGGGGTAATTTTGTATCATGTTTACCCAAAATCCATACCCTGAAGGGAGCTTGGAGATATAGCAGTCGGCATTGCTTGTTCGTCAGCATGTAAAGCACTTAACTATGAAAAGCAGTTTCCTATCTCTTTTCTGCCTCTTTGGGACATAAATTAATGCAGGTTAAATTTTCCTCCTTATCTATGCTTTGGCCTGTGGTTCTGCCCTTTTGCTGTTTCTGTTGACTTGTTCATCATACGGTGGATTTCCCTCTCTATTTCAGCACTTGGTAATTTTGTCACAGTCGGTATAGATTGGAAGGCCATTACTTTGCCTTTGAGAATTATCCCACTATTTCACCAGCCGATTTGGGAGAGCAATTTTTCAGGAGAAAGTAACAGGCCAATAATCTGGAGGACTCCTGCTGACCAGGTGATCCCCAGATTTTTAGAAGCCCATAACCACATTGTGGCACTGAAAATATGGAGAGACCCCCATGACACTGCCTACTTAGTGTTGGGACAGTCTGTGGGCGGAGTCAGAGTAGAGCTAGAGTTTATCCAGTTAGCAGTCATATTCAGACTGCTAACCGGATAGCAAAACAGATAAAGTTAGGACAGCAAAAAAGGCTGTCCCATCTCTATCTGCTTTGTTATGTTGGCATCAGTCGGAATAATGGCCTGCGTTCAGATAACTTCCAATGGCCATGTAAGCCCTGGATATTCAATGCCAGTGCCTGGCTGGATTAGAATTGGGATTGAATATCTGGGTCATGATCTGCCCACAGCAGTCAACACCATGACAATCGCTGACTGCCGCAGGCTGAATATTGGCCCAGTAGATAGCTAAGAACCAGTGGCGTAGCAAGGGCAGGGCGGTGGGGGTGGTCCACCCCGGGTGCCAGTGGGTGGGGGGTGCTCCGTCTTCTGCCACCACCCTGCCTTTTTTTTTTTTAATCCATGCAGCCAGCGACGCAGGCAGCGCTTCGCATCTGCCCTGCGTGCTGTGAAGGCAGAAAATCGTCTCGCTGGCGTCAGACCTTCCCTCGCTGTGTCCCGCCCCCTTCTGAGGTAACTTCCTATTTCCTCAAGGGCGGGACACAGCGAGGGAAGGTCCAACACCAGCGAGATGATTTTCTGACTTCACAGCACACAGGGCAGACGGGAAGCACTGCCTGCATCGCTGGCTGCATGGATTTTAAAAAAAAGGCAGGGTGGTGGCAGAAGACGAGAGCTGTCGGCTCTTGACGGAGGGGGGGCTCAGATGGGAGAGGGGGAGCTCACAGGGGAGAAGGGGAGTGGAGTGGGGTGGGGAAGCTCAGAGGGGAGAAGGGGATTGGAGTGCTCAGAGGGGAGAAGGGGATTGGGGAGCTCAGAGGGGAGAAGGGGATTGGGGTGCTCAGAGGGGTGCTCAGAGGGGAGAAGGAGATTAGGGAGCTCAGAGGGGTGCTCAGAGGGGAGAAGGGGTGGGGGAGCTTAGAGGGGAGATGGGGACTGGGGAGGGGAGTGCTCAGATGGGAGAAGGGGTCTGAAGCTGGAACTGGGGTCTGACAAGGGGGCAGGATGGAAAATAGGTCCATGCCTGAGGCAGGTGGGAGAATGGGTTTGGGGCTGAAAAGGGGGGATGCAAGGCTGTGGTGGATGAAGGGGGCTGGAACTAGGGGCTGAAAAGGAGGGTAGTTGGGATAAGGGGGCTAATACTGGAACTGGGGGCTGAAAAGGGGCAGGGGCTGAAACTTTGGGGACTGGGGGCTTTAAAGGGGACAGAGAAAAGGGAGAACTGGCTGGGGGCTGAAAAGAGGGGGCAGAGAGAGAGAGAGGGGACAGACCCTGGATGGAAGGGGGGAGCATGAAGGAGGGCAGACCCTGGATGGATGGGAGAGGGAGGGCAGACGGATTTAAGGAGCAGAGAGAAAGGGCAGATGTTGATGGAAGGGGGAGAGAGATGGCAGACTCGGGCAGATGTGGATAAAAGGGAGAGAGAGGGCAGACAGTGGATGGAAGGGGCAGAGAGAGAGAGGGCAGACACTGGATGGCAGAGAGAGAGAGAGCGAAGACAGATGCTGGATGGAAGGAAGACAGTGAAAAGAAGATGAGGAAAGCAGAAACCAGAGACAACAACTGTAAATAAAATATATATTTTTATTTTTTTGCTTTAGGATATAGTATTGTAGCTGTGTTAATAAATGTTTATAAATAGAACATGTAAATAAGGTAATCTTTTTATTGGACTAATTTTAATACATTTTGACTTAACTTTCAGAGAACAAAACCCCCTTCCTCAGCTCAGGCTAGGATACTGTAACAGCACTATACTGTATTGACCTGAGGAAGGAGATTTTGGCCTCTGGAAGCTAAATAAAATGGTATTATTTTATTTTCTGTATTTGTTTTATTTCTATTTGTTAATTTGTAAAGTGATGATTAGTTTTTTCAAATTTACATCTGTTGTCTTTATATTTTGCACAGTACTAGGGGACATTTTCTGTTTCTGTGGTGTTGCATTGTATGCAGAGTCTGCCATCGGGGGTTCAGTTTAATTTTTGTCTAAATAGAAAGTTTATGATTACTTATTCTATAGTGGATTAGGGTGTATCTGTGTTTGTGAAAAAGACATGGCTTTCAGTTGGCATTGACTGTGCAGGATCGATGATCTGTACTAATCTGTCTGTTTTCGTTTTACAATAGGTGAATTGATGTTCTAGTGCTCACTGTAGTGTTTAAGATGCTTTCCTTTTCCTTGTGTGACTCGTACAAATTACTGCTTATCGTATGATAGAATTGCTCTATAGGTCCTGAGTGTTTTGTATTCTCGGTATGCCTAGTACTGGATTTGGGGGGGGCAGTGTTAAAAAATGACCGGCCCCGGGTGTCAACTACCCTAGCTACGCCACTGCTAAGAACATAGGAACATAAGAATAGCCATACTTGGTCACACCAATGGTCCATCTAGCCCAGTAACCTGCTTCCAACAGTGGCCAATCCAGGTCATAAGCACCTGACAGAAACCCAAATAGTAGCAACATTCCATAGATAGATAGATAGATAGATAGAAACCCAAAAATATAAATTCAAACATCTTTCCAGACCAACCTCAGCAAATGCCTCTGCTCACTGTAGGCAAAAGTGGATGTGAAATTGAAGAAGAGGTCAATTCTGTAACCATGTGCCTATCTTGAAGCACCTACCTACTAGTATAAAAGGTGAAATACATGCCTATAATTTAGACATGAGCACTTTTGCCAGCCATTGAGCTAGTGTTAAGCTCTCATGCCCAAATGCAAAAGATAAACTACTACTACTATTTAGCATTTCTATAGCGCTACAAGGCGTATGCAGCCTCATCCATGGTCCATTGATTCCCTGCCTACAAGTACACCTACCTGTAAAATACACACACAAAGCAAGATATATGCATACAAAAGAGCAGTTGGGTGGAATTTCGGCATTTACCTGCATATGTGCATTAGAGATATGCACCCTGAAAATTTTTGTTTTCTATCATTTCCCATGTGGTTTACAGGGATTGTTGTTTTGTTTGCCCCCCCCCCCTTATTTTATCATTACAGAACATAAGAATTGCCATACTGGGTCAGACCAATGGTCCATCTAGCCCAGTATCCTGTTTCCAGCAGTGGCCAATCCAGGTCACAAGTACCTGGCAGAAACCCAATTAGCAGCAACATTCCATGCTACCAACCCCGGAGTAAGCAGTGGCTTCTCCCATGTCCATCTCAATAACAAACTATGGAGTTCCAGAGCTTAACAATTAGTTGAGTGAAAAAATATTTCCTCCTATTTGTTTTAAAAGTATTTCCATGTAACTTCACTGAGTGTTGCCCTAGTCTTTGTACTTTTTGAATGAGTGAAAAATCGATTCACCTCCACCCGCTCCACACCACTCAGAATTTTGTAGATCTCAATCATATTCCCCCTAACCTCTTTAGCCTTTCCTCATATGGGAACAGTTCCATCCCTTCTATCATTTTGGTCGCTCTTCTTTGAACCTTTTCTAATTCTGCTATATCTTTCTGAGATACGGCAACCAGAATTTTTTTTTTTTGTTACATTTGTACCCCGCACTTTCCCACTCATGGCAGGCTCAATGCGGCTTACATGGGGCAATGGAGGGTTAAGTGACTTGCCCAGAGTCACAGGGAGCTGCCTGTGCCTGAAGTGGGAATCGAACTCAGTTCCTCAGTTCCCAAGGACCAAAGTCCACCACCCTAACCACTAACACAATACTCAAAGGTGAGTTCACATCATGGAGCGATACAGAGGCATTATAATATTTTTGGTCTTATTTTGCATCCCTCTCCTAATAATTCCTAGCATCCTGTTTAATTTTTTGGCCACCGCCACACACTGGGCAAGAAATCTCAGCTTATTGTCTATAATGACACCTAGATCTTTTTCTTGAGTGCTGACTCCTAAAGTGGACCCTAGCATCAGATAACTATGGTTTGGATTATTCTTCCCAATGTGCGTCACTTGCATTTGTTAAGAGTGCACGCTCTTGCAGAAAGAGTATGCACTCTTCGAGAGTCCAGACTGTTCATGAAGAATATGCACTATTTGCAAAGAGGGCACACTCTTTTGGAAAGGGTGGACACTTTAACTAGATAATATATATATATATATATATATATATATATATATATATATATATGTGCATTAGTTCACTTATATGCGCACCATCAGGAAAGAGTCTGCACTCTAAGAAGAGCGTGCATTGTTAATGTCATGCAAAAAGAAAAAAAAACTGCAAAATTCCAGGATTCTTCTGTTGTTTTCGTGGAAAATTACATGAAATGAAAGGGATCGGGTGGTGGTTTGATGTTAGGGGCGGGGTTTGGACATCAGGAGGCGGGGCTTGATGCAGGAAGGTTCGGGTGGGAGGATTATAATGCTAGTGGGGATAATGATTCTATGGGAATGAGGAGGAGGGATAGTGATTTCAGGTGGAGGGATAGGATATGGAGAGGGGTTGGATGTGAATTGAACATTGTGGGGGGATTGGAGTAATGTGAGATGGGATCTGGAAGGAGTGGGAGATGTTAAGAAAGATACATGACTACAGCACTTGTCTTTTTAAATCATTTATTTTGTTACTGGGCCTCTACCCTTGTTACAGTCATTGGCAGATAGTGTGGGTAACTATCCTGCTTATTTTCGAAGGAGATCGCCGGCCATCTTTTGACACAAATCGGGAGATGGCCGGCCATCTCCTGAAGCCAGCGAAATCCGTATAATCGAAAGCCGATTTTGGCCAGCTCCAACTGCTTTCCGTCGCAGAGCCGGCCAAAGTTAAAGGGGATGTTTCCGCAGGGTATGGAAGGCAGGATGGGGGCGTGGTTATGAGATGGCCGGCTTCGGCTGATAATGGAAAAAAGAAGGCCAGCTCTGACGAGCACTTCGCTGGCTTCACTTGGTCAATTTATTTTTAGGACCAAGCCTCCAAAAAGTGTCCCAACTGACCAGATGACCACTGGAGGGAATCGAGGATGACCTCCTCTTACTCCCCCAGTGGTCACCAACCCCCTCCCACCCAAAAAAAAATTAAAAATCATTTTTTTGCCAGCCTCTATGCCAGCCTCAAATGTCAAACCCAGCTCCATGACAACAGTATGCAGGTCCCTGGAGCACATTTTAGTGGGTGCAGTGCACTTCAGGCAGGTGGACCTTGGCCCATCCTCCCCCCCCCCCCACCTGTTACACTTGTGGTGGTAAATGTGAGCCCTCCAACCCCCCCCCCAAAAAAACCACTGTACCCACATGTAGGTGTCCCCCTTCACCCCTTAGGGTTATGGTAGTGTTGTACAGTTGTGGGTAGTGGGTTTTGGGGGGGATTTGGGGGGCTCAGCACATAAGGTAAGGGAGCTATGCACCTGGGAGCAATTTTTGAAGTCCACTGCAGTGCCCCCTAGGGTGCCCGGTTGGTGTCCTGGCATGTGAGGGGGACCAGTGCACTACAAATGCTGGCTCCTCCCACGACCAAATGCCTTGGATTTGGTTGGGTTTGAGATGGCCGCCATTAGTTTCCATTATCACTGAAAACCAATGCCGGCCATCTCTAAAGCCGGCCCAAATGTTGAGATTTGGCTGGCTCCGACCGTATTATCGAAACGAAAGATAGCCAGCTATCTTGTTTCGATAATACGGTCAGGGCGCCGCTTTACGGGGTCGGCCATCTAGATGGCCGGCCCCGTTCAATTATGCTCCTCCATGCTATCTACCACTACAAGTAACACACTGCCTATGCATCTAGAGTGCAAAATGCAGGACAGATGCTGGGCATACTGCCTGCATTTATTGCACTAGCTTTGCATTTCCCATGCTATAGTTTGGGCTATCATGCAGAAAGTGAAAAAACATACCACACTTTAGTAAAAGGACCCCTCTATGTGGTAGCTATTGTTCCTCTTACCTATTCCAAACAACATTTTATGAGTCTTGTCAAATTATTCTTTGTATTTTATTTTATTTATTTTGCGGATATCTATTACATGTCTGCTTTTACGGTAGTTAGTCTTCAGCTAAAGCTGGTGTGGATAACATGAGGAAGGACCTAGCGAAGTTTGAAGAATGGTCTGGAATTTGGCAACTAAGATTTAATGCTAAAAAATGCAGGAACATGCATTTGGGCTGCAAAATCCAAGGGAACAGTACAGTTTAGGGCAGTGGTTCCCAAACCTGGTCCTGGAGGCACCCCAGCCAGTCAGGTTTTCGAGATATCCACAATGAATATTCATGAGAAGGATTTGCATGCAGTGGAGGTAATGTATGCAAATCTCTCTCATGAATATTCATTGTGGGTATCATAGGCAGTGGGTGGCCCAACTGTTTGGGGAGGCTAAAGGGGGTGGGGTTAGGTGGTGGGACCAGGGGCGGAGCTTATATCCATAATTGTCTGACAACACAAAAAAAATAAGTGAAAATAAAAGTCACAATTAATACCTTTTATTAAATTTAGATATTAGATATGTATCATATGTCAAAGAATAAAGTGGTTGCTCAAAGCATATACTAACCACAATCGCTGAACTGCTAAACACTATGCACAACTTTGTGCAAAAACACACTCAGAACCTTACTGTACCATAAATATTACACTGGGCAGACCCTAATACACCAATATACCACCCATATGGAAAATGCAGACCGTCAAAAATTTGAAACAAGAGATTATAATATCACAATTCTCATGTAGAGCCACAAAACACCCTTTTAGGGTGGACAGTATTCACAATGAGCTCCTTTTATTAACAACCATATGTAGATCCTTCAAGAGGTAGTGTGTCATGATTTAGGCTCTACACCCTTTCTGATGTTTTGATGCCACCTCAGTAAGGCCAACATACAATCTCTCCACTGCAAAACACTATACACAAACTTGTGCAAAAACACACTCATAACCTTACCAAACCATAACAGCACTAATTCCAAGGACAGGACGAGCTACAACCTTATGTGTGGAAAGGCAGCACTATAATTGCACTGGGCTCTAAAACACCAGTACACAAAAAAAAAAAAAAAAAAAAAGGGCTGCAAATACTACACACTAGCAGAATACTGCATCTTGATCACGCATGAAAAACACATGATACAACAGATATGAAGGTAAAATACTGAACTAGAAAGTTACCTCAAGAAGTCAGACTCAGCATGCAGCAATACTAGAAAAATTGAAACTTGCATGCAAAATATCACAGATGCACATTTCCAAAAGATGACATATTCCATTTAATAAATTCTGAATAAAAAATGTTTTCTACCTTTGCTGTCTGAGCATTTAGTTTTTCTATTAGCTTTGGTCCCTATGTCTTCTGTTTTATGAAGTGTCTTCTTTCCAATTGATATTTTTTCTCTCACCATGTCCACCATCCTTCTGAGTCCTTATGCATCCTGTCTACCATCTGTAGCCCTGTTCCTATCCTTTCTCCAGTTTCAATATCTACCCTCAAAGTGTTCCAATCCAGCCCTTACATTCAGCAATTTTCCCTCCATCCATATCCAGCATTTCTCCTCACACCCCTCCCCTCCATCCATGTGCATCTACTTCCTCTGTCTTCCCTCCCCTCCATCCATGATCATCATTTCTCCTCTCTCCCTTCCACTCCATCCATGTGCATCTCCTTCCTTTGTCTTTCCTTCCCTCCATCCTTGTCCAACATTTCTCCTCTCTTTCCTGCCCTCCACTCCATCCATGTCCAGCATTTTTCCTCCCTTCCCTCCCCTCCATCCATGTGCATCTCCTTCCTGACTTCCCTCCCCTCCATCCATCCATCTATGTCCAGTAATTCTCCTCTCTCCCCTGCCCTCCCCTCCATCCATCCATGTCCAGCGATCTCTTCTCTCCCCCTGCCCTCCCCTTCTCTCCCCCTGCCCTCCCTTCCATTCATCCATGGCCAGCAATTCTCCTTTCTCCCCTGCCCTCCCCTCCTCTCCAGTGATCTATTTTCTCTCCCCCTGACCTCCCCTTCTCTCCATGTCCAGCTATCTGTTCTCTCCCCCTGCCCTCCCCTCCTCTCCAGCAATCTGTTCTCTCCCCTGCCCTCCCCTTCTCTCCATTTCCAGCGATCTGTTCTCTCCCCCTGCCCTCCCCTTCCCTCCATGTCTAGCTATCTGTTCTCTCCCCCTGCCCTCCCCTCCTCTCCAGCGATCTGTTCTCTCCCCCTGCCCTCCCCTTCTCTCCATGTCCAGCGATCTGTTCTCTTCCCCCTGCCCTCCCCTCCCCTCCATGTCCAGCGATTCTCCCTGCCCTCCCTCAGCTCCCCGACAGCCCTCTTCTCCGTTCCTTCTTGCCCCCCCAAGTGTTTAACCCTTTTACTGTCCGTGGCAGCGATGCCAGTAAAGAAGTAGGCACTGCAGGCTCGCCTCCAGCTTCTCCCTTCCCCCTTCACACAGTGTCCCGCCCTCGCGGAAACAGGAAATGCATCACCGGAGAAGGCGGGACACAGTGTGAAGAGGGAAGGGAGAAGCTGGAGGCGAGCCCGCAGTGCCTTTTTCCTCACTGACGTCGCTGCCACGGAAGGTAAAACATGCACGTGGGGGGGGGGGGGGGGGAGGAACGGAGCTGAGCTGCCGGTCGGGGAGCTGAGTCAGGAGGGAAGGAGCCCTGCGCTTGTGGGTGCAGCAGGGGAAGGTCACGGTTGGGCTGGGGAGGCTTAGCCTCCCCAAGCCTCTTATACGGGGCACCTATGGTGGGTATCCTGAAAACCTGACAGGCTGGGGTGCCTTCAGGACCAGGTTTGGAACCACTGGGTTAGGGGGTGAAGAACCTTTGTGCCTGAAAAGGAGCAGGACTTGGGTGTGATTGTATGTGATGAACTTAAGGTGGCCAAACAGGTAGACAAGGCAATGGCGAAAGCTAGAAGGATGTTTGGATGTGAAGGGAAAGGAATAGCCAGTAGGAAAAAGGAGGAGATGATACCCCTGTATAAGATTCTGGTGAGAGGTCATTTAGAAAATTATGTACAGTTCTGGAGACTGCACCTTCAAAAACATATAAACAGGGTCTAGAGGGCGGCTACTAAAATGGTCAGTGGTCTTTTTCATAAAGCATGTGAGGACAGACCTAAAGATGTATACTTTGGAAGAAAGATGGCCGAGGGGAGATATGATAGAGACATATTTAAATATTTACGTAGCATAAATGCACAGGAGATGAGTCTCTCAATTGAAAGAAAGCTCTGGAATGAGGGGGAATAGGATGAAAGGGAAAGGGGACTTAATATACCTGCTTTCTGTGGTATTTTGCAACTACATTGAAAGCAATTTATGTATATACAAGAACTTATTTTGTACCTGGGGTAATGGAGGGTTAAGTGACTTACCCACAAGTCACAAGGAGGTGTAGTGGGAATCAAACCCAGTTCCCCAGGATCAAAGCTCACTGCACTAACCACTAGGCTACTCTTAGTGGTTAGACAGACTCAGAAGTAACCTGTGGAAATACTTCTTTACAGAAAGGATGGTGAATTTGTGAGGCAGCCTCCTGCTAGAGAAAAAAAAACTGTATCTGAATTCAAGAAAATTTGAGACAAGTATATAGGATCTTTAAGGGAGAGGATGGGAGAGAAGATGGCATGGATGGGCAGACTGGATAGGCCACATGTTCTTTATCTGCCCTTATTTTCCTCTTTTCTATTTTCTATTGTGTGCCCTCCAAAGGCCAACAGTAATATAGGTGAAATGAACTCAGAATGGCTAAGTAACACCTATGCAACCAGCCATTCAGTCAGCATATGGCACTACAGATGCCTAAATGGGATACTTAGCACCTTCTCAATTGTGATTTAAGTTATGATGGAGTCCTTGTAGACCCTTTACTTTGCTAAAACTGTCAGAGAAAAGAAGTCAGTTTTTTTTTTTTCAGAACATGAGTGGGAAACATGTTATGCTGGTCTGCAATTTATTCAGGAAAAACAGGATAGGATGAAAAAAAAGAAGTGCCACTGTATACAGGAGTGTCCCCAGACTGAATTGTTTTCTATAGGACATGTCTCCTAGCACCTCGCCCCACCCTCTGAGATGCAGTCACAGAAAAAGAGACAATGGATGGGGAGTGATTTTTGCACCCTCATCTCTCTTATGCCCTTAGGATGTCCCTGACCATATATAAAAAATAATATTAAAGCGAAAGAACTGTAGGACTTACAAGGTAAGGAGGAGGTACTACCGTAGGTTAACCTGGAATGAAGAAATAGAACATTCATTTAAATTGGTGTAATACAGAAACCTCATCGCAAGCAGAAGAAATATATAGAGAAGACATTTAGGGGGGAAGTTACTAAACTTTTGCAAAATATGGCATTTTATTGCTGCATAATTTACCATGGGAAACTAGCGGTAAAAGAATAAAGCTACCGGGGAGCCTCTCTTCCCCCCCCCCCCCCCCCCCCCCCCGCTTACTAAGCCACACTAGAGCTGTCATGCATTAATGCGGACACAGCCCATTTACTTTGAATGGGCTGTATTGGCATTGCTGAGCAGTTTAGTAAACGGGGGGGGGGGGGGGGGGGGTGATAAGGAGGCCGGCACTGTCAAAAAGATGTGCTGTCTATGGATTCCCCACCCCACCCCCAACAAAAACTACCCTCTAGAAGGTAACTCCAAATCCCTTAGACCCCCTCCAGCTGATGGAGACACATTAGTTTCAAAGGGACAATTATTCAGCTAATGGGAGGCAGCCCGCATAAGTGGCATGGACGGCACTGACCCTGGATATTCAATACTGGGCTGTTTCCAGTGACCGAATTTTGGCCGGCTGTAACCAGCGCTGGCTGGTTAAGTTAATAATGGGCAAAGATAGTACTGCTATTTATGCAGTCTGATTTGGCCGATAAACTTAGCTGGCCAGTGTTTGAATATTTGTGGATAGCCGGCTATATCACATGATAAAGCAGGTTAGCTGCTATGCGCTAATATTCAGCAGAGATAACTGGCTATCTTGCACTGAGTATTAGTGTTTAGCCAGCTAAGCATAATTTCTGGCCAGTTAAATAGCGCTGAAAATTGGAGGGGTGAGGGGGGTGGAATATTTAAGTCAGATCAATCCCAGTCACTCCTGTCCCTGCTGACACTGGGTTCAAAATGTTGCCCATGAACCCTAGTGATAGTCTCGCAGTGCTATCACTAGGGATCATGCTGCCATATAAAGACAGTTTGTTATGGGTTGCGGGTGTCATTTTGAAGCCAGTGCTAGCAGGGACAGAAGTGACTAGGAATTGATCCTGTCCTGTGACTCCTACACCACCACCAATTCCTGCAAGTGAAGGTAAATACTTCAGAACTAATGAATCTTTGGAGGGTGGGGGTCAGGGGGACCATCGGTCATTTTGACAGCACCTGCCTCTTCAAGATGGCAAATGGGAGCACAGAACCGCATGTTAATGGCCCAGTGCCACAGGGCAGGAAAAATAACTCAGCTTGAGAAGTTCAACACAAGCGTCGCTATTTGATTTAGTTAACAATAAGGGGCCAGATTCAGTAAATGGCATTCAAAATGTGTTGCCGGGAAAAATTCACACTAAGTTTACTAAAAGGACCCCAAAGCCTTTCTACTGTCCTAATGTTATGTGCTTACTTTACTGGTTAGTGGACGGAATACTCCGTCCCTGGACTGCCCCTAACCTAGGGACCCTTTTACCAAGCTGCAGCAAAAGGGGGCCTACGCTGACGCCAGCGCGTGTTTTTCACGCACTCTGAGGCCCCCTTATACCGCAGCGGGTAAAATGAAAGTCTCTCTTTCCTGCAGGAAATGGTCATGTGACAAGTAAAGCATTTGCCGCGTGGCCATTTTGGGTGGGAGCCCTTACTGCCACCCATTGAGGGGTGTGTCCATTTGTGTATGCTAGAGACCACAGGATTCCCGTTTGAGCTGGTTTTTTCTTGACTTTTATGCACCATATTTGCCCCTTTATGAAGGTTTCAAATTAGCCCCTGACGCAGCCCTAGGTGGGCAAAACACGGTCTGTGTTGGGCGATTTGTTCATACACGGTATCGTCAATAAAATCTTTTTGTTGTGTCATTGATCTGCTGGCTTTCTTTCCCATATTGGATTTTGCAGATCGTTTGCCTTGTTGTTTTTTGGGACGATCACCACTGGGTACACTCCGGTGCTACAAAAATAATAAATACATTTTTGTAGCGCCAGAAATGATGGCGTGCAAGGGGTAGGAAGTACTGCTGGGCTGCTGTGTTAGTCTGGCAGTACTTCCTGTTTAGTGAGCGGTAAGCCCGTATTGGGCTTACCGCTGCTTAGTAAAAGGCACTTTAGTCAGTTAAAGAATAGCCAGTTAGCAGAAATATTCAGTGCCTCTGAAAATTGGCGGCCTTGGGGTTTAACCAGTCAGGAGAATATCGGGCCCATCATTTTCAGTAGAAATCATTGCCCCCTGTCCCAGCATCTGTTCTTGTTATACAGCTTCAGGTCAGAGAGGGTTAATAATAAGAACAGTACAGTGCATTCAAAAGTACACAAGACTGATAGTCTGACTGTCCCTTATTTGTTGAATGTGCTATATTCACACTGTCAGGTCTATGAGCTGTGTCCGTAATAAGAAAAGCTCTCAAAAGCAGGAGCCCAAACAAACATTTTTTTTAGAAACCAAATCATTAACATTCCCTTTTTCATTCTGATTTTTATTGCATTCCTTAGGAAATATTAGTGTTTAAACTTCTTTAAATTTCCTCCCACTGAGTTACTCCCACCAGTATAAATCTAAGTAAATTGTAGCACTGCTGTGCTGATCCTTATCAGAGCCCCACACAAGTATCAGCTTTATAGCAGGCACTCAGCATGAGCAGCAGAGAGTACACTGGAAGGAAGGGATTTTGAGAGAGAAACCAGTGCATTTTTCTAGCAAAAAAGGTGCAGGTACTCAAATGCTAGGTCACCCTTCAGTGGTGGGGTGATCACTGTGGGACCCACCCACAATAGCCAGGCCCCCTGCAACCAGTCACGAATCTATGACAAGGCAGAATTGGTGTGTAGAGTCTGAGCTCTTTCATTAATATTTGGGGTCCCTGGGTCAATTTTAGCAGACAATGGAACAGGTGCCGGTACTCAGTACCTCCAAGTACCCCTTCAAAAAAAGCTCTGAGAGAAAGAGAGAGAGACTGAGAGAGAGAGCCACATGGAGAGAGAGACATAGTAACAGAGAGAGAAATTGATGGGTCGATGCTCAGAATTCCCATGATAAAGCCAACAACGTAGAACCCATACTGCCAGAATAGCAGAGAAAACTAGCTCACCAAGGAAATATGCACGCTGTAAAAATGAAAGCGTGGGGGGGGGGGGGAGGGATGTGCTTGGCACATGCGCAGAAGAGTTTTGCAGTAAGTTCAGCCCTTGTGCAGATGCGCCAAGGTGAAATATTCATTAGCGCCTCTTTTCTGCACCTTTAAATACAAGCTTTTCAATTTTATTTTTTATTTTTTTAATGTGGAAGACATATTTAAGCACAGGAAACAGGCGCCAATGTGTGCTTTCATTTTCGAATTTGCTCGGACTTGCGCACATTTGTTTCTTAGTACTGGTGCTTACAGGCTTGTGCGGGCTTTCACTTCCAAAAGAAATGAAAACTGGCAGATGTTAAAGAAAGAATTGTGAGAAATCCTCTCTTCAAACACCATAAGGGCTGCTTCAAGCTGAGCTGACTTTAGGTTTTAAGCAGTAAGGGTGGCTTTGTTTTATGCCTTGTGAGTATTTGGAGGGAATAGGAAATAACCTCATTAACATCTCTTTGATTAATACTTGCATGCTATTTGTTCTAATCTTTGGTGTGCACATTGTCTGCCATGCTTGAGCCCTCTGAACATTCTGTGTTCACTAACAATGGCGCTAGTCCGACGCTAATCGTCTCTAGCGCTGGCGTTAAATTTTGAGCATCGGCTTGTAAGAGAAAGACTGACAGGCAGATGATCAAAAGCAAACGCCGGTGCTAGAGGCTGTTAGCGCCATATTAGTGCCGGTGTTTGCTACCGCCCCATGATCAGAGCCCTTGCGCAAATAGCATGCAAATGCATGGTAAACAGGGCTTTTAGCGCAAGTATTATTATTATTATTTATTGCATTTGTATCCCACATTCCCCCACCTATTTGCAGGCTCAATGTGGCTTACATAGATTTGTTAACGTTATCATATCAGGGAAACAGATATGGTTGGTACAGTGTTCCAGCGCTATTTTAGAGCGCTGTTTGGAAAAGTGCGGGGCTTTTGATCATCTGCTTGCGAGAGGGGGAGACAGAGAGAGAGAGAATACCTTTTATGTCACCAAAAATGTTTCAAAAACTTATAAGAAATTATGTATTTATTTTATTACATTACTTGCCTCACCCAGCCTGTGAGTGAGAGAGAGAGAGAGAGAGAGAGAGAGAGAGAGAGAGACTGAAGGGGAGAGCAGGGGCGTAGCCAGACAACAGATTTTGGGTGGGCCTAGACAAGAAGTGGGTGGACACCAAGTGTTCTCCCCCCCCCCTCCCCCACCAACTTAAAAAAAAAATAGTCTCAGCTGGCAGGAAAACACTGCTCTCTACCTTGGCAGCCTGCAGCAGGCATGCACTGAAAACGAAGCATGTGCAGGTGCCAGTATCAGCAGCTTAGGAAGCTCAGACTTCTGAAGTGGAGAGCAATGTTTTCAGCACCATCAGGAGGAGGTCTTCAGCTGGCAGAGCTTGGGATCCCCACCAGCTACCACTAAATGTGTGCTACTGTTGGGTGGGCCTGAGCCCTAAGTGGGTGGGCCCCAGCCCACCCAGGTCCACCTGTGGCTACCCCACTGGGGGGGAGGGGGAGAAAGAGAAATTGAGAGGGTATGAGAGAGACAGACACACAGACAGAATATACCTTTTATTTCACCAAAAGTGTTTTAAAAACTTATAAGAAATTATCTATTTATTTTATTACATTACTTGTCTCACCAAAGAGTCTGAAGTGAGGTTTAAAGCTATATGAGAATAAAGCTATCCCTTCCCCAGAACCAACCACATTGCAAAAGTATGTCACTCATCCCCCTTCCCAAAAGCCTGACCAAACAACCTCCCTTAACCTTTTTATGAACAATCAAGTTTTTTTTTTCTACTTGCACACTAAGAATAAGATCCAAAATGGAAGAATAGAGAGTCAGGAAATCTAAAGAGTAATAAAGGTTTAATGACCGTGGGGGTTCTGCAGGGACTTCTGCAGGAGTTGATGTGCAATACGATGTTCAATGTTGCTCATTTTTGATCTATTCTTACTGTACAGCACCTTGAGTGAATTACTTCAAAATGGCGGTCAATAAATCCTAATAAATAAATAAAATAAATGAATGCCATTTAATTGGACAGGAGATGCTCGTAGGTGATTAAATAGTGCTTTGTATTTCAGATTCTAGTATCTAGTGGTACTTAAACAGGTAGAGCCACTGAATCAAGAGACATAGCTGGAAGGGGGGGAGTGCAAGGGAAGCAGCCACTTTTCCATATAGATTTTGAATGAAATGGTGCCCATACAGACTAGGCCTGCTGCCTTGCAGCTGTGCCTATTTCACAAGGTCTGCTCCCCCTGACATCAAAGCCTGGCTACGTTTCTGCTGCGATACACTCCAGTTAGTGCCGGAATGGTCTGGAAACAAATTAGGGTGGAACCTCTCTGGTCACTGCTGATATTTAGTGTCAGTGGCCGGATAACAAACTGGGCAAGTATAGCAGTCCTAACCAGTGGCATAGCCACAGAGGGCCTAGGGCCCCACAATATCGGTTTGGGCCCCCAAAGTTTGCTGATTTGGCTGGCAGGGGTCCCCAAGCCCCACCAGCAGAAGCTTTCCTGCAGCAATATTCACAGCCATGCTGCCTGCCCTGCTTCCGCCTCCCTTGCATGCATGCTTGGCGTTAATGAAATTGAGCATACATGACATAAATCGGAAGGTGGGTGTCCTTCTCACAGGGTCGCCCAAATTGGTATAATCGAAAGCCGATTTTGGACGTCCCCAACTGCTTTCTGTCGCAGGGACAGCCAAAGTTCAAGGGGGCGTATCAGAGGCATAGCGAAGGCGGGACTTGGGCGTGCGTAACACTAGGATGTCCTCGACGTATAATCGAAAGAAAATAGGACGTCCTTGACGGCTTTACCTGGTTGTGTTTTTCTTACGACCAAGGCACAAAAGGTGCCTGAAATGACCAGATGACCACCGGAGAGAATCGGGGATGATTTCCCCTTACTCCCCCAGTGGTCACTAACCCCCTCCCACCCTCAAAAAACATATTTCAAAATATTGATTGCCAGCCTCTATGCCAGCCTCAGATGTCATACTCAGGTCCATCACAGCAGTATGCAGGTACCTGGAGCAGTTTTAGTGGGTGCAGTGCACTTCAGGCAGGCGGACCCAGGCCCCCCCCCCCCCCACCTGTTACATTTGTGGAGGAAATGGTGAGCCCTCCAAAACCCACCACAAATCCACTGTATGCACATCTAGGTGCCCTCCTTCATCCATAAGTGCTATGGTAGTGGTGTACAGTTGTGGGTAGTGGGTTATGGGGGTGGGTTGGGGGGGGCTCAGCACACAAAGTAAGAGAGCTATGTACCTGGGAGCAATTTATGAAGTCCACTGCAGTGCCCCCTAGGGTGCCCAGTTGGTGTCCTGGCATGTCAGGGGGACCAGTGCACTACAAATGCTGGCTCCTCCCACGACCAAATGGCTTGCATTTGGTAATTTCTGAGATGGACGTCCTTGGTTTCCATTATCGCCGAAAATCAGAAACGCCAAGTCTAGGGACGACCCTCTCTAAGGATGACCAAATTTTAGGATTTGGGCTTCCCTGACCGTATTATCGAAACGAAAGATGGACGTCCATCTTGTTTTGAAAATACGGGTTTCCCCACCCTTGGATGGGGGCATTTTGCGAGGACGTCCACATCAAAATGAGGATGTCCATTTCGATTATGCCCCTCTAAGGGTCTTTTCAAAAGCACTAAACAATTGACTTTACCCAGAATGTCAGAATAGTGGACACACCGAGATAGGTGCATGGGTTTCATATAGTTTTTATGTGATAGTAATGTCAATGTAGCTCTTATTAACCGTTAGGTTCCCAATAAGGTTCAATGCGGTGTGCAATAAATATAAAAAATAATATCATCATAAAGGAAAATATTAAGCAACATAAAAAAGAAAGAATTATCCTTACATAAGTACATAAGTGCATAAGTATTGCCATACTGGGAAAGACCAAAGGTCCATCAAGTCCAGCATCCTGTTTCCAACAGTGGCCAATCCAGGTCACAAATACCTGGCAAGATCCCAAATCCTTACTGACATATAGCAAAGTATTACTTTTCTTATATGATCCAACAAAACGTTCTAACCCTTTTCTGAAATAGTTTCATTTTACTCTATTATTTAAAGGAAGTGAGTTCCAAAATGATATCCCCATAACAGAGTATTAGCTATTTTATAAAAAAAAAAATGAGTATTTCAGAAAGAAGGGGAATTTTTTTATTTATTTATTACACTTGTATCCCACATTTTCCCACCTATTTGCAGGCTCAATGTGCCTTACATAGTACTGTAGCGGTGATCACCGGCTCCGGTCTGAACAAATACAGAGTGTGCACAAGTACAAGGTGTGGTTGTGGTAGAATAGGATTCATATATGGTAGATACATTGGTGAAACATTAGGTAGGAAGACGGAGAGTTGGGGTGAGTCCGTTACGTTCTTGGTGTTGTTGTGTAGCAGGTACTCTGGTTCTTATGTTGGGTCGGTGGGGTATGCCTTTTGGAACAGGTGCGTTTTTAGTTTTTTCCAGAACTTTAGGTGGTTGAACGTTGTTTTTACTGTTTTTGGCAGTGCGTTCCATAGTTGTGCGCTTAAATAGGAGAAGTTGGATGCATATGTGATTTGTATTTGAGTCCTTTGTTATTTTGGGTAGTGAAGATTAAGGTTTGTTCGAGCTGATCTTGTTGTGTTCTGGTTGGCAGGTCTATGAGGTCATTCATGTATCCTGGGGCTTCACCGTAGATATTTATGGAGCAGGGAACAGATTTTGAAAGTAATACGTTCTTTGATTGGGATGAAGCATCAATTGATTCCGTAAATGTAAGGAGAGTCTAGGCAAAGGCACAAAAACAATTTCTATCAACAGTTCAGAGGTACACTCATTCAATATTTGAAAAAACAAGCAAGGTGTCTTGAATCGAATTTGTTCCTTGACTACTATACTAATCATTTCTCAATGCTTTATCTGTCGAAGCACCAGCCCTGAAAAAAGCCTACAGCGAAACGGCTGGGCCACCGTCGGGCAACAGATAAGTGCTCGACTTATCTATGTAAAGCTGCTCTACAGCACTTCATGAGAATTAGTGAATGTTTTATGAACCAATAAATTTGAAGTTAGCATTGATATATGTCAATATATTTAAAAAACAATTTTGTAAAAAGAGTAAAATTGCTAAAATCTTAATTAACTTAATTTGTTACCTTATCTAGGATCTAGTTAAGTATTTCCAACTTTGAGGTCGATGTAACAATGATTATTTCCTTTATTGAGACATTTATTTTTGTCTCAAGTATAGACTGTTTGTTTAAAATTGAATTTAGTTTCTTTTTATGCTTCTTGGATAAGAGTATAACTCAAATTATAAATAAATAATTTAAAAAAAAATTACTAAAATCTTTTTGGAAATAAATTAAAAGTAAAATAATGGTTCAAGCAGGTTTTTTATGACCAGTGATGAACACCACGCCCCAGTTAAAGCCGCCGAAAACTGAAAGTAAGCAGTCGGGTGTTTTGAGGTCTTTTTCTTGCTTTTAGAAATATTTTGTTAAATATAAACATCATATTCCATATAAGTTTATTGAATTCCTCTTTATATGTTTAGTTTAAGTAGTATACCATGCCATACTTTGTATTGTGTTTGAATATTTTATGCTCTAATTGTCCTATTGCTTATGTTTGATCTATTCTTACTGTACACTGCCTTGAGTGAATTCCTTCAAAAAGGCGGTAAATAAATCCTAATAAATAAATAAATAAAATGTGGGACAAAATGCAAGGTGATGTACATTGGAAAGAATAATCCAACTCATAGTACCTGATGCTAGGGTCCACCTTGAGAGTCAGTGCTCAAGAAAAGATCTGGGTGTCGTTGTAGATAATACGCTGAAATCTCTGCTCAGTGTGCAGCGGTGGCCAAAAAAGCAAATAAGATGCTAGGAATTATTAGGAAAGGAATGGTGAATAAGACCGAAAACACTATAATACCTTTCTATCGCTCCATGCTGGGTCCACACTTTTAGTATTGTGTTCAGTTCTGGTCGCAGTATCTCAAAAAGATAAAGCAGAATTAGAAAAGGTTCAAAGGAGAGCGACCAAAATGATAAAGGGGATAGAAATCCTCTTGTATGAGGAAAGGCTAAAGAGGTTAGGGTTCTTCAGATTGGAAAAGAGATGGATGAGGGGAGATATGATTGAGTGTCCCCTAGTCTTTGTACTTTTGGAATGAGTAAATAATCAATTTACTTCTTCTCGTTCTACACCTCTGAGGATTTTGTAGACAAATAGATGAACGTCTGCAAAATAGGTTTTGAAAATACCGATTTGAATGTCTCGAGAAGAAATTCATCCAAATGCTGCTTTTCGAACCTAATCCACACCACTAACATTACCCATACCTCAATCCTCCCACCACATCCTTCTTCCCCTTGTACTACTCTATTCAACTGTGTTATCTCTGTGATACTTTGTAACCCATACATTGTAAGCCGCACTGAACCTGCTATCGAGCGGGAAAGAGCAGGGTATAAATGCTACAAACAAATAAATAAATAAATAAATAAATAAATACATTTATGGAACTTTTTGGACTTTTTTCTCTTTCGAAAATGAGCCATTTTGTCATTCAAGCCACTTTGTCATTCTTTCTTACCAATACATTCCGCTTTCTTTAGGAATTCTCAAACCATTTGATTACTACCCTTGACAATCCCAGTTCCTTAAGCCTGAACAGCATCAAGGAATGGTCCATGGCATCGAAAGCTGCTGAGATATCAAATTGTAAAAGTATTATCTGTTTCCCTCTACTTAAGCTATTTCTGACTTGAGGAGTCAAAGCAAGAAGTAATGTCTCAGTACTTTGCATTGGCCTAAAACCGTGCTGCGTAAAATGTAACCACTTGCATGAGGGAAGAAATTGAATAATTGCACCTATTTCAAGCCTATTTGTAAAGACATATACATGACTGTGGCCTCTATTTTAAAAGCATCTCGCATCTAAATAGTCTTCATTTTAACAATATGGATTGCATAAATGTGTAATGGCTATTTCAGAAAGTCACTATTTACATGTGGAGATCATGGCGGGCCAAAAAAACTATAGAAATCGACAATCAAAGAGTATAATGGAGCAGGAGAGGCTCCTGCCTGGTTAAACCCTGCTGATGAACCAGGTAGTGCTGGTTCAACATGTCATGCTAAAAATAATTTCCCCATTGTTTTTGCAGCCAGCTTAGACACATGCACAGATTTTTTAAAAAGTGCTCCTTTCATCTAGAGGTTTACACAAGAGATTAAGGAAGTAATTTCCTTAATCTCCCATTATTCCTGCCACCAAACAAAATAAATACATCAAAATGGCTGCCTCACTGCTTAATCGGTGGCCCTTAGACATATAAGTTTGTAAAAGGGGACCAGCTTCACATGTAAATGTTTGCAGTCACATGTGGAAGTTACAAAATTAGTGCTTACAGGTTGGAAAATTCCAAGTTCCATTCCATTCTAGTTTTGTGCCTGTGTACACTCGTAACTAACTGCTCCTGCTCTATGTGCCGGCATTCAGCAGAACTTCTTGTAAAATGCCTGTGACATTGTGCAGGTACCGACCTGGATGTCTCGAATTCCATCTCAATTCCTAGTATAAAAGTGAGCCTTAGCCCCCTAATTCTTTAAAAGTTGCCAAAATCTGCACACACAAATTTGGGCACTGTGCCAATTGCACACAATACTTTAATAAATATGAGTTAATAGTACCAATTCTTGGCATTAATTAGATTAATTGGAATTTACAAGCATGTAAAAAGGGCATTGCAATGGGAGGGTCATGGGCAGAACGGGGGTGTTCCTAGCATTTATAGAGGTCTATAAAATAAATGAGTGGAGTGGACCGGGTAGACGTGAATTGCTTGTTTACTCTTTCCAAAAATACTAGGACTAGGGGGCACAAAATGAAGCTACAAAGTAGTAACTTTTGAACCAATCAGAGAAAATATTTCTTCACTCCATGTGTAACTAAATTTTGGAATTCGTTGCCAGAGAATGTGATAAAACAGTTAGCTTAGTGGGGTTTAAAAAAGGTTTGGATAACTCCTAAAAGAAAGGTCCATAAGCCTTATTAAGATGGACTTGGGGAAATCCACCGCTTATTTCTAGGATAAGCAACATAAAATGTATTGTACTGTTTGAGGGATCTTGCCAGGTACTTGTAATCTGAATTGGCCACTGTTGGAAACAGGATGAGGGTTTTATGCACCTTCGGTCTGTTCTAGTAAGGCAACGCTTATAGTAGATGACGGCAGAGAAAGACCTGTACGGTCCATCCAGTCTGCCCAACAAGATAAACTCATATGTGCTATTTAATGTGTATACCTGACCTTGATTTGTATCTGCCATTTTCAGGGCACAGACTGTAGAAGTCTGCCCAGCACTAGCCCCACCTCCCAACCAATGGTCCCGCCTCCCACCACCGGTGCTGCCACCCAATCTCTGCTAAGCTCTAAGGATCCGTTCCTTCTGAACAGGATTCACTTATGTTGATCCCATTGCATTTTTGAATTCTGTTACCGTTTTAATCTCCACCACCTCCCGCGGGAGGGCATTCCAAGTATCCACCACTCTCTCTATGAAAAAATACTTCTGACATTTTCTTATGCTTTTGCTGTTGTTACAGAATATGGGGAACACACGCCCAATTTAGGTGTGTACATTTGCACTATGTTTCAGTTATTGCAAGGGCTGTGCCTAAAGTTAGGTACGAGTCCTGGCGTAAGTGCTATTCTATAAACCGAGCTAACTAAGCGCAGCTTATAGATATCACTTTTTTCAGCACTGATTTTTTCGGTACATATACTAGAATTCACCCCTATGTGTCTTTATAACATGCTAGAAGCAAACTAACAGACATCAACCTAGCCTGATGTTGCAGACATTTAGCATGCGTGTACTTCTGTACTTTGTAACAGTGGGAATAATTCTATCACCAGGTGCCACATTTAGATGCCCCGGTAATCCACGGTGGGAGTTCTATCCTATAGAAAACTGGGGTGCGTGGCTCTGTTATTGAATACTAGCACAACCTGGTATCAGCAGCCTAACATTCAAGTGCCTTCACTTACACCAGCCCTAGAGCTCAAGTAAGTTCGAGCATCTCAATGTGGAAGCTGCCCCTGTAAGTTTCAGCTCCGCCCCTGTGTACAGCCTGTGCCCTGAAAAATGGCAAGGACAAGTCAGGTCAGGTATACATATAAAATAAACTCATACAATCTTGGGCAGACTGGATGGACATACAGGTCTTTAATCTGCCGTCATATACTATGTTATGTATGTTTTACAGAGCGGCGGTGAGCCCAAACGCAGGCTTACCGCTTGCTCTTCTGGGATTACCGCCGACCCAACGCGGCTGCCAGAAGTAGTCCTGTTACCGAGCATGCGCCATTTCTGGCAGAAAAAGAAAACCCCTGGAATGGCTTACGTGGCAATAACCAGGCGGTTACTACTATGCGCTGCTCGGTTACCGCCGGGTTAGCACAGGAGCCCTTATCGACACCTCAATGGTTCTCTTACCACACAGCCATGTTTGTCTGGGGGCTTTTTTATCCGCTGTGCTAAAAAGGGCCCTGGCGCATGGGAGACACAGCCCATGCTGCTAGTGCAGGGCCCTTTTTCCCGCAACTTGGTAAAAGGACCCCTATGTAAGTTAAGCGCACTGTGACTGAATGGCATTTAGGCAAAACATTGACATTTATGAATGTATGTGCACACATGTGCACATCAGTGTCAGTATTCTCTACATTTACACATGTAACACATGCATAAATGTAAGTACACTGTTACACAATAGCCCTCATCCATGGATTCTATGTGTCACGCCTTAGCGTTCTGTGCAAAATCCAAGCGTATTCTTAAAAACATGGTGTAATTTAATTGGCTTAACAAAACAATCAGCATTTTTAACAGCACTTAACAAGCAATAATCAGAACTAATTGACAATAATTAGATTTACGTGCATAACTTCCTAAGCAATTCTGTAATGCACAGTGCCTAATTCTAATGCGTGGAGCCAAAAGGGGCGTGGTTATGGGTGGGGCGCCTAAATCTACATGCCATTCATTATTTACACCACATTTCCCTTGGTGTAAATGGGTGCACGTAGTTCTATGCACTGGAATATCAACTAAACGTATTCTATATACCGTGCCTAATCTAGGTGCCATTTATAGAATATGCTTGGGCAGAAATTTATTCTGTGAGGATCTTTCAGGTGCATAGATTTTAGAAATGCCCATGCCCTGCCCATGGGCATGCCCCCTTTTCAACTAAGCGACTTAGAATTTAGGCGCACCACATCATAGAATACACTTAATGAGTTGTGTGCTTAAATCTCAATTAATGCCAATCAGTGCTGATAATTGTGTGTTAACATTCAATTAACAGCACTGATTAGCTAGTTAACCGATTAAGCTATGCACATTGCTATAGAATATGCTTCAGTTTCCATGCGGATTTTCAGGTGCCATATATAGAATCCGGGGGGGATGTGTGTAAATTGCATCTCTGCCATGATCCACCCCAAACTCAACCCCTCAACATGCCTACATATGGATCACATATAAGTATGTGAGTTCTTCGAAACCAGCCTCCTAATTCTATAAAACTCGCCACAAACTTCACGCACAGTTTGAATAAATAATTGAGCTAATTTGGGCCACTAGTTGCTTTTAACAAGCAATTAATTACACTAATTAGATTCAATTGGAATATATGCACGTAAATTTAGGCATGTGATCTGCGCCTAAATGTTATGCACAAATTGAAAAACGGGTGCAGAATAGGAACGGTCATGGGCGGAACAGGGGCGTTCCTTAAATTTATGTTGTTATAGTATGAGGAGAATACGTGCCTAATATAGGTGCGTACATTTGCACCACATTTCATTGGTGCAAATGGCAGTGCCTAAAATTTACTATGATTCCTGGGTGTAAGTACTATTCTATACATGCACCTAACTTGAAGCGTGGCTTATAGACTAGCGATTTGTTTTGTGCCATATATAGAATTCACCACCCATATGTATTTATATGCATGTCTATTTATTATTTGGGGTTTGTAATCCTTAGGGCAGTGGTTCCCAAACCTAGTCCTGGATGCACACCAGCCAGTCAGATTTTCAGGATATGCACAATGAATATTCATGAGAGAGATTTGCATGCACTGCCTTGCATTGCATGCAAATCTCTCATGAATATCATTGTGGATATCCTGAAAACCTGACTGGCTGGAGTGCCTCCAGACCAGGTTTGGGAGCCACTGCCCTAGGGTAATTTTATTAAAGCTCTTTAACGGGTGTAAAAGGCCCTTTGCATATGAAAACGCTGTTATAAAATACCCTAGACAAGTTTACGCAACTACAGAAGACCCAATGTGCTCTCCAAAGCTCAGGTACTACGGCATCTGTGGGATTTTTCTTACTTTGCACCAATAAAAGACCAACAAGATGTAAATCATGCTAGTTGTTTATTAATGGACAACTCAATAGAGTAGTTGGATTGAGGAGGGGGTGGGGGGAGGGGAGCAACAGGAATGCACCAACCAGCATCAGTGAAGTTTCTCACACCACTGCTGCTGAGAAACAAAATTTCTGTTGTCACTCACACCTTCCACCTTTTCCTTGCCTAGGAGGTTGGAAAAAATAAACATTTCTGTTATTGCTGGAGTCATTCTGGGACTTTCCCACACCTAGCTCTGAGCTGGCACCATACTCTGGAGGAGGAGGAGGAGAGAGAGAGAAAGAAAGAAAGAAAGAAAGAAAGAAAGAAAGAAAGAAAGAAAGAAAGAAAGAAAGAAAGAGAGAGGGTGCAACCAACACTGACTTGGCCCTACATTCTACGCAGTTCTCATAGACACAAAATGGGAGAAACCCCTTAGTAAACAGGTCCCCCCTCCCGCCAGTCTCCAGCCCACAATCGCTGACCCTAGCAGTCACTCTCTCCACCTCCACTGTCATCCCCTCACCAGCCCCAGCAGTCATTATGTAAACCTCTATCACACCCCCTTCAACCCCAGCAGTCACTCTCTCTGCCACTATTCCCCCCCCCCCCCCCCCCCCCCCCCGAACACCAGCATCAGTTTCTCCACCCCACAGCCCCAGAACTCACTTTCTTAACCCTCTCTCCTGGGCAATCACTCTCACTATTTCAAACCCCCTACCCAGCATTGACCTCATCAGCCAAACTCCCAAAGAGGCCAGTGCTCTAAAGATTGCCTGCTTACCAGAGCCGTAGAGAGGGGAGCTGACACCCGGGGTGGGTCGCCGCTGCGCACCCCCCCCCCCCCCCCCCCCCCGGGTGCAGCACGGCGCACCCTCCTCCCGCTGGAGCGCAACCCCCCACCCCCGGAGCGCATACCTCCCCCCCCCCCGGCGCACATACCTGCGGCGAGGGACGGGCGGGAGGGCCGATCCGCCCCGACTGCACGTTGCTGGGGTGTGTCGGCTCCGCGCTGATTCACTGCTCTCTCTGTCCCCTTCCTACGCCACTGCTGCTTACCTACCTCTGAGGACTTCCTGTCACCACAGCATCCTTCCCCTGTGGCTGCTATAGCATGGCCACCTAAGGCCCTCACTCTGCTATACAACCCCCAAAGCCAATGTGTGGGCAGTGTGCATATGTACGCTAATGCACACACTACCCTCCAGTGACAGCCAATCACCAGGCCCTGACTTTACTTTATAGATACTGTATATAGATAGATTGAAAGCCCTCCAGGGTCAGGGCAATAACTACTGTACCTGAATGTAGGACACCTTGAGCTACTACAGAAAAAGATGAGAGCTAAATCCAAGTAAGTAAGCAAGCAAATAAATAATACACAAAACCAAATTTAATATGTAAACGTATAGTCATGTGGAGGGGCATTTTCAAAAGGATGTCCAAGTCAGAATAGTGACGTCCAGTTCATAAACATCCAAAATGGATGTCCATCTCACATGTATTTTCCAATAGAAAATTTGTCAGGATTTCCTGTTCGAATATAAGTGAGATGGGCATTCTTGTGCTCAGGACATCCAATATATAAATGGGAAAAAAGCAGGAACAAGGACATCTGTCTGGCTGCATTCTTAGAAGAACGGCCACACAGACCAGAGGATCAACCTAGTAGTTAGTACAGTGGACTTTAAACCAATTGACAGGTTCAAATCCTACTTTATCTCTTTTATTTTGTAACTGTGAGCCCTCCAGGAACAGAAAAATACATACTGCCCCTGAATGTACACTACTTCAATAGCCTTCAGGCTTGCAGGGAGCTTCTGTATGTAGGTACATTAGGTATTTTTCTGTTTCTGGAGGGCTCACAATAAATAAATAAATAAATAAAAGAGTTAAAATGGGATTGAACCTGGGTACCTTGGTTTTAAAGTCCACGCTACTCCTCATACTTGCTTCTTGCTTTGCTAAGAATGCCCATAATATCTTAAACAGTTTAATTTTCAGGGAAGAGGGAGGGGGACAGCAACCATGGGGGGATTAAGGAGGTTTCATGCCTTAATCCCTCTAGTGATCAGCTGCTCAATCAGAGCATTTTTTTGTACCCTGGACATCACTAAATGAGGTCTAACTTAGGACATCCTTCATGGGTGTAGTTTGACTCTCATGTGGGAAGGAAGCAAAGGGTGGGGTGTGGCATATTAGCATATCTATTTGCATATATACATCTCATACATATTCATTATGGTTATTAAAAAAAAGACAAAAACAAGCGGAATAGGAAATCACTATATCAAAACAGTGAAAATAGATAAAGATAGATAGATAGATAGATAGATAGATAGATAGATAGATAGATAGATAGATAGATAGATAGATAGATAGATAGATCTAACAATAGGAAAATTTTATCCTTATGTCCCCTCTCACATCAACTAGCAAGGGGAGAGCACATTTCCCTGTCCTCTTTCCCTAGGCCATACACCATCACCTTTGCCTTTTCTCCATTTCCAAAGCCTACCTCTCTCTTTCTTCCTCTCTCCTTACCTAGCACTTCCCCCATTTCCTTAATGTGGATCTTAGAAATAACTGGCTCTAGAAGTAGAAATGCAGTATTGGGGAGGCAAATAGCTGACAGTGATAGCAAGTAGTTTCATACCTTCCAGAGTATTGTCTTCAGATAGGTTAGTGGCTAGTCCCAAAACGGCTATATTAACATAGTAACATAGTAAATGACGGCAGAAAAAGACCTGCACGGTCCATCCAGTCTGCCCAACAAGATAAACTTATTTGTACTACTTTTTGTGTATACCCTACGTTGATTTGTACCTGTCCTCTTCAGGGCACAGACCGTATAAGTCTGCCCAGCACTATCCCCGCCTCCCCAACCACCAGTCCCACCTCCCACCACCGGCTCTGGCACAGACCGTATAAGTCTGCCCAGCACTATCCCCGCCTGCCAACCACCAGCCCCGCCTCCCACCACCGGCTCTGCCACCCAATCTCGGCTAAGCTCCTGAGGATCCATTCCTTCTGACAGGATTTCTTTATGTTTATCCCACGATTGTGTAACATAGGTCGGATAGGCAGGAATATTCAGTACCAAATCAGCTATGTTTAGTGGTTAAAATAGGCCGCATAAACAGTAGGCCTTTCTTTAACTTTAAGCATTTAACCGGTTAGCACTGAATATCAACATAACCGGTTCAGTTGCTGTGGTCAAAAGTGAAACCGGATATGTCATGCCAGTCACTGGATATGGGATGGCACTGAATATCCGGTCTGAGAGCTGGCATCAGGTAGTCACCGCAGAGCCTGATGTTGGCTAAATATTGGTAGGAGTAGTTTTATAAGTTTGGTTGCAGTATAGTCTTATTCATTGTCAATACTTGCTTACCAACAATCAAACAATTTTGCTGAAATTATATTCACTACCAGCCTCAAGATGGCATTCCTCCCCACCTTCCCCCCGATATACATTCACAGCATATGATATGAATATAAAGTAAAATATGCAAACTTGATAAGCTTGTATTTCATACAGAGTGGTTCTAGGAGAAGTGGTGGTGGAGTGATCTCAACTATAGTTATCAAAATCATAGTGGAAGATGTAGGGGCCCCAAAGTTAATTGAGAAAGCACAAGACTGCAAGTACACCAAGACCACCTGATATCTCACATCAACCCTCCATCTTTACTGTTACTGCTTCTCATTCTCTCTCCTCGGCTGCACTGTTGCCAACTGGCTCTGTTTCTTCTGATACATTAAGCCAAGGATGGGCAGGCGGAAATTTTTTCATGTCTTTGTTTGTTTGTTTAAATGAACGTCATTAACAGTGTGTACTATCCTTGGATTTATAAGGGTGCCCAAATTTGGGCACTGATCCAAGATCCGCATGCAAACTAATTAGTTAACACTCCATTTACAATCCATTATTGATGTTAACTAGCACTAATTAGGATTACACGCGGACCTGCCTATACACTTTTCTAATAACTCTGCATGTCTCGTGTGCAGCTCAAAAGGGGACATGGCCAGGGGAGGGGTATGAGTGGGTCAGGGTGTCTCAAACTTTAGGCGCAATGTTATAGAATAGGCTCATTTATACACCCAACGCCACTGATTGCGCAGCAGCATTTACACCAGTTTCAGCAGGGTAAGTTCGACATCGGAATCTGTACTAAGGGCCTTATTTTACAATGTTTTGCTCCTAATTGCAGTGCTTGAATGTGGTTTTGTAGCCTAGTTGTTAGTGCAGCAGACCTTGATCCTAGAGAACTGGGTTCAATTCCCACTTTAGCTCCTTGTGACTCTGAGCAAGTCACTTAACCCTCCATTGCCCCAGGTGCAAATAGTACTTGTATATACTATTGGGTTTTCTGCCAGGTACTTGTGACCTGGCTTGGCCAGGGTTTGGAAAACAGGATACTGGGCTAGATGGACCATTGGTCTGACCCAGTATGGCTACTCTTATGTTGTTATGTTTTAGGGCTCAGTCTTCTTTAAACTTCAGGCCAGATTGGTCAGGGTCAGGGAGGAAGAGGAGAATGGTGGGTGGCAGGCCCAGCAGGGAAAGGGAAACGGGGGAAGGCTCTTTTGTGTGCCAGAAATTAAACTGCACTACGTCCCACAAAACTCTGCTGCCCTAAGCAGACTTCTAGTCTGCCTAGTGGCAAGGCCAACCCTGTTTGTGAGGTCAATTTCCAGTAAAAAAAAAAAAAAAAGTCCCTGTTTTGGAGGGATTTATTTCTTGCCAAATCTTTTCTGTCAGATGTTCAAGTGTAATACTTTGACCGCCGTTATAGACAAAGGAAAAAAGATTTTTTTTCCCTTCTCCCTCCATCCCTGACAGTACTCATAGCTCTCAGAGTTGAGGTGCTAGATTTTCTGGACTGTGATCTTTGGACACAGAAGCCTAGATGAAGATGACCTTATCTCTGGCAAATCTTCCTGTAAAGGGTCAGGGCTCAGGGGAGGAGTACCTGGATTTCCAGCAGACATGTTCCTGAAGGCCAAGGTGGCCTAAAGACTGAAGAGGAGGCATGCCTTTCATTTGGGGATTTTGTTCCACACATGCACAATGACTTAAAATGCTTAAAAGAGAAATGTGCGTTTGGTATTTTGTCCACATAGGATCCCTAATGGCTTTATGAACCTGTTTGCAGTGAAGACCTGGAGAGTGACTACAAATGCAATATGAATGTGTATAGAGAGTTCTGTGTTGGGGAATGCTATTTTTACAGGTCCCTGGAGGTTTACATTACATTTTACATTTACATTGCACTTATGGCCCCACAAGATCCCAAAAAGAGCTCTCTGCGGGTTACAATAAGATAAAAAGTACAAGGCATCTTTGCAAGCTACACAAGTTTGAAAATACATTTCATTACTTATTAAATATTTGAAAAGCTATTTTAAGAGCTTTCTTAAACCATTTTAATCTGACCCCTTTGTTCTCATATTCAAAGGGCAAGATTCTACCATTTCGCAGACTGGAAAGAAAATAATCCATTGAAAATAGACCTATAAATAACACCCTAGGACTAGATACTGCATAATAAGCCACTCTGTCTAGTAGGGCACCGTGATGCCGTGAAAGAATCACAAGATCTGATAAAGTATCCAAGAGCAAATCCATTTAAAACAGAAGAGTGATCGTACCACAATTTAAACACAACTTGCGCCCTCACAGGCAACCAATGCGATTTCCATAAAAGTGGGGCAGCTGGTCATAATGAGAATTATTACAACTCTGGCTGCCCTGTATTTTGATGCGTCTGGAGTTTTTTTTTCCATAAGTCTTCCACAACCCTACTAGTATTACATTGAAGTAATCTATTTGAGGGAAAATTAAAGACTGTACCCAAAGTCTAAAAGCATTAAAATTCAAATTAGATCTCATCTCCTCAATGTTTTCATATTATAGAATCCTTTATTTAAAATTTGATTCACATGGGTTTGAAACATAAATATTCATAAAAATTACCCCCAAAATCTTTACTTATTTTTACAATTGAAATGTAATATTATTGGCCATCAGAATAGATTCTCCAAAAGGTTTATTATATTGGGTTCCCAGAATTATAAATTTAGGGGTTTTTTGATTATTTAGTTTTAAACAAAACATAGAAGTCCATTCACTTAAAATTCTAAAACTGTACTCAATCCTATTATTAATTTCTGATAGGGAATTTAAAAATGGAATCACTACTGTGACATCATCTGCATATATATGCATATTAAAATCATTTGTTCTTTGAAAAAGGACAGCTAAGACATCAAAACATTAAAAAGGACAGGAGAAAGTGGGGATCTCTGAGGAACTCCACAATCTATAGTCCAATAGGGAGAAAGATCATCCATTTTCTTTACTTGATAAGGTTGAAACTTATCAAGTAAAGAAAATGAAATTACTGCAAGGGCCACGTGGTAGCCGGGCGGTAACTCAAAATTGACACACATTGGGCACTCATAGGTGCCTACGTGGCTTAGTATAAGGGCTCCTTGATGTACCACCTTTCTGTGGTTTACATATTATATAGAGGTACTTTCTCTGTCCGTAGGGGGCTTACAATCTAAGGGCCCTGTTTACTAAGATGCGCTAGCATTAATTTTTAGTCCGCACTAATGCTAGAGAAACCCATATATTCCTATGGGTGTCTCTAGTGTTAGCGCACACTAAAAACGTTAGCACGCCTACAGCGTGGCTTAGTAAACAGGGCCCTACGTTTCTTGTACCTGGAGCAATATAGGGTTAAATGACTTGCCCAGGGTCATAAAGAGACACAGTAGGAATCAAACTCGGTTCCCCTAGCTTTCAGGCCACTGTACTAGCCATTAGGCTACTCCTCCACTGTGTGTAGTTTAAAGGAGAGTATGTCATACATACCCTTCCGGTGCTACCACAACTTTCTTCCAAACAAAATGCTAATGCACTTCATAAAAGTACTGTTGCAATTCTGTTTGGATAAAAGGTACTACAACAGTGTAATTCATTATGAATAAATGTAAATCATTAAGACTAAATGAATGATTTAATTGTCTAATTAATTGGCTCTTAAATAATTGTCATTAACTATCCTTCCAAAAGTACAACAGAATGCCATAAATATGACAAGGACAAAGTGAGAGCTGCCAAGTGCCGGATTTCTTAAAGTTAGCCATGGCAGAATGGTAAGAGCTTGGATGACAAGGACTGAGAGCAGAGAGGGCCAAGGAAGGACAGAAATGTTCTGTTTTGTGAGCTGAGGGGACAAAAGATGGCAGGAGAGGTGGATGGGTCTAAAGCAAAGGCGACAGGGTCTGCAAGCAAAGATAAGAACTGAGTAGAGGTGAAAAGGGCTGAGAATAAAAGCACCAAGAAATGGGAGTGATGACACGGGTTGAAAGACGAGATGGCAAAGTACTGGGAACAAAGGGGCAAAGGCCTGTTATGAACCTCAATAAATCAAGCCATTTGCAGATCATGATCTGCAATGATCTTAGAATCAAATAATTCTTTCACAAGCTGTTAATGAGAACTGAATTTGTAGGAATTTGGAGAAAGGCTGCACATGATACCTCTCTGAGGATGGGAAGGGATATTGAGAGAAGCCATAGATGATGCCAGCCAGATGGGAAGGCGTATGGAGAAAGGCCATGCATAATAGCTCTCTGAGGAGAACCAATATGAAAGGCATGTTGGAAGAGTGTACAGCAAACAGAGAAATGTATTACTGAGACAGGCAACTAACAGCTTTTCTTTTTTGCTAGGCTATGAAGCCTAGCTAGTAGAAAAATGATGAGACATTTTCCAGCCAAAAGAAGTAGTACTAAGAGAAGCAGAGTGAATGTGACCATAGAATATATAGCTGACATCTATACAGGATTAATATATTAAGAGATGCACTGTCACTGTATTGTTCATTTCCTTTTTTCTTTTATTCTGATAACCAATGCCAAGGTTTATTTCACGTTTCCTCCCCCTTTCTTATAGAGCTACTTTATTTATTAATATGGATTTAATTCACACCTTTTTATTGGGAGCTCAAGGTAAGTTAAATTCAGGTGCAACAAGTATTTCCCTGTCCCCAGAGGGCTTATATTCTACCCCCCTCCCCATATTCAGCAGCAGTCAGTGTGTGTTTTTTAAATGGCAGCCACTATGGGTTTTTATGCTTGGATATTCAGTGTTCGACTGTATCTGAACAGGCATTGAATATTCAGGTATAAAGCGGCTGCTGGCACTTATCACTATGATATTCAGCCATTAAGGGATGAGTTCTATATTTGGCACCCCAAAAAATCAGTGCCGATGGAAAATGCGCCTACACGTATTCTATAAACCACACCTAATTAATTAATTAATTAATGTGTTGCATTTGTACCCCACATTTTTCCCACCTATTTGTAGGCTCAATGTAGCTTACATATTACCGTGAGGCGAAAGCTGCCTCCGGTGATGAAACAAATACAGAGTGATGTGGTAGAGAATGAGATGTATGTGTTACAGACACATAATGGAATCGAGAGAAGAAGAGTTATATAATGTTCGTTGGTTTCATTGTGTTGCTGAGTCCAGGCACTTAAGTTGGATCAGTAAGGTATGCCTTCTTGAACAGATCAGTCTTTAGTGATTTCCGGAAGTTGAGTTGGTCGTGCGTTGTCTTTATGGCTTTTGGTAATGCGTTCCATAGTTGTGTGCTTATATAGGAGAAGCTGGATCTGTGGACGCAGTTTATAGAATATGTGTAGCGCCATCCACATGGCTAAACTTTAGGTGCAGCCGTTTACACCAATGAAAAGCTGGTGGTAAATGCCCACACATAACTTTAGGTACGGAACAGGTTATTCTATAACATAAATTTAGAAACGTTCATGACACATCCATGCTCCTCCTATGGCCATGTCCCTTTTGAGATCTGCACAGTAGAAATTACGCAGACTTCTTTATAGAATATACTTAGCGAGTAGTGCATGTAAATTCTAATTAGTGCCAATTAGTGCTGATAATTGCTTGTTAACATCCAATTATCAGTGCTGATTGGCTCATTACTCAATTAGGTTGCGCGCACAAATCGGTTATGTGTGCCAATTGTGCACTTAACTCTAGGCGCCATATATAGAATCTGGAGGTAAGGGGGCAATTCTATAGAAGGTACCTACAATTAGGTGCCCAGAGGGCACAGGGTAGGAGCCTATTCTATAAAGGAAAGTAAGGGTCTACTTTCCTTTACAGAATACTAGCATAACCTGGTATGAACACGCTTCCATTTACTCCGGCCATAGGTCTATGTGTGAATGCCTAAACACGGTAGCTACCCATGTAATTTAACAGTATTCTGTGAGTTAGGTGCAATGTGAGCCCGTCTGTGTCTTGCACATGGCTTCTCCCTTGTCATGCCCCCTTGAAAGTATGCAGTATGGCCCTGATGCTCAGAAGCATACGATAGAATTGAAAAATGAACTTTCGGAACTATTGTTAGTAATATGTGATTTATCTTTAAAATCGAGCATAGTATCAGAAGATTGGAGGGTGGACAATGTAACGCTGATTTTTTAAAAAGGTTCCAGAGGAGATTCCGGGAAATTATACACAGATGAGCCTGAACGTCGGGTACCCGGGCAAAATGGTAGAGACTATTATAAAGAACAAAATTACAGAGGCATATTCAAAAGCATGGATTAATGAGGCAAAGCCAACATGGATTTTAGTGAAGGGAAATCTTGCCTCACCAATCTATTACATTTCTTTGAAGGGGTGAACAAACATGTGAATAAGGGTGAGCCGGTTGGATATCGTGTATGAAAGACTCCAGAGGAAATTGGAGAGTCATGGGATAGGAGGAAGTGTCTTACTGTGGATTAAAAATTGGTTAATAGATAGAAAACAGAGAGTAGGGTAAATGGTCAGTATTCTCAATGGAGAAAGGGTAGTTAGTGTGGTTTCCCAGGGCTCTGTGCTGGGACCGCTGCTTTTACATATTTATAAATGACCTAGAGCTGGGAGTAACTAGTGAGGTAATTAAATTGCTGATGACACAAAATTATTCAAAGTTGTTAAATCGTGAGAGGATTGTGAAAAATTACAAGAGGACCTTACAAGACTGGGAGACTGGGCGTCTAAATGGCAGATGACATTTAATGTGAGCAAGTGCAAAGTGATGCATGTGGAAAAGAAGAACCCGAATTATAGCTACGTAATGCAAGTTCCATGTAGGAGTCACCGAGCAAGAAAGGGATCTAGGTGTTGTCACTGATGATATGTTGAAACCTTCTGCTCAGTGTGCTGCGGCGGCTAAGAAGGCAAATCGAATGTTAGGTATTATTAGGAAAGGAATGGAAAACAAAAATGAGGACATTATAATGCCTTTGTATTGCTCCATGGTGTGACCGCACCTCGAATATGTGTTCAATTCTGGTCGCCGCATCTCAAAAAAGATAATAGTGGAATTAGAAAAGGTGCAGAGAAGGTCAACAAAAATGATAAAGGGAATGGGACTTCCCTATGAGGAAAGGCTAAAGTGACTAGTAGGCATATTTCAAAGCACTTAGCCTTCCAAAGTTCCATAGGTTTCTATGGAACTTTGGAAGGCTAAGTGCTTTGAAAATATGCCTCTCTGAGGCTCTTCAGCTTGGAGAAAAGGTGGCTGAGGGGAGATATGATAAAGGTCTATAAAATAATGAGTGGAGTGGAAAGGGTAGATGTGAAGCGTCTGTTTACTCTTTCCAAAAATACTAGGACTAGGGGGCATTCGATGATGCTACAAAGTAGTAAATTTAAAACGAATCAGAGAAAATCTTTCTTTACTCATGTGTAGTGCTGGGCAGACTTCTACAGTCTATGCCCTGATCGTGACTGAATAAATATGGATGGGCTTGGAGTGTAAATTTTAAGGGGTTTTGATGTTAGCTTCAGAACTTAGTACAAGAACAGTGCTGGGCAGACTTCTACGGTCTGTGCCCTGAGAATGGCAAGGACAAATCAAACTCTGTATAAAGTATCACATACCATGTAAAATGAGTTTATCTTGTTGGGCAGACTGTATGGACCACACGGGTCTTTATCTGCCGTCATTTACTATGTTACTATGTAACTACTACTAAACATTGCAGCATAAAACTTTTTGTACTTTTTTGGGATCTTGCCAGGTATTTGTGACCTGGATTGGCCACTGTTGGAAACAGGATGCTGGGCTTAATGGACCTTTGCTCTGTCCCAGTATGACAATACTTATGTACTTATGTACTGGACTAGCACTCACATTTACCAGCGCCCAATGCTGAAAGACCCCTGCCGCAGGAAATGAGCAAGCCCACGTTCAGTGCAAATATTATGGTAATGCAAATGTAAATGAGGTCATTTCCTATTCCCTCCAATGATCAGAGAACAGCACACTGGACAAGGGCTCCCTTAGTGCTAGAAAACCTACGCCAGCTCAGAGCTGGCATTAGGGTGTCTACACAGCCTCTGCAAGGACTGTACATCTGCAGTGAGGGTCCGGGCTCAGGAAAGAGGCAGCAACTCACCATGCCACTGCTGTGACCTGGAGTGTTTCACAGAGCAGCAGAAATCACCAGAGAGGACTTCTGGGTGCTGCCCACAGCAGGAGGAGCAGAGCCATAGTGGGTCGTGAATCCAGAAGTGCTCACAGCACTCCAGGTCTGGTGGAGGTTCAGAGTTGAAACCACGTAGTGGCTGAACACAAGAATCCCATGGAAAAAATACAAAAAGAAGGCCCAACACCAATGGGACATTAAGGTAACACAACACTTTTAGTTCGTGTGACACATAAGGCAGTTCCTTGATAAAAAATATTAAAAATTCTTCTCTTGTTACTGTTACATAAAAGATTCAACATGGCACCGTGTTTATGTGTCACATGAATAAAAGTACTGTTTTATCTCCATGTCCCATTGGTTGTTGAGCCTTCTTCTGTTTCCCGCTTTTTGGAGGTCCGGAGTTGGACATGCAAGGAGCCCAGACTGTAGAACCAAGGAGGTTTATGGAACAGTTTGTACTTGAGTGCTTGGGAAAGGTATGGAGAGGATGAGCTATCCCACCAGCTGGGTTCCGGCCAACAGAGACCTCTCTACACATACCCTAGGCACAATCCTCTCCCCTTAACTCCCTAATGCTCAATGCTAACAGCACGCTTATATTTGTATACTATTAGCATTGAGCATTAGGGAGTTGTTTTGCCTCACTGTTCCAGTGCTGTTTTTTCCAGTGTTCTTCTGTATTTTCCAACGCTCTTCTGTTCAGCGGCGAAGTTTTGAGTTTCGGGGCCTTTGTGGGTATTTGTGAAATAGCACGTAGGCAAAGTGCTGGTATAACAATGTGACAAAGTGGCTGTAGCCAGAAGGATACTAGGCTGCATAGAGAGAGGCACATCCAACAGAAGAAAGGAGATGTTAATCCCTTAGTACAAGTCATTGGTGAGGCCCTATTTGGAATATTTTGTTCATTTGTGAAGGCCGTATCTCACTAAGGACATCAAAAGACTATAGAGGCGGTTGAGAAGAAAGTGACAAAAATGATTGGGCTTGTGCCAAAAGACGTATGAGAACAGGCTTGAAGACCTCAATATGCATACCCTGGCCTAGAGGAAAGGAGGGACGGGTGTGTGTGTGGGGGGGGGGGTGGGGGGGGGGGGGGATATGATACAGACGTTTAAATACTTAAAAGGTATTAATATGCAAACTAACCTTTTTCAGAGACAGGGAAGCGGTAGGTCATGAGTTGAGTTTGCAGAGTAGGAGGCTTAGGAGCAGTGTCAGGAAATACTTTTTCACAGAAAGGGTGGTGGATGCCTGGAATGCCCTCCCATGGAAGTTTGATGACAAAAACAGTGATGGAATTCAAGAAAGTATGGGATAAACACAGAGGAACGCTCTAGAGAAAAAGATGGAATCCAATTAAAGGAAAACTTCAATGATCTCATGACTGGACTGAGCTTTGATGGCAGATTCAGAGGTTGGGTACTAAGACCAATGCCAGGCAGACTTTTACGGTCTGGGTCCTGTAAATGGCAAAAAACAGATAAGAATCAAGGCTAGAATGGCTTCAACAGCAACTCCAGTTCTTCGGAAGTACAACCGATGCTGGGCAGACTTCTACGGTCTGTGCCCCAAAACTGGCAGGGAGAGACAGAGATTAAGGGGCTCATTTTCGAAACAGAAAAACATCCAAAATGCAGCAAGTGGACTTTTTTGTCCAAAATGTCCAAATCTCGATTTTCAAAAACACACTTTTAAAACGTTGTTCTATGTTCTTCTGCAGTGCATCCAAATCATAAGGAGGTATAATGGAGGTGGGATTATGGGCATTCCCAAAACTTGGACTTTTTTCTGTCATAATGGAACAAAGCAAAAATGACCAGAGCTAAAAGTTGAGCGTTTTGGTCTAGACCTGTTTCAATCACTACTAAGTCACAAAAAGGGAGCCCTAAAATGACCAGATGGCCACTAGAGAGATTAAGGCATGACCTCCCTTACTCCCCTAGTGTTTACTGACCTCCTCCCGCCCTCCAAAGATGTGAAACAGTACATTTCAGCCTCTAAGAGAGCTTAAGATGTTATGGCCATCCGATTAGAGCAGCAAGCAGGTCCCTGGAGTAGCCTAGTGGTCAATGCACTGCACTTGCCCAAAATCCACCAAAAACCTACTGTATCCACATATAGGTGACACCTGCAGCCATAAGGGATATTGTAGTGGTGTACAGTTGGGTGCAGTAGGCCTTTGGTGGGTTTTGGAGGGCTCACCATACAATATAAGAGAGTAATGGTGAAATGTGTGCCTGGGACCTTTTATGTGAAGTCCACTGCAGTGCCCTCTAGGGTGCCCCACTGCTCTGTGGGATGTCTATGTGGGCAGTCTACTAAGAATGCTTCTCCCCCCATACCCCTCCATACATCCAAATGGCTTGTTTTTGTGCATTTTCCCTTGGACTTTTTTTCTTCTAAAATAGTCACACACACACACACACTCAAAAATGCACTGAGCACAAAGGGGCCCTTTTACTAAGCTGCGGGGAAAAGGGCCCTGCGCTAGCGGCAGGGGCCATTTTTCCCATGTGCCAGGGTCCTTTTTACTGCAGCAGGTATAAAAGCCCCCGGCACACATGGCCATGTGGTAAGAGAACTCTTACCGCATAGCCATGCAAGAGCCCTTACCGCCACCCATTGAGGTGGCGATAAGGGCTCCCGCTCTAACCTGGCAGTAACATTGGGGGCCGCTCTAACCTGGCAGTAACATTGGGGCCGGCGGTAGTCCCAGAAGAGCGAGCGATAAGCCCGCGTTGGGCTTACCGCCACTCTGTAAAATGGCCCCAAAGTGTCTACAAAACGTCTAGGAAATAGCTATTTTCAAAACAAAAAGACATTTTTTTCTGGTTCAAAAACGCTCTGTTCAACACTTGATTTTTGGACGCTTTCAGCAAAACATCCAAAATCGAATTTAGACGTCATATCAATATACCAATGTTAAGTCCTGAAGAAGTGGAACCTGTGTAGAGTGCCAGACTCAACTCTGGCCACCTTGTTTGGCAGAATGGATGACCCATGCAGGTCTTTACTTTATCTTTCAACATTTACTATCCAGCTCATTTTCGAAAGTGATCACCGGCCATCTTCCGACACAAATCTGGAGATGGCTGGTGATCTCCTGAACCCGGCCAAATCGGTATAATCGAAAGCCGATTTTGGCTGGTGCCAACTGCTTTCCGTCGCGGAACCGGTGAAACATCAAGGGAGCATGAAGGCAGGGTGGGGGCGGGATGGGGCATGCTCATGTGATGGCCGGCTTCGCCCGATAATGGAAAAAAAAAGCCAGGCTTGACGAGCATTTCGCCGGCTTTACTTGGTCCCTTTTTTTTCATGACCAAGCTTCAAAAAGGAGCCTCAACTGACCAAATGACCACCAGAGGGAATCGGGGATCACCTCCCCAGTGATCACCAACCCCCTCCCACCCAAACCCCCCCCCCCCCCTCCAAAAAAAAAAACTTTTTTGCCAGCCTCAAATGTCATACCCAGCTCCATGACAGCAGTATGCAAGTCCATGGAGAAGTTTTTAGTGGGTGCAGTGCACTTCAGACATGTGGTCCCAGGCCCTTCCCCCTCTACCTGTTACACTTGTGGTGGTAAATGGGAGCCCTCCAAAACCCACTGTACCCACATGTAGGTGCCCCCCTTCACCCCTTAGGGCTATGGTAATGGTGTAGAGTTGTGGGGAGTGGGTTTTGGGGGGCTAAACAACCAAGGGAAGGGAGCTATGCACCTGGGAGCTTTTTTTTTTATTATTTTTCGACGTGCCTCCTAGGGTGCCCGGTTGGTGTCCTGGCATGTGAAGGGGGCCAGTGTACTTCAAATGCTGGCTCTTCCCACGACCAAATGCCTTGGATTTCGCCGGGTTTGAGATCGCTGGCATTATTTTCCATTATGGCCGAAAACCGATGCCGGCCATCTCAAACCCGGCGAGCTCTGACATTTGGCTGGGCCCAACCGTATTAGCGAAGAAAAAGATGGCCGGCCATCTTTTTTGAAAATACGGTTGGCTCCACCCACTTACGGCGCAGGCACTGGAGATGGCAGCCCATAGAGATGGTCGGCGCTATTCGATTATGCCCCTCCACGTTACACATGCATAAGTGTGCACATACTAGTAGTCTAACCATTTACATGTGTAATGTGTATGTAAATGTTAGCAGCTAGTTCACAGAATTGCTCTATAACTGGATCCTAGAATCAAGAATACACCTTTAAGAATTATACTGCTGTTCTAAGAATGAGTTCCTACATCCCTACCGATGGGCACTAAGAAAATGGACAGTATAGGCTTTTGTAAAGGTAACAAGAGCAATCAAAGCTCTAACATTGGCACTGCTTCAGCTCTTGGCCCATCAGAGGGGAGAGCCAAAACCAAGATGAGGCTGCCATGACAAAAATTCAAACACTAAAAACCTGGAACCACCTCCCACCCACCCCCTTCCCACCCCTATCGCACTAACGGCAGGCCATGTTTCATGTACTAATTGCTGCTGATCAGGTATATGTTCCTTGGATAATGATCCAGTAGCAATGTTTACAGACCCAGCTCTTTTTAGTCTAATACAGAGGCAGGTCGGAGCCCTGGCTGTGCTCAGGCTTGGCTTCATTTATGAATGTTTTTGGCTGTTCATCTTTTGGAGAAGAGTGAAAAAAAAATCATTCATTCCTTTCTGGGCAATTGGGCCACTATGCAGGTGAAGAAGGAAAGTGATTCCTTTAGGAAAGGGGATCTCCTTTTAATTTCACAGTGAGTAAACAGAGACAGGCACAGACAAACATAAACACACACAGAAAAAAATATATCCACACAGGTACACCTATAGAGATTTATATGCAGACATACACAAGGTTGGCAGCAATGCTGGTGATTATTCGAGATGACCATTACCCATAAAGTACGAAAGGAAGCAAAAAGAAAATGTCAGAGTTGCCACGAGTCACCCAGATTTAAAAGGTGCCCACCCTTGCCTTCAGTGCTAAGGCTAATGATGGTGGTTGTACTAGTACAGATCCATGAGGTGAAGATAATACTCCTGGGGAACCTGTTCATGGACCCACTACAGCCAGAGACAAATAACAGAAACTAGCAAAAAAAAAAAAATGAATTAAGAGGACTAGATATGATTAAGTGAAGCTCTGAAGATAATGGGGAATACCCTGGCTTAAGAGTGAGATTCATTCATGTAATGGGATGTGTAAAATTAACCCATTTGGAAACAAGTGGGTTAAACCACTTGTGGTCACCTAATTGCTGATAAAACAGTGGCACTTCATGAGAGATTGCCGTGAATATCACCACTAACCATCCCTGCCCTGTCCAGTTAGTACCAGGGTGGTCCATAGGCGGAGCTTGGGAGGAGCCAGTACCCATTCACTTAGCGGTAATAGTCAGACCACTAACTGGTTAAGTAAGCAGCTAAAGTCAGGACAGCAAGTAGGCCATCTGAACTTTAGCTGCGGAGCTAACTGGTGCCAGTTTGAATATTGGCTGGCACCCGGTTAACTTCCGGATAGCGACAAGAAAGGTTTTGGGTGCTCACCTGGTCCTGAACTTCCCTCCCTCCCCCCTCAAAGACAATAATAGCCTCAGTCTGAGCCCCCCTTCCATTTCTGCAGCCCCCCCCCCCCCCCTAGAGCTACCTGGAATCTTCCTGGTAGTCTAAGGGGTCCTAGGGGCAGGAGTGATGCCCACTTGCTGCTGTCTGTTGCGGGTTCCATTTTCAGGCTAGACCTGTGATGGGCATTAGTGAGTGGGCATTGCTCATGCCTGAAGGATCCCCTAGACCACCAGGAAAATTCCAAGTAGCCAGCACATTTGAATTAACCCCGAATATTCAGTGCTGGTGCCCAGATGTGGCCCAGCATTGAATATCTGGGGTTAATTCTCTTTACAAAAACGTTGACTGCCACAGGCTGAATATTGACCAGTCAAGAGTTAAGGAACAGACAAGTGTTTCAAAGCATCTAGTTTGAATGAAAGGATTAGATCATAGTGATGGGAATCCAGCACCTGCACAGCATTATCCACTATAACTAAGCACATCAGGTAAAAGTTCAGAATGAGAAGAGGGCCTTGGAAGCAGGAAGATGATTCTGGCTGCTGAGTTCTGTACTGGTGAGAGGAAAGAAAGCTGAAGTAGCCAGGGCAGCAGTGAGGAGGTAGCAGGTGAAGGTTCTGGTGGTAGAAAGAATAGTTCACAAAGAATAGTGATGGGTGATGGCTTCCACGGAACACAGAAAACCGAAAAGGACTCACGGAAAAACACATTTATTTGTGAAGTATCGGCAAACTCTCGCATGTCTCAGGGGTCAATTCCATCTTGGCTGGTGTGGTAGAACTGGATACAGGGGATCTTGAAAAACCACCAGTTATGAACAATCAGGAGAACGGGAAACAACAATCCAGTTTGTATGAAAAGCTTCGGCGTGTAAGCACAGGGAGGCGGGGGTGGTGGTTGGGAGGCGGGGATAGTGCTGGGCAGACTTGTATGGGTCTGTGCCAGAGCCGGTGGTTGGGAGGCAGGGCTGGTGGTTTGGGAGGTGAGGATAGTGCTGGGCAGACTTATATTGGTCTGTGCCCTGAAGAGCACAGGTACAAATCAAAGTAAGGTATACACAAAAAGCAGCAATATGAGTTATCTTGTGGGCAGACTGGATGGACCATGCAGGGTCTTTTTCTGCCATCATCTACTATGTTACTATGTTACTATGTTACTATGTTCTGTGAAAGCCATTGCCATACCCTACTCTTTGTTTACTCCGTTCTTACTTCATAGGGGGTTTATTTTTTTGCTCTACTTTGAGTTGACTGTGTTTTAAGAAATATACAGGACCCAGGAAGACCTTGAGTGGTGGATGCTGTGAAATAGAATGGACAGGGTTAAGCAATAGTGTTCACTCCTGTCTTAGTCTACTTTAAAGATTAAAATTTTGTTTTTATTTATTAAGGATTACAAGCGGTGAACTGGAGGCATTGGCATCCTACTGGAAAGCCTCTAAAGCAGAGCAGTGAGAAAGTAAAAAAAAACATTTCACTCTCTTGTTTTGCCTCTCTTGTTTTCAGGAACATTTCACCAAACCGACAGCACATCTTGTCATGCCAGTCCATCTGTTTATAAGCAGGCGACTTGAAATGCTGAAGGGAGAAAAGAGGCTCACCTGATGGCAAAGAAACTCAGTGCCAAAAGGGGTTCTCATTGGCTGCCAGAAAAGGGCTCCTACAGCCAATAGCTGATTCATCAGCAAGGTCCCTGATCCCTGATGGCACAAGAAACCTGCAGACAGCACAGCAACTGATTTACCAATGTACTCCTGTCACCACAGTGGCATACTCCAGACCTCGGACTCAACTATTCTGGCCTGCTGCTATAGTCCAACAGGGTTTTCTTAGTGCCCTCCCCCCCTAATGCTTTGCACCGGCGTTGCTTGCCCAATGCAAAATATAATTGCAAGCCAGTTCAGATCTAGCTTACATAAGGGAACATATGGTTTTTTTTGTTATAGGAAGTTAATTAATATATGAAGAGGACCAAGAGCAATGATGAGGTGAAAGTAGAAAGTGGAAGGGAGAGAAAGAGACTGGGAGGCAGAGAAGAAAAAGGATGGGGGGGGGGGGGGGCGGAGAGAGGGAAAAGAAGGAAAAGAGAGGGTGAGAGGAGATGGAAGGGGAGGGGTGAGAAAGGGTAGCTCACACACCATACCCACACAAATGCACCCAGTCACTCCCCATACACACAGTCACCCAAATCCACTCACTCATACCCAGTTTCTCATTCATACACCATATACGTACAATTGCACATAAACACCCTACTTATTTAGCCACTTGTAGACATCCTCAGCTCCCTACCTGCACCACCACCTGCAGCTTACCCTCCACCATGTAGTCCACCCACTCACTGATGGCTACATGGACCCCAAATGCAAATCTGTAGAGATAGCCTTACTCCCACTCAATCAAGCAAGCAGACCATACCTAGTCACTCACTGACCTTGACATCATTCCTTACTCATTCAGTCAAATACTCACTCACACGCACACAACTCAACCCACTCACACACATCCACCTACCCCCCAGATCCATTCAGTCATACGCAGACACCTTTCCACTCATGCATATGTACATGGACACACTTGCACATACCAACCACCTACACACAACTGCCAGTTCTAATTTGCCATCAAAACATTGCTACTGGATCATTATCTAAGGGACATATACCTGATCAGCAGCAATTAGTACATGAAACATGGGCTGCCGTTAGTGCGATAGGGCTGGGAGATGGTTCCAGGTTTTTAGTGTTTGAATTTTTGTCATGGCAACTTCATCTTGGTTTTGGCTCTCCCCTCTGATGGGCCAAGAGCTGAAGCTGTGCCAGTGTTAAAGCTTCGATTGCTCTTGTTACCTTTACAAAAGCCTATACTGTCCATTTACTTAGTGCCTATCGGTAGGGATGTAGGAACTCATTCTTGGAACAGCAGTGTACTAAACCTTACTTGTGTTATGTTATTAGAATGCATTTTCCAACTCATTCTTTCCTATTTCCATTCACATTCAGACTCGGCAAACTTTATTGCCATGACAATTTATACCTATGTTGCAAAATTTATACATCAATGATTATAATTAATGGATAAGGAAAGATAACATAATTGTACAGGATACAGAAAGGAGAATAATTCCATCTCTCTTCTCTTTCCTCCCTCACCCACTTCATGGAGGGTCCGCACATCCAGCAGGCTGTGGGCAGATGTTTGTCTGACCTACATGTCTGTACCAGCTTTTTTTACACAATATGTATGACTCTGGTATCCCTGCCAGAACCATTTGTGCCATCCCCTTATTTATTTATTTCATTTGCCTCTGATAAGAGAGGGAATCACCCTTCCGGAAGAGCAGCAACAGATGATACCAGCCAGGGACAGATACTGCCAGTGAGCTCCATGCCAGCCCTCTCTGCTGGAAACATTTTCAATTTTTTCCACAAGGAAGCCACGAGTGTGAAGCAGAATCCCAAATTTGAGTCTCCTGTGCTTCCCTTTTTTTTTTTGTTCAGTTTTCTTTGTTATATTTGTTATCGCAGAGCAGCCCGCCAGGTGGGGCAATGGAGGGGAGTTCATTCAGCTGCATCTCAGTGCCTTAATCCAATTTACAGCTTCTCTGAAAGATAATTACAGTCCTTAAAACCAGTTAACACTGTACAAAGGGGCTCTTCCCGCACCATGGCTCCTATCCTGTCTCTCAAATTTCCACCCTAGGAACTAAGGGAAGAATCCTTCCTGTTTGTGGAGGGTAGAGTGGAGAAGAGGGGGAGTAAGAATGAGAGTCAGGGACTTAAACTAAGCCTTTCTGGATATACAGAAGATGATCTCCACTGCCCTCAAAACATAGAGGTTTAGAAACTGCTGCCTTTCTGTCACTGGGACAAACAGGGAACTACCTTCAGAGGCAAAGCTGCTCCAGGAATACCTGTAGTCCCCCAGTCCCAGGATGAAAGTCTGGTTAACTGTACCTTGTATGCAGGTCTGTCACACAAGTGATGGACAAGAATGATGTCTAGGGTGCCAAGTCTGGGGAGTGGGAAGGAATGACATGTCATTTGAGGCAGTCTGTGAGCTTATAAGTCTAAAAGGAAAGCCAGGAGCAAAAAGCTGCCCTCACTTGGGGTACAATTTAATTAAGGAACACAGGAGAAGAATAATTTTCTGTACGAAGGGAAGGATTTCTTTTTTGCAGATGTGCATTCTATAGGTATGATCTCCAACAAATAGGACTAGAAGACCACGGGGCTCATTTTCAAAGCACATGGATGTTTCAAAATAGCAAAAAAAAAAAACCTCCAACTGCCAAAAATATCCAAATTGCGATTTAGGAATGGCAGAATTTGGACATCCTACAGTGCAGTTCATCCAAATAGCAAAGGGGCACATTGTGGGCAGGACTAGGGAGGCCTACAATTAGGACGTCCAACAGCAATGATCGAACAGGAAGAAATGTCCAAGTCTAAAAAACAAGGACTTTTTATGTAGACCTGTTTCAGTTATGTTCAAGGTACATAAAGGTGTTCTGATTGAGCAGCTGACCACTGCAGGGATTAAGACATGACCCCTCATGCATTCCCAGTGGTTGCGATCTCCCTCTTTCTCCCCTGAAAGTAGAGAGGTGTGGTAGCTGTGTTAGTCCACTTTTAAAGGTAATCAATAAAAATAAAACAAAATAAAACATGGAAAAGAAAATAAGATGATACCTTTTTTATTGGACATAACTTAATACATTTCTTGATTAGCTTCCGAAGGTTGCCCTTCTTTGTCAGATTGGAAATAAGCAAATGTTGGTAGATGATAGTATATATAAGTGAAACATCAAAGCATTCCAGTGACAACAGGATGGGGGTGGATAGGTGAGAGACAGGAAAAGGGACAGGTAGATATGCGTGAAGACAGGAGGCTGTCTGAGGCCCCAGGGAAAGCTGGGAGCCTGAGGGGCATATAAGGCAAGCCTGAGGGGCAGTGTGGAAGGTGGCCAATAGGAGCCAGGATCTGGTAAAAGGCATGAAGTTGGACCAATGAGGTGGTAGGAGGCAGCCTGACCCATAGATTGGCGCAAATTTCAAGCCAATCCAGGGGACAGGAGGGGAACAGCAGAAAAAGAATAGCAAGCCAAAGGCAACCTGGGAGAGAGAAAGGCAAGCCTGGGCAAAGTGAGGAGACTGCAGGCATGCTCTGAGGAAGACAGAAGATCAGGTCCAGGCAGGAGTCTGCTGCAAGCAGGGGCAGAGAAGGGCAAGCTCAGGCAAAGAGGCAGCTGAAGGCTGGAGGAGAAGAAGATCAAACACAAGCAGGAGTGAGCTGCAGGCTGGAAGAGAAGGACCCACGGATGAGCAGCACTTTACAAAACAAGAACACTGTACCAGTGACTTCATGGTAAGAATCTTAAAAGGGAACTTTAAAACAATACAGGAACGTAAGAGCTTTGAAGTCAGAATGATTAAATATTTTGACACCCACCAGACAGGACTTAACAAAGATCTGGGTTTTATAGCCATTATAAGCCATAAAATACTTTGTCACCCTCCTGTCTCCATGCATATCTCCCCTGTCCCTCTTCCTGTCTCTCACCTATCCACCCCCATCCTGTTAGACTGTCACTGGAATGCTTTGATGTTTCACTTATATATACTGTCATCTACCAACATTTGCTTATTTCCGATCCCCTAACAGTGAAACCAGAAAGCAGGGCTGCTTAGAGGGGGGGGGGGGGATAAATTCCCCAGACCCGGGGTCTCTTTCTCCTGCTCCTGATGGGACCCGGGTGATAGCATCCCAATAGGAGCAGGAGAGAGAAAACTCTGGCCTCGGGGCCTCCTTTGGAGGCTGGAGAGGAGCACACACAGCAGGACTTTGGGCCAGGGCCTCTGGTTTGGCTGGCAGGGATACCCCCAGGCCAGCGCTGCTCTTCACTGTGCCGCATTGCCTGCCAAGCGACTGCTTTTCCCCTCAGGCCGTGCATGCTCGATTTTGAAACCGAAAAAGCAGGAGCAGGAGCAGGCCATGTGGCAGAGTGAAGAGCAGTGCTGGAGGAAGACCTCTTCTGCTGGCAGGGCTTCGGGATCCCTACCAGCCAAGGTGTTTGCAGTTGCGGCGGGTGGGGGGGGGGCGGCGATCCTGGGATGGAGGCAGCGGCAATCCTGGGGATGTGGCAGAGATCCTACGGGGGGTGCGGGGGGATGGTGGCCCTGTCCCGGGCCCAACTCAGTCTCTCGGCGGCACTGCCAGAAAGGAATACCAGGCTTTATGACAGCATCAGGTAGTATAGGCATTCTGAACAAAGCAGAAAGCAGGTCTGAGAACTAGCCTAGTGTTCAGTGCAGTGAATTGTAACCCATGTGCAACGTGAGGGTGAAAGCAACCTCAGGGCAGGCAATATGGCAGAAAACAGTGCTGGAGGAAGGCTTCTACTACTACTACTACTATTTAGCATTCCTATAGTGCTGCAAGGCATACGCAGCGCTGCACAAACATAGAAGAAAGACAGTCCCTGCTCAAAGAGCTTACAATCTAATAGACAAAAAATAAATAAAGTAAGCAAATCAAATCAATTAATGTGAACGGGAAGGAAGAGAGGAGGGTAGGTGGAGGCGAGTGGTTACAAGTGGTTACGAGTCAAAAGCAATGTTAAAGAGGTGGGCTTTCAGTCTAGATTTAAAGGTGGCCAAGGATGGGGCAAGACGTAGGGGCTCAGGAAGTTTATTCCAGGCATAGGGTGCAGCGAGACACAAGGCGCGAAGTCTGGAGTTGGCAGTAGTGGAGAAGGGAACAGATAAGAAAGATTTATCCATGGAGCGGAGTGCAAGGGAAGGGGTGTAGGGAAGGACGAGTGTGGAGAGATACTGGGGAGCAGCAGAGTGAATACATTTATAGGTTAGTAGAAGAAGTTTGAACAGGATGCGAAAACGGATAGGGAGCCAGTGAAGGGACTTGAGGAGAGGGGTAGTATGAGTAAAGCGACCCTGGCGGAAGATGAGACGGGCAGCAGAGTTTTGAACCGACTGGAGAGGGGAGAGGTGACTAAGTGGGAGGCCAGCAAGAAGCAGATTGCAGTAGTCTAAACGAGAGGTGACAAGGGTGTGGATGAGGGTTTTGGTAGAGTGCTCGGAAAGAAAGGGGCGGATTTTACGGATGTTGTAAAGAAAGAAACGACAGGTCTTGGTGGTCTGCTGGATATGAGCAGAGAAGGAGAGAGAAGAGTCAAAGATGACCCCAAGGTTTCGAGTGAGGAGACAGGGAGAATGAGAGAGCCATCAACAGAAATAGAAAACGGGGGGAGCGGGGAGGTGGGTTTGGGGGGGAAAATGAGAAGCTCGGTTTTGGTCATATTTAATTTCAGGTGGCGTTGAGACATCCAGGCAGCAATGTCAGACAAGCACGCTGAAACTTTGGTTTGGATGCAAGGTGAGATATCAGGGGTAGAAAGGTAGATTTGGGAGTCATCAGCATAGAGATGGTAGGAAAAGCCTAATGAACCAAGGGAAGAAGTGTAGATAGAAAAGAGGAGGGGACCAAGAACAGAACCCTGAGGTACGCCGACAGGCAGAGGGATAGAAGTAGAAGAGGATCCACCAGAGTGAACACTAAAGGTGCGGAGGGAGAGGTAGGAAGAGAACCAGGAAAGGACAGAGCCCTGGAATCCAAGTGAGGACAGGGTATCGAGAAGTATGCTGTGATCGACAGTGTCAAAAGCAGCGGAAAGATCAAGAAGAATGAGGATGGAATATTGACCTCTGGATTTAGCCAGTAATAGGTCATTGGAGACTTTAGTAAGCGCAGTTTCGGTTGAGTGGAGAGGGCGAAAACCAGATTGTAATGGGTCAAGAATAGCATATGAGGAGAGAAAATCAAGGCAGCGGTGGTGAACAGCACGCTCAAGTAATTTGGAGAGAAAAGGAAGGAGGGAGATGGGTCGGTAATTAGAGGGACAAGTAGGGTCAAGTGAAGGCTTCTTAAGGAGAGGTGTGACCACAGCATGTTTAAAGGCAGCAGGGACAGTCGCAGTGGAAAGTAGAGCAGTGCTGGTAGAGCTTGGGGATCCCCACCAGCCAAGGTATGTGGAGTTGCGGTAGGTGGCAGGGAGGTGGAGCAAAATGTGCCCCCACCCACTTTGGTCTCTGGGGCCCCCCCCCCCCCCCCCCAATTTTATAGTCTGGCTATGTGGCGGTCCGGACGATAGCAGCGGTGGTCCTGGGGGGAGGGCCGGCAACAGTAGCGGCCCTGCCCCAGGCCCAGCTCAATCACTCGGCGGCCCTGGGCATGCCACATTAGAGGGGTAAGGCTGCCGAGGAGGTGTCATCAAGGACCACCTCAAAAGATCGTCTAGCTGAAAGATAGGAACAAAACCAGTTCAGGGCTAGGCACTGCAAGCCCAAACTGTAAAGTGTATCCAATAAGACAGCATGGTCCACTACACCAAAGTCTGCACTAAGGTCCAATTGAATAAGTGACCAACAATATTATCCAACAGACACATCAATGCAATTTTGGTGCTGTGACCCTCCCTGAAACCAGACTGAGTGTGATGGAAAGCCTGTGTGGAATCCCAGAAGAAGGACAGTTGATTAAGCACAGTCCTTTCTGTTACTTTTGCTAAAAAGGGTAAGTTTGCTGTGGGATGATAGCTGGCAAGAGAGGAGGTGTTATAACCCACCAACTGCATTCTGGACAGCAGAGGCGTATCTGGACTCCAGCGGTAGGGGGGGCCTGAGCCAGAGGGAGGGGGCACATTTTAGCCCCCCCCCAGCGCCACCGCCCCCCCCCCACCGCCATTGCCAGACCCCCCCCCCCGCCACCAACGACTCTCTCCACCCCCCTCCCGCTGCCAACCCTCACCCACTGCCGTCGCTTACCTTTGCTGGAGGGGGACCCCAACCCCTGCCAGCCGAGGTCCTCTCTTCCGTTGCAGGCTGCAAGTTGCAAAGCTTCCTGTTCTTTTGAGTCTGACGTCCTGCACGTACAACGCGCAGGACGTCAGACTCAGTTTCAAATTCTGAGTCTGACGTCCTGTACGTTGTACGTGCAGGACGTCAGATTTAGAAGAACAGGAAGCTAGCAACTTGCAGCCTGCAACGGAAGAGAGGACCTCGGCTGGCGGGGGTTGGGGTCCCCCGCCAGCAAAGATTGGCGATGGGTTGGTGGCGGTAGGGGGGTCCAGACCAAAATCTGCGGGGGCCCAGGCCCCTGTGGCCCCATGCAGATATGCCCCTGCTGGACAGGGCTCACCATTCCTCCCCAATGATCTGCAAACCCTAACGCCAGCTCGGAGCTGGCGTAGGGTTTGCCACGGCCAGCGACCCAAATTTTGGCACACTGACCGCTGATCATTGCCGATGAATGTGCTAAGCCCCGTTTAGCATGCATTTGCATGCTACTTGCGCAAAGAGCCCTTGAGTGCCTTGTTTCACGCGCTTGAGGCCTCTGATCATGGGGCGGTAGCAAACGCCGGCGCTAGTATGGCGCTAACAGCCTCTAGCGCTGGCGTTTGCTTTTGATCATCTGCCTGCAAGGGCCTCAAGGCTCTTGCTGAGTACCTACTCTTCCTACCTTAACAAAATAAGAAAGGGAAAGAAAATCTTAAATTCTAATGAGGTATTACTTTGATCTTTATAGAGCTTGGTGACACTGGGGATTTAGCTACCAACAGAAAAAAAACTGGATGCAGATCCCCTATGTAAGGCACAAAGGAAAAGGATAGCATGCCAACAATTCTCACAAGCACACACATTCACAGGGCATTTACTGTCAAAGGAGCTGCTTCCCTGCTGGCCAGCCAGTGCATCCTGTACTGAACAATAAGGTCAATATTCAGTGTAGTTTAAGTGGTCAGAAGAGGCTCCTGTTAAACTACACTGAGTGGGCCATCCCTGGATTTTTAGTAGCACTGAATTGCACAGAGCTACTGAAAATCTGGAGTGACTACCATGGCACTCACTGGTTAGTGCCAAGGCATTGTGGGGGCAGAATCAATGAAGAACTACAAGTTATGTAGCAACTGGCAATACTGAGTGTGACTGCCCACATAGCTAACCAGGTATGCAGAACTATAGAAAAGGCAGCCTTGACTTTGCCTGGTTAGCTAAGTGGGTATGGCACTGAATATTAGCCATACTCACATAAATTCTGTGCACATTCAATGACACGGATATTAAATGCTGGTGTTCACATATCCCGGCATCAAATATCCAAGTCTAATTTAGCCAGCGACAGTCAGCGTTTAAAGAAATATTGACCCAAGTATTTATCTGGCTTGACTGACTGATCCCTCTCTCTGCTTTTCAAGCTACGTTCTCCATTGGGCTCCCAACTCTTGGGGGAAATCTGAGAGCTCATGGAAATCATTTTCTATGTTTCTATCACTGTGAACCCCATACATGTTTTGAATCTGCTCAAACTCTGACCCGACACTGATTCAACATTTTGTAAACCTATCTAAGGAGTTTTGGAGAAAGATTTCACCAAGCTAGTTTTCTGAATCTCATACTTTAGCAGGTTCAATGAACTAATTTGTATAAGCAAAAATAAAAAGCCATGTGCTTCTTAATCACAGCTCAATCCTGCTGCAGTTTACTCCTGTGGTTACATATTCTCCTCTATTAGAGACTACACCTCTCCTATATCATGGAGGGACATTTTCAAAAAGATGTCCAAGTCAGAATTGGAGCGTCCTGCTCATAACGTCCAAAAGAACCATCCATCTCACAGCCATGGTACATCGAGGTTTTCTGTTCGAAAATGCATGGGAATGTCCAAAATGAATAGCCATTTTACAACTTACACGTCCAAATTATGAACACCAAAACTCCAGGGACAAAGAAGTCTGCCTGGCAGCATTTTTACAGAAATGTTCTCCTGCTTTGAATCTCAACCTCTACTTTTTCAGAGTTAGAGCCTCAGTTCATCATCAAGTTTTGGAAGGCCTTTTGAAGGAATCTGTAAATTAAACTCCAGTTTTCTTCAGGATATCACTCCCAAACTAATGGCTTTGGCCAAGGGCAGTTCCTGCATTGTTCTGTTTTGGTTTATCAGGATGACTAGGTAAAGTTACTTCCCTGAGGGAAGTTTGCTCATAATAACCATTTCAGCAAATCTACAGGGAAGGTCTCATTCTTTACGATTTATGGCAACATTCTGCCTCTTTACTTTTTTCTGCCCTGATTACCTAGGTTCTGGTGGTGAGAAATCAGTCCTGGTTGTGTCAGAAAACCTGTTCTTTGGCATGTAATAACTTATAAAAAGTTATAACCTGGCAGAACAGGTTTGCAAATCATCAACAAGAACCCTAGTAACAGGTGCAGAGCAAAATCTGTTTGACAACTAAGAACCTATGTCTAAAATTCCCTTGTCTGAAGCTGGGCCTACATTTATAGGTTTATGTCATTAAAGAGAGGATCAATCCTGTAACCATGCATCTTCAACTTCCTGAAACCCTTAATATCCTTTCTTCTTTTCATGTCTCCTTATTGAAAACAATGACTCTAAACCCTTTTGGCAAAATCCAGATACATCTAATCCCAAATTTGATCAAAGGTCATCCTATATTCAAGGTGGAAGATATACTGGTCACTGCAGGACACAGTATTTGGTTCACTAGAAGGGTTATAGCCTTGAGGAGAAATGCAAATGACCTTTATGTGCCCCTATCTCCAAAGGACCATCTGGGTAGGTAGTATAAAGCCTTGAGCGACAGTTTTGGCCTTCTGATGCAAGGGCCTCTGTGACCCTCTGGGACCATTTTCTGAGTCCTTGCAGCTCTACAACTCACACATCCTAATAGTTTTCATCTTGTTTCTTGTCTAGGACATATATATGTTCAAGTGTACTACAGGTTGCCAGAACTTGGTTTCTTTCTGTGCTTTTCACATGGGAATTTTGTTTTCATGAACTGCTTCACTCCTGATTTTTTGCAGAGCACCCCTTCCTTATGTTCTTTCCCACCCCCTTTTCTATCACAATTTTTGTAGTTCCTTCTTCCCCCTTTCCCTTATCTCCTCTCTGGTCTATCTTTTATTCTGTTTTTCTCATATATCTCACTTTCTTACTTCTACTTTTTTTTAGTCTGTAAGCCGCCCTGAAGGCTCCTGGAGGGTGGGGTAGGAATTGTAAAATAAACTTGAAAACTTAAAGTCTAGCCTTCTAACCTCATCCCTATTCCCTTCCTCGTGTTTGCCCTGTTCCAGTTCCTCTTGCTTAGCAACCTTCTCTTGGTTTTTATCTATCAAAAGTCCTGCCAGCCATCACAACTTGGGGAGGGCAGCCTGTGCAGGCAGAAAATGTCCTCATGGCTCAGCTGGAACCTTCTAGACCTGCCTTGGCCTAAGAAAGCCTGCTTCTGTTGCAAGGCAGCTTACACCTTTGGCTGAGTGTGCTTTGACATATCCAGTGCCACAGAAACCCTTGGGGGATAACATTTAGTCAAAAGCTGAATTAAACCTGGAAATTCAATGCCAGATCAATGCCAGGGCTCCGGCATTAAATGTCTTGGTAAGTGCAGTTATCTGTAATTTTACCAGGCACCAGCTGATATTCAGACCAGTGCCCAGTTAGCTCGGTGGATAAAGTTAGGACAGCCTTTTTGCAAAGACAGCATTCAGTGCCACTGAATATTGGTGGATGACCAGCTCAGCTTGGTTTAACTGGGCAGGAACCTCTTCCACTCGGGTAAGCTCTTTTGAATATTGGACCCTTTTCCTAACATTACACATGGCCTCAACTTAATGCTTAAAAGTTCATCCTGAACTGCCTGAATATTAATTAATACATACTGAATGTAAATGTCACATTCTACCTAATTGGTCATTGTTCTATAAACTATGGGTAGATATTCAAAGGGGTTTAAGCAGGCAGGAGAGGATCCTGCCAG